>NC_064644.1:602229897-602960716 GCF_023864345.2 Schistocerca serialis cubense | reverse complement strand
TATGGGTTACATCCCACCAAGGGATATTCCATATTGCTTCCCTAAAAGGCAGCGCGAGAGACTGCCAGGAAAATCCCAAGTGATCTGTACAAGGACTGAGATGTCCGCACGTCTGGAAACGTTCTCGCCGACTTGTGTGCCACGCTGACGACACGGGTTCTCGTCCGATCACCGAAGTTAAGCAGCGGTTTTTGCGTGCTTAGTACACGGCTCGGTGGCTAACTAGGAAGTCTGCGTGCTGTTGGATTCTTTAATTTTGCCTTTTCCCTTAGTTTTCGGTGTTGCTGCGCGGTAATGATACGGTCCAGCACGCTGACCCCTGTCTTGCCTCGCGGGACGCAAATTCGCGAACCTGCGGCCACAGTCAAATGAAAGGGCCCGTTGTGCGTTTGTCGAGTTGGTCTCTCCCAGTCGTTCCTAGCGCCTGTCCTCTACATATACGCCCATTTGCAAGCGTCAGCTTTCGCGTCAGCCGAGCAAAGTCGAGACAAGTCGACACATGGGGACACACGATGCTGTGAATCGCAATCCGCACTAGCCTACGCGGAGCGGGACGAGGGGCGAAGGAAAACCATTCGTAACACGACTGTTCGGAAATTCGACGATCGCGAGCATTGGAAACACTCTCCTGAGTAATGAAGACAACTTCCGTGCGGTGTCCGGGTTTCGAACCCGGATCAGCTACTTGGGAAGCAACCATGCTGACCGACACACCACCACCGCCTTCTGCTACGCGCTGCTTGCGCCGTGATGTGTCGCCTTCCCTCCTGGCGCCAGAGGCCGAAGGCAATCTCGCTGTAGGCGCTCAACGCCGAGTGGAAGGCGAGTAAATCTGAACCCGTTTTCCTGGTGCTGCTAGGGCCATATACTGAAACTGAGCGCAGAACTAACTTTTACTGAAGAATCTGCCCTTTAATGCACATCAGGGCGAACACGAAATTTCTAATATGAAGTACTCACTGACGATCCAAAGACGTTTCAGTATGTACGCGTCGGTACCACCGGGGCAGTGCCTAAGTATTGTAAAGTGAAGGTCGACAGTTTGAGCCTCACGGGAAGTATTTCATTGGCTTCCCACGAGTGCGTAATGCACAGCGTGGCTGTTGCTAGGAAACGGCCTTATTTGCCGTTGGCTAATATCTAGTTTTCTTTGCATCAATGTGAAAATGTTCCTATTATTAAATACAGTTTTGCTAGTTACAGTTCAAACTAGAAACGACGGAAGGAAGCGGTCCAACGCGCCACATTGCTTCCCGAAAGGGAGGGTGCATTTCCTACGCCATGTCTGACATTGCGTCTTAAATTTTCTAAAAGTGACATAATTCCATCCTACCGAAAAAAGAAACAGATTTCGCAGTGAGGTTCTTTGAGATATTGCTAGAGATGGAAGTCTCTGGATCTCTTGCCTTGCACGTCAGATTGCCCGAGCGGTCTAAGGCGCCATATTTAAGCTCTGGTTCCCGTAAGGCAGCGTGAGTTCGAACCCCACATCTGACAATGCATTTTAAACATTCTGAAACCAACATACTCCCTTGATGTTACGGAACAAGTAAATTATGCAGGAACACGCCATGCAGATTTTACTAGAGACGACAGTGACACCCCGAGCGGTCGAAAAGAAATAGCGGAACATACTTTTCCTGCGTCGAGGCTTAGCTCTTCTCACGGACGTTTCCGTTGTTGTTGTGCTGTGGCTCTGGGTTCCAAGCGACAGCGAGAAAACCTCAACAGCAACGCATACGTGTTTAAATGAATCGTAAGGCCTTAATAAAGACAGATGAAACGGTGGCTCAGGTGCTGGAGTTCTGAAGCGGCCGTCTTGCGTGGGCAGTAAGCTCACTAAGTTAGTGTGTCATGCTAACAATGGGAAGGCTATGGGTTACATCCCACCAAGGGATATTCCATATTGCTTCCCTAAAAGGCAGCGCGAGAGACTGCCAGGAAAATCCCAAGTGATCTGTACAAGGACTGAGATGTCCGCACGTCTGGAAACGTTCTCGCCGACTTGTGTGCCACGCTGACGACACGGGTTCTCGTCCGATCACCGAAGTTAAGCAGCGGTTTTGCGTGCTTAGTACACGGCTCGGTGGCTAACTAGGAAGTCTGCGTGCTGTTGGATTCTTTAATTTTGCCTTTTCCCTTAGTTTTCGGTGTTGCTGCGCGGTAATGATACGGTCCAGCACGCTGACCCCTGTCTTGCCTCGCGGGACGCAAATTCGCGAACCTGCGGCCACAGTCAAATGAAAGGGCCCGTTGTGCGTTTGTCGAGTTGGTCTCTCCCAGTCGTTCCTAGCGCCTGTCCTCTACATATACGCCCATTTGCAAGCGTCAGCTTTCGCGTCAGCCGAGCAAAGTCGAGACAAGTCGACACATGGGGACACACGATGCTGTGAATCGCAATCCGCACTAGCCTACGCGGAGCGGGGACGAGGGGCGAAGGAAAACCATTCGTAACACGACTGTTCGGAAATTCGACGATCGCGAGCATTGGAAACACTCTCCTGAGTAATGAAGACAACTTCCGTGCGGTGTCCGGGTTTCGAACCCGGATCAGCTACTTGGGAAGCAACCATGCTGACCGACACACCACCACCGCCTTCTGCTACGCGCTGCTTGCGCCGTGATGTGTCGCCTTCCCTCCTGGCGCCAGAGGCCGAAGGCAATCTCGCTGTAGGCGCTCAACGCCGAGTGGAAGGCGAGTAAATCTGAACCCGTTTTCCTGGTGCTGCTAGGGCCATATACTGAAACTGAGCGCAGAACTAACTTTTACTGAAGAATCTGCCCTTTAATGCACATCAGGGCGAACACGAAATTTCTAATATGAAGTACTCACTGACGATCCAAAGACGTTTCAGTATGTACGCGTCGGTACCACCGGGGCAGTGCCTAAGTATTGTAAAGTGAAGGTCGACAGTTTGAGCCTCACGGGAAGTATTTCATTGGCTTCCCACGAGTGCGTAATGCACAGCGTGGCTGTTGCTAGGAAACGGCCTTATTTGCCGTTGGCTAATATCTAGTTTTCTTTGCATCAATGTGAAAATGTTCCTATTATTAAATACAGTTTTGCTAGTTACAGTTCAAACTAGAAACGACGGAAGGAAGCGGTCCAACGCGCCACATTGCTTCCCGAAAGGGAGGGTGCATTTCCTACGCCATGTCTGACATTGCGTCTTAAATTTTCTAAAAGTGACATAATTCCATCCTACCGAAAAAAGAAACAGATTTCGCAGTGAGGTTCTTTGAGATATTGCTAGAGATGGAAGTCTCTGGATCTCTTGCCTTGCACGTCAGATTGGCCGAGCGGTCTAAGGCGCCATATTTAAGCTCTGGTTCCCGTAAGGCAGCGTGAGTTCGAACCCCCACATCTGACAATGCATTTTAAACATTCTGAAACTAACATACTCCCTTGATGTTACGGAACAAGTAAATTATGCAGGAACACGCCATGCAGATTTTACTAGAGACGACAGTGACACCCCGAGCGGTCGAAAAGAAATAGCGGAACATACTTTTCCTGCGTCGAGGCTTAGCTCTTCTCACGGACGTTTCCGTTGTTGTTGTGCTGTGGCTCTGGGTTCCAAGCGACAGCGAGAAAACCTCAACAGCAACGCATACGTGTTTAAATGAATCGTAAGGCCTTAATAAAGACAGATGAAACGGTGGCTCAGGTGCTGGAGTTCTGAAGCGGCCGTCTTGCGTGGGCAGTAAGCTCACTAAGTTAGTGTGTCATGCTAACAATGGGAAGGCTATGGGTTACATCCCACCAAGGGATATTCCATATTGCTTCCCTAAAAGGCAGCGCGAGAGACTGCCAGGAAAATCCCAAGTGATCTGTACAAGGACTGAGATGTCCGCACGTCTGGAAACGTTCTCGCCGACTTGTGTGCCACGCTGACGACACGGGTTCTCGTCCGATCACCGAAGTTAAGCAGCGGTTTTGCGTGCTTAGTACACGGCTCGGTGGCTAACTAGGAAGTCTGCGTGCTGTTGGATTCTTTAATTTTGCCTTTTCCCTTAGTTTTCGGTGTTGCTGCGCGGTAATGATACGGTCCAGCACGCTGACCCCTGTCTTGCCTCGCGGGACGCAAATTCGCGAACCTGCGGCCACAGTCAAATGAAAGGGCCCGTTGTGCGTTTGTCGAGTTGGTCTCTCCCAGTCGTTCCTAGCGCCTGTCCTCTACATATACGCCCATTTGCAAGCGTCAGCTTTCGCGTCAGCCGAGCAAAGTCGAGACAAGTCGACACATGGGGACACACGATGCTGTGAATCGCAATCCGCACTAGCCTACGCGGAGCGGGACGAGGGGCGAAGGAAAACCATTCGTAACACGACTGTTCGGAAATTCGACGATCGCGAGCATTGGAAACACTCTCCTGAGTAATGAAGACAACTTCCGTGCGGTGTCCGGGTTTCGAACCCGGATCAGCTACTTGGGAAGCAACCATGCTGACCGACACACCACCACCGCCTTCTGCTACGCGCTGCTTGCGCCGTGATGTGTCGCCTTCCCTCCTGGCGCCAGAGGCCGAAGGCAATCTCGCTGTAGGCGCTCAACGCCGAGTGGAAGGCGAGTAAATCTGAACCCGTTTTCCTGGTGCTGCTAGGGCCATATACTGAAACTGAGCGCAGAACTAACTTTTACTGAAGAATCTGCCCTTTAATGCACATCAGGGCGAACACGAAATTTCTAATATGAAGTACTCACTGACGATCCAAAGACGTTTCAGTATGTACGCGTCGGTACCACCG
Source organism: Schistocerca serialis cubense (assembly GCF_023864345.2). Lineage (NCBI taxonomy): Eukaryota > Metazoa > Arthropoda > Insecta > Orthoptera > Acrididae > Schistocerca > Schistocerca serialis. The sequence goes on along the minus strand of NC_064644.1, from coordinate 602,955,966 downwards.
GGGCAGTGCCTAAGTATTGTAAAGTGAAGGTCGACAGTTTGAGCCTCACGGGAAGTATTTCATTGGCTTCCCACGAGTGCGTAATGCACAGCGTGGCTGTTGCTAGGAAACGGCCTTATTTGCCGTTGGCTAATATCTAGTTTTCTTTGCATCAATGTGAAAATGTTCCTATTATTAAATACAGTTTTGCTAGTTACAGTTCAAACTAGAAACGACGGAAGGAAGCGGTTCCAACGCGCCACATTGCTTCCCGAAAGGGAGGGTGCATTTCCTACGCCATGTCTGACATTGCGTCTTAAATTTTCTAAAAGTGACATAATTCCATCCTACCGAAAAAAGAAACAGATTTCGCAGTGAGGTTCTTTGAGATATTGCTAGAGATGGAAGTCTCTGGATCTCTTGCCTTGCACGTCAGATTGGCCGAGCGGTCTAAGGCGCCATATTTAAGCTCTGGTTCCCGTAAGGCAGCGTGAGTTCGAACCCCACATCTGACAATGCATTTTAAACATTCTGAAACTAACATACTCCCTTGATGTTACGGAACAAGTAAATTATGCAGGAACACGCCATGCAGATTTTACTAGAGACGACAGTGACACCCCGAGCGGTCGAAAAGAAATAGCGGAACATACTTTTCCTGCGTCGAGGCTTAGCTCTTCTCACGGACGTTTCCGTTGTTGTTGTGCTGTGGCTCTGGGTTCCAAGCGACAGCGAGAAAACCTCAACAGCAACGCATACGTGTTTAAATGAATCGTAAGGCCTTAATAAAGACAGATGAAACGGTGGCTCAGGTGCTGGAGTTCTGAAGCGGCCGTCTTGCGTGGGCAGTAAGCTCACTAAGTTAGTGTGTCATGCTAACAATGGGAAGGCTATGGGTTACATCCCACCAAGGGATATTCCATATTGCTTCCCTAAAAGGCAGCGCGAGAGACTGCCAGGAAAATCCCAAGTGATCTGTACAAGGACTGAGATGTCCGCACGTCTGGAAACGTTCTCGCCGACTTGTGTGCCACGCTGACGACACGGGTTCTCGTCCGATCACCGAAGTTAAGCAGCGGTTTTGCGTGCTTAGTACACGGCTCGGTGGCTAACTAGGAAGTCTGCGTGCTGTTGGATTCTTTAATTTTGCCTTTTCCCTTAGTTTTCGGTGTTGCTGCGCGGTAATGATACGGTCCAGCACGCTGACCCCTGTCTTGCCTCGCGGGACGCAAATTCGCGAACCTGCGGCCACAGTCAAATGAAAGGGCCCGTTGTGCGTTTGTCGAGTTGGTCTCTCCCAGTCGTTCCTAGCGCCTGTCCTCTACATATACGCCCATTTGCAAGCGTCAGCTTTCGCGTCAGCCGAGCAAAGTCGAGACAAGTCGACACATGGGGACACACGATGCTGTGAATCGCAATCCGCACTAGCCTACGCGGAGCGGGACGAGGGGCGAAGGAAAACCATTCGTAACACGACTGTTCGGAAATTCGACGATCGCGAGCATTGGAAACACTCTCCTGAGTAATGAAGACAACTTCCGTGCGGTGTCCGGGTTTCGAACCCGGATCAGCTACTTGGGAAGCAACCATGCTGACCGACACACCACCACCGCCTTCTGCTACGCGCTGCTTGCGCCGTGATGTGTCGCCTTCCCTCCTGGCGCCAGAGGCCGAAGGCAATCTCGCTGTAGGCGCTCAACGCCGAGTGGAAGGCGAGTAAATCTGAACCCGTTTTCCTGGTGCTGCTAGGGCCATATACTGAAACTGAGCGCAGAACTAACTTTTACTGAAGAATCTGCCCTTTAATGCACATCAGGGCGAACACGAAATTTCTAATATGAAGTACTCACTGACGATCCAAAGACGTTTCAGTATGTACGCGTCGGTACCACCGGGGCAGTGCCTAAGTATTGTAAAGTGAAGGTCGACAGTTTGAGCCTCACGGGAAGTATTTCATTGGCTTCCCACGAGTGCGTAATGCACAGCGTGGCTGTTGCTAGGAAACGGCCTTATTTGCCGTTGGCTAATATCTAGTTTTCTTTGCATCAATGTGAAAATGTTCCTATTATTAAATACAGTTTTGCTAGTTACAGTTCAAACTAGAAACGACGGAAGGAAGCGGTCCAACGCGCCACATTGCTTCCCGAAAGGGAGGGTGCATTTCCTACGCCATGTCTGACATTGCGTCTTAAATTTTCTAAAAGTGACATAATTCCATCCTACCGAAAAAAGAAACAGATTTCGCAGTGAGGTTCTTTGAGATATTGCTAGAGATGGAAGTCTCTGGATCTCTTGCCTTGCACGTCAGATTGGCCGAGCGGTCTAAGGCGCCATATTTAAGCTCTGGTTCCCGTAAGGCAGCGTGAGTTCGAACCCCACATCTGACAATGCATTTTAAACATTCTGAAACTAACATACTCCCTTGATGTTACGGAACAAGTAAATTATGCAGGAACACGCCATGCAGATTTTACTAGAGACGACAGTGACACCCCGAGCGGTCGAAAAGAAATAGCGGAACATACTTTTCCTGCGTCGAGGCTTAGCTCTTCTCACGGACGTTTCCGTTGTTGTTGTGCTGTGGCTCTGGGTTCCAAGCGACAGCGAGAAAACCTCAACAGCAACGCATACGTGTTTAAATGAATCGTAAGGCCTTAATAAAGACAGATGAAACGGTGGCTCAGGTGCTGGAGTTCTGAAGCGGCCGTCTTGCGTGGGCAGTAAGCTCACTAAGTTAGTGTGTCATGCTAACAATGGGAAGGCTATGGGTTACATCCCACCAAGGGATATTCCATATTGCTTCCCTAAAAGGCAGCGCGAGAGACTGCCAGGAAAATCCCAAGTGATCTGTACAAGGACTGAGATGTCCGCACGTCTGGAAACGTTCTCGCCGACTTGTGTGCCACGCTGACGACACGGGTTCTCGTCCGATCACCGAAGTTAAGCAGCGGTTTTGCGTGCTTAGTACACGGCTCGGTGGCTAACTAGGAAGTCTGCGTGCTGTTGGATTCTTTAATTTTGCCTTTTCCCTTAGTTTTCGGTGTTGCTGCGCGGTAATGATACGGTCCAGCACGCTGACCCCTGTCTTGCCTCGCGGGACGCAAATTCGCGAACCTGCGGCCACAGTCAAATGAAAGGGCCCGTTGTGCGTTTGTCGAGTTGGTCTCTCCCAGTCGTTCCTAGCGCCTGTCCTCTACATATACGCCCATTTGCAAGCGTCAGCTTTCGCGTCAGCCGAGCAAAGTCGAGACAAGTCGACACATGGGGACACACGATGCTGTGAATCGCAATCCGCACTAGCCTACGCGGAGCGGGACGAGGGGCGAAGGAAAACCATTCGTAACACGACTGTTCGGAAATTCGACGATCGCGAGCATTGGAAACACTCTCCTGAGTAATGAAGACAACTTCCGTGCGGTGTCCGGGTTTCGAACCCGGATCAGCTACTTGGGAAGCAACCATGCTGACCGACACACCACCACCGCCTTCTGCTACGCGCTGCTTGCGCCGTGATGTGTCGCCTTCCCTCCTGGCGCCAGAGGCCGAAGGCAATCTCGCTGTAGGCGCTCAACGCCGAGTGGAAGGCGAGTAAATCTGAACCCGTTTTCCTGGTGCTGCTAGGGCCATATACTGAAACTGAGCGCAGAACTAACTTTTACTGAAGAATCTGCCCTTTAATGCACATCAGGGCGAACACGAAATTTCTAATATGAAGTACTCACTGACGATCCAAAGACGTTTCAGTATGTACGCGTCGGTACCACCGGGGCAGTGCCTAAGTATTGTAAAGTGAAGGTCGACAGTTTGAGCCTCACGGGAAGTATTTCATTGGCTTCCCACGAGTGCGTAATGCACAGCGTGGCTGTTGCTAGGAAACGGCCTTATTTGCCGTTGGCTAATATCTAGTTTTCTTTGCATCAATGTGAAAATGTTCCTATTATTAAATACAGTTTTGCTAGTTACAGTTCAAACTAGAAACGACGGAAGGAAGCGGTCCAACGCGCCACATTGCTTCCCGAAAGGGAGGGTGCATTTCCTACGCCATGTCTGACATTGCGTCTTAAATTTTCTAAAAGTGACATAATTCCATCCTACCGAAAAAAGAAACAGATTTCGCAGTGAGGTTCTTTGAGATATTGCTAGAGATGGAAGTCTCTGGATCTCTTGCCTTGCACGTCAGATTGCCCGAGCGGTCTAAGGCGCCATATTTAAGCTCTGGTTCCCGTAAGGCAGCGTGAGTTCGAACCCCACATCTGACAATGCATTTTAAACATTCTGAAACCAACATACTCCCTTGATGTTACGGAACAAGTAAATTATGCAGGAACACGCCATGCAGATTTTACTAGAGACGACAGTGACACCCCGAGCGGTCGAAAAGAAATAGCGGAACATACTTTTCCTGCGTCGAGGCTTAGCTCTTCTCACGGACGTTTCCGTTGTTGTTGTGCTGTGGCTCTGGGTTCCAAGCGACAGCGAGAAAACCTCAACAGCAACGCATACGTGTTTAAATGAATCGTAAGGCCTTAATAAAGACAGATGAAACGGTGGCTCAGGTGCTGGAGTTCTGAAGCGGCCGTCTTGCGTGGGCAGTAAGCTCACTAAGTTAGTGTGTCATGCTAACAATGGGAAGGCTATGGGTTACATCCCACCAAGGGATATTCCATATTGCTTCCCTAAAAGGCAGCGCGAGAGACTGCCAGGAAAATCCCAAGTGATCTGTACAAGGACTGAGATGTCCGCACGTCTGGAAACGTTCTCGCCGACTTGTGTGCCACGCTGACGACACGGGTTCTCGTCCGATCACCGAAGTTAAGCAGCGGTTTTGCGTGCTTAGTACACGGCTCGGTGGCTAACTAGGAAGTCTGCGTGCTGTTGGATTCTTTAATTTTGCCTTTTCCCTTAGTTTTCGGTGTTGCTGCGCGGTAATGATACGGTCCAGCACGCTGACCCCTGTCTTGCCTCGCGGGACGCAAATTCGCGAACCTGCGGCCACAGTCAAATGAAAGGGCCCGTTGTGCGTTTGTCGAGTTGGTCTCTCCCAGTCGTTCCTAGCGCCTGTCCTCTACATATACGCCCATTTGCAAGCGTCAGCTTTCGCGTCAGCCGAGCAAAGTCGAGACAAGTCGACACATGGGGACACACGATGCTGTGAATCGCAATCCGCACTAGCCTACGCGGAGCGGGACGAGGGGCGAAGGAAAACCATTCGTAACACGACTGTTCGGAAATTCGACGATCGCGAGCATTGGAAACACTCTCCTGAGTAATGAAGACAACTTCCGTGCGGTGTCCGGGTTTCGAACCCGGATCAGCTACTTGGGAAGCAACCATGCTGACCGACACACCACCACCGCCTTCTGCTACGCGCTGCTTGCGCCGTGATGTGTCGCCTTCCCTCCTGGCGCCAGAGGCCGAAGGCAATCTCGCTGTAGGCGCTCAACGCCGAGTGGAAGGCGAGTAAATCTGAACCCGTTTTCCTGGTGCTGCTAGGGCCATATACTGAAACTGAGCGCAGAACTAACTTTTACTGAAGAATCTGCCCTTTAATGCACATCAGGGCGAACACGAAATTTCTAATATGAAGTACTCACTGACGATCCAAAGACGTTTCAGTATGTACGCGTCGGTACCACCGGGGCAGTGCCTAAGTATTGTAAAGTGAAGGTCGACAGTTTGAGCCTCACGGGAAGTATTTCATTGGCTTCCCACGAGTGCGTAATGCACAGCGTGGCTGTTGCTAGGAAACGGCCTTATTTGCCGTTGGCTAATATCTAGTTTTCTTTGCATCAATGTGAAAATGTTCCTATTATTAAATACAGTTTTGCTAGTTACAGTTCAAACTAGAAACGACGGAAGGAAGCGGTCCAACGCGCCACATTGCTTCCCGAAAGGGAGGGTGCATTTCCTACGCCATGTCTGACATTGCGTCTTAAATTTTCTAAAAGTGACATAATTCCATCCTACCGAAAAAAGAAACAGATTTCGCAGTGAGGTTCTTTGAGATATTGCTAGAGATGGAAGTCTCTGGATCTCTTGCCTTGCACGTCAGATTGCCCGAGCGGTCTAAGGCGCCATATTTAAGCTCTGGTTCCCGTAAGGCAGCGTGAGTTCGAACCCCACATCTGACAATGCATTTTAAACATTCTGAAACTAACATACTCCCTTGATGTTACGGAACAAGTAAATTATGCAGGAACACGCCATGCAGATTTTACTAGAGACGACAGTGACACCCCGAGCGGTCGAAAAGAAATAGCGGAACATACTTTTCCTGCGTCGAGGCTTAGCTCTTCTCACGGACGTTTCCGTTGTTGTTGTGCTGTGGCTCTGGGTTCCAAGCGACAGCGAGAAAACCTCAACAGCAACGCATACGTGTTTAAATGAATCGTAAGGCCTTAATAAAGACAGATGAAACGGTGGCTCAGGTGCTGGAGTTCTGAAGCGGCCGTCTTGCGTGGGCAGTAAGCTCACTAAGTTAGTGTGTCATGCTAACAATGGGAAGGCTATGGGTTACATCCCACCAAGGGATATTCCATATTGCTTCCCTAAAAGGCAGCGCGAGAGACTGCCAGGAAAATCCCAAGTGATCTGTACAAGGACTGAGATGTCCGCACGTCTGGAAACGTTCTCGCCGACTTGTGTGCCACGCTGACGACACGGGTTCTCGTCCGATCACCGAAGTTAAGCAGCGGTTTTGCGTGCTTAGTACACGGCTCGGTGGCTAACTAGGAAGTCTGCGTGCTGTTGGATTCTTTAATTTTGCCTTTTCCCTTAGTTTTCGGTGTTGCTGCGCGGTAATGATACGGTCCAGCACGCTGACCCCTGTCTTGCCTCGCGGGACGCAAATTCGCGAACCTGCGGCCACAGTCAAATGAAAGGGCCCGTTGTGCGTTTGTCGAGTTGGTCTCTCCCAGTCGTTCCTAGCGCCTGTCCTCTACATATACGCCCATTTGCAAGCGTCAGCTTTCGCGTCAGCCGAGCAAAGTCGAGACAAGTCGACACATGGGGACACACGATGCTGTGAATCGCAATCCGCACTAGCCTACGCGGAGCGGGACGAGGGGCGAAGGAAAACCATTCGTAACACGACTGTTCGGAAATTCGACGATCGCGAGCATTGGAAACACTCTCCTGAGTAATGAAGACAACTTCCGTGCGGTGTCCGGGTTTCGAACCCGGATCAGCTACTTGGGAAGCAACCATGCTGACCGACACACCACCACCGCCTTCTGCTACGCGCTGCTTGCGCCGTGATGTGTCGCCTTCCCTCCTGGCGCCAGAGGCCGAAGGCAATCTCGCTGTAGGCGCTCAACGCCGAGTGGAAGGCGAGTAAATCTGAACCCGTTTTCCTGGTGCTGCTAGGGCCATATACTGAAACTGAGCGCAGAACTAACTTTTACTGAAGAATCTGCCCTTTAATGCACATCAGGGCGAACACGAAATTTCTAATATGAAGTACTCACTGACGATCCAAAGACGTTTCAGTATGTACGCGTCGGTACCACCGGGGCAGTGCCTAAGTATTGTAAAGTGAAGGTCGACAGTTTGAGCCTCACGGGAAGTATTTCATTGGCTTCCCACGAGTGCGTAATGCACAGCGTGGCTGTTGCTAGGAAACGGCCTTATTTGCCGTTGGCTAATATCTAGTTTTCTTTGCATCAATGTGAAAATGTTCCTATTATTAAATACAGTTTTGCTAGTTACAGTTCAAACTAGAAACGACGGAAGGAAGCGGTCCAACGCGCCACATTGCTTCCCGAAAGGGAGGGTGCATTTCCTACGCCATGTCTGACATTGCGTCTTAAATTTTCTAAAAGTGACATAATTCCATCCTACCGAAAAAAGAAACAGATTTCGCAGTGAGGTTCTTTGAGATATTGCTAGAGATGGAAGTCTCTGGATCTCTTGCCTTGCACGTCAGATTGCCCGAGCGGTCTAAGGCGCCATATTTAAGCTCTGGTTCCCGTAAGGCAGCGTGAGTTCGAACCCCACATCTGACAATGCATTTTAAACATTCTGAAACCAACATACTCCCTTGATGTTACGGAACAAGTAAATTATGCAGGAACACGCCATGCAGATTTTACTAGAGACGACAGTGACACCCCGAGCGGTCGAAAAGAAATAGCGGAACATACTTTTCCTGCGTCGAGGCTTAGCTCTTCTCACGGACGTTTCCGTTGTTGTTGTGCTGTGGCTCTGGGTTCCAAGCGACAGCGAGAAAACCTCAACAGCAACGCATACGTGTTTAAATGAATCGTAAGGCCTTAATAAAGACAGATGAAACGGTGGCTCAGGTGCTGGAGTTCTGAAGCGGCCGTCTTGCGTGGGCAGTAAGCTCACTAAGTTAGTGTGTCATGCTAACAATGGGAAGGCTATGGGTTACATCCCACCAAGGGATATTCCATATTGCTTCCCTAAAAGGCAGCGCGAGAGACTGCCAGGAAAATCCCAAGTGATCTGTACAAGGACTGAGATGTCCGCACGTCTGGAAACGTTCTCGCCGACTTGTGTGCCACGCTGACGACACGGGTTCTCGTCCGATCACCGAAGTTAAGCAGCGGTTTTGCGTGCTTAGTACACGGCTCGGTGGCTAACTAGGAAGTCTGCGTGCTGTTGGATTCTTTAATTTTGCCTTTTCCCTTAGTTTTCGGTGTTGCTGCGCGGTAATGATACGGTCCAGCACGCTGACCCCTGTCTTGCCTCGCGGGACGCAAATTCGCGAACCTGCGGCCACAGTCAAATGAAAGGGCCCGTTGTGCGTTTGTCGAGTTGGTCTCTCCCAGTCGTTCCTAGCGCCTGTCCTCTACATATACGCCCATTTGCAAGCGTCAGCTTTCGCGTCAGCCGAGCAAAGTCGAGACAAGTCGACACATGGGGACACACGATGCTGTGAATCGCAATCCGCACTAGCCTACGCGGAGCGGGACGAGGGGCGAAGGAAAACCATTCGTAACACGACTGTTCGGAAATTCGACGATCGCGAGCATTGGAAACACTCTCCTGAGTAATGAAGACAACTTCCGTGCGGTGTCCGGGTTTCGAACCCGGATCAGCTACTTGGGAAGCAACCATGCTGACCGACACACCACCACCGCCTTCTGCTACGCGCTGCTTGCGCCGTGATGTGTCGCCTTCCCTCCTGGCGCCAGAGGCCGAAGGCAATCTCGCTGTAGGCGCTCAACGCCGAGTGGAAGGCGAGTAAATCTGAACCCGTTTTCCTGGTGCTGCTAGGGCCATATACTGAAACTGAGCGCAGAACTAACTTTTACTGAAGAATCTGCCCTTTAATGCACATCAGGGCGAACACGAAATTTCTAATATGAAGTACTCACTGACGATCCAAAGACGTTTCAGTATGTACGCGTCGGTACCACCGGGGCAGTGCCTAAGTATTGTAAAGTGAAGGTCGACAGTTTGAGCCTCACGGGAAGTATTTCATTGGCTTCCCACGAGTGCGTAATGCACAGCGTGGCTGTTGCTAGGAAACGGCCTTATTTGCCGTTGGCTAATATCTAGTTTTCTTTGCATCAATGTGAAAATGTTCCTATTATTAAATACAGTTTTGCTAGTTACAGTTCAAACTAGAAACGACGGAAGGAAGCGGTCCAACGCGCCACATTGCTTCCCGAAAGGGAGGGTGCATTTCCTACGCCATGTCTGACATTGCGTCTTAAATTTTCTAAAAGTGACATAATTCCATCCTACCGAAAAAAGAAACAGATTTCGCAGTGAGGTTCTTTGAGATATTGCTAGAGATGGAAGTCTCTGGATCTCTTGCCTTGCACGTCAGATTGGCCGAGCGGTCTAAGGCGCCATATTTAAGCTCTGGTTCCCGTAAGGCAGCGTGAGTTCGAACCCCACATCTGACAATGCATTTTAAACATTCTGAAACTAACATACTCCCTTGATGTTACGGAACAAGTAAATTATGCAGGAACACGCCATGCAGATTTTACTAGAGACGACAGTGACACCCCGAGCGGTCGAAAAGAAATAGCGGAACATACTTTTCCTGCGTCGAGGCTTAGCTCTTCTCACGGACGTTTCCGTTGTTGTTGTGCTGTGGCTCTGGGTTCCAAGCGACAGCGAGAAAACCTCAACAGCAACGCATACGTGTTTAAATGAATCGTAAGGCCTTAATAAAGACAGATGAAACGGTGGCTCAGGTGCTGGAGTTCTGAAGCGGCCGTCTTGCGTGGGCAGTAAGCTCACTAAGTTAGTGTGTCATGCTAACAATGGGAAGGCTATGGGTTACATCCCACCAAGGGATATTCCATATTGCTTCCCTAAAAGGCAGCGCGAGAGACTGCCAGGAAAATCCCAAGTGATCTGTACAAGGACTGAGATGTCCGCACGTCTGGAAACGTTCTCGCCGACTTGTGTGCCACGCTGACGACACGGGTTCTCGTCCGATCACCGAAGTTAAGCAGCGGTTTTGCGTGCTTAGTACACGGCTCGGTGGCTAACTAGGAAGTCTGCGTGCTGTTGGATTCTTTAATTTTGCCTTTTCCCTTAGTTTTCGGTGTTGCTGCGCGGTAATGATACGGTCCAGCACGCTGACCCCTGTCTTGCCTCGCGGGACGCAAATTCGCGAACCTGCGGCCACAGTCAAATGAAAGGGCCCGTTGTGCGTTTGTCGAGTTGGTCTCTCCCAGTCGTTCCTAGCGCCTGTCCTCTACATATACGCCCATTTGCAAGCGTCAGCTTTCGCGTCAGCCGAGCAAAGTCGAGACAAGTCGACACATGGGGACACACGATGCTGTGAATCGCAATCCGCACTAGCCTACGCGGAGCGGGACGAGGGGCGAAGGAAAACCATTCGTAACACGACTGTTCGGAAATTCGACGATCGCGAGCATTGGAAACACTCTCCTGAGTAATGAAGACAACTTCCGTGCGGTGTCCGGGTTTCGAACCCGGATCAGCTACTTGGGAAGCAACCATGCTGACCGACACACCACCACCGCCTTCTGCTACGCGCTGCTTGCGCCGTGATGTGTCGCCTTCCCTCCTGGCGCCAGAGGCCGAAGGCAATCTCGCTGTAGGCGCTCAACGCCGAGTGGAAGGCGAGTAAATCTGAACCCGTTTTCCTGGTGCTGCTAGGGCCATATACTGAAACTGAGCGCAGAACTAACTTTTACTGAAGAATCTGCCCTTTAATGCACATCAGGGCGAACACGAAATTTCTAATATGAAGTACTCACTGACGATCCAAAGACGTTTCAGTATGTACGCGTCGGTACCACCGGGGCAGTGCCTAAGTATTGTAAAGTGAAGGTCGACAGTTTGAGCCTCACGGGAAGTATTTCATTGGCTTCCCACGAGTGCGTAATGCACAGCGTGGCTGTTGCTAGGAAACGGCCTTATTTGCCGTTGGCTAATATCTAGTTTTCTTTGCATCAATGTGAAAATGTTCCTATTATTAAATACAGTTTTGCTAGTTACAGTTCAAACTAGAAACGACGGAAGGAAGCGGTCCAACGCGCCACATTGCTTCCCGAAAGGGAGGGTGCATTTCCTACGCCATGTCTGACATTGCGTCTTAAATTTTCTAAAAGTGACATAATTCCATCCTACCGAAAAAAGAAACAGATTTCGCAGTGAGGTTCTTTGAGATATTGCTAGAGATGGAAGTCTCTGGATCTCTTGCCTTGCACGTCAGATTGCCCGAGCGGTCTAAGGCGCCATATTTAAGCTCTGGTTCCCGTAAGGCAGCGTGAGTTCGAACCCCACATCTGACAATGCATTTTAAACATTCTGAAACCAACATACTCCCTTGATGTTACGGAACAAGTAAATTATGCAGGAACACGCCATGCAGATTTTACTAGAGACGACAGTGACACCCCGAGCGGTCGAAAAGAAATAGCGGAACATACTTTTCCTGCGTCGAGGCTTAGCTCTTCTCACGGACGTTTCCGTTGTTGTTGTGCTGTGGCTCTGGGTTCCAAGCGACAGCGAGAAAACCTCAACAGCAACGCATACGTGTTTAAATGAATCGTAAGGCCTTAATAAAGACAGATGAAACGGTGGCTCAGGTGCTGGAGTTCTGAAGCGGCCGTCTTGCGTGGGCAGTAAGCTCACTAAGTTAGTGTGTCATGCTAACAATGGGAAGGCTATGGGTTACATCCCACCAAGGGATATTCCATATTGCTTCCCTAAAAGGCAGCGCGAGAGACTGCCAGGAAAATCCCAAGTGATCTGTACAAGGACTGAGATGTCCGCACGTCTGGAAACGTTCTCGCCGACTTGTGTGCCACGCTGACGACACGGGTTCTCGTCCGATCACCGAAGTTAAGCAGCGGTTTTGCGTGCTTAGTACACGGCTCGGTGGCTAACTAGGAAGTCTGCGTGCTGTTGGATTCTTTAATTTTGCCTTTTCCCTTAGTTTTCGGTGTTGCTGCGCGGTAATGATACGGTCCAGCACGCTGACCCCTGTCTTGCCTCGCGGGACGCAAATTCGCGAACCTGCGGCCACAGTCAAATGAAAGGGCCCGTTGTGCGTTTGTCGAGTTGGTCTCTCCCAGTCGTTCCTAGCGCCTGTCCTCTACATATACGCCCATTTGCAAGCGTCAGCTTTCGCGTCAGCCGAGAAAAGTCGAGACAAGTCGACACATGGGGACACACGATGCTGTGAATCGCAATCCGCACTAGCCTACGCGGAGCGGGACGAGGGGCGAAGGAAAACCATTCGTAACACGACTGTTCGGAAATTCGACGATCGCGAGCATTGCAAACACTCTCCTGAGTAATGAAGACAACTTCCGTGCGGTGTCCGGGTTTCGAACCCGGATCAGCTACTTGGGAAGCAACCATGCTGACCGACACACCACCACCGCCTTCTGCTACGCGCTGCTTGCGCCGTGATGTGTCGCCTTCCCTCCTGGCGCCAGAGGCCGAAGGCAATCTCGCTGTAGGCGCTCAACGCCGAGTGGAAGGCGAGTAAATCTGAACCCGTTTTCCTGGTGCTGCTAGGGCCATATACTGAAACTGAGCGCAGAACTAACTTTTACTGAAGAATCTGCCCTTTAATGCACATCAGGGCGAACACGAAATTTCTAATATGAAGTACTCACTGACGATCCAAAGACGTTTCAGTATGTACGCGTCGGTACCACCGGGGCAGTGCCTAAGTATTGTAAAGTGAAGGTCGACAGTTTGAGCCTCACGGGAAGTATTTCATTGGCTTCCCACGAGTGCGTAATGCACAGCGTGGCTGTTGCTAGGAAACGGCCTTATTTGCCGTTGGCTAATATCTAGTTTTCTTTGCATCAATGTGAAAATGTTCCTATTATTAAATACAGTTTTGCTAGTTACAGTTCAAACTAGAAACGACGGAAGGAAGCGGTCCAACGCGCCACATTGCTTCCCGAAAGGGAGGGTGCATTTCCTACGCCATGTCTGACATTGCGTCTTAAATTTTCTAAAAGTGACATAATTCCATCCTACCGAAAAAAGAAACAGATTTCGCAGTGAGGTTCTTTGAGATATTGCTAGAGATGGAAGTCTCTGGATCTCTTGCCTTGCACGTCAGATTGCCCGAGCGGTCTAAGGCGCCATATTTAAGCTCTGGTTCCCGTAAGGCAGCGTGAGTTCGAACCCCACATCTGACAATGCATTTTAAACATTCTGAAACCAACATACTCCCTTGATGTTACGGAACAAGTAAATTATGCAGGAACACGCCATGCAGATTTTACTAGAGACGACAGTGACACCCCGAGCGGTCGAAAAGAAATAGCGGAACATACTTTTCCTGCGTCGAGGCTTAGCTCTTCTCACGGACGTTTCCGTTGTTGTTGTGCTGTGGCTCTGGGTTCCAAGCGACAGCGAGAAAACCTCAACAGCAACGCATACGTGTTTAAATGAATCGTAAGGCCTTAATAAAGACAGATGAAACGGTGGCTCAGGTGCTGGAGTTCTGAAGCGGCCGTCTTGCGTGGGCAGTAAGCTCACTAAGTTAGTGTGTCATGCTAACAATGGGAAGGCTATGGGTTACATCCCACCAAGGGATATTCCATATTGCTTCCCTAAAAGGCAGCGCGAGAGACTGCCAGGCAAATCCCAAGTGATCTGTACAAGGACTGAGATGTCCGCACGTCTGGAAACGTTCTCGCCGACTTGTGTGCCACGCTGACGACACGGGTTCTCGTCCGATCACCGAAGTTAAGCAGCGGTTTTGCGTGCTTAGTACACGGCTCGGTGGCTAACTAGGAAGTCTGCGTGCTGTTGGATTCTTTAATTTTGCCTTTTCCCTTAGTTTTCGGTGTTGCTGCGCGGTAATGATACGGTCCAGCACGCTGACCCCTGTCTTGCCTCGCGGGACGCAAATTCGCGAACCTGCGGCCACAGTCAAATGAAAGGGCCCGTTGTGCGTTTGTCGAGTTGGTCTCTCCCAGTCGTTCCTAGCGCCTGTCCTCTACATATACGCCCATTTGCAAGCGTCAGCTTTCGCGTCAGCCGAGCAAAGTCGAGACAAGTCGACACATGGGGACACACGATGCTGTGAATCGCAATCCGCACTAGCCTACGCGGAGCGGGACGAGGGGCGAAGGAAAACCATTCGTAACACGACTGTTCGGAAATTCGACGATCGCGAGCATTGGAAACACTCTCCTGAGTAATGAAGACAACTTCCGTGCGGTGTCCGGGTTTCGAACCCGGATCAGCTACTTGGGAAGCAACCATGCTGACCGACACACCACCACCGCCTTCTGCTACGCGCTGCTTGCGCCGTGATGTGTCGCCTTCCCTCCTGGCGCCAGAGGCCGAAGGCAATCTCGCTGTAGGCGCTCAACGCCGAGTGGAAGGCGAGTAAATCTGAACCCGTTTTCCTGGTGCTGCTAGGGCCATATACTGAAACTGAGCGCAGAACTAACTTTTACTGAAGAATCTGCCCTTTAATGCACATCAGGGCGAACACGAAATTTCTAATATGAAGTACTCACTGACGATCCAAAGACGTTTCAGTATGTACGCGTCGGTACCACCGGGGCAGTGCCTAAGTATTGTAAAGTGAAGGTCGACAGTTTGAGCCTCACGGGAAGTATTTCATTGGCTTCCCACGAGTGCGTAATGCACAGCGTGGCTGTTGCTAGGAAACGGCCTTATTTGCCGTTGGCTAATATCTAGTTTTCTTTGCATCAATGTGAAAATGTTCCTATTATTAAATACAGTTTTGCTAGTTACAGTTCAAACTAGAAACGACGGAAGGAAGCGGTCCAACGCGCCACATTGCTTCCCGAAAGGGAGGGTGCATTTCCTACGCCATGTCTGACATTGCGTCTTAAATTTTCTAAAAGTGACATAATTCCATCCTACCGAAAAAAGAAACAGATTTCGCAGTGAGGTTCTTTGAGATATTGCTAGAGATGGAAGTCTCTGGATCTCTTGCCTTGCACGTCAGATTGGCCGAGCGGTCTAAGGCGCCATATTTAAGCTCTGGTTCCCGTAAGGCAGCGTGAGTTCGAACCCCACATCTGACAATGCATTTTAAACATTCTGAAACTAACATACTCCCTTGATGTTACGGAACAAGTAAATTATGCAGGAACACGCCATGCAGATTTTACTAGAGACGACAGTGACACCCCGAGCGGTCGAAAAGAAATAGCGGAACATACTTTTCCTGCGTCGAGGCTTAGCTCTTCTCACGGACGTTTCCGTTGTTGTTGTGCTGTGGCTCTGGGTTCCAAGCGACAGCGAGAAAACCTCAACAGCAACGCATACGTGTTTAAATGAATCGTAAGGCCTTAATAAAGACAGATGAAACGGTGGCTCAGGTGCTGGAGTTCTGAAGCGGCCGTCTTGCGTGGGCAGTAAGCTCACTAAGTTAGTGTGTCATGCTAACAATGGGAAGGCTATGGGTTACATCCCACCAAGGGATATTCCATATTGCTTCCCTAAAAGGCAGCGCGAGAGACTGCCAGGAAAATCCCAAGTGATCTGTACAAGGACTGAGATGTCCGCACGTCTGGAAACGTTCTCGCCGACTTGTGTGCCACGCTGACGACACGGGTTCTCGTCCGATCACCGAAGTTAAGCAGCGGTTTTGCGTGCTTAGTACACGGCTCGGTGGCTAACTAGGAAGTCTGCGTGCTGTTGGATTCTTTAATTTTGCCTTTTCCCTTAGTTTTCGGTGTTGCTGCGCGGTAATGATACGGTCCAGCACGCTGACCCCTGTCTTGCCTCGCGGGACGCAAATTCGCGAACCTGCGGCCACAGTCAAATGAAAGGGCCCGTTGTGCGTTTGTCGAGTTGGTCTCTCCCAGTCGTTCCTAGCGCCTGTCCTCTACATATACGCCCATTTGCAAGCGTCAGCTTTCGCGTCAGCCGAGCAAAGTCGAGACAAGTCGACACATGGGGACACACGATGCTGTGAATCGCAATCCGCACTAGCCTACGCGGAGCGGGACGAGGGGCGAAGGAAAACCATTCGTAACACGACTGTTCGGAAATTCGACGATCGCGAGCATTGGAAACACTCTCCTGAGTAATGAAGACAACTTCCGTGCGGTGTCCGGGTTTCGAACCCGGATCAGCTACTTGGGAAGCAACCATGCTGACCGACACACCACCACCGCCTTCTGCTACGCGCTGCTTGCGCCGTGATGTGTCGCCTTCCCTCCTGGCGCCAGAGGCCGAAGGCAATCTCGCTGTAGGCGCTCAACGCCGAGTGGAAGGCGAGTAAATCTGAACCCGTTTTCCTGGTGCTGCTAGGGCCATATACTGAAACTGAGCGCAGAACTAACTTTTACTGAAGAATCTGCCCTTTAATGCACATCAGGGCGAACACGAAATTTCTAATATGAAGTACTCACTGACGATCCAAAGACGTTTCAGTATGTACGCGTCGGTACCACCGGGGCAGTGCCTAAGTATTGTAAAGTGAAGGTCGACAGTTTGAGCCTCACGGGAAGTATTTCATTGGCTTCCCACGAGTGCGTAATGCACAGCGTGGCTGTTGCTAGGAAACGGCCTTATTTGCCGTTGGCTAATATCTAGTTTTCTTTGCATCAATGTGAAAATGTTCCTATTATTAAATACAGTTTTGCTAGTTACAGTTCAAACTAGAAACGACGGAAGGAAGCGGTCCAACGCGCCACATTGCTTCCCGAAAGGGAGGGTGCATTTCCTACGCCATGTCTGACATTGCGTCTTAAATTTTCTAAAAGTGACATAATTCCATCCTACCGAAAAAAGAAACAGATTTCGCAGTGAGGTTCTTTGAGATATTGCTAGAGATGGAAGTCTCTGGATCTCTTGCCTTGCACGTCAGATTGCCCGAGCGGTCTAAGGCGCCATATTTAAGCTCTGGTTCCCGTAAGGCAGCGTGAGTTCGAACCCCACATCTGACAATGCATTTTAAACATTCTGAAACTAACATACTCCCTTGATGTTACGGAACAAGTAAATTATGCAGGAACACGCCATGCAGATTTTACTAGAGACGACAGTGACACCCCGAGCGGTCGAAAAGAAATAGCGGAACATACTTTTCCTGCGTCGAGGCTTAGCTCTTCTCACGGACGTTTCCGTTGTTGTTGTGCTGTGGCTCTGGGTTCCAAGCGACAGCGAGAAAACCTCAACAGCAACGCATACGTGTTTAAATGAATCGTAAGGCCTTAATAAAGACAGATGAAACGGTGGCTCAGGTGCTGGAGTTCTGAAGCGGCCGTCTTGCGTGGGCAGTAAGCTCACTAAGTTAGTGTGTCATGCTAACAATGGGAAGGCTATGGGTTACATCCCACCAAGGGATATTCCATATTGCTTCCCTAAAAGGCAGCGCGAGAGACTGCCAGGAAAATCCCAAGTGATCTGTACAAGGACTGAGATGTCCGCACGTCTGGAAACGTTCTCGCCGACTTGTGTGCCACGCTGACGACACGGGTTCTCGTCCGATCACCGAAGTTAAGCAGCGGTTTTGCGTGCTTAGTACACGGCTCGGTGGCTAACTAGGAAGTCTGCGTGCTGTTGGATTCTTTAATTTTGCCTTTTCCCTTAGTTTTCGGTGTTGCTGCGCGGTAATGATACGGTCCAGCACGCTGACCCCTGTCTTGCCTCGCGGGACGCAAATTCGCGAACCTGCGGCCACAGTCAAATGAAAGGGCCCGTTGTGCGTTTGTCGAGTTGGTCTCTCCCAGTCGTTCCTAGCGCCTGTCCTCTACATATACGCCCATTTGCAAGCGTCAGCTTTCGCGTCAGCCGAGCAAAGTCGAGACAAGTCGACACATGGGGACACACGATGCTGTGAATCGCAATCCGCACTAGCCTACGCGGAGCGGGACGAGGGGCGAAGGAAAACCATTCGTAACACGACTGTTCGGAAATTCGACGATCGCGAGCATTGGAAACACTCTCCTGAGTAATGAAGACAACTTCCGTGCGGTGTCCGGGTTTCGAACCCGGATCAGCTACTTGGGAAGCAACCATGCTGACCGACACACCACCACCGCCTTCTGCTACGCGCTGCTTGCGCCGTGATGTGTCGCCTTCCCTCCTGGCGCCAGAGGCCGAAGGCAATCTCGCTGTAGGCGCTCAACGCCGAGTGGAAGGCGAGTAAATCTGAACCCGTTTTCCTGGTGCTGCTAGGGCCATATACTGAAACTGAGCGCAGAACTAACTTTTACTGAAGAATCTGCCCTTTAATGCACATCAGGGCGAACACGAAATTTCTAATATGAAGTACTCACTGACGATCCAAAGACGTTTCAGTATGTACGCGTCGGTACCACCGGGGCAGTGCCTAAGTATTGTAAAGTGAAGGTCGACAGTTTGAGCCTCACGGGAAGTATTTCATTGGCTTCCCACGAGTGCGTAATGCACAGCGTGGCTGTTGCTAGGAAACGGCCTTATTTGCCGTTGGCTAATATCTAGTTTTCTTTGCATCAATGTGAAAATGTTCCTATTATTAAATACAGTTTTGCTAGTTACAGTTCAAACTAGAAACGACGGAAGGAAGCGGTCCAACGCGCCACATTGCTTCCCGAAAGGGAGGGTGCATTTCCTACGCCATGTCTGACATTGCGTCTTAAATTTTCTAAAAGTGACATAATTCCATCCTACCGAAAAAAGAAACAGATTTCGCAGTGAGGTTCTTTGAGATATTGCTAGAGATGGAAGTCTCTGGATCTCTTGCCTTGCACGTCAGATTGGCCGAGCGGTCTAAGGCGCCAGATTTAAGCTCTGGTTCCCGTAAGGCAGCGTGAGTTCGAACCCCACATCTGACAATGCATTTTAAACATTCTGAAACTAACATACTCCCTTGATGTTACAGAACAAGTAAATTATGCAGGAACACGCCATGCAGATTTTACTAGAGACGACAGTGACACCCCGAGCGGTCGAAAAGAAATAGCGGAACATACTTTTCCTGCGTCGAGGCTTAGCTCTTCTCACGGACGTTTTCGTTGTCGTTGTGTTGTGGCTCTAGGTTCCAAGCGACAGCGAGAAAATCTCAACAGCAACACTTACGTGTTTAAATGAATGGTAGGGCCTTAATGAAGATAGATGAAACGTTGGCTCGGGTACTGGAGTTCTGAAGCGGCCGTATTGCGTGGGCAGTAAACTCACTAAGTTAGTGTGTCAGGCTAATAACGGGAAGGCTGTGAGTTCGATCGCACCGAGAGCTATCCATATTCCTTCCCTAAACATTGTGAATTCAATCTTCCTTCCTGCCCTAAAACGCATCATGAGAGGTTGTTAGGCAAGTCCTATGTGATCTGTACAAGGACTAAGACTTCCGCACCTCTGGTAATATCCGATATATCTCCGGCTGTTACTACGAACTGTGACTTCTCTGACCCAAAGTCACGTGTAAGTAAAGAGATTGTTGTGTTTCACAAGTACGGTGTTTTCTAAATCCGTGTTTACTACGTGTGAATAGATATTCTCATCGAGGTAATTCGAAAACCTCATTTCCTTGGACTCATCAGAATTTATCCCAGTTATGCCCGAGTCCCCCATTGTCTTAGTCATTGGTCTTATGCATATACCGCTACTCGCATTAGTGCAGTATCTCTCATCAAATTGGATTATCAGGGACACGTCTTATCCCGCATAAGAACGCCTGAAATCATAAAACTAGGTATGGGATGGTTTCAGGGTGTTTTAGAGTCAATCACTGAGTTGTCTGCCAAAGGGCTGCATATTATGCCCAAACTGCACTTGGCTACTAGTGACTACCATGCACTGCTCGAAGGCGAAGATGACTTCCCCCAGGTTCCCCTTCCAAGAAAGTTCTCATATCTGTAAGATATCTCTCACCACATCACTCTTGACTTCAACAACACAATAACAGAGTGCCTTTGTCCACAACATACGCCAAACAGACCTCTGAGGAGTGTGGCTGAAGCAGCGGCAGGGGGAAGATGGCAGCCAGGTTGCGAAGGAAACCAAGGCCGCCTGCTTCCCTCCCTCTACGCTGCCCTTCTTGAGCTACACTTCTTGAGCAGCTTCAGATATTTGAAGGAGATCACACTGTATACCTGCAGTTAGCTGGGTCGACGAATCGACGGATTGCTGCACATCTTGGGCGCAAAGTATTGGTGATGTTTCGCTGCTCTCAGCAGTGGTCTGTGGAACATTCCCACACCTGTAGATTTCGTTTTGTACGTCGCAGTAGTGCAGACGCACGTCTAGACCAACGCTTTGTGGGAACAGCTGTGACCGAGCGAAAACAATCCAGGGACGAAACCTCGGTACGTGTTGTGTTCAGGGAGGATTGGGAACTGACTGTCTGCAGCAAGATCAAGTTCACTTGTGCCTCTGTCCATGCTGACACCACACCCCAGCAAGCATGTCTATTCTAGTATCGTGAAAGAGTTGACTGGAAAGTGGACTGTTGTCTTCAGTGATAAAAATAGGTTCTATCAATATACTAGTGGTAGACGTGTATGTATATGGCGTAAACTTGGTGAGCTGCCTATTCCAGAGTGCATTCGTACCAACCGACGATTCAGGTTGGTTGATTGGCTGATTTGGACGAGGGCACGAAATAGTGAGGTCATCGGTCCCATCAGAGTAAGGAAGGATGGGGGACGAAATCGGCCGTGCCCTTTCAGAGGTACCATCATGGCATTTGCCTGAAGCGATTTAAGGAAATCAAGATGGCCGGACGCGGGTTTGAACCACTGTCCTCCACAATACGAGTCTAGTGTACTAACCACTGCGCCACCTCGCTCGGTCAGGATTCAGGGTGTGGGAAGTCATCACTTACAACTCATGGTAAGGTAACGGGTAAAGCCCATGCAGGCTAAAGTCCCTACAGAAACACCAGACGTCATCGCGAGTTGTAACTAATGACCAGTGCCCGCTATATTGCTTCCATGCTACTGCCATTTCTTCAAGAGGAAAGTGATGTGCCTATTCAGCAGGACAATACATGGCCGCATACTGCAGTTGAGAGGCAACGTGCTCATCGTAGTGCGCCACAACTGCCCTGGGTAGAAGTTCGCCAGATCACTCCAACTGAACGTGTATGAGATATGATGAAGTGGTAACTTAGTCGTTGTCCAGGGCCTACAAGAATCATTTATTTTTTATTTATTGAATCGTATGGCTGGGGCCCCCCGTCGGGCAGACCGGTCGCCCGGTGCCGGTCTTTCAATTTGACGCCACTTCAGCGACCTGCAGTCGATGAAGATGATAGGATGATGATGAGGGCAGCACAACACGCAGTCCCTGGGCGGAAAAAAGTCCCCGACCCACCAGGGAATCCGTCACGCTGACCATTCAGCTAGCGGGGTCGGACACAAGAATCATTGCCGATTTGTGACAAAAGATGCTTGGTACACTCTATCGCACTATGACATTCGGTATCCTTATGATCGTTCGCATGCGAGATTACACGCCTGTGACTGCGAGAGGGAGGTACATTGTGTATAGATCCGACTGTTTAGCTGCATTTTACTGTGACACACGTGTTTCATTTGGTCTGAATTAGTTATCATATGGCCGGCCGGAGTGGCCGTGCGGTTCTAGGCGCTACAGTCTGGAGACGAGCGACCGCTCCGGTCGCAGGTTTGAATCCTGCCTCGGGCATGGATGTGTGTGATGTCCTTAGGTTAGTTAGGTTTAATTAGTTCTAAATTTTAGGCGACTGATGACCTCAGAAGTTAAGTCGCATAGTGCTCAGAGCCATTTTGCTATCATATACTCGTACAAAGCTGAACTACCTGTACCTCACGTGTCAATAAAATGATCTTATCCTTGAGGGTGCTGCATTTTTTTCTAGTAGCTGAAACGTCCCCTTTGAACAATTATACATGACTGTGCTTAAACTGACACACAATATTTTGTTAGCGCAACGCAATCTGACTTTCAAAATTCTCTACAAAAGAATGGCCCTGACTAACATTAAACTATACCTTTCACAAATCACTTACCTCACAAAAATCTTCGCTGCTCAAGCTACTGCAATACAGCGAGCGCCACTACTGCCAGCTAAATAAAAGATTCAAACTATGGAAGGCAATAACTACTGATAGGGATAGTTAGCAAATGAAAGATATTAATAGAGAACAAACAATGTATTTACCTTGATATCATCATATATAAATATAGCAGTTCATGACAAATTTCAAAACTCCGCCATCTCTCTCCCCACATCCACCACTGCTGGCGGCTCACCTCCAACTGCGCAACGCTACGCGCTGTTCACATCCAGCTGCCGCTGCCCAACACTACAATGGCGAGTATTACAACAATGCAAAGCAGCCACAGACTGCACACAGCACAGCCAGTGATTTTCATACAGAGGTGGCGTTACCAATAAAAAAACCTAAACAGCCTACTTACATAGCCCCCATGCTCCCCACAAAAAATTTTACAAATTGGATTGGGCAGTGGCCAATACAGATTTGAAAAAAAATTTTCATAATTACAATAACGAAGAAATCAAATGCACACACTTAGTGATACAATGTTGGTCAAAAGCTAAAAATTTCTCACAGTCCATAAAGACAGTCCAGATTGTTCATCACAGTAAAAATGCAGAGTTTTTCTCAAAGTCTGAGCAGTAAAAGAAAATGCACACAGAAGTAATGGATTTCCATGCAGTCTTGAAGAAGTAGTGTTGTCCTTCCAACGGAAAGACAGTGCTGACTCTCGACATGCAGACAAGTAAAGGATCACAACAGAGCAAACCCACAGTAGAGTCATTCGAAGTTTTGAAGAATATTGGTAGGTAGGTCATCACAGAGCAGACCCACTGTAGTCCTGATAGAGATTATGGTATTGGTGGGCCACCAGAGGTGCAGACCCACTGCAGTCCTTGTAGAAATAATGGTATTGGTGAGCCATCGAAGGTGCAGACCCACTGTAGTCCATGTAGAGACGGCCAGCAGCCATCTGATGCGACTGTGCAGGTGCACAATCACCATCGAACAGTCTTGCGGAGAATATAGCAAGTCCATAAACCACCACTTGTCCACTCACAAAAAAATTTTTTTTGAAATGTCCTTAGAACCAGCCATGCTGTTATCCAGTCCCTTGCTGAATTATTAACACACGTGCAAACACTATCAGTCCCTACTTCTCGCATATTGTCCATATACTATGACCAACAGAAACGTGTGCAGTGAAATGTAACTTACAAGTTAATAATAAGATGAACTGGTGTCAATTACAATTTTATAACATGAGAATACAATTACAAAGGTACAAAATACATCATTAAAGAACATAACAATACAGATAACATTTGTAGTAAAACAGGTGTTACAAAAGAATAGAAATAGACATATACGTCAGTGTTACAGGAATTATGACATGAGTACATACATAAAAGATCAGAATAACTTTCGAAACATCAACTTCACACATGAGCATTAACACAAAACAAAATAAATAATGTCTAAACATCTTTACAAAGTAAATAACACATTATTAATGCCAATTGTATTTGAGGATAACAGTATTCCTCATCATAGTGAATGTAACTTAGTATTAGAAGAGAAAAAAGTTCTATGAAACAGTACACAGAGACAGGAAGAAAACAAATACACAAGGGTACATAAACATATAGTGGGATAACACAAAAGGGAAAGGACAGGGTTTGTTTTACTGCAGTATTTTGCATGGAGATCTCCCTTTGTTCATCATTATTCCCAAAAAGTCCTATCTAAGCCTGCTTTCTGTATTCTGTTCATATTTCTTTCAAAATAATTATTTCTGATTGTACAATACTCATTTGGGCCCAAATCCTTTTCATATAACTTCGCAATGCATTCTTTACCTATTCTCCATAGTCAGTTTCTTATATAGTCTACCCCCTCTTAAGCTAACTTAAATCTACTGAGCTCAGATGCTAAACTAAGGGACGAGGCAATGCAGCAGCACATAAAACAATTAATATAAACAGCAATGAAAAAAAAAATGGAAAATCGCAAAGCAAGCTACAGTAAATCTAAATTACCAAGCAATTCAACATTACAACTAATACGAGGCAATGCGCAGCAAACAAAAAAATAAATCTGGCTTAGCAGAGTTACACAAATTAAAATTCGGTAGAACTATGCCTGGCAAACAGCAGCTTATATCTAAACATGACATAGCTCAAGCAGAAAAAATAGGACACTAAAGATAACAATGCAGATAAGGGAAATGTATAATCACATCTTAATGTCTAAGTAATTAAAGTGGTGCACCACAACAACTTATTGTAAAAGAAATATTACCATGTACTTGAAAAGAATATTATGTATGCAGTTACTGTTACTAGTCCCTCCTTATTGTTCTTTCCTTTCCAAGTGCTCCTTTTTTTGAAGAATGTGGATCACAAAATTATTATTTAATAGATCTGTTGACAGAAAGTGTTCACATTAGCAAATGTACATAATTTTATTTTATGAAACCAGTGCTGCAACACAGCTGGAAAACAGATGTCAAATGAAATAAGCAATTACGCAAACCAAAGCATAAAAACATCATTCAATAGCTATGTGGCATTTCGTAAGTCAGTAGCTCTCAACTCTCGTAGAAAGACACTTGTCATTATCAGGTTTGCAGATGTAGGAATATTTCCCATCAATTCATAAGCATTTCAGTAAATATCATAAATTAAGAGCTCCACAGTGTAATCATATGTTTTCAAGTTCGACCGTGTCGTTTTTGCGATGCTTTCTACAAAGGAACGTCAATAGCGAGGATAATGGCCTCCCCTTTTTTTTTCTACCTGTGCTGCTGAAAGGCTAATGGCTTTTTTTCGGGGAGCTGTCGCCCAGGTGGGTGCCCGCGACGCATTACGTGCAGGTGGTCACTTAACTTTCTTACGGAAATATTTACGACAGCAGTTTCCGCTACAGTGACAGTCTCACATAAAAATATTTCACAGGTCAAGAATTAGCGTTGCAAATCTTTAGAAAGAAAATCCTATAAATATAAGCGTCCAAATAAAATGTTCGTCAGCATTGTGATACAGTCACGCATTTACGCACATTTCATAACTCTTAAAGTACAATTCTTGGTTTCCAACATACTTCTTATTCCTCATATACGGTAGCATCATCTTATTGATCATAAACATATCTCAACAGCATAGTACACATCATCGTCGTAATAATAACATCATAACACCTCAGTCAAATCTCAAAAACGTCGTAGCTTTCTGCAATAATTTCAAAACCTAAAAAAAATTCTCTGCTCATTTCAATAGTGTCATCTACCTCAAACGTACTTTAAAATCATACTCCCTTACCAAATACATCATTCAAAGCTCTCATAGTATCACAATGATTCCGAAAAAATATGAAGAGTTCACACAGTACAGACAGAATACAATTTCATAAGTGTGAAGTTACCCAACTGTGTATTGCGTAAACATGTGTCACTGATGTAGTAAAAAAATGTTTATCTCTCAGTTAAATGATCAGATAGCTGTGTAATTTGTGTGTTAGAGAAATATGGTACCGATGTGTAAAGTTGTATAAGCAAATACCATATTAGCTAGGGTTCCTTGTGGTTGCCACACACATGCTACACAAAGTAAGCGTGTACCCCCCTGAGGATTAATGTAATTATACCCTCAGGTGTTACAGATTACAGCAATCGAATGAAATGTATCACGGAAAACTTTCTTTGTAATTCAAAAATCTTTAAAAATAAATGTTTTAAGTACAAAATTAATCACTCAAATACGTGTGCTGTAGCGCTAAATGTGCGTCTTGTTGCAACATAATCTGTGTGGAAGTGTCGTAGTTATCGTCCTCCGAAAGCTAAGTTCTGCAGAAGTCAATGTACTTACCTCATAATACACAAAAGTGAAATGCTTTGCGTATAAATGTCTTAGTTATTACGCTTATTGCCATGATGAGGAAAGTACTGTGCTGTAACGTATTGTTGTGCTACGGAAAAGGCAGTCTCATTGTAGCTATACCACAAAAGTTACTACTAAAACATGTTTTACTTTCCAGAATAATACAGAAAAACTGTGCAGAAATAAAACAGAAACACTGCAAAAGCAACATTGTAAATTGTTAGTCATTAGTAGCATCGTGATAAAATTGTGTAGCTGTCACATAAACTAACCTCTGTGTCATCTGGTATCTCTCAGAAAGCACTTTAAATTCAGAATGTATTTTCAAATAAACCAAAATGTTGCATTAAAATCGCTTTAGCAGTACTGGTAAATGTTCTAAGTATGTGAGCCTTATAGTCGTTATGTAATAGTGCAACTAACAAGCAATTCTATAAACGGTTTTACATGTGAAATGTGTTGTAAACCTTTACTCTTCCTAGTGCACAGAGTTTCAACTTCAACGCAATTATCATGTGGTATACGTCGGTAAAGAATGCTAAAATTTTTCTCAAGGCTAACGTCTTATGTTATTTTTCTCGGAGCCAGCGGGCGCACGCTGTACGAGTCATTGTCTGTCTCTTTGTTGGCGCGCGCCGTTATTGGGATTAGGAGACCTAACTTCTACAAATTCACCGTGACGAGAGGGCCCTGCTCTGTTTGAATCCTGTCAGTTCTGATGCAATTCAGGTCTGTCGTTATGATCATATCGTCTGTCGTCATGTCGGTAGATTCCATAGTTTCTTTCTTGTCGGTCACATGGTGGAGAATTTCTCCCTGAATCGTAACTGCGCGCTGGTCCGTTGCGTCTAAAGTTATTCTGTCTCCCTTGATAGTATTTATTTTGGTTCCCATATTGTCTGTTTCTCTTATTGTCTCTGTGATAGTCATTACCACAGAGAGGTGATCTTTCCCTGTAGTTATTACTACTCTGCCAACGGTTGTCATACGGGTGGTGTCTGTTTTGGTCACGATTCGTGTTGTGAGAATAGCCTTGTCGTGTCAAGTTATTACTTCTTTCATCGCGGAATTGCGATAGATGTGACCTGTAATTGTTGTGTTCCTGGTTTCGCGTTCCGCGATTGTCAGTGTCAATTTCTAATTCTTGTAAGAGTCCCTGAAATGCTTCAATGTCGTCTTTGCAACGTCCTGCCAAAATAATATGTCGTAAATGTTCAGGCAGTTTGATTAAGCAAATGCGGATGAGTTCTGAGGGGCTGTATGGGTTTGAAAGATACTGATTCTTATGCAACATGTCTTCAAAATATTTCATAAGACTGTAAAATTCAGATTGTTCGAAACGTTTCATCATTATGATGCTATGTTTTACTCGGTCTTGTGTGGCTTGAGACCAATATGCTGAGAGGAAGGCATGGTAAAACTCTCCTTCACTGTGGCAATCGTGAATTACCGATCGCATTCTTACAGCTGGTTCATTCTCCAAGTAGCCACACATAAATTCTAATCTGTGTTCTAACGACCAGTTGGGAGGAAAACAATGCGAGAATTGATGGAGCCATGCTTGTGGATGAATGTCGTTGGCAGAATTCTTAAATGTTTTGAATTTACGTGTAGTAATGAACAGCTTATAGTCAAAATCATCATGTCGGTGAGTCGCATATCGGTCATTGTTAGGTCGTGTCAGCCGTTCCATCTCAAAATTCGGTGCACATTGCCAATTTCTTTCATAACTTCCGAAATGCCCTGTGTTATTATTTTGTGGCTGTTCCGTATTTCTGTGTCCCTCTTCCCGTATTGGTGCGCGAGTATCCTCTGAAATACGTAATTCTTGTATTACCTGTGTCAGCTGATCTTGTACTTCCCGGATTTCTCTTTTGTACTGTGTATTGATTTGATTTTGATTCTGTTTGAATTTTCTAATTTGTTCATACTCTTCTGTGTCAGTGAAGGCTACAGGTCTTGTGTCATTCAGATCATCATCTACCTTTGTAGATAAGTTAGTGACCTGATCCGAAAGTTCGGCTACTTTCTCCAATAGTGAACACATTTCCTCAGTGTGTTTTTCTGAACCAAGTTTCAGAGCGTCCATTTGTGTTGAAATCGAATCTACTGTGTCCTTTAAGTTTTCCTGAGTTTTTGCAAGTTGCGTAACCGAATCGGTAGATGCAACTGAGTCAATTTTAGCCCACAAGGTCTCATGATTTTCATGAACAATGGTTTGCAGTTCTTTTATGGCTGCTTCATGATTCTGTAATGCATTTTCATGCCGCGAAAAAATAGGTTGAAAATGCTCACAAATTTGTGTCTTTACGTCATTACAGACTTTTTGACATTTCGATTCAATATTATGTAACTCAGTAGTTAAATCTTCACGTGTTTGTTCAAGTGTGGTGTCTAACTTTTGAAGATTTTGTTCCATTGTGTCTAACTGTTGCTGTGTTTGTCTCTGGTGTTGTTCCATTGTGTCTAACATTTTAAGATTTTGTTCCACTGTGTCTAACTTTTTAAGATTTTGTCCCATTTGTCTTTGATTTTGTTCCATTTGTTGCATTAATTGCAATAATAATGTATTAGTGTCTGGAATCTGTTTCTCTACGCTTTTCGGCAGTGCATTTGCACCGGCAACATTCACATTTTGACAAGCAGAAAATGTGTCTTGACTTATTTGAGAAAACGGTGATGACCCAAAACCTGAATCTACAGTATTTGCGAAATTGTGTCCTGTCATTTCGGATTCCTGAGGCGAGCTGTTGCCGACCGATCGATCGATAATGCTTCCCTGTTCACTACCTGTTTCACTGTCTAGGCCATTGTTTGCAGCCCGCTCCATTTCCCTATGCACAATTACCAAATTACTACTTTGAACATCAGTTAATTCATTACTCGGTGGCGCTAACACACTGCTTTCATTTTCACTGTCATTTCTCAGTTTACTTTGGAGCCTAGTATTACGTTTTTCACACGCCATTATTGTCACAGTATTTCACACGACAACACAGAAAAACACAATTTGAAGATCAAAAATAAGAGAACACATTAACATAGCACTGAAAATAATATCTAGTTAATTGCAGCTGCGAAATACTTGGTGCAAATCTACATGCATGTCACAACTGTTTTACTGTACAACAATGAAAGACTGCAACTACAAAGATGATTTTCTCTACAATTACGCGCTAGCAATAAACAATAGCTACACTAATTACACAAACTACAAGAAAAAATCAGAAGATTCCAGTGAGGTATTCTCGGCTAAGGGTCGACATATGCAACGCCCCTTTTGAAGAATTATACATGACTGTGCTTAAACTGACACACAATATTTTGTTAGCGTAACGCAATCTGACTTTCAAAATTCCCTACAAAAGAATGGCCCTGACTAACATTAAACTATACCTTTCACAAAACACTTACCTCACAAAAATCTTCGCTGCTCAAGCTACTGCAAGACAGCGAGCGCCACTACTGCCAGCTAAATAAAAGATTCAAACTATGGAAGGCACTAACTACTGATAGGGATAGTTAGCAAATGAAAGATATTAATAGAGAACAAACAATGTATTTACCTTGATATCATCATATATAAATATAGCAGTTCATGACAAATTTCAAAACTCCGCGATCTCTCTCCCCACATCCACCACTGCTGGCGCCTCGCCTTCAACTGCGCAACGCTACGCGCTGTTCACATCCAGCTGCCGCTGCCCAACACTACAATGGCGAGTATTACAACAATACAAAGCAGCCACAGACTGCACACAGCACAGCCAGTGATTTTCATACAGAGGTGGCGTTACCAATAAAAAAACCTAAACAGCCTACTTACATAGCGTATAACAATGCGGAGAATGAAGCAGGTAAAAGAAAATATAGACGTCTAAAAAAAATAGAACGACAGAATTTGTAAAACGGTAAAGCAGGAATGACAAGAGAAGAAATGAAAATCAGTAGAAACAGGTATGAGAGCGGGTAAGATAGACGCCACTTATAGGAAAACTAAAGAAACCACTGGAGAAACTGGAAGCGGCGGCATAAAGTCGAAAGCTAAGATGGCAAAAGCCAGAACCAAACAAAAAAGAAAAGGCCGAAATATGGAACGAATACATAGATGGAAAGAAATTTGAAAACAATATTATGAAAAAGAATGAAGTGCGACGCTGCAATAGGACAGAACTGAAGGATCTGAAAGATATGGCGGCATTTTGTCATTCTTCCCTCTCTCCATAGGCGTTTCTAAGGGGCTGAAACTTTATGACATTTGATACAATGCTAATAATTCTCTGTCACGCGCTACACAGTTGTTTGCAGTATATGTGTGTCTCAGTAGGTTACGCAAGAAGAGACAGGAAAAGAAGGCAGAAACGAGAGCGAGTCTGCAGATACAAAATATAAGCGAATATGTTTCAAATGGCTCTGAGCACTATGGGACTTAACTTCTGAGGTCATCAGTCCCCTAGAACTTAGAACTACTTAAACCTAACTAACCTAAGGACATCACACACATGCATGCCCGAGGCAGGATTCGAACGTGCGACCGTAGCGGTCGCGCGGTTCCAGACTGTAGCGCCTAGAACCGCTCGGCCATCCCGGCCGGCCTATAAGCGAATACGTTAAGCAATATACAGTACAGTGACGAGCTAAATATTGTGACCACTGCTCACCGTGAGATTGCTGATTGCCACGCTGTGGCGCAGCAACACAGTAAGAAAAGTACATACGTAGAGCGGAAACGAATCATTCTACTGACAACACAGGTTGCAAAGCTCACCTTGTTGAACTTGGAGCTTTGTGTGTTCTCAAGTTGACCCAAAGACTTTGC
The DNA here is from genome assembly GCF_023864345.2 of Schistocerca serialis cubense. NCBI lineage: Eukaryota > Metazoa > Arthropoda > Insecta > Orthoptera > Acrididae > Schistocerca > Schistocerca serialis. The sequence continues at coordinate 602,924,908 of NC_064644.1, read as the reverse complement.
GGAGCGATAAACTGAATGGCGGCTGTATAAAACATTGTACTTGTCGTCTGCATTATATCGTTGTTAGGACCAGCTGAGGTCACTCAAATTTCGCTCATGCGCATCATATTCACAACTCTGCATGCCCATTGGGTAAGTTACGATCAAATAACGGGACCGACCCAACAAGTAAGATGGATATTACTGTATTTACGCTCAACGAATAGCTTATCTAGGACGAGCACCTCCTAATCAAGCGATAGACATGTGGGAGAGACGGAAGCTGATGTCACGAGCAGCGAGGTATTTTCTAAATCTTTATCAAAATTTCTTACGCAAATTCACCCTCTCCTTAACTCAAGACGCACCTAAAACCAAACTTCATACTTGTATTAGGTTGGTGCATAAGTTCGTAGCGCTTTTGTTTTGCATGTTGATCTCCTCCTTCTAAGATAGCAGACGCTCTATCCATCTGAGTGCATGTTGATATTCCGGTTGCTACGGAGTTATTTCTCAATTGTGTTATTTCCATTTGCAGTTCATTGTTGCTATTCCAGTTAACGTTTTCCACTTTTTCATGTGGAGATAGTGAGTGGAGCTGTGGTAGGGTTGCCATAATCTCGGAATCCAAAACCAGGGCAAAACTTACAGTCACCGTAGCCGATCGAAGGAAATAAGAGGAATAAGGAGTCCTCATGCCCATAAGCTAAGGGAAATGTGTATTTAATTAATGATCCAGAGTTTAGGAAGGACTGCTTCATTAAGAAAGCATTTATTACAAAAAATAAGAATATGCATTACATTATTCAGTACACGAAGTTATATTGTCATCATTTGAGCTTTTCTTATACCAATCGTATTTCTCAGAACCTTGAATAGATGAAAGGAACTTAATCTAGTTCTCAATCATTTTATGAAATTCACTGCAACCTATATTTTTCATATCGTACTGTATTTGCATCATTGCATTAACTGATTTTACTGTTAACCTATTCCTTTCTTCTGCCCACTGAGAACCAGAAACATTTGCGCAGTTCATGGGGTAATACCATTGGACAGAGCAATGCAAGAGAATGGTTTTCTCGTTTTAAATAGGATCATTTTGACAATAGTGACTCTCCACGTTCAGAGAGACATTCGGGGTTTGATGACGATCGTTTAAGCGCATTAATCCACAATTATCCACGTCAGTGTACTCGAGAACTGGCAAATGTGATGAACTGTGATCTTCCGACCATCGTGCGACATTTGCATGCATTGGGGAAGTTCAAAAATCGGATGTATATGTATCGCATGCTCTAAGCCAAAAACACAAAAAATCAGTGGCTCGTCCGTTGTGGCTCGTGAACTAGACCGACCATTCTTATCCTCTACCGTTTCTGGTGACGACAAATGGTATCTTTATGATAACATAACGAAAAGAAAGGAATGGTTGATCCCAAACAAAGCAGCAGTTCCCAGCACAGAGACCTCTGTGCATCTACAGAAGATAATGTTATGCATCTGGTGGAACACCGACGGTGTGATGTACTACAAATTGCTACCCCTGAGGTGTAGCCATCACTGATACATTTATTAGCACAAATGAAACGCCTTGAAGAGGCAGTTTGTCATATTTGGTAGTTCTCGAGTACAGTGACGTAGATCATTGTGGATTAACACGTTTAAATGATCTTTATCAAACACCGAAGATCTTCCTTAACGTGGAGAGTCAAAAGGATCTTGCTTAAAATGAGAAAAACATTATCTTTCCGAGCTTTGTCCAATGGCATTCTTCCCATACAGGCAAAAATGTTTGTGGATGTTTCCGCTGCTGTCAACCCTCTATTGAACTCAGAGGAATACGTCGGAAGCGTTCCGGTTTCTTCACTTGGCACTCCATTTTATAGCGTCCACAGTTCCACTCACTATCTCCACATGAAAAAGTGAAAAACGAAAATAGCAACAGTGAACTACAAATACAAAATGACGATTGATAAATAGATTTTTGCAACCGGAATAACAACATGCAAAAGGAAAGCGCTACGAACTATGCACTAAACTAATAGTATGACCACTTCGGAGCAGGCAATGGTACTGTTATCGACAAAAAAAAATACTCAATTGTTGAAGTTTATTGAGTAGCAGTGCTCCACTTGACAGTTAAATTTTGTCAGATTTGCACTGTTTTGCAATTTTTCTAACGATGTATCGGTCGTGACTTACGTAACAAAGCCATCAGCATAATACACTACTGGCCAATAAAATTGCTACACCAAGAAGAAATGCAAATGATAAACGGGTATTCATTGGACAGATATATTATGCTAGAACTGACATATGATTATATTTTCACGCAATTTGGGTGCATAGACCATGAGAAATCAGTACCCAGAACCACCTCTGGCCATAATAAGGGTTTTATACATTGGACACTGAGTCAAACAGAGCTTGGATGGCGTGTACAGGTACAGCTGCCCATGCAGCTTCAACACGATACCACAGTTCATCAAGAGTAGTGACTGGCGTATTGTGACGAGCTAGTTGCTCGGCCGCCATTGAGCAGACGTTTTCAATTGGTGAGAGATCTGCAGATGGTTGTTGTCTTGCAAATGTCCCCATCTGTTGACTCATGGATCGACACGTGACTACACGATCCGTTACAGCCATGCGGATAAGATGCCTGTCATCTCGACTGCTAGTGATACGAGGCCGATGGGATCCAGCACGGCGTTCCGTATTACCCCCCTGAACCCACCGATTCCATATTCTGCTAACAGTCACTGGATCTCGACAACATGAGCAGCAATGTCGCGATACGATAAACCGCAATCGCGATAGGCTACAATCCGACCTTTATCAAAGTCGGAAACGTGATGGTACGCATTTCTCCTCCTTACAAGAGGCATCACAACAACGTTTCACCAGGCATCACCGGTCAACTGCTGTTTGTGTATGAGAAATCGGTTGGAAACTTTCCTCAGCACGTTATAGGTGTCGCCACCGGCGCCAAACTTGTGTGAATGCTCCGAAAAGCTAATCATTTGCATATCCACAGCATCTTGTTCCTGCCGGTTAAATTTCGCGTCTGTAACGTGGTGTAGCAATTTTAATGGCCAGTAGTGTAAAATGATTTAATTGGTAGACTCAGGGAAACGCTGCAAATGGTGGAGAGACACATAATGCAGTTTAAATAAGTTTACTGGCCGCCTCGCGGGGTAGCCGCGTCGTCTACGGCGCTTGCCACAGTTCGCCAGTTCGCGCGGCTGCCCCCGTCGGAGACTCGAGACCTCCCTCGGGCATGGGTGTATGTGTGTGTTGTTCTTAGTGCAAGTTAGTTTAAGTTAGATTAAGTAATGTGTAAGCCCATGGAACGATGACGTCAGCAGTTTGGTCCCATAGGAACTTACCACAAATTTAAAAACAAAAAAAAAAGAATTCACCGGACTAAATATTTGCCACATGAGTACACTGGTCGCTTTGTAGCTGGTGTAGAACTCATGACACATCGTCGCTGACGAAATCCAGAGCAGTTAAGTTGTGTGTATATGCCAGTCGATTGTGTGGAATGAGTACAATAAGATGTATGATAAGATAAGACGTGATAGAATGCCACGAAGGAGCTTTCGTGTTTTGACAGGACTCTGACACCAGCGTGAATGAAGTTGCCAGATTTGTTGGATTGTCAACCCGGGCCGTTCAACGTTTCCATAAGGAATGCTGTAGCTCTGGTAGCCATGTAATATTGCGTAAGAACAGAGTTCAAGAGAAACTACGCACCGACAGGAACTGGAGACGTGTGTTACTCGGTATTAATGACGATCGGTTTCACACCCGACAGGAATTCTTGCTGTAATTGAATCCAGGTCCACAGGTTCCCTGCGAACGTTGTGAAGGAAATTGCGTGCTGTGTACATGGTGGTTACAATTAAACTTTCGCTACTTAAGCCACTGTAGACGAAAAATTATTTACCGTATGGGTACCCAACTTTATAGGAATGAGGTTCAAACTCGGCGCAACAGAATTTGCGCTGTTAGTAGTGTAAGCGTCACGTCTTGCCGTTAGGTGCCGGCGCTGGTACGGCGACGTAGGATTGCAACATAAGCATCAGTGCGCATTGCAGTTGCAGACAGCGAACGAAGGTCTGGATAACGTAAGCAGGGCTTCGCTCGTAAATCTGTTTCATCAAAACAACACCAATAGCGCTGCCGCTCTTCGACAGTATCAACGCATTGAACGAATACAGAGTCCCCTTTCCATACCGGGTTTGAAGAACTAGATTCGGAAGTTCGATTTGAGTGAAGATTTGAGAATTGCTAATGGGAGACTCATGCGGCGAGTTGCACCAAAAATTGTTGAAGAAGTTACTGTTACCATGGCTGACAATACTGGCAGCAGACGACTGATGCGAGTGCCTATACTAACAGCACGCCACCGCCTGCAGCGCCTTTCCTGGCTCGTAACCATGTCGGTTGGACACTAGACGACTGGAAAGCCGTGACCCCGGCCAAATGATTCCCTATTTCACTCGCTAAGAGCTGATGGCAGCGTTCGAGTGTGTCGCAGACCCCACGAAGCCATGGACCAAAGTCGTCAACAAGTCACTGTGCAACCTGGTGGTGGTTGTATAATGGTGTGGCCTGTGTCTGCATGGACTGGAGTGGGTCCTCTGATACAACTGAAATGATCATTGACTGGAAATGGTTAACTTCTGCTACTTCGAGACTATTTGCAGCCATTCACGTTCCGAAAAAAAATCCAGCACCGGCAACACTTTCGCAATTATGGACGCCTGTGCAGGCAGCATGGCTCAATATTTCTGCAGGGGACTTCCAACGACTCCACGCTGCGTCGAGTTTTAGCACTACGCCAGACAAAAGGAGGTCCGACACGATATTATGAGGTATCACATGATATTTGTCATTCAGTGTAGGCCTATGACAATGTTTCGACAGCTGCCGCGCGGGATTAGCCGAGCGGTTAGCCGGCACGGTCACTCAGCGTGTTCGGTCAGAGGGCGTAGCTACCCTCTGTAATAAAAAAAACTGAGTGAGCGAATCAACGAACAACCTGAACGGGTGTCATCGGACGTCCACGACGATCAAATTCAACGAACAATATAGAACAAGACGAGATAAAAAAAAAAGCAGCCTAAGGCGCTGCAGTCATGGACTGTGGGGCTGGTCCCGGCGGAGGTTCGAGTCCTCCCTCGGGCATGGCGGTGTGTGTTTGTCCTTAGGATAAGTTAGGTTAAGTAGTGTGTAAGCTTAGGGACTGATGACCTTAGTAGTTAAGTCCCACAAAATTTCACACACATTTGTTTTTTTTTTTTTTTCGACTGCAGCCAACAAATTCTCCGTCAAGGAATTAGTTTTTGGAGAACGTTCTTCTAATGAATTTTGACATACACCGCAAGAAATTTGTTCTCCGTGGACAGTTCTTTCACAACATTTCATTAAAATCATTCACAGAATTAGCACATGGTCCGATTCCACCCGTCTGCTTTGCTCACGATGTCATATTTGGAATAAACAGCATAGTTTACCCCCAGAAAACATTTAGTAACTGGCAGCTTTCATGCTTCAGGAAGGTGGCCACAACATAGATCGTTACGGCCGCGAACAAACATAAGAAACACGCGAAATATTCCAGCCACCAAACGAAATGAAATTAACGGAACAACCGCGGGGAATTAGGTGGTTTGGGGCTGGGACAAGCTAAAAATACTAGAATGAGATTAACATCATTCTAAGACAGGCACATAATCGAAAAATAACGAACACGAATTCCTCCATAGTAAACCTAACCAAAAACTACTAAAAAACACACAACTGGGCTCGAACATTTTCCTTGACCTGTGTAGTTCAAATGAAGACTTCGATCGCAGACCCGCTCCCATAAAAGCATAGTAATATTAGCATCGAAAATTTCACCTTATCTACATTGCTCAGATGAAGACAAAGATACCCTCCCCACACACAAAAACAATTTAAAAAATGGTGTAGCAAATTTCACCTAACCTCTAACGAAGGCAAAAAAAAACCAAGGGCAGCGTACGTAACCATAAAAATCAGTCTCGCATTTTTGTCTACACATACATAGCTCGAACGTGGATATATTAAAAACTTAGTATGCAGTTCAGACACCAAGCTCTTTTCCTTAGATATTAAAAATCTTTATACCAATGTCCCGGTACATGAAACGCTCATCATCGTGGAAGAAAATTTACGCCAATTTAAAAAAGATCTATCAGATGAACAGATTACCGATTTTATGAATCTCATTAATGTCGTTGTCAAATACAACTACTTTGAATTCAACGGACAACTGTACCAGCAGTCTGATGGGCTCGCTATGGGCAACCCTTTAACCGGCATCCGTGCCGACATCTTTATCACTTCCTTGGAAAAAAAGTTGTTTAACGTGTCTCAGCCGCTTCACTAGGTATCCTTTCTTACACGAGATACGTTGATGATATTCTATCGGACCCGCCGATAGTATTGATCATATATTTACACTTTTTAACGACCTCCATGAAAAAATTTCTTTCACTATTGAACTCGAAAACGAAAACCGCCAATTACATTATTTAGACTTGAAGCTTACAATAAGAAGACAATAACATCACTTTCAGTATTTTTCGAAAAGAAACGTATACTGACCGAATCGCGCCTGCTTCCTCTTTTCATCCACAGTCTCAAAAAATGGCCCTTTTTTCACTCTGCCGTCCAACGAGCCACCTCTATACCACTTTCAACAGAAAAGTTTAATGGGGAGATTAATTTACTTAAAACCATAGCAGTCAATAATGAATATACGCCAAACATAGTGGACGATATCCTAAAAAAGAAAACTGCAAGAACTACCACTCTCAACACCTCATGCACTGAAATTAACCCCAAAAAAACGTTTTTCCATTCTTTTCATAGGACCCATTTCCTATCAGATTCAGCGCATGCTTCGCAACAAATACAACTGCAATGTTGCCTTCTCTACTAATAATAATCTAAAGAGAAACTTCATTCATAATTTGAAATCCATTCGCTCCCCTACAGAAAGTTCTGGCGTTTATAAGATCATCTGCGATACCTGCTCCTCCTATTATATAGGACAAATAGGACGTGCTTTCACCATCAGATATAAAGAACATCTTTTGAGAAAGAACGGCACCAGTCCCCTAATTCATCCTTTGCCGATCATCTCGTAATTACTGGACACGTGCCTAAAGCCATAGGCGATAACAATATTCTGCATACCGAAAAGATGTTAGAAGAAGGTTAGATGTTTTAGAGGAATTGGAGATCTTCAAACATCTCTCTCGTCATAATGGCCTCATTCTCAACGAACAGCTGCAGCTGCGAAATAAAAACTTTTTCGACTATATAAAGTCATTGCTTGATCTTTGATTCAGATTTCCTCATTCAATTTACCGAAATGTTGTTTTCCTGTTACATCTTTGCTGTTTTCTTTTATGTCATAGTTAACGTTTTTTTTTTTTTGTTACAAAATGTATCTCTTTTTAAAGCAGATAAATATGTAACTTAATCCTATTATTATTAGTGCTTACGTTATGCCTGAATCTGCTGCATCACAATTTCATGTGTCTAATTTTGAATGTGCAGTAGCCTAGTTGTTTCTGCGGCTACTAGATGACGCTCGTACCAACACCATGTTTCCTTGCTCACACTTTCTAACGTGGGCACCTCAGTCTTGTTGCAATCCTTGTTCACTAAAGTACGAGCAGCCCTTAGCGGCTCGCCATCTTACTTACAACTATTCATGACGTCGCCTTTCCGGCTTAGATATTTTTTAATATGTGACTTGTAAGTATTGCATCTTTTTTCCAGTCAGTACAAACTTTAATTTTTTTAAATGTATTATATACTTAATATGTTTTAGAACAGTTAGTCTAATTCTCCAGACGACGCTCATAGTAGCGTCGAAACCTGGTCAATTTTGACTTAATATTTGTGATCGAGGGCTTATTTGTTCTAATATAAAAATCTTAACCGTTTCATTGACAATTTGGATAGTGCAGAGCGTGTTGCTGCCAATGAGGACAGGCATGTAATAATAGAAATAGTAATAGCACTAGTAGTAATTTTAAGAATGAGCAGAATGGCAATGTAAACATCCGAACAGTAGGTGTTCGTCATCCTAAGAAAGGTAGGAAATGTAGGAATAATAACCATAACCAACAATGGCAACCTGAAGGTAGTAATTTTGTTCTTAACGAAAAAAATGGTTCAAATGGCTCTGAGCACTATGGGACTTAACATCCGAGGTCATCAGTCCCCTAGAACTTAGAACTACTTAAAACTAACTAACCTAAGGACATCACACACATCCATGCCCAGGCAGGATTCGAACCTGCGACCGTAGCGCGGTTCCAGACTGAAGCGCCTAGAACGGCTCGGCCACACTGGCCGGCTGTTCGTAACGAAAATGTGCAGGTAAACAACAGTGTTGAAAGTAATGCTGTTCCAGTTAACCATAATGGCAATAAGGGAAACAATAGTTGGCAGAGGCAGGAAAACTAGTTCCTGTCTATGAGGACACTGGCGCTCACCAGGCGGTTACTTTTCCTAAGCCAGTAATTACAGCGATTGATAAGACAGATCAAATGTTCAAATGTGTGTGACATCTTATGGGACTTAACTGCTAATGTCATCAGTCCATATGCTTACACACTACTTAGCCTGAATTATCCTAAGGAGAAACACACACACCCATGCCCGAGGGAGGACTCCAACCTCCACCGGGACCAGCCGCACAGTCCATGACTGCAGCGCCTAGACCGCTCGGCTAATCCCGCGCGGCAGACAGATCAAAATACGCAAACCGAGCATTCGGATGATGAGTCGGTAGCATACAATGATACAGCAGATATATTAAACCACTCACAGTATTTAGTTGATACCGTTTTAGATACGCTTTCTAAGTGGGAAGAGCAAGAGAAGGCGCAGCAACGTAATGTTAAGGAAGAGCCACAAAGTACTGAATTGTCAGGTGAAGAAGCAGAAGAAATTCATGCTTATATCTACGATGAGAATAATGTGCTCTTATCTAAAGTGCCTGTGCAGGATGTTGACACTGTGCTGATAGATTTAGGGCAGGAGGTAAGTGAAAATGTAGAGGGTAACCTGTTGTGGGTCGATAAAAAAATGGTCAAATGGCTCTGAGCACTATGGGACTTGACTTCTGAGGTCATGAGTCCCCTAGAACTTAGAACTACTTAAACCTAACTAACCTAAGGACATCACACACATCCATGCCCGAGGCAGGATTCGAACCTGCGACCGTAGGGGTCGCGTGGTTCCAGACTGTAGCGCCTAGAACCGCTCGGCCATCCCGGCCGGCTTGGTCGATAAACCCAGTGGCTGTGACCAGTTGTCACTTGAGAAGGAACCCGACGATAATAATGAAAGTGGTTTGACTCTGTTATGCCCGGTTTGGAGGCGCAGAGTTGCTCCGACCACAATAATTTGGGTCACGTTCAACAAACTAAATGTAATGAAGTCGTGCAGTGTTTTGATTTGAACTTAGTAGACTGACTGCAGAAGGCAGTTGAAAATGTGGTTCAGGAAACCCCTACATACCTTGACCTAAATGTAATGAAGACAGATGTCGATCACTTTAGCTGGAGACAAATCCGAAAGGAACTTTTGGATGAATTTGAGGAACCGCCTGTACAACCTAGAATAAGCCACCCTATAATACTAGTGAATATGTTGGGTATCAGTGTACGTTGTCTCTTAGACAGTGGCAGTGAGGTGAGTGCGTTGTCTCAGTCCTTCTTTGATGCATTACCTAGTAAAGATAAACTTACAGTAATGAGGGTATCAGGACTGAGAATAATTGGTGCTACTGGCAAGGTATCAAAAACGGTAAAGCAAGAAGCTTTGCTGCCCTTTAATATTAATGGTAATGTAATTGATCATCCATGCTTAATAGTAAACAATCTCAGTGTCGAGGTTGTAATTGGCATAGATTTCTTGTCAAAGTATCAGGGTGTTGTTGACTTTGAAAGAAGCCAGTTAAAAATGGTCTTGCCAATAACCGGAGAAATTACAGTAGCATTTATTGACAAACACATAGTAACTAATGATGAGACTTGGGAGCTCCCTATACGAGTTCTGAACAATAGAAGGTTTCGGGACGAAAATGTTGATCTTAGTAAAGGTAGGTTGAACACAGCAGAAGCAGAAACAACGAAATTCATGTTCGTATACCAAGGGCCTTTCAGGATTATGGGAAAACCGCATGCAAATGCGTATAGGCTGGAGTACTCGAAGAGTAAAAAAGTATTAGGTCTCAAAAACGTGATCGACCTAAAGAAATTCATAAGCCAATGAATTCTGTAGGGAGGAGGTTGTTTTGTAATCTCTACGCAGTATGGCAGCTGTGCAGTCCCAGCTGTGAGATGTTCTTTCCCCATTTCAGGTCTCACTCATTCTTTATCTTTCCTATCCACCAAAGTTTCGATTTCTTCTTATCCGCCGATTAGTGAAGAAACTACTGGATGTGACAAACATAATAGTTACAAGTAAACAATAGAGAGGTATGAAGTAATGAAGACGTAAATGTATCTGAGTAACAAGTATGTATATACAGGGTGAGTCTCCTAACATTACCGCTGGATATATTTCGTAAACCACATCAAATACTGACGAATCGATTCCACAGACCGAACGTGAGGAAAGGGGCTAGTGTAATTGGTTAATACAAACCATAAAAAAATGCACGGAAGTATGTTTTTAATACAAACCTACGTTTTTTTAAATGGAACCCTGTTAGTTTTGTTAGCACATCTGAACATATAAACAAATACGTAAACAGTGCCGTTTGTTGCATTGTAAAATGTTAATTACATCCGGAGATATTGTAACCTAAAGTTGACGCTTGAGTACCACTCCTCCGCTGTTCAATCGTGTGTATCGGAGAGCACCGAATTACGTAGCGATCCAAAGGGAACGGTGATGGACCTTAGGTACAGAAGAGACTGGAACAGCACATTACGTCCACATGCTAACACCTTTTTATTGGTCTTTTTCACTGACGCACATGTACATTAACATTAGGGGTGAGGTAAACGTACACACGTGGTTTACGTTTTCAATTACGGAGTGGAATAGTGTGTGTCCCGACATGTCAGGCCAATAGATGTTCAATGTGGTGGCCGTCATTTGCTGCACACAATTGCAATCTCTGGCGTAATGAATGTCGTACACGCCGCAGTACATCCGGTGTAATGTCGCCGCAGGCTGCCACAATACGTTGTTTCATATCCTCTGGGGTTGTAGGCGCATCACGGTACACATTCTCCTTTAATGTACCCCATCGAAAGAAGTCCAGAGGTGTAAGATCAGGAGAACGGGCTGGCCAATTTATGTGTCCTCCACGTCCTATGAAACGCCCGTCGAACATCCTGTCAAGGGTCAGCCTAGTGTTAATTGCGGAATGTGCAGGTGCACCATCATGCTGAAACCACATACGTCGACGCGTTTCCTGTGGGACACACTCTATTCCACTCCGTAATTGAAAACGGAAACCACGTGTGTACGTTTACCTCACCCCTCATGGTAATATACATGTGCGTCGATGAAAAAGACCATTAAAAAGGTGTTAGCATGTGGACGTTAATGTGCTGTTCCAGTCTCTTCTGTACCTAAGGTCCATCACCGTTCCCTTTGGATCCCTACGTAATTCGGTGCTCTCCGATACACACGATCGAACAGCGGAGGAGTGGTACTCAAGCGTCAAATTTAGGTTACAATATCTCCGGATATAATTAACATTTTACAATGCAACAAACGGCACTGATTACGTATTTGTTTATATGTTCAGATGTGCTAACGAAACTAACGGGGTTCCATCTAAAAAAATGTAGGTTTGTGTTAAAAAACATACTTCCGTGCATTTTTTATGGTTTGTATTAACCAATTACACTAGCCGCTCTCCTCACGTTCGGTCTGTGGAATCGATTCGTCAGTATTTGATGTGGTTTACGAAATATATCCAGCGGTAACGTTAGGTGACTCACCCTGTATATAGTACATTTTAGGAAGAACCTTGGTAATGTTTTCTTCTTCTTCTTCTTCTTCTTCTTCTTGCGTTACGGCCTCTGTAGGACCACGTGTAGCGCCCTCGTGGACTGCATTTCCCTCTTCTTCTCCCAGAACCTCTTCATTCTTTCTCTTCTTCTCTCCCGCTCTTCTTCCGAGATCTTCAGTTTCCGTTTCTCCTGGCGGCTCCACTGGTGACATTCTAATCTTTTCCTGTATTCTTCTCTGTCAGTGATCTCGGGCATATTTGTCGGTGTATATTTGTTCCTCCATTTTTCCTTTCCTCCGAACTTGATCCCCAATTCCAACCAGTCCTTCCGAAGTTCAACAACCCACTTAGTTCCTGTTTTTCCCCTTGTCCTCGCTGTTGTTTCCCACACTCTCTTCGTCATTCTGTCCATACTCATCCTAACTACATGCCCAGCAAAACTTGCCCTTTTGAGTCTGATTACCCGGATATTATTCTAATGTTCCGGTACAATTCTTCCGTAGGTCTTCGCATCCACTTCTCTCCACCTCTTTTGGGACCTAGTATATCTCTCTCGTCATGCAGAAGGTTGACCTCAGCTTCTTTATCCTCTCTGTTATTCCCTCCTTGATCCTGTTCCTTCCTGTTATAAATTCTCCCAGGTATTTAAATTTGTCCACCATTTGCACAGTGCCTTACGGTGTTTCCCAGTCTGCAGTGGTGTTTAATGTCTTTGTCTTGTTATAGGCGATCCTCAGTACCACCTTTCTGGCTACCTTACTTAAGTTGTCGAGTTGTGTCTTTGCGTCTTCTTCCGTCTCACTTACTATTGCTATGTCATCTGCAAAGGCTAGAGACTCCACTTGAGCCCTGTTGTCCTTTTTGTCCCCAACATGGGTTTTTGGTATTCCCATTTCCTCTTTTATTGCTCTGCACTGCCTGATCACTTCGTCCAGTGCTATATTGAACAACAATGGTGACAATCCATCTTTCTGTTTAACACCTGCCTTGAACCCAAATTCTTCTGACAGTGCTCCTCTGCATCTCACCCTTGCTTTTGTGTCTGTCAGAATTTCTTTTATGAGTTCTTGTGTAGTTCCATCAAGTCCTCTGTTCTTCAGGTTCCTACCAAGAGTCCGTCTGTCGATAGAGTCATATGCCTTTGTGAAGTTCACGAAGGTTATTACTGTCTTTTTGTTTTTTAAGGCCCTGGAGAGTTTGACAGAGCACTGAAAGACCTGAGTCGAAACAAGGTCCTGGGAGTAGACAATATTCCATTAGAACTACTGACGGCCTTGGGAGAGCCAGTCCTCACAAAACTCCACCATCTGGTGAGCAAGATGTATGAGACAGGCGACATACCCTCAGACTTCAAGAAGAATATAATAATTCCAATCCCAAAGAAAGCAGGTGTTGACAGATGTGAAAATTACCGAACTATCAGTTTAATAAGTCACTGCTGCAAAATACTAACGCGAATTCTTTGCAGACGAATGGAAAAACTAGTAGAAGCCGACCTCGGGGATGATCAGTTTGAATTCCGTAGAAATATTGGAACGCGTGAGGCAATACTGACCCTACGACTTATCTTAGAAGCTAGATTAAGGAAAGGCAAACCTACGTTTCTAGCATTTGAAGACTTAGAGAAAGCGTTTGACAATGTTGACTGGAATACTCTCTTTCAAATTCTGAAGGTGCCAGGGGTAAAATATAGGGAGCGAAAGGCTATTTACTATTTGTATAGAAAACAAATGGCAGTTATAAGATTTGAGGGGCATGAAAGGGAAGCAGTGGTTGGGAAGGGAGTGAGACAAGGTTGTAGCCTCTCCCGATGTTATTCAATCTGTATATTGAGCAAGCAGTGAAGGAAACAAAAGAAAATTTCGGAGTAGGCATTAAAATTCATGGAGAAGAAATAAAAACTTTGAGGTTCGCCAATGACATTGTAATTCTGTCAGAGAAAACAAAGGACTTGGAAGAGCAGTTGAACGGAATGGATAGTGTCTTAAAAGGAGGATATAAGATGAACATCAACAAAAGCAAAACGAGGATAATGGAATGTATTTGAATTAAGTCGGGTGATGCTGAGGGTATTAGATTAGGAAATGAGACACTTAAAGTAGTAAAGGAGTTTTTGCTATTTGGGGAACAAATTAACTGATGATGGTCGAAGTAGAGAGGATATAAAATGTCGACTGGCAATGGCAAGGAAAGCGTTTCTGTAGAAGAGAAATTTGTTAACATCGAGTATAGATTTAAGTGTCAGGAAGTCGTTTCTGAAAGTATTTGTATGGAGTGTAGCCACGTATGGAAGTGAAACATGGACGATAAATAGTTTAGACAAGAAGAGAATAGAAGCTTTCGAAATGTGGTGCTACAGAAGAATGCTGAAGATTAGATGGGTAGATCACATAACTAATGAGGAGGTATTGAATAGAACTGGAGAGAAGTTTGTGGCACAACTTGACTAGAAGAAGGGATCGGTTGGTAGGGCATGTTCTGAGGCATCATGGGATCACAAATTTAGCATTGGAGGGCAGCGTGGAGGGTAAGAATCGTAGAGGAAGACCAAGAGATGAGTTCACTAAGCAGATTCAGAAGGTTGTAGGTTGCAGTAGGTACTGGGAGATGAAGAAGCTTGCACAGGATAGAGTAGCATGGAGAGCTGCATCAAACCAGTCTTAGGACTGAAGACCACAACAACAACAACATGTTCTATCAGTTGCTTCAGGATAAATATCTGTTCTACACAACCTCTTCCCTTCCTGAATCCCGCTTGGTAGTCGTCAAGTGTACTTTCTACCTGTTCTTTTACTCTCTTGATCAATAGTTTTGACAGCACATTGTATCCGACCTCTAGTAGCGATATTCCTCTGTAGTTGTTTGCATCTCTCTTGTCCCCCTTCTTGTGTATTGGTACTACAATTGCCTTTTTCCATCCTCCTGGCAACTTCTTTGTTCTACAGATCTGGTGAATTATGTTGGTCGTGTTGTCTAAGGCTTTTTTGCCTCCCCACATTATCATCTCGGCTGCTATACCATCTTCTCCAGTTGCCTTATTATTCTTCAGATCGCTTATGGCATGAGCGACTTCATCCCTGGTTGGAGGGCGTGGTTCTCTCTCTTCTTTGCCAGTCCCCAGTTCCAGCTCTTCTTCAGCTGGTTCACAGTTCAGCAGGTCATGAAAGTGCTCTGCAAAAATCCGACAGTTCTCCTTCGCACTGACAGCCAGCTCCCCTTTCTTATCTCTTATAAACAGTTCTCTACCCTTGTATCCAATCAGACTCTTTTTGAATTTCTCGAAAAAGTGTCTGCTGTTGTTTTTCCTGTAGTTGGTCTCCATCTCGTCCAGTTCCTGCTTCATCTTCTGTCTTCTGGTCCGTCTTATCGTTCGGGCCGCTTCCTTTCTTGCTCCTAAGAAAACTTCCCGTTTTTCCGGGTCCTTCTTGCTGCTCGAGTCTCTCCAGGCTTTCCTGCGAGTCTCTACCGCTTCCTCACATTCCTTGTTCCACCACCAGTGCTTCCGTTTCTATTCAGCCTGTTTCGCCATATTTCGCTTCATGTTGTCCCATTCATTGAATGATTCAATTCCTTCTTCATATCTGGATCGATTGTGTCTTAATTTGTCTCTGTCTACCTTTATGTTTTCTGTTCTTCTATTCGTCTGTGGCAGTCTGTCCCTGTTTGGAATCCAAAGGCACTTAACTTCTGTAAGATAGTGATCCGATTCTATTCTTGTATGCTTCCCGACCTTTCTGTTCTTGTACTCTTTAGCATGTGCCCAGCTGATTGCTATGTGGTCAATTTGGAATTCCCCAAGGTGGGTGCATGGGTTTGCCCATGTCTTTTTCTCTCACGGTTTGGCCCTGAAGTGTGTTGTCATCAATCTCATTTTGTGTTCTCGACACAGTTCAATTAGTCTTTCTCCATTTTTGTTTGTCCGCTGGTGTGCAGGGTACTCGCCCACTACTCCTTTATGTTGCTTCTCTCTTCCAATCTGTGCATTATAATCTCCTGCGAGTATCTTTACATGTCTATATGGTATGTTTTTAAGTGCATCATCTAGCTCTTCCCAGAAACTATCTGCAACTTTCTTGTCTTTCCTGTTCTTCTCATTTGCAGGTGCATGTCCATTTATTATTGTATACTTTTTGTTCCGTGCTTGAAAAGTCAGTGTTGATATCCTTTCTGACCTGTTCTTCATTTCAGTTATGGCATCCTCGTATCTCTTGTCTACTATGAACCCTGTACCAAAGCATCTAGGTGCATGTCTTTCCTTTCCCACTTTGACTCCTGGTTTCCGCTTCAGTATTATGAAGCCTTCTGACTCAACTGTGTCTTCGTCAGTGTATCTTGTTTCTTGCGTCGCTAGTATTTCATTGCTTCTCTCTTTCATGTCATCTATTACCTGTTTAAGTTTGCCAGTCTTAATCACTGCCTGTACATTTATGGTTCCAACTCTGAAAGTCTTTTTAGTTTTAAAAATGTTTCAAATGGCTCTGAGCACTATAGGACTTAACATCTTAGGTCATCAGTCCCCTAGGACTTAGAACTACTTAAACCTAAGGACTTCACACACATCCATGCCCGAGGCAGGATTCGAACCTGCGACCGTAGCAGCCCCGCGGTTCCGGACTTTAGCGCCTAGAAATGCACGGCCACCGCGGCCGGCACTTTTTAGTTTTAATCTCCTTTGAGGTTCTTGGGAGCTCCGACTCTTCCCTTATGCACTTTTTGGCAGGTCCCCCAAAATCCGAATGCCTGCTTGCGTCGACCTTGGTCAACGGGGGATTGTCCCGCTGGGGTAATCTCGATTCCATAGTGCGATCCATTCCATGAGCTAAAAAAAAAAAAAAATTTTGATGGGACGGCGTATGTCCGTCCAGTTATACGACTGAAATTGTTAGCCCCGAAGATGTGTTCAGGCCGCCCCTCAAATGGGGACACAGACGCCTTTGGTAGCCGCCCCTAACATGGAGTACCGCCGCTACCTGATATGTTTCAGTGGCTCTTCAGCTCTCTCTGCCGTTGGGAAGCGACGTTCCTCTTATGCCTTCGAAACCTTTGGCCGGGCTTCACCTGTAACCCTAGGTAGGGACGCTAACTGGGTGCTACCAGTTGGACCGAGGTTTTTTTACGAGGTTGTTACTCCTCCCCCTCCTCCTCCCCATGACTTGCGAGATGGGGCCCCGGGTTTGGGACCGGCAATGGCTATAAAACTATAGCTGTAGCGTCTCTCCTAAGGGCAACTTCAGAGCTCATCTATTGCGTGCAGTACAACTAAAATAATTCTCTCGCCAAAAGTATTTAACCTAGCCACTTTAGAATTTTATTATCGGCCTACATACTAACCTGTGTGCTGATTGCACGATTAATTCGAGAGCTTCATTGGCCTTCAGCGAATGAAGCAATTAATTATTGAATAAATTGAAGTGGTGTTTTGCTAGCCCAGCGGCTAGTCAGTAAAGCAAATGTTGTCGGCTGCGCCTTCGGCTGTCCACACCGCGGCTATATAAATAAGGGCATACGAGCTAGAGTAAGGCCCCAGTTCTCTCCTAGATTCGCATCAGCGCGCACTCCGTGTCGGAAGCCGCGTCGCGTTTGTGCAGTTGCCAGGAACAGCCTTGGATGATATGCACTTAACAATGAGTTCGCATTCGGGTAAAGAGTTGATAGCGGAACGACTCAGTGATTTAGTATCAGTTTCCGTACGTTTTATTTTCACGTGTCGCCGCAGGACAGACCTTCTATCATTACTAGCATTCACTTTGAACATTTACATCGATAACGATTATTGAACGGTTTCGTTATCTAGGGATAATAGGATCTCCACAGTAGACTCTGAACAGCTCTGATAGTACAATAGCTGATATGGGTAACTATTTGTCTGGAATTTGACATTTTATCGTTTTCAGAATATAGTGAAAATTGTTATAGTAAACTGCATTTTCTATGAATCCCAGACATCGTCCTATATCCTCAGAGTAATGAAATTCAATAATCAATAACTTTATTCTCCATCAGAGTCGGCATAGTGAACTCTAATTACAGGCAGCACGTTTTTGCTAATCACTTTCCGGCTGAAATATAAAATAACTTCTTTTCCACCCCCCGCCCACAGAACAATCTTGCGCAGTAGTTTATTGAGATAAGTGCGGAGTCAGGCGTGTGTGCGATCCCGTGATTTGAGTCGACAACGATTGTCCTACATCTTTCCAGATTAACGACTTTCGTTCTGCCAGAGAGGGGAAAAAATGGAAACGAAACCCCGCGAGCAGGTCATGAAGACCACGCGATAATCGACGGAGAGCCGCATCATCCTCAGTCATTCATCATCGGATGGAGTTTGGATGGCACAGGTCAGAACACGCCACATTCCCCGTCGTTGTCGACGTTCGACATCGGAGGCGTCACTTCTCGGTCAGGTAGCTCCTCAATTGGCATCACGAGGCTAAGTACATCCCGTTAGAGACCTCTCACCAAGGAAAAATCGCTGACAGTACCAGGAGTCGAACTCGGGTCCCCCGCATGAGGGTCTGTCGCGCTGGCCACGTTTCTTTTTTTATAAAAGAAAAACCATTCGGCTACGGAAGCAGACTCGGCCGTGGCGACTAAAGTATAAAGTATATTCGTTCCTCATCATTGGACAACTTTGTGCGCTCTGGAGAGATCTGTATTTATTCAAAAGGCGAGGGTTTCACAATGAAAATTCTTATTTTATTCTCGATGGAGCTCACAAAATACGTATGTATTCTCGTTCCTGATAGAGTTCAGATTATTATCTACGACGTTCACTGTGCTAAAAGAGGAAAACCGAGTTCTGCTTACTTTCAGCGGCGATATTTGCCGCGCCTGCAC
The DNA here is from genome assembly GCF_023864345.2 of Schistocerca serialis cubense. Classification (NCBI taxonomy): domain Eukaryota; kingdom Metazoa; phylum Arthropoda; class Insecta; order Orthoptera; family Acrididae; genus Schistocerca; species Schistocerca serialis. Next base: position 602,906,058 of record NC_064644.1, on the reverse strand, counting down.
ATCTGCAGCACGCATGCCGTGACCTTGACAGCGCAGTTATCGCACGCAGTAGTGCTCCGTTATCAGCTACGCTGGCGCGCCTCCAATGAAAGGACGCCGTGTACAAGAAGCGTGACGACTGCAAAACTCACTTTTGCATGACGCAAGAGCATGTAACATATTTTGCAAAGAAACTAATGCAGTTCAACGTATTGTAGATCTGCGGAGAAATGTTAACACCCGGGAATGAAAAATCGCGTGTACTGAGTTCATTTTTAATTTTACTTGTATCTAAAATAACGACGTAGTATTTATTTCCCACTTGCAGTGTAAAGAGTTCTGATCCACCACCATGTCTGTAATGGACTGATGCCCTGTAGTGTCCGCTTGATCTCCCTAAATCGGTTAAGGCTAGTGCCGGGATGAGTCCTTTGTAAAAGGCCGACTTCCCCTTTCATCCTTCACCCATCTGCGTTTATGCCTCCTCTGTCTAACTACCCCGTCGTTGAAACTTCCTGGCAGATTAAAACTGTGTGCCGGACCGAGACTCGAACTCGCGGACTGGCGGAATTTAAGCTGTGAGGACGGTTCGAGAGTCGTGCTTGGGTAGCTCAGTCGGTAGAGCACTTGCCCGCGAAAGGCAAAGGTGCCGAGTTGGAGTCTCGGTCCAGCACACAGTTTTAATCTGCCAGGAAGTTTCATATCAGCGCACACTCCGCTGTAGAGTGAAAATTTCATTCTACCCCGTCGTTAATATCTAGTTTTCCTTCCTTGCCTAAGTCATCTCCAACTCGCAAATGTCCATCGTGGAATGAAGTTAGTCCTCCTGACAATAGCCAGCGGCATGTTACCTGTATCTACAATTGTTGCACATTGTGTCAGTACCGTAAACAGAGTTCTGTCGCCTCATAACCACAACACAGCAAGAGAAACCACACTAACGTAGGGAGTTTGACCTTAAAGTGAATTGTTACAGGATTATTACCTACAATCATTTGGTTATCACCACGAAAGCGGCAGATAAATTCGCAACTAGAGAGGACGTTTACGGGGTTGCATTAGCATAACACGTAGTTTTATTTTTTATATCTGGTCTCTCGACATGATGCAGGCAGTCGCCGTCAGGTCCATGGGTATTAAGCAAACTACATTCAGATATAGGACTTGACACACACACACTCTAACAAATACATACGTATATTATCATGTTTATCTGATCTCCAGTCCGCAGACTGATTTGATGCAGACCGAACCAGTCTATCCTGTTCAAGTCTCTTCATCTCCGCATAATTACTGTAACCTACATCGATTTGAAACTGCTTATCCACTGAGCCAAGGTTTACCATTACAATTTCAATCTTCCCCTCCATCCTCACGACTCACACACACACACACACACACACACACACACACACACACACACACACCAAAATGACGAATCCGTTGATGGCTCATTGCCAACAACCGACCTCTTCTTTTAGTCAAGCCATGCCATAAATGTCTTATTTTGACAGTCAGATTCTGTACCTCTACATCAGTTATTCGGTCCCCTCTCGAATCTTCAGCCTTCTCCTGTTGCACCACATAACAATTTTAGTCTTGTTTGAACTGTTTATTGTCCATTTTTCACTTCTGTAGAAGGCTGTCTTCCAGAAAAATACCTTGTCAAACGATTTCCTAACACATAGTTTTGTTTCTGATGGTTAACAGTTTTCTTCTTCAGAAACGTTTTTCTTGCTGTTTTATAAATCACACCTTAGCTACTGCAGAAACAGTTATTTATTTGAATTTTTGCCATTGTCAAGTGTAATAACTGCGCAGTCAAAGGCGACGATGTCATTTACAAAATTTTCATGACTTTGAATTTAATTTCCTTTTGTATGTTTCTCCTTGGTTTCCTTCACAGCTTACTCAATGTAGAGATTGAATAACAACTCACTCTTTTGTCACCTGTTGTTCCCTTTCATGTTCTTCGACTCTTACAACTGGTTTATGTACGAGTACAGGTAGTGAATAACATTTCGCTGTCTGTACTTTATCCCTACAGAATTTCAGAGAGTGTATTCCAGTCACCATTGTCAAATGCAGTTTACAGATTGATCGAGTATTATAGATGAGTGGCCACAATCTGCTCAACGCAAGATCCTGCTTATGGTTTCCACTGTCTTGTTCAAAGCAGAGTGAATGGTGTGCAGTGTTCATAGAAATACATTGACCGATGACTGTTGCAATGTATGCTTGGGCAAGTAGTTTTCAGTCAGTATTGTTAAATATGAAGCAGTAGATGAAAATAAGAGCAGAGCGATGCTCAGTGTGCATGTCATGAGACAGGATATTCAAGCTGATATGTTCGTATACATGCAATCCGGATGGAATCCCATTTCGATTTTACAAATTCGATTTTTCTCACATGATATACTGAGAGCTATGGATGAAGTGTAACAGGCAATTTCCATATTTCTAGATTTTTTTGAAAGTATATAACACGGTGCTCCATTGCAGGCTGTTAACGAATGTACGAGCTTTTGGAGTAAGTTCACAGATATGTGAACGACTCGAAGACTTCTTAAATAATAGAACTCAGTATATTGTTCTCGACGGCGAGTGTTCATCAGTGATAAGAGTATCGTCAGGTGTGCTACAGGTAGTGTGATAGAACCGCTGTTTTTCGCTATGTAAGTGACTTGGCTGACAGGGTAGACAGCAATCTGCGATTGTTTGCTGATGATGCCGTGCATATACATTTCTCTTCTTCGAAACTTTCTGGAGAATGTCTTGAACGCTTGATTTGGAAATGTTCCATTGCCATTTGTGACGCAATAACGTTGCCCCACTACAGACACACGCTCACAACTCACAACTGCCTGTCCACAACTGTCTGGTCGAATGCACATCTGTCGTTTACAGTTCTTAGTTGAAGTTGCCACTGCAGTTACTGCGCTGACATCAGCTGTACCCTAGCAATAATATTACTCTCAATACTTTTTGGACCTACAGTGTGGTGTCACCGCCAGACACCACACTTGCTAGGTGGTAGCTTAAATCGGCCGCGGTCCATTTAGTACATGTCGGACCCGCGTGTCGCCACTGTCTGATCGCAGACCTAGCGCCACCACCAAGGCAGGTCTCGTGATACGAGAGAGCACTCGCCCCAGTTGTACGAGAACCTAGCTACCGACCAGATGTACGAAGCCTTTCTCTCTCATTAGCCGAGAGACAGAATAGCCATCAGCTAAGTTAATGACTACGAACTAGCAAGGCGCCATTAGCCATACAGTGATTGTACTTAAAGTCTCCTGTGTATCGTCAAGATCGATGTACCACAATGATTGAGTAAAGTTAAGTATTAAACCTGCTCCGTACTTTTCTTCCTAACATTAATTACGTATCCTGTTCCAGTACTTCACGCCCGTCTGCGTTAGTCTAGCTTGCCTTTTTAGCCATCTCAACTTCACGGTGTCGGCCCAGCTACCGACACAACAGACAGTGTATGTCATACTTCATAGCCTCCTAATACACACACATCAATAAAGCTGTGCGTCTCATCGGTTCCGAGAGTACCGGAACCTGTACAGAAAATTGAAATAGAGATCAACATAAACATCATTTCCGCTCTTTTTATTGCTCATGAGAACCATACATTTATGTTGTACCACCAAACAGAGCGACCTTCAGAGGTGGTGGTCCAGATTTCTGGACACATCGGTACCTCTAATACCCAGTAGCACGTCGTCTTGCATTGATGCATGCCTATATTCGTCGTGGCTTACTGTCCACACGTTCGTCAAGGCGCTGTTGGTCCAGATTGTCCCACTCCTCGACGGCGATTCGGTGTAAATCTCTTAGAGTGGTTGGTGAGGCATGTAGTCCGCAAACAGTCCTTTTCAATGTATCCCAGGCATGTTCGACGAGGTGTCGAAGTTGAGAGACTACTGGAAGATAAAAGACAGCTTAGACAAAATTTCCAGTTGGTGTGATGAATGGCAGCTAGCCCTAACTGTGGAAAAATGTCAGTTAATGCGGATGAGTAGGAATATCAAACTCGTAATGTTCGGATACAGTACGACTAGTGTCCTGCTTGACACACTCAAGTAGTTTAAATATCTGGGCGTGACGTTGCCAAGCGACATGAGGTGGAACGAGCAACTGAGAACTGTGGTAGGGACGCCAAATAGTCGACTTCGGTTTACTGGGAGAAGTTTTGGAAAGAGTGATTCACTCGTAAAGGAGATCGCATATAGGACGTTGATGCAACCTATTCTTGAGTGCTGCTCGAGTGTTTGGGATCCATACCATGTCGGACTGAAGGAAGACATCGAAGCAATTCAGAGATGGGCTGATAGATTTGTTACCGGTAGATTCCAAGAACACGTAAGTGTTATGGAGATACTTCAGGAAGTAAAATGAGAATCCCGGGAGGGAAGGCGACGTTCTTTTCGAGAAACACTAGTGAGAAAGTTTAGAGAACCGGCATTTGAAGCTGGCTGCCGAACGACTCTGCTTCCGCCAACGTACATTCCGCGTAAGGATCACGAAGATAAGGTACGAGAAATTAGGGCTCATACGGAGGCATACAGACAGTCGTTTCTCCCTCGCTCTATTTGCGAGTGGAGCACGAAAGGAAGCGACAAGTAGTGGTACATGGTACCCTCCGCCACGCACCGAACTTTGGCTGGCTGTATATCTATGTAGATATAGATGTAGATGTAATGACGAACAGTATGCTGCATCATCACACCACACTTTACTTACGAACGATGTTCAGTCCAACTAAGAGTATCGGACTATTATCTGCTGGCTACCTGGCTAGAAACATCACGGCACGCAATACACTCTCGTTGTCACTTTAATTTTGGAGTTCATCATCGGTATTCTAAGCAGCTACAGCTCACAGGCTGCTTCACGAACGATAATTGTTCGAATCAATTCAGATACACCACACCGAGTGGGTACTTAAAAAGTATACATAGATCAAAAACGGTTTTGCATCGCCCCAGTTTCCAGAACTGCTGAAGATAGGCGTTGACTGTGCGTATTGTATCACAGACACAGTCCCTTTGAGTGTTCAGAGATGTCACTAAACCCACCGAAATATGTAAACAACCATGCATGAGCAGCGCCTATTAGACGGAGGAAGTCTGACAGCCGATTAGTTCCAGCCATTCCACCACGAAGGAGGTACACGGCTAGTGTTGTCTGTAGTTCAACCATGCCTAGACGGGCGATACCACAGTTTCATCGCGTCCGCATTGTTATTTTGTTTCAGGAAGGGCTCTCAACAAGAGAAGTGTCCAGGTGTCTCGGAGTAAACCAAAGCGATGTTGTTCAGACATGGAGGAGATACAGAGAGACAGGAACTGTCGACGACATGCCTCGCTCAGGCGGCCCAAGGGCTACTACTGAAATGAATGACCGCTACCTACGGATTATGGCTCACAAGGGGAAGGCCTCAGACACGGCCAACCGATTGGGCTCAAATTTGTCAGGTCGCTTGGGTACAACCTAAAACGAAGGACTCCAAGATATTTTGGGTCAACACCCACGCAATTTTGAGAAAATCACCCCTAAATGTTATGACGAGCAATCGACTCAAAATTGGAGGGATCCATAGATAATTGTAAATAGAGCATTTTTCATCATCAGGTATGGGATCCGCAAACGCGAACTTTTCCAGAAATCGAGGAAAGAAACTTTTAAAATTGTCGCTTCTGTACCCACATGGTAAACGCTTTTTGGCAACAGCGCCGATAGCGCAACGGCTAAGGTAACTCGCTGCGAATCGGTAAACCCGGGTTCGAATTTCCTAGAAACCTTCATGGTATAGTACTTCAGTAAGAAAAATGGTTCAAATGGCTCTGAGCACTATGGGACTTAACATCTATGGTCATCAGTCCCCTAGAACTTAGAACTACTTAAACCTAACTAACCTAAGGACAGCACACAACACCCAGCCATCACGAGGCAGAGAAAATCCCTGACCCCGCCGGGAATCGAACCCGGGAACCCGGGCGTGGGAAGCGAGAACGCTACCGCACGACCACGAGATGCGGGCGTACTTCAGTAAGAACAAAAGTCATTTCGTTCGTCAGCTCCAAAAACGCTCGACGATAACCGCTCATATCAATCTGGAACGCCGAGAAACAGAACTGCCTGATTCCAGTAGTGCATTGATAATGCATCTGTCTTGCAACCGCCGGCCGAAGTGGCCGCGCGGTTCTGGCGCTGCAATCTGGAACCGCGAGACCGCTACGGTCGCAGGTTCGAATCCTGCCTCGGGCATGGATGTGTGTGATGTCCTTAGGTTAGTTAGGTTTAACTAGTTCTAGGTTCTAGGGGACTAATGTCCTCAGCAGTTGAGTCCCATAGTGCTCAGAGCCATTTGAACCATTTTTTGTCTTGCAACACTTTTACAAATCAAAACACAGCGTCGGTAATACTGTGACAGGCTCCCAAATATATATTACAGCGCTAGTCGAAGGGTGTACATCCTCCGTTATTCAGATTATGGACCTGAAAGATACGAAACAACAAATAATAACTGGTTAATACGGCGTAAACACACGAACTAATTACTACAAACTACATACAGTGCTTGTCATATGTTACTTCGGCGCATTAAGGATGAAAAAATCACTATATTAATCCGCGAGGTTCGCGGCAGCCTGATGACGGAAAACAACTCTTTCCGATTGACTTCTATAGTGCTCGTGCTCGTCACTTTCACTCTTCCAGGTTCACAACTATGATATGACGAAGTGGCAACGAGGACAACATAACTCTCCCCGCGTGCGTTCTGTCCGGTGCCTCGCTGTAAACAAGCGTCGCGCGGTTGGCTATGTGTGATCTCTCGTGAGGAATTCGCAGCACTCTTATTCGGAGTTGTTTTCATGTGACAAGGATTAAAAGATTAATACTTTACTAACTCACGGCGTTTGTGAAATTAGATTGCCTACCTTATTATTATCATTCCTTATTGATTTACTTACCTTTTTAATCTTCCTATCCCTATCAATTGAGATATGGAAAAATACAAACGAAAAGAAGAATATCCTCTAAGTTTCTTCGAGATTCGAACCCGGGTTCTCCGATTCCCAGCCGTTGCGCTATCTTTTTTTATGTATATCTCATTTTGCTCGCTTTTGTTCGTTGCATCTGCTCGGGGCGGACGTTGTGAGACATCCGTTTATGTTCGTTGTTGATCGATTAACTCAGTTTTTTGTTACAGAGGGCACGTAACCCCCTGAAACACGCTGAGCTACCGTGCCGGCTACCATCGGTACTGTCGGCGAGAAGCGTTTACCATGTGGGTACAGAAGCGGCAGTTGTAAAAGTTTCTTACCTCGATTTCTGGAAAAGTATGCGTTTTCGGACCCCATACCTGGTGATGAAAAATGCTCTGTTTACAATTATCTATCGATCCCGCCAATTTTGAGTCGATTGCTCATCATAACCTTTAGGGGTGATTTTCTCAAAATTGCAGGGGTGTTGACCCAAAATATCTTGGGAGTCCTTCGTTTTAGGTTGTACACAAGCGACCTGCCAAATCTTAGCCGAATCGGTTGGCCGTGTCTGAGGCCTTCCCCTTGTCAGAGGAAACCTGACAGCAACGCCACACTGTTGGATAATGCTTTTTGTGCAGCCAAAGACGTCGTGTTACGACTCAAACTGTGCACAACAGTCTGCATGATGCGCAACTTCACTTCCGACACCCCTGGCGAGGTCCACCTTTGTAACCACGACGCCATGCAGCACGGTACAGATGGACCCAACAACATTCCGAATGGACCGCTCAGGATTCTCATCAACTTCTCTTCGCCGATGAGTGTCGCATATGCTTTCAACCATACAATCATTGGAGACGTGCTTGGAGGCAACCCGGTCAGGCTGAACGCCTTAAACACACTGTCCAGCGAGTGCAGCAAGGTGGAGGTTCCCTACTGTTTTGGGGTGGCATATGTGAGGCCGACTTACGTCGCGGTGGTAATGGAAGGCGCCATAACGGCTGTACGATACGTGAATGCCATACTCCAACCGATAGTCCAACCATATCCGCAGCATATTGGCGAGGCATTCGTCTTGGACGACAATTCGCTCCCCCACCGTGCACATCTTGCGAATGACTTCCTTCAGGATAACGACATCACTCCACTAATGTGGTCAGCATGTTCTCCAGGCATGAACCCTGTCGAACATTCCTGCGATAGACTGAAAGGGGCTATTTATGTACGACATGATCCACCAACCACTCTGAGGGATCTACGCCAAATCGCCATTGAGGTGAGGGGCAATATGGACCAACAGTGCCTTGATGAACCTGTGGATACTATGCCACGATGAATACAGGCATGCATCGATGGAAGACGACGTGCTACTGGTTATTAGAGGTACCAGTGTGTACAGCAATCTGGACCACCACCTCTGAAGGTCTCGCTGTGTGGTTGTACAGCATGCAATGTGTGGTTTTGGTTGGCTCTGGGCACTATGGGACTTAACATCTGTGGGCATCTGTCCCCTAGAACAGAAATACTTAAACCTAACTAACCTAAGGACATCACATACATCCATTCCCGTGGCAGGATTCGAACCTGCGACCATAGCGGTCGCGTGGTTCCAGACTGAAGCGCCTAGAGCCACTCGGCCACTGAAACCGGTTTGTGTGGTTTTCATGAGCAATAAAAAGGGCGGAAATGATGTTTATGTTGATCTCTATTCCAATTTTCTGTACTGGTTCCGGAACTCTCGGTACCGAGGTAATACAAAACTTTTTTTTGGTGCGTGTATAATGGGAGGCTATGAAGTATGATATATATTGTCCGTCCAAAATGTACTGGAAGTGATATTATTGCTGTGGTACAGGCGATGTCAGCACAGTAACTACAGTGGCAGCTTCAACTAACAACTGTCGTGCGTTCGACCAGACACTTGTGGACACGCACTTGTAAGTTGTTAGCGTGGCGACATCAAGGGCATCCGGCCATCCCTTCAATTAACCTTGCCAAATCTGACGATAACCATGCCGACCCTGTGGAGTGCGGAACACAGGAACAAGGAAAGAGAGTTGTAAGTTGTGAGCATGTGTCCGTAGTGCGGCAACGTTGTTGCGTCACAAATCGTAAGCGTTCTATACATTCTCCAGAATGTTTCGAAGAAGAGAAAGGTGTATGCAAAGTTTGTCCCGCACACCTCCACAAATCATCAAAGATAACGACGATTTGTGTTATCAGTGCGAACCCATCACAAAACAATAGAAGTGCAGAAAGCCACGTGAAGCGTTAATGTTTTTGATGTGTCGGCAGCTGGGCCAACACCTTGTAGTTCGAGATGACTGAAAATGCACGCTAGACTAACGCAGATGGGCGTGAAGTACTGGAACAGGCTACGTAATTAATGCTATGAAGAAAAGTACGTAACTGGATTAATACTTATCTTTAATCAATCATTGTGGTACATCGCTCTTGACTATACACAGGAGACTTTAATTACAATCACTGTAAGGCTAATGGCGCCTTGCTAGTTCGTAGCCATTAACTTAGCTGAAGGCTATTCTGTCTCTCGGCTAATGAGAGAGAAAGGCTTCGTACATCTAGTCGCTAGCTAGGTCGTCAGTCCAACTGGGGCGAGTGCTTGTTCGTATCACGAGACCTGCCTTGTGGTGGCGCTAGGTCTGTGATCACACAGTGGCGACACGCGGGTCCGACATGTACTAAATGGACCGCGGCCGATTTAATCTACCACCTAGCAAGTGTGGTGTCTGGCGGTGACACCACAGTTTTGACTACATAACTGACAATCAAGCTAATGTGACACGAAAGCTGAACAACATCCCAGAGAAGGACTTTGCTGATAGTTTAAAATGGTTGTATGAACGTTCTGTGCGTTGCACCCAAGTGTGTGTGTGTGGGGGGGGGGGGGGGAGGAGGGGGGGAGGAGGAATGAGGAGGAAGGGGGTGAGGGTGGTAAAATAGGATGTAGAATATGTTGAACATCTGAAGGATATAAACCACCACGTTAAGCTTTTCAGTTTTCTATTAACCCAGTATCGAAACTTTGTGGACTAATGGTATATAAGACATCTTGGCACTTATTTATTGCACAGAATGTTATAAATAATTAGACTTGTGACTTTATTTCTGTGGATTTTTTATTTTTTTATGTTTTTATGTTGAGAGCTTTTGAAATCAGGAAACGATGTTCGTACATTAGTTTACTGGGAACCCTTTCATTGTTTCTTAGTGACTGCATTCTCTGATCGTTCATTCGGATATTGAGTTGGTGATGACGTTTCCTGTCGGATCACCGTCTATTGTTATGTCTCGTACATGTGAATCACTTTCCACTTAATATATTGCAACGAATATCTTTGAAATGTCATAGTGTGGCCGTAAATTCTAAATATTTTGAATATTTCTTTTTATGTGTGGTGTTGACTATGCTACTAACAAATTTTCGCGATGTGTTGTCTACATGTAGGCCTGATAAGGAAAGAGTGTCACATCTTTTGCATTTTGTTGGAGACCCTTGTAAATAAGCATCGGAGATACTAATTCATGTATTTTGATTTACGATGTAAATTCTTGTCTGAGTACTGTTTCAGGGAGCCATAGCAAACTATACTCAGCCACTAAACCTCCAGAGTCTCTGTACGTTTTTTTAATTTATTCATTTTCCCCATCTAATTCTCTACCTAGTGAAAAATACTATCAGTGAGAAAAATACTATCTGTAGTGGCACCACAGTTTAAGATAGGGAACTTAGATTTGGTGCAATATTTCGGAGCACACAAATTACAGCCAGTTGCGGGCTGGATTGAAGTAAGTTACGCTGACCAGCGAAGTGGAATGGAGGCCACAGGGGCCACCGAACCCATGGAAAGAGTAAACACAGCAGTTCGCATGTCAGAAGCTATAGGCTGAAGGGGCTCACTGGCGCAACGGCGGTGAGGGGCCTACGTGACTCGGAGCGATGCGTTAGCGAAACAGAAGTGCGCAGCCTAGTATAAGTAGATGTTGTTTGCTAACGAGATTCATTCAAATGTGGCAGCTCTCCTGGATGGCGGGGCGTATCACTCCGCCAGGCTACACGCAGCAACAGATGGGGTAACAGCGTCCCAGTCCACAGCGGGTCATTGGTTCGACGTTCTGAGGCCGACGTGGGATCCGCAGCCAGCCAGGGCGGGCCACTCTTTGGTTCGCAACCGCGAACAGTCGTCTCAGCTCCCGACACACGCCACAGTCTTTCCTGGCGAGGGGCCGCAGATTACGACGCTGGTTCGCGGGCGGTCGTTGCCGCCGTGTTCCCAGCTACGCCAACCGAGGAAGAAGCAGCACTGGTACCAGCCTACGGCTCCCGGCAGAGCAGCCTGGAGTCAAAGGGGACGGTGGCCGCTGAGTCGGTTGCTGGTGCATCCATCCTGACGTAAACGGAACTCAACAGCTGGCGCACAAGGCCGGCACGACACAGCATTGCGTTGCACAGGTCGCTGGGGCAGTGGCCTCTGCATTGCGGGGCCTGTGACGTGGACCGAGGTCAACGAAGCACTGTAGTGGAAACGAATAAACCATTTGAAAAGCTCGGCCGAGTTTTAATACGGCACCTCCTGTCACCCATCCACTACATTTGGTGTCATACGCCGCATTTGGTTTCTGATACCACAACATCTGGTGTCAGAATAGCGGACGTCGTCTGTCCAGTACGACGTGCGAGCCCACCGCTTATAGTACAGTCACAAGATGTGGTGAGTGCTGTCAAAATTGTTCTTTTTAGTGTTCGACGTTTTCTTTCTTGTTGGTGTTTTCAGTATGGCTTGCCAGAAGCCACATTTTAGATGTTTTGCGTATGCGTATTATTTATTTTGTCAGAATAAGTGTTAGTGTATTTGGGACAGTAAGATGTTGTTTATCATGGCATTTGATTACTTTATATTGGTTTATGATGTTACTGAGTATGATGATACGAAGTTGTAGGAAGTCAGATTATTCTTGTACTTAGTCCCGAAACAAAACGACTAACTGAGAACGAAAGCAACACAATGGCATAGTCAAGGACGCAAGGTGTGTCGGAACCAGAAGCGGAACGGATTTTAATGGAAAAGACAGCCCAATTGACAGTGGACAATACACAGTTGAGAAATGAATTAACATCTAGAAGTGAGCGGGAAACAGCATCTGATCAGTCGTTGTTGCCTAGGGAGCAGGAGATTGATCCAGCCGCCGTGAGTTTGATTATTCCGTTTTCTGGCAAGGCATCTGAGGATGTGCGTTCGTTTGTGGAGGACTTGGAAATTTTAGCTGCGATTAATGGTTGGTCTGATCAGCAGTTGTTACATGTAGCCAAGATTAGACTAACGGGTGAAGCAAAAACATATGTAAGGTGTTCTGAGGCCTTAAGGAAGGCGGGACAGATTAAGCAGTTAAAGGAAGGGCTTTTACAAAGATACAAGAAACAGAATAGCGCTCGGTACTTTAGGGAGAGGTTAAGTACAATGACAAAGAGACAGGGGGAGATGGTGGAGAAATTTGCGGACAGGATAAGGGAAATTAATGAGTACATTTAGAAGTTGGGTCAGAGCAATGAAGCGAATAGAGTTCTGTTGCAGGAGGCCGAGCAAAGGGCACTTGATGTATTTTTGAGAGGGTTACTGGCGCATACCCCTTTGGGTTCTTGCGTAAGAATAGGCCTGCAGTATTCCTGCCTGTCGTAAGAGGCGACTAAAAGGGGTCTCAACGTTCCGGACTTAATGTGATGGTCCCCTAAAGTGTTTGACCTCTACTTTTCAAAATTTTCTGTTAGTGCGTACCATTTGCGGAAGGACGCCTTACGTGGTGCATCATAAATCAATCTTGCCCTAAGATCTGGCACACTCGATATTGTTATGGAGTTGGACTTACACCGAGCTTCCAGTCACATTGACTGAAGTGTGTTGTGGGTAGCATACATTCCGTCCATGTTGCACTTCCATCTTTGCCCTCACGATATAAATGGATATTCAACACCTGAAATCCAGCATGGTAGCCAGTCTGTTGTGGTGGGGTCGCCGTGTACCCTCTTGGTGGTAGCCCCCTTACTACAAAGGGACCACATTGCTGACGCCTAAGCTGCAACCTCCCCACATATGCCCAGGGGTAGATACCCACCTACCTAGGGCATCAGGACTCCCGGCATCCTGCCACGTGGTCTTTGCTGTGGCTGGAGGCGCCCGTGGGGAGAGACCCTGATCGGAGTGGTTGGCATCAGGGCGGATGACCCACAATGAAGTGTGGTACCTCACCTCACGCTGGTTGGCCTCCACCAGCAGTCTCTAAGCGATCGAGGTCTAACCTCAACGGCAAGAAAACAATCTGAGATCATTTACTTCCCTGGTCACACTATGGGAGGAACACATGGCTAAAGAAGGCAGCAAAGTTTATTCACCCCAGTACCTCGGCTGTACACGAGATGATGGTGAATCATTTATGTCGATGGAGCCTCAGTTTTTTGTGGAGCATTTAGAGAACAAGTTTGAGGAGGTGGAGGGCTTGTCCAAAATGCGCTCTGGGTCAGCATCTTCTGCGCAGTCACAAATGTTATTCGCTTGTGACAAGTTTGGGGATGTTTCAGTTACCATCACGCCCCATAAGAGTTTAAACATGGTCCAGGGTATTATATTCCACAGGAATCTTCTTTTGCAGTCACACTATGAACTGCACGCCAACCTAGAACGACGAGGTATTAACTTCGTCCAGCACATCCGCGGGGTCCGAGGGATAATCAGGTAGCCACCAGTGCCTTCATCTTGGCCTTCAAGGGTGACGTGTTACCCGAAAAGGTCAAGGGTATGGTTTACCGTTGTGCTGTGAAGCCATATATCCCTCCCCCAATGCGGTGTTTTAAATGCTGGAAGTTTGGGCATATGTCATCCTGATGTACTTCCGGCGTCACGTGTCGAGACTGTGGACGTCCTTCACATCCCAATACTCCAATGTACCCTGCCTCCCATCTGTGTTAACTGGGGAGAACACCATTCCCGTTGCCCTCCGGACTGTGGCATTTTACAGAAAGAACGAATGATAATGGAATATAAGACCGTGGACTGCCTGACCTATACTGAGGCTAAGCGGAAATATGAGAGACTCCATCCTGTGCCAATGACATCCACCTATGCTGCCACTGCGACAACGGTTCTACCGACTCCTGTTTCACCATGTACAGTTGGCTCTCTGATCCGTCAGCCTCCACCTGCCCCCCTGATGGTGGGGACACTTCACTCCCTGTTGCTCCTGCTCCAATTACTTCAGGAGCAACACCCCTTCTCCAACCATTGGGGCCATCAGTTCCCACTTCCCAGCCGGAGAAGCATCTGATTCGGCTCCTCTCGCCAGGTAGGGGTCCCTCAGGGCCCTCCCTTCCCAGGTTCTGACCAGTGGAAAAGCGGACACCCGCCAGTGGCTGAAGCAACCACAGGTTGCTGGTTGTAGGGCTTCATGGTCCTTGACCATCCCTGAGACTGACCCAGTGAAGCCCTCTCAGTTAGAACCACTGAAGGCACAGCGAGAAAAACAGAAAAAGAAGAAGTCACCCAAGAATCCAGACCTTGCAGTGGCACCCATCCCACCATTCCCTACAAGCTCAGTGTCTGAGGATGAGGTAAAGATTATGGCGATCGCTGAGGACCTAGATCTTGCTGGACCCTTGGATGCTATGGATGTCACTCGCACGGGTACTCAATCGGTGGCGACAGGTGACCCAGCGATGTAATCTGCCTCCTCAGTCTCTTCACACCTTTCTCGGCAATGGACAATGTCATCCTCCAGTGGAACTGCAGCGGTTTCTTCCACCATCTTGCTGACCTCCAACAACTTCTCAGCCTTCACCCTTTCCTGTGCATTGCTCTCCAGGAAACTTGGTTTCCAGCGATGCAAACCCACACACTCCGTGGCTATCAGGGTGATTGTAAGAACTGGGCAGCTTATGAGAGGGTACCTGGTGACATCTGCATCTTCGTCCTTCACGTCCATTATACCGAGAGTGTTCTACTACAAACGCCTTTAGAGGCAGTCACTGTTTGGGTGTGGACGCCTCTGGCTGTTACTGTCTGCAGTCTCTATCTTCTACCAGATGGTGATGTCCTGCAGCATGTCCTGGCTGCGCTGATAGCCCAATTGCCGCCACCTTTTCTGTTACTGGGCGACTTTAACACCCATAACCCTCTGTGTGGTGGATCAATGGCAACAGGCCGAGGCACCGTCATTGAGCAAGTGTTGGCGCAGCTCGACCTTTCTCTTTTAAATAATGGTGCCTTCACACATTTCAGTGTGGCCCATGGCACATACTCTGCCATTGACCTTTCGATCTGCAGCCCTAGCCTATTACCATCTGACCATTGTAGTGTGCATGACGACTTGTGCGGTGGTGAGCACTTTCCAATCTTTCTGTGACTGCCACAGCGTCACTCTTCTGGGCGCCCCTGCAAATGGGCTATGAATAAGGCTGACTGGGACTTGTTCACCTCCATTGTCACTATTGAGCCTCTTTCCAATGATGCCCGGCGGCCCCAGTCAGGGTGTACAATAGCGGTTCGCGTCAGAGCTCTTCTCTCTGGGCTTGAGGTTTTCCATCTTCCACCTCTTTCCTCTGCGTATACCACTGTGGTGTGTGCCCCGCCCGTGCTTTCGGCTCGATTTGGCACAGGGCCCGAAGGACTCAGTCCCTCCTGAGGCTCTCCACAGCCACTTCCTTTCAATCCTTGCCGTGTTTCAGGCTCTGACGTTGTCTATACTGAAGGTTCAGTGGTTGCTGGTCGTGTTGGTTATGTTCTCACTCTAGGGGATCGTTATGAACAGCACTCTTTGCCAGCTGGTTGCAGTGTTTTCACTGCTGAGCTGGTCGTCAACTCTCGCTCTCTAGAGTATATCTGCTCCTGCTCAGGTGAGTTCTTCGTTATCTGTAGTGACTGCCTGAGCAGTTTACGAGCTATCGACCAGGTTTCCCTCGCTCTCGTCTGGTGATGGCTATCCAGGAGTCTGTCCATACTCTTGCCCGTTGTGGCCGCTCTGTGTGTCATTCCTACATCCCGGGAAATGAACGTGTTGACATGCTGGCCAAGCAGGCTGTCGGTGTACCAGCTTTGGAGGTTGGCATTTTGGAGAGTGACCTCTGGTCAGTTTTGTGGCAGGAGGTACTTCGCATCTGGGCTGAAGAATGGCGCACCCTTCCTTCACCCAACAAACTTCAGGCCATCACGAAGGCTACTGGTGCCTGACGCTCCTCCTTGCGGGTCTCTCACAAGGAGTCTGTTGTTCTGTGCCGGCTGCACATTGGCCACACCCGGATGATGCACAGCTACTTACTGCGCCCTGAGGACCCACTTTTATGTCGCTGCGAGTCAGCTTTGACAGTAATCCACATCTTGTTGGACTGTCCCCTTTTAACTGTGCTCAGGCAGAAGTTTGCGCTGCCTGATACGCTCCCTACACTTTTAACAGTTGACGCTGCTATGGCACGCTCAGTTTTGCGTTTTATTCGGGCAGGGGGCTTTTATCACTTGATCTAAGTGTTTGTCTGTTTTTGTGTTGAGTCTGGCCTTTGGTCTACGATTTTAGACTGGGTTTTTTAGTGCATTTCTTGGTGGTTGGCTTTTTTTTTGTCTTAATGGTAGGCCAACCACAATCACACTCTGTGTGATTTTATTTCCTTTTGTCTGGTCTCTGTCTGAGTCTTTCTTGTCCTGTGTCGTCTCTTGTGAACTCCATTGTTTGTTTTTATTCTTTGTGGGTGTTTCACGTTCGTGGAAAAAGGGACTGATGGCCCTAGCAGTCTGGTCCCTTCAATCCCACAAACAACCAACCATCCGGCGCTTATGTCACAGAAAGTGCGTGAAGGGACTCCGAAAGATTTGTATTCGGCCATTCAGCTGGCAATTCAGTGTGAGGAAATAGATATGGCAACAGGAGTATGCGAGAGGCAAACAGTATTTGCAGCGGGTATAAAATGTAAGTGTGGTCGTGCAGGACATGTGCAGAGCAATGTACCCAGTCACCAAGGGATAGAGGAAGGGGTGGAAATCAGCAGCGTGGAGGATGGAAAAATGGAGATAAGAGAGGTGGACAAGTGTTAAACGACAGAGGGGGCCCAAGACCCACCTAAAGGAGCTTTCGTTTAATTTCAATGCTACGAATACGTATGCAGTGGTGGAATGTTCAGTGGTATGATCCGTAGGAACTAAAAAGCTTCCCTATTCAGTGACCTGAGGTCAGGGATCACCATCACCCTTCCTCCCTCTTCAAAAAGACTCCTGCCCCAAGTGCGCTCACAACACTCGAAGGCACATATAAAATACAATGCCTAATTAATCTACACAAACCCAATGATACATGACACGAAAACAAAAGAAACTGCAAATACTCTACTACTTTCTGGAGCGCAAATCATACATCACTTAATGCTGTACTCCATCTTCCTGGCTTTCTCTGCTCTTAGCACCTCTTTTCACTCTTTCTTTCTTCTTCTTTCTTTCCTGTGACACGCCTGGAATCACCTTCCGGCAATCTTTAAATGGCCGTAATCAGCCAATGCCTCTATCGTCGTTCTAGTTGGCAGCTAAAGCTTAACATTAACGGGAGATGTAGTTTCAACAACTTAGTATGGCCCTTGATACCTCGTGAGGAATTTCTTCATTTCCCCTTTTTGCGTATAGGGACTGGACAGCATTACCCATTGTCCCACCCTATACTGCGGTAAACTTCCTTTTCGCTTTACTGCGTCTTCCTGCCTTTCCAAAGCCTTTGTATTCGCCTTTTGTACTCGTTTCCAAACATGCCGGATTGTCCTTGCGATCTGATGTACAGATTCACCAGTCCATGCTTTCTGTAGCTTCACTAAATCAAACGGTGACGGCATATTTCGCCCGTACACTACCTCATATGGAGACAAACCAGTATTTGTATGGACTTTTGCATAGTGTGCGCATACAATATGCAACTTCTTTACGTTCAACAATTTACATATTTCCTTCATTAAATCCGTCATGAAGTTGGTCCCTCCGTCAGTAATTATTGTCTCTGGTACACCAAACTTCAAAATCCAGTTATTTACTAAGGCTTGCGCGACCATTGCTGCCTATTTATTTGGCATAGCCACCATCTCCACATACCTTGAAAAATGGTCTATTATTGGCAGAACGAATCTGTTCCCAGATGGTGTTCACCTAAAAGGTCCTAAGACATCAATCCCCAGGAAAGAGAACGGGCATGTTGCTTCCGGTAATCATATCTTTTTCCGACTAAAGTCTGCTCCATGCGCACATGGTATGCAATTCTTGGCATACTGATCCACATCTCCTTTCCTACCTCTCCACCAATACCTCTCCGCCGCTCTTCTATTCGTCGCTCTACACCCTCCATGACCAGATAACACGTGATCATGTGCTTCCTTTAAAACCTCATCTCTCAACTTCGCTGGCACTACTACCATTGGCCCCAACTTCGTTTCCCTGCACAGAAGACCGTCGTACATATTAAATTGTGGCTGTGTCCGATACAATTTACAATCGTCGTTCGCGTCCTGTAATTTTTGCCATACTGCTAGGTCACAACCTATGACTTCTACTTTTGCCACCTTCCTACATAGTGCATCCGCATTACCGTGCTTCTTCCCAGGTTTGTGCACCATCTCGTAGTCGAACTCACTACGCCTCACAGTCCATCTAGCGAGTCTAGTGGACGGGTACTTCAACCCCAACAACCACTTCAATGCAGCATGATCCGTCACTACCCGAAATCTTCTCCCATATAAATAACATTTGAAATGAGTGATTCCATAGATTACGCTAACCATCTCCCTCTTTGTTGTTGAGTAATTTTTCTCTGCTGTATTCAACTGCCTAGACGCATAGGCTACAGGATGTTCTGTCCCATCAATTTCCTAAGAGCACATCCTAATGCTTGATTCGATGCATCGCATGCTAGTATAAACTCCTTTTCAAAATCTGGAAACACAGGAACCGAACTTGATGTTAACACTTCTTTCAGTTTGTCAAATGCTTTCTGACTCTCTTCTGTCCACTCAAATTTCACACCCTTCCGTAACAATCGCGTCAACGGCTGTGCTAAATCTGCAAAACCCTTCACGAACTTTAGATGGAAATGGAGAATTCCGATGAATGACTGCACTTCCTTAACTGTTTTCGGTTCCCGAAAATCCCTTACAGCCTGTACCAACCTCGGATCTGTTCGCACTCCGTCCTTACTGATAATATGACCCAAATATTTTACTTCTTTTAACCCGAAATGACACTTCTCCATGCTCAAAGTCAAACGTGCTGCTCTTAACTTCATAAAGACTTCCCGTAACCGCTGTCTATGTTGCTCCATACTACTTGAAAACACTATAATGTCACCCAAATAGACAAGACACTGCCGTGGTTTCAAACCCATCAAGACACTGTCTAGCAACCTCTGAAACGTTGCCGGAGCGTTTTTTAAACAGAATGGCATTCTAATGTACTGGCAATGGCCTCCAGTTGTAGAGAAAGCAGTTTTTAGATGATCCTCTGGAGCCACCTCTAACTGATGATAACAACTTGTCAAATCCATCGTAGAAAAGTACTGGCACTGTCCTAAGTGATCCAAAGTCTCCGATATGTTTGGAGTGGGGTATGCGTCCGTTACTGCCTTATTATTGAGGTATCGGTAGTCACAACAGAACCTGTATTTCTTAGTTCCATCCGACATTTTAGGCACAACGACAATGCCTGCTCCCCAGCAACCGTTACTATGCTCTACAATACCGTCCGCAAGCTGCTGATCAATGAAATCCTCCACAATCGGCTGCAAATACCTCGGTATTCTGTATGATTTACGGTAAACAGGTGCTTCATTCCCTGTTGGTATCCTATGTTGAACTAATGGAGTTGCTGGTAACGGCCCCTGTGGAGAAAACAAATCCTTTAACTCCCACAATAATTCTTCCATCTCCTCCCTTTCTTCTCCTTTCAAATGCTTAATTTTGTCACGCAATGCAATTCTGTCGGCAGTTAGTGGTTGATCGCTTTGCCTACCTCTCGGACACCAGTCTTCATCATCTGGCACATCCAAATTTGCTACTAAAACCCCTTTCCTCAAACTCGCGTCTACAGCGCTAAAATTATCGACGTTCACGGGAACTACTCGACCCTTGTTCCCCTCCTGTACGCGTACAACACTATGTTTCACAAAACAACCCAGTGAACCCAAATCTTCATTATCCTCCAATGGTTCAATAACACATACTGTACGCACAAGTAGATTCGACTCCACACCTACCCAAAGCGACTTCCCGGTGCCACTAGACACACACTCATGCGAATTAAGCCTTAATGCTAGTGTACGCGGTTCAGTTGGTTTGTTCATTACGCTGACCGCCCCTCGCAACAGCCCTGCATTGACAAAAGTTCCACAGTTCGTTGTCCAAGGTCAATTTTGGAATGATGTTGATGCAAGAAATCCACTCCTAGGATCATGTCGTAGCCCTCGCTCACCCATGGTACTACCTCCATGCATGCATTAATCGGACTCCCTCTATGCGAAAGTCAACTATCACTGCCTCCAAAGGCGTGACCTCCTTATCCCTCACTCCACGCAACCTATAACGTGGTGGGTCTAACTTCCTTTGTCCCATTATATCTTAGTAGCCCACTGACACTTGCACCCCTGTGTCTAACAAAATCTTGAGCTTTTTAGTTCCTACTGTGGTGTCACCGCCAGACACCACACTTGCTAGGTAGTAGCCTTTAAATCGGCCGCGATCCATTAGTATACGTCGGACCCGCGTCTCGCCACTGTCAGTGATTGCAAACCGAGCGCTGCCACACGGCAGGTCTAGAGAGACTTCCTAGCACTCGACCCAGTTGTACAGCCGACTTTGCTAGCGATGCTACACTGACAAATACGCTCTCATTTGCCGAGACGATAGTTAGCATAGCCTTCAGTTACGTCATTTGCTACGACCTAGCAAGGCGCCATTACCAGTTTATATTGAGCATATTAATGTACCGTCAAGAGCGATGTACACCAATTATGGATTAAAGTTAAGTATTACAGCAACTGCGTCCGTTTTTCTAAGTTCTCATTCCCTTGTAATGTTACAGACCTCACGCCAGTCTGCGTGTAATTAAACGCGTGCATTTCAGCCTCCTCTAGCAACACAGTGTTGGCTCTTCTGCCAACACATCACATGGCGATGAGTCTCAAAAGGGTCTTCTTCTTTATACTTGCTTAAATTACTTGTCTCATGGCTTCGCCACAATCTCCAGATGTACTGTCCGAATTTTATCGCTTGCAGAATCAGCAGATGCAGGCCTTATTGGATGCCCTTGGACAGCTCGTCCAGGGTCAACGTGCCATGCAAAACGACATGGCAACCGCCGCTCCACCGCTACCGCAGCCACAACACGCAGTTGCACCACCTTTTCGTCCTTTTGATGATGCACTGGAAAGCTGGACAGAGTGGTCACGCCAATTTGGATTCCATCTCGCCGCTTACAGAATTCAAGGTAATGAGTGGCAGCCTTTTTCGTTGGCATGTGTCGGCGTCCAAACGTACCGTGTGATAGTGAAATTGTTTCCCCGATGCGATGTAGCAACTCTGTCCTACGACGAAATTTTGTCGGCATTAGATGCATATTTCAAAGAATCAGTCAATGTAGTTACAAAAAGGTATACTTTCTTTCGTACAAAACGTACGCCCGGTCAGACTAATCGGGAGTGGGTTGCAACTTTGCAAGGCCTTACTAGGGATTGTGCTTTTGAGTGCGAATGTGGACTCCCTTATTCAGATACTATGGTACGTGATGCCATTGCACAGAAAGTTTCTGATGTTCGTATCAGGGAACAGATTTTGTAACTAGTCAATCCCTCCCTTCAACAAGTGATGGACATATTGGATCGGCAGGACACACTTGACTTTGCTCAGGGATCATTTGAATCCTCGCCAGTCGTGTGTCACGTTAACCAGCCCGCCGGGCGCGCTGCAGGGAACAGTAAACAGCCCTCGCGCCCGTCCGTGCAGCTACCGCCAAGCTCTCCGCTACGTGTGCCGCGCAAGCACGCAAATGCAGTGCTAAAATCATGCCCAGGGTGTTCTACTAGACATTCGCGTGAGAATTGCCCGTCACGCCAAGCTATTTGCTTTTTCTGTAATAAAAAAGGACATGTTCAGAGTGTTTGCCAGAAAAAGCTCAGATCGGACACTAACAACCATTCCAGGCCCTTTGCTTCACGCCGGAATCGAACCAAGAATACTCAGGCTCGTGAACCTTCGCCCATGGAGATTCATGTAGTTCAATCCACTCCACCCAGTGCCACTCTCTCTAACAGTGACTGTGTTCGTCCCACAAATAGTGTGCATCGACATCAACGGAAATCACGTCAAGTCGCCAGTGCTTCTGTACCAGTGTCCGTTCACGTTGCACGAGACAGTCACTCTTGTCGTCAGCAGGACACTAAACTTTTTGTAGACTTGGACATTCATGGCCACGTGATACCATTCCAGCTCGATACCGGAGTTGCAGTTTCCTTGATCAATAAAGACACGTACAAACAACTGGGCACACCTCCATTGCATGTCGCAAATGTTAACTAGCTATTCCGGTCAGAATATCCCTGTGTTAGGACAGTGCAGCCTTCTTGCAACATACAAGGGACAAACAAAACTTGTGTCATTTTACCTCCTTCATTCTTCTTCTGCAGTGAACTTGTTTGGTTTAGATCTATTTCAGTTGTTTCACTTGTCTATAGTCAATCAGGTCCTATCAGTGAATCAGACTGTGCCTTCCGCCAGTGTTTCTCGTCTATGTGAAGAATTTGCAGACATTTTTGCACCGGGCCTCGGTTGCACTAAGAACTATAAAGCACATTTGGACCTGAAAGTGAACGCGCAACCGAAATTTTTCAGAGCGCGCAATGTTCCCCACGCACTGCGTGATGAGGTCGCACGAACGTTACACGATTTAGAATCACAGGGTGTAATTGAACGTGTGCAGGCTTCTCTCTGGACATCACCCTTAGTAATATTGAAAAAACCTTCCGAAAAATTGAGACTTTGTGTGGACTTCAAAGCTACAGTGAATCCACAACTAGTGACTGCAACTTTTCCTTTACCCCGCTCGGAAGATCTTTTTGACAAACTGTGCCTGGGTAAATATTTTTCGAAGTTGGACCTAGCAGATGCGTACTTGCAAATACCAGTGGACGACGAATCCCAGCGCGTCTTGGTGGTTAACACACATCTTGGTTTGTACTGATTCAAAAGACTGCCATTCGGGTGTGCATCCGCCCCTGCATTGTTTCAGCAATATCTGCAAACTGTTTGTGCGTTGGTCCCTACTGCAGCAAACTATCTGGACGATATTGTGATCTCCAGAAAGACGGAAGAAGAACATTTAGCCAATTTCAGAACATTATTTCAGGTCTTGCGACAAAATGGTCTTCGCTTGCGGAAGGACAAATGTGTGTTTTTTGCTCGTGACTTACCCTATCTGGGACATGTAATCAATGCCCAAGGCATACATCCCAGTCCCGAGCACCTCCGTACCATACAAGACTTGCCTTCGCTGCAGAATTTGAAGCACCTACAGAGTGTGTTGGGAAAAATTAATTACTACAATAAATATGTGCCACATGCCTATTCCATTTCAGCTCCGCTTCATCGCTTACGCCGTAAAGGTGTTCCGTTCGTCTGGACGACGGAATGCGAACGCGCTTTTCGCCAGTTGAAATCGGCGTTGCTTTCCACTACTTGCCTTACGCCATTCGATCCCCAGAAACCCCTTTTTTTGATGGTCGATGCATCGGATTTCGGGATCGGTGCTGTGCTTGCGCACAAAGATGGGTCGCTTGATCGCCCTATTGCCTTTGCGTCCAAATTGGTCTCGTCTGCGCAAAGAAATTATTCACAGATAGAGAAAGAAGCATTGGCTCTCGTATTTGGTGTTACTAAGTTTCATGATTTCTTGTATGGTCGTCACTTTACCATCATCACCGACCACAAACACTTGACGTCGCTTTTTCATCCGAACAAGCCTGTACCTCCACGTACAGCGCAGAAATTCATTCGCTGGTCTATTTTCCTCTCGCAGTACCGCTACGATATCCTGTATCGGTCCACTGCTAAGCACGGAAACGCCGATGTGTTGTCCCGTTTGCCTGTTGCTGAGGATAGAGCATTCGATTCCTCCGAACTTGCTTGCATGTTCATTGATTCGGAAACCGATGACGTGGTCGAATCGTTTCCGATTGATTTTCGTCGTGTGGCTACAGCCACAGCTGCTGACCCTGTCCTTGCTACCGTTTTGCGTTTTGTTGCTACGCAATGGCCCTTGTCAAAGTCACGGATCGAAGATCCGTTGGTTCGCCGATTTTTTGCTCACAAGGAGAGACTTTTTGTTCGACGTGGTCTTTTGCTGTTGCGTTCTGATAATGATCAGTCCAGGGTCGTGGTCCCACGTTCGTTATAGTCCTCTGTCTTACGGCTTCTCCACCAAGGACATTGGGGTGTAGTGCGAACGAAACAACTTGCGCGTCAGCACTGTACTTGGTTCGGAAGCGATGCTGCGATTACGAATATGTGCTCTTCTTGCATGGCGTGTGCCGAACAACAATCCGCACCACCGCGGAAATTCTTTGCATGGCCACAAGCCACTTCCCCTTGGCAACGCTTACACATAGATTTTGCTGGTCCATTCTGGAATGCTCGATGGTTGGTTGTGATCGATTCTTTCAGTAATTTTCCTTTTGCTGTCCGGATGTCTTCCACGACGTCATCTGCCACCATCCAAGCGTTATCCGCTATCTTTTGCATTGAAGGTCTTCCGCAGACTATTGTTTCCGACCATGGCTCACAATTCATGTCTGCAGAATTTCAGTCATTCTCCAAGGCCAATGGTATTCAATATCTGACGTCCGCGCCGTTTTCGCCGCAGTCAAATGGTGCCGCTGAACGTTTGGTCAGGACTTTCAGGTCACAGATGTTGAAGTTGAAAGAGTCGCATTCTCGGGAGGACGCGTTATTGCTCTTTTTGTCCTCGTATCGCTCTCAGCCCCGAGATGGTTTGCTCCACGGTCGTCCTCATCGAACCTTGATGTCTTTGCTGCATCCGCCGCATCAGGTTCCTGTGCAGCGGCAGCCACCTGCTTTTGCCCCAGGCGACGTTGTATACTATCGCAACTATCGAGGTTCGCGGCTTGCAGGGCGCATTCTTCGCTGCCTCGGCCCCGCTATGTATCTGGTTTTGGGGGCCTCTGGTGAGGTGCGTCGGCATCTCAATCGGGCTGCGCCTCTGTCATCGCACGGGTTCTGCCGCTCCCCGTCTGCTTTCAGCGACGGTGCCGTCCGGTCAGCGCCCTGGGGACCCATCTACTGGCTCGCCTCATCCCAGGTGTTACCGACGCTGCCTTCCATTTTCCCCTTGGCGACGCGCCGCCGCCGCCGCCTGTTCTCCCGCGGGCGACGCCCGCAGTGGACGCTTCGCTGCAGCCGCCAAGCGCTTCCCTGGGTCACGCGCCGCCGATCGCATCCCGTGACCAGCTGTCCTCCGACATGGAACTCTTGCCCGCTCCGGACCAGATGTCCTCTTCGTCTGTCGGGTGCCCCGATCTGATGGAGGTCGACCCTTCGGCTCCTCCTGTCCCTTTACAGGCGCATACACCGCATGTTGGCGTTCACCCTGGACTAGGTTTTCAGGCGTTTCCCAGCTCCCCTCGGACCGAATGGCAGGGTGCGGGTGGCACAGCCTCGCCTGTTGTTAGGCTCCCCATTTCGTCGCATACGTCAACATGGGGTCCTTATAACAGAAGAATGCTGAAGATTAGATGGGTAGATCATATAACTAATGAGGAGGTATTGAATAGGATTGGGGAGAAGAGAAGTTTGTGGCACAACTTAACTAGAAGAAGGGATAGGTTGGTAGGACATGTTCTGAGGCATCAAGGGATCACCGATTTAGTATTGGAGGGCAGCGTGGAGGGTAAAAATTGTAGAGGGAGACCAAGAGATGAATACACTAAACAGATTCAGAAGGATGTAGGTTGCAGTAGGTACTGGGAGATGAAGAAGCTTGCACAGGATAGAGTAGCATGGAGAGCTGCATCAAACCAGGCTCAGGACTGAAGACCACAACAACAACAACATGTGCTTTGGAGAGATCTGTATTTATTCAAAAGGCGAGGGTTTCACAACGAGAATTCTTATTTTATTCTCGATCGAGCTTACAAAACGTGAATGTATTCTCGTTCCGGATAGAGTTTCGATTGTTATCTACGACGGTGACTTCGCTAAAAGAGGACAACCAAGTTGTGTTTACTTTCAGTGGCGATATCTGGCATGCACGCACATCTGAAGCTCCCATGTCGTAACGTTCGTAGCGCAGTTATCGCACTCAATAATGCTCCGTCATCACCAGCTCCGTGGGCGCTCCTCCAAGCCACGGACGCCGTGTACAAGAAGCGTGACGACTGCAAAACTCACTTTTGCATGACGCAAGAGCATGTAACATTTTCTGCAAGGAAACTAATGTCGCAGTTCGACGTATTGTAGATCTGCGGAGAAATGTTAACACCCGGGAAAGAAAAATCGCGTGTACTGAGTACATTTTTAATTTTACTTGTTTCTAAAATAATGACGTAGTATTTATTTCCCACTTGCAGTGTAAAGAGTTCTGATCCACCTCCATGTCTGTAATGGACTGATGCCCCGTAGTGTCCGCTTGATCTCCCTAAATCGGTTAAGGCTAGTGCCGGGATGAGTCCTTTGTATAAAGCCGGCGTCCCTTCTCATCCTTCACCCACCTGCGTTTATGCCTCCCTGTGTCTAACTACCTCGTCGATAATATCTAGTTTTCCTTCCTTGCCTCAGCCATCTCCGTCTCGCAAATGTCCATCGTGGAATGAAGTCGCTTCTCCTGACAACAGTCAGCGACATGTTACGTGTGTCTACAATTGCTGCATATTGTCTCAGTACCGTATTAAGATTCTGTTGCCTCCTAAACAAAATACTGCAAGAGGAACCAAACTAACGAAGGGAGTTTTGACCTTAAAGTGAATTGTTACAGGATTATTACCTACAACCATTAAGTCGCTACCACGAAAGCGGCAGATAAATTCGCAACTAGAGAAGACGTTGATGGAGCCGCATAAACTTATCGCTCAGTTTTATTTTTTATATCGGGTCACTCGATATGATCCGGACAGTCGCCGTCAAGTACATGTTATTATGCAAACTACATGTTTATAGTGCCGATAGCTAGTAGGATGTTTATAATGCCGATAACATAGATGACAAATATAATGCTTTCCTTAACACATTTCTCATGCTCTTTGGGAGTTGCTTTACATTAGAACGTTCTAATCTGTGTACTAGCAGTAAAAGGTAGCCTGGGTGGCTGACTAGTGGTATAAGGATATCATGTAAAACAAAGCAGGAATTATAACAAGATGTTAGAAGCAGTCACAATCAAGCTACAGTAGCCCATTACCAACAGTACTGTAAGGTGCTTAAAAATGTTATTAGGAAGGTAAAGAGTATGTGGTACGCAAATAGAACAGCTAACTCACAGGATAAAATTAAAACCATATAGTCAGTTTTGAAGTAAGTGTCTGGTCAGTAGCACAAGGTTGACGATATAAAGTCAGTTCGCAGTAAAAATATTCCTCTTACTGATGAATCACATATATGTACAGTATTCAACAATCATTTTCTGAGCATTTTAATGTACGCAATTTTAGACCTATTTCTATGCCGTCAGTGTGTGCTTAAGTTATTGAAAGGGCTGTGTGTGTAAGGATAATTGATCATTTTATATCACGTTATTTTCTATCAAATGTATAGTTCGGCTTTAGAAGTCGTTTAACAGCTGAAAATGGTAGAGGAAAAGTGCCTATTATGCGATAGTTCCCTAATACGAGATACCCCAACTGTGCTCGTATAAGGGTTGCACTCTGGTGGAGAGTTTCGTAAACACATCTATTGTGTGCCAGTCGACGACACAGCGAGTAGGACGCTACAGTTGAGCCGAACACAGTACGCAGAGGTTGATACAAATTTTCTTGTGTTCGGAGTTTTTGCAACATCGGAGACAATATTTCAGCTTAAAGGTGAGTGGATATTACTGCACTCTTTTATTGTTGTTATTTGTAACGGTATTACTGTAATTATTGACTATTGGGTTAATTTTCCAACGATCGTTGTTAGCAAGTGTAAGATGGCGAAATTCCTAATATGCGATAGTATGGGGATCCAAATACGCGACAGTGTCGCATATTACGATACCTATCGCATATTGGGGGAACTCGTTCTCTCTCGATTTTTTATATGTAATTTACGCAATACTGTTATGAGATAACAATATTTCATCTTTTATTGTAGTAAACTTTGGGCAACTGCGTTTATTTTAATTCGATTAAATTATCATAAAAGGGATTACTTTGACTAGTCTTATGATCAGGAATTGTAATGTTTTCTGGAACTTGATGGACGGTGCACCTGCAGGATCAATATCAGCATGTCATTCAAGTGTCTGGACACAAACTCACATTTTTACTCAGTGGTTTGATCATTTTGTGAGTCATGTAAAGCCATCTTCAAATGACCCTGTCACACAAAGAATCTCGATGTGTTAGATAAAGAACGTGAAAATAATGTTCACATTGTATGTTTGCCACCTCACTCAACGCGTAAAATGCAGCCACTTGACGTCGGATTTACGGGGCCTTTGAAAACCTACTATGTCCAAGAGATAGAGACGTGGCTAGCAAGTAACCCAGGTCGTGTTATCACCCCATTATTAATAGCCAAGTTATTTAGGGCAGCTTACAACAGAGCAGCAACAATGGAAGCATCTGTGAATACCTTCAGAAAAACAGGTCTCATCCCATGCAACAGAAACATCTTTAGGGAACATGAATTTTCAATTCATCGCCATGCTAACGCCCTTCAAGAAAGAGATGCCAAAAACGAAAATGAAACTACTGATGGTGATGGTCAAGCTGTCAGCCCGGCAGACATCAGACCTCTCCCACACATCCCAAAACCACCTGGAGTTAGTCAAACAGGTCAAACATCGCGTTCGTGCTCTGCTGCGTTACTAACTTCAACTCCTTATGTGAAGCAATTGCAAGAATCTAAACAGAAGAAATCAGAGGTTGAAGCTAAGAAAGCAGCGAGAAATTTATTTGGGGAGAAGAGTGGAAAATCTTCCAATTGTAGACCTAAAGCAGAAGAATCGTCTAGTGACCGGCATCCGATGTCCATCTTGATGACAGTGGGGATTCAGACAAATGGTTCAAATGGCTCTGAGCACTATGGGACTTAACATCTGTGGTCATCAGTCCCCTAGAACTTAGAACTACTTAAACCTAACTAACCTAAAGACATCACACACATCCATGCCCGAGGCAGGATTCGAACCTGCGACATAGCAATCGCGCGGTTCCGGACTGAGCGCCTAGAACCGCTCGGTCACCGCGGCCGGCGGGATTCAGACAGCAGTGATGACGATGACGCAGAGTGTCTGTTCTGTAGTGGACGCTTTTCTGAAGGCAAACACGGGGAGAAATGGGCAAATTGCACCAAATGTTATCGCTGGGCTCATGAAGATTGCGGCGTCACAGAAGACAATTTTGTTTGCCCCGGATGTCGTAAATATAAACCTAAGTAATGTGAAATGAGTGAAGGATAACAGAAATGAATGAACATGTAAAAATTGTATAATCATATGTCATTATTATGTAATAAAATAATTAAAGTAAAATATTATTACTGTCTCATATTAGGAAACCTTGATCTCATTTCTACGAAACGCCTTGTTTGTGAAGATTTAATAACTACTCTGAAAGATTGTTTATTATTGCAAATACGATAATTGTATGATAAAATTAAATAATGAAAGATCTTATTACCATCATAAAAAATACAACTGCACTTACTTTTAGGTCTTTCAAATGGGTTTACAAAAGTGTGTCTCATATTAGGCACCTTTCTTCAATATTATCTTTTCTCTGTGAGGTACTGGATGGGTTAAAGGTTTCGAACGCTAGGCATATTTTTCGATTTAACTAAGGCGCTTGATTGTGTTGACCACAAAATATTGCTCCAAACGTTGGACCATTCCAGAACAAGGGCAGTAGCTCACAATTGCTTCACCTCTTACTTTCAGACAGCAAAATGTCATCATTTACAGAGCTGAGAATGGTTGTAATGTGTCGATCCGAGTGGGGTGTGTTTAAATTGGGGGAGGGGGGGGGGGTGCCCCATGGATCAGTGTTGGGGCCACTCCTATTCCTTATTTATATAAATGATATGCCCTCTAGTGTTACGGATAACTCTAAAATATTTCTGTTTGCTGAAGACACGCTTGATACCTTGAAAGTAAAATAGTTTTAGTCATTCTACGCCATGCTCGGTTTCAAATAGTTCAGTTCATGACCTAACTTCAAGGCTTCTAGAAAATAAACGCTAAATCTCAGTAAGACTGAGTTTTTACAGTTTCTAACATACAATTCAACAAAACCCAATGATTTAATTTCACAGAATGGGCATATATTTGGTGAAACTGAACAGTTCAAATTTCTAGGTGTTCAGATAGACAGTAAAGTGTTGTGGAAAGCCCACGGTCAGGATCTTGTTCAAAGACTTAATGCTGGCATTTTTACTGTTCGAATGGTATCTGAAGTAAGTGATCGTTCGACACGAAAACTAATATAGGTTGCTTTCGTGTCGTATGGTATTATATTTTGGGCTAACTCTTCCCATTCTAAAAGGATATTTTTGGCTAAGAAACGGGCGGTTCGAGCAGTAAGTTTGCGAACCTCTTGTCGACCACTGTTCATTAGACTGGGTATTTTGACATTGGCCTGTCAATATATGTATTTGTTACTGACATTTCTTGATAACAGTATCAGTTTATTCCCAAGAATAAGGAGCTTCCATTCAGTGACTACTCGGCAGAAATGAAACCTGCATTTGGATCGCACTTCCTTAAATCTTGTGCAGAAAGGTGTGCAGTATACAGCTGCAGCCCGACTTGAAATTGCTTATCTACTGAGCCATGGTCTACCATTACAGTTTCAATCTCCCCCTCCATCCTCACGACTCACACACAAACACACACACACACACACACACACACACACACACACACACACACACACACACCAAGAACCGATCTCTTGTTTTAGTCATTCTATGCCATAAATTTTTCTTTCGCAGTTCGATTCTGTACCTCTACATTAGTTATTCGATCCCACTCTCGAATCTTCAGCATTCTCCTGTAGCACCACATATCAAAAGCTTCAATTTCCTTCCTGTTTGAACTGTTTATCGTCCGTTTTTCACTTCTGTACAAGGCTACCTTACAGACAAATATCCTGCCAAAAGATTTCCTAAGATTTAAGTTTGTATTCGATGATTAACAGTTTTCTTCTTCAGAAACACTTTTCTTGCCGTTTTGTAACTGACGCCTTAGCCTCTGCAGAAAATATTATTTATCTGCAGTATTGCCATTAACAAGTGTGGTAACTGTGCAGTCAAAGGAGATGATGACATTTACAAAATTTTCGTGACTCTGAACCCCAACTACCATAAGTTAATCAGTTTTTACCTGTTGCTAGTTTGCATTTTACATCCTCTCTACTTCGGTCATCAATTGTTATTTTGTGCCCAAATAGCAAAACTCATCTACATTTTGTCTCATTTCCTAATTTAATTCCCTCAGTACAGGCTAATTTAATTCGACTATATTATATTACCTTTGTTTTACTTTCATTGACGTTCACCTCATAATCGCTTTACATGCCACTACCCGTTGTGTTTAACTGCTGCCAGCCGGTGTGGCCATGCGGTTCTAGGCGCTACAGTCTGGAACCGCGTGACCGCTACGGTCGCAGGTTCGAATCGTGCCTCGGGCATGGATGTGTGTGATGTCCTTAGGTTAGTTAGGTTTAAGTAGTTCTAAGATTTAGGGGACGGATGACCTCAGCAGTTAAGCCCCATAGTTCTCAGAGCCACTTTTTTTTGTAATGTTCGGATACAGTGTTACTAGTGTCCTGCTTGACACAATCAAGTCGTTTAAAAATCTGGGCATAATGTTGCAAAGCAGTACGAGGTGGACCGAGCGTGTGAGTACTGTGGAAGAGAAGCTGAATAGTCGACTTCGGTTTACTGGGAGAATTTTATGATAGAGTGTCTCAGTTGTAAAAGAGATGGCATATAGGACGCTTGTGCCCCTATTCTTGAGTGCTGCTTGAGTATTTGGGATCCGTACCAGGTCGGATTGAAACAAGACATCAAAGCAATTCAGAGGCGGGCTGCTAGATTTGCCACCGGTAGGTTGGAAGAACACTAAGTGTTACGGAGATGCTTTGGAAACTCAAATGTGAATCCTCGGTGCGAAGGCGACGTTCTTTTCGAGAAACACTGTTCAGAAAATTTAGAGAACCTGCATTTGAAGCTGAGTGCCGAACCATTCTACTTCCGTCAAAGTACACTGCGCGTAAGGACCACGAAGATAAGATACGAGAAATTAGGGCTCATATGGAGGCATATAGACAGTCGTTTTTC
Source organism: Schistocerca serialis cubense (assembly GCF_023864345.2). Taxonomy (NCBI): domain Eukaryota; kingdom Metazoa; phylum Arthropoda; class Insecta; order Orthoptera; family Acrididae; genus Schistocerca; species Schistocerca serialis. The sequence continues at coordinate 602,873,517 of NC_064644.1, read as the reverse complement.
ACTTGCTCTATTTTCTAGCGGAACAGGGATGGAAACGACAAGCAGTGGTACAGGGTACCCTCCGCCACGCACCGAACGGTGGCTTGCGGATTATCTACGTAGATATAGATGCAGATGTAATGACGAACAGTAATCTGCATCTTCACATCACAGTGTACTTACGAACGATATTCCGTCGAATTCAGAGTATCAGACTATTGTATCCTGGTTGCCTGACTAGAACCATCGCATTACACAATATGCTTTCCTTGCCACTTAAATTTTGGGGTTCGTCAACAGCATTCTAAGCAGCTACAGCTCACAGGCTGCTTCACGAACGATAACTGTTCGAATAAATTCAGTTATATCGCACTGAATAGGTACTGAAAAAATATATAATGGGTTCAAAATGGCTCAAATGTCTCTGAGCACTATGGGACTTAACATTTGAGGTCATCAGTCCCCTAGAACTTAGAACTACTTAAACCTAACTAATCTAAGGACATCACACACATCCATGTCCTAGGCAGGATTCGAACCTGCGGTCGAGCGATTCCAGACTAAAGCGCCTAGAACCACTCGGCCACACTGGCCGGCATGTAATGGGAGGCTATGAAGTATGATATACGCTGTCCGTCCAAAAAGTTCTGTGAGTGATATTATTCCTGGGGTACAGGCGATGTCAGCGCAGTAACTACAATGGCAGCTTCAGATAACAACTGTAGCCGACAGACGTGCATTCGACCAGACAGTTGTGGACAGGCAGTTGTAAGTAGTGGGCGTGCTACTGTAGTGTGGCAACGTTATTGCATCACAAATTGCAATGGAGCAACATCTCTAACTCAAGCATTCAAAATATTATCCAGACTGTTTCGAAGAAGGGAAAGGTGTTTGCAAAGCTTGTCCTGCACACCTTCACAAATCATCAGCGATGGCGACGCTTCATGTTATCAGTATGAACCTATCACAAAATACTGCGTGACACGCGAATCGGTAAACCCGGGTTCGAATTTCCTAGAAACCTTCATGGTATAGTACTTCAGTAAGAAAAATGGTTCAAATGGCTCTGAGCACTATGGGACTTAACATCTATGGTCATCAGTCCCCTAGAACTTAGAACTAATTAAACCTAACTAACCTAAGGACAGCACACAACACCCAGCCATCACGAGGCAGAGAAAATCAAATGGCTCTGAGCACTATGGGACTTAACATCTATGGTCATCAGTCCCCTAGAACTTAGAACTAATTAAACCTAACTAACCTAAGGACAGCACACAACACCCAGCCATCACGAGGCAGAGAAAATCCCTGACCCCGCCGGGAATCGAACCCGGGAACCCGGGCGTGGGAAGCGAGAACGCTACCGCACGACCACGAGATGCGGGCGTACTTCAGTAAGAACAAAAGTCATTTCGTTCGTCAGCTCCAAAAACGCTCGACGATAACCGCTCATATCAATCTGGAACGCCGAGAAACAGAACTGCCTGATTCCAGTAGTGCATTGATAATGCATCTGTCTTGCAACCGCCGGCCGAAGTGGCCGCGCGGTTCTGGCGCTGCAATCTGGAACCGCGCGACTGCTACGGTCGCAGGTTCGAATCCTGCCTCGGGCATGGATGTGTGTGATGTCCTTAGGTTAGTTAGGTTTACGTAGTTCTAAGTACTAGGGGACTGATGATCTCAGATGTTAAGTCCCATAGTGCTCAGAACCATTTGAACCGTTTGAAATTGCGATACGATGCTCGTATACTAGTTTACTGGGAACGCTTTCATTGTTTCGTAGTAACTGTGTTCTCAGATCGTTCATTCGGATATTGAGTTGGTGATGCTGTTTTCTGTTGGATCACCGCCGATGATTATGTCTCCTAAATGTGAATTACTTACCAACAAACATTCCTTAAATGTCATAGCGTGCCTGTAAATTCTAAATAGTATGAATATTTCTTCCTATGAGTGGTGTTCATCACGTTGACTATGCTATTGACAATTTTTCGCAGTGTATTGTCTACATGTCGGCCTGGTAAGGAAAGAGCGTCACATCTTGTGCATTCTGTTGGGGACCCTTGTAAGCAAACATCAGAGATGTCAGTTCATGTCTGTCGATTTAAAATGTAAATTCTTGTCTGAATACTGTTTCAGGGAGCCATAGCAAACTGTATGCATCCTCCACAGCCTCTGTAAATTTTTTGAATTTAGTCATTTTCTGCATCTAATTGTCTCTCTACTGAAATACACTGTCCGTGAAATAGACGCTTATTTAATTCTCAGTCATGCAACCAACGTATACTAATGGAGGATATACGTGTCTATAATAAGTAATCGTTATAACACCCTCTTTCTCCCTTTCAGTCACTGCAAGAGTGATCGCGGAATAGAAGTTCACCTAAAATCGCTCAACTGGAACGGTAAGTGGGGCTGATGAGATACCTGTACGTTTCTATGTAGATTATGCGAAAGGCGTTATTTCCCATTTAATAACAGTTTATAGTAGGTAGCAGGAGTTTTGAGGAGTCCCAAAATATTGGAAAAAGTCACCGACTTGCTCCCTTTCCACGAAGGGTCTATCGTTAGATGCCCAGTACTACTCGTATGTGTTGTGACTTGGCAAGACAGCCAGGCCACTATGAGGTAGCCGAAAGGCACGCGTTTAAGCTCACGCAGGCTGGCGTGAGGTCTGGAACAGTTAAAGGAGTTGAGTCTAGTAAAAAAAGTACGTAGCTTCTGGAATACTTAACTTTAATCCATAATTGGTAAACATCGGTCTGACGGTACATGCATCACAAGATAAATAGCAAATGATAATGGCGCCTTGCTAGGTCGTAGCAAATGACGTAACTGAAGGCTATGCTAACTATCGTCTCGGCAAATGAGAGCGTAATTTGTCAGTGAACCATCGCTAGCAAAGTCGGCTGTACAACTGGGGCGAGTGCTAGGAAGTCTCTCTAGACCTGTCGTGTGGCGGCGCTCGGTCTGCAATCACTGATAGTGGCGACACGCGGGTCCGACGTATACTACCGCACCGCGGCCGATTTAAAGGCTACCACCTAGCAAGTGTGGTGTCTGGCGGTGACACCACAGTATGTAATGTCGCTAACCTCGGTGTATCGTAGAATTATGGATAACGTTTTATTGTCACCTATAATGATCATACTGGACATCAAAAATTTCCTCATCTCGAATTGACACACATAACAAAAACAGCGATCTTTCCAAACTGAGACTGTTAGTCCTGGCATTTAAAAACCGTAAATAGAGGCTTCCAAGTTCTAGGCGAGTTCTTTGGTGTCAGGAAGGTGTCCGATTTAGTTCCGGACTGCCATCTAGTGAAAACAAAAAGCAAGAGATGCTAGCAGATCGAACCAAAGTGACATCTCCCTCACAAGAATGACGTATTTTCCCTACTTTATTACCTTCAGTATATTTAATCAGATACTATAATAGAGAACTTTAAGGGTGTTGTGTACAGTGTCAATAAAGGACGTGAATAGGATGGATTGTTGACAACAAGTCTTCATTTGTTCACATGCATGTTCACATGAAAGAGTCGCATAGCTGAAGGCGTGAGAAGCAGCTTGATTACACTACTGTGGGGCAAGGCTAATGTTGCAGGTGCCAAAACGCCGAGACTGATGGTTTATTATTAACAAAGGCCAGTAACTGTTAGATATACGTACTTCATGGAACCTCTGTTTATTTGCCATGCCATAATAACATCCAAACATTAGTATATCATTGGTAATGAAAACGACAGACATCAGTAACTGTAATCGAGTATCCCCGAACTTTAATGAAGCTGTTTTCAGTGTTACTCAAAACTACGAGTACTTAAATGATTTGTACAACTCGCCCGTGACGGATCTAGATACATTAAGTGGTGTTATTCATTGTGAAGCTATCGCTAAGAGTACAGATCAGCGACAAGTTATACGTCAGGGTAAGGTCTCATTTTACTTTAAATTATTATTTAGAGAATTACATGTTGTAGGCGAAATGCTGAAACCTTGTTTGAACATCTCAGAACACTTGCACAGGATGCTGTACAGAAGGAATATAAGTTTCATTAACACCGGCGAACAGTTTTGTAACACATTTTCTATTGAGTTTATTTTTGGGCTGTTTTAGAGTTAAAAAGGCACGCTTATTTCAAAACTGCAGTTAAGTTTTCTCTTAGCACGTTAAACCTTGTCTGTACACTTAATGTGAATGTGACCAGTCTCCGCAGGATCGAGTAGGGAACACAGCAAGCACTATTGCCTTCCTTGGCTGGCAAAGATCTTCTCCGGCGACGAAAGCCGTGATTGACACCGTAGCAAACCAGCGACAGGTTAATATTCTCTAGAGCAGTTCAGTTATGCTTGACATACTATAGGGAGACGTAGTGTCTCGCTCTGATATAGTGAAGCGCATTCCAATGGAGTCTGAGTTATTGTTTGTATACAAGGATGGCTGTGTTTAGTTTTTATTTATATACTCAAGGAAAAAATCGCATCATCAAAAAATAATTAAAATAGAGTAGTGAAATTTCCGAAATACATATGTCTAGGTAACATGTTTAAGAGATTAACGTTGCAAGATCACAAGTTAATGTACGCTCGACGGAAGCCACTGTAGAGGTGAAATGCTGGTACTTCAAGATCCTGTGTAGCCCCCAGAGTGTTGAATTCAAGCATGCAAAGATGCATGCATTGTGTTGTACAGGTGCTGGATGTCAGTTTATGGGATGTAGTTCCACGACTTTTGCACTTGGTCTGTCAATACAGGGGCAGTTAATGCTGGTTGTGGATGATGTGCCATATCTGTTGGATTGGATACAGGGCAACGTGCCGAAACCCCGTAGAGCGTGTGGGTTTGTAACAGCGGTATGAGGGCGAGTGGTATCCTGTTGGGAAACACCTGCTGGAATAGCATCACTACAGGTCGAATCATCAGACTGACGTCGAAATTTGCAGTCAGCGTGTGTGGGAAAACCAAGAGAGTGCTCCAGCTGTCGTACGAAATCACACCCCACACCGTAACTCCAGGTGTAGTTCCAGTGCGTCTAGCACGCAGACAGGTTCATTGCAGGCCCTCAACTGTACTCCTAACCAACACTCGGTTATCACTGGAACCGAGGCAGAACCAGCTTTCATCAGAAAACACCAGTGACCTCCAGCCTGCGCTTCAATGAGCTCTCACTTGACACCACTGAGCCGCGCACGGCTCGCGTTTATCTCATTCATTGTTTGTCATCTTCTATTGCGGTACTGCCGCCTCGTTTTCTTATTCCATTTACTGGCGTCACTAACTTCCTGCCTTACTTGCCCGTGAGCGGCAGCAGCAGCGCGTATCGATAAGTGCTGTGTCGTACCATCTCTGGAACGACCGATTGTATTTCCGGGTCTTCGTGTGTGGCGGTCAGTTGGACCAGGAGTGCAGTCGGGACGCAGCAGCAGTGAAGTCGGGGACGGAGCGCTGGTGAGGTGCCGACAGCCAGTAATCGCCGACCGCTTGCGACACATATGAACCGTCCGACGGAGGGAGATTGGAGCGGGACGACCTTTGGTTGGTCGTTCGGTTGGTCGACTCATCGGCCGACGTATATTTGGTCCTTTCACCATTTCCGGGCCTGGGAGTCGGTCGGTTGGCGTCGATCAGCGAGGAAATCTCCGCAGTCCGTAGTTTGGCCGGGCCTGCTGGCGGCCTCTTTATTGTGTCGGAGTGTGTGGTGCTGTTCCCATTGCTACGAGGTTCGTAGCTCACCGATCCTGGACATGAAGGTTGAGTTTTGACTTAATCTACCAGCAAGTCACGACTGTTCACATTGTGTCGTTTGGAGTTCGTTGTTGGATGTTGGGATGTTCCCGCGAGCAACAACGTGTGTTTTCAAGGTGGCAAATATTTGCCGACCTCCAGTGGAGTTTAACTGTACATGGTTATTTGAATTGAAGTGCACCAGCAGAATCTTCTGTCTTGAGGCCGTTAACATTCCGGTTACCTGCCCTGGCCGTTGACGTAAATTCAGGCAGTGTATTTTCCTCATCGTGTTGTCACTGTCCAGCACGGTGTGTAGTTTGACAGCTCAATGTATAATTGGTTGTGGGTGCCAATACCTTCTACATTGTTCAATTGAGCTCCCTGTCGTGTGCTGGTCGGGTGAAGCGTAGGTTATCTTTTCGTGGGTCCGTTGATTGTCTGTTGGTTTGGTTGTCGTTAGATCAACAACTGTTGGGCGGACTGCCTGTCTCACCTAAGCGGGCTTTAGTGTTTGAATTCCAGGCCGACCCTCGGAACTTCTGAGTGCCCTTGGTTGTACTGCCTTTTCTTGTTTGTTCTTGTTGTTTGAACTTGTATGGCTTCTGGCCGATTTTTAGATTAGGGTCGTTTTGCTCTTGAGCTGTTAGTTTGGGCCGTCAGCCTAATTTAAGAACTGTTTTACGTAAGGCCTTTGGCATTTTTAAAATTAATGTTATTGAGTCTTAAGTGTTGGCCTTCAGCCGATTCTGAATTTAAGTTGTTTTGCTCTTAAAGTGTCAGATTCTTTGGGCCTTCAACCTAATCAAGGAACTGTTTTAGGATAAGGTTTTGCCTTTTAAATTTCTAATTTTGGTTGAGCTTTATTGGCTTTCAGCCGTTTTTAAATTAAAGTGGTCTTGCCCTTAAGGCATGAGATTGTACGGCGCATTCAGCAGCTAGTAAAGTTCCAAAACTAAAGCCGTGTTTTTTTTTTTAAATTTTTTCTTGGCTCTTGTGATGTTTGATCAAATAAAAGGTTGTAAGTTCGAGTGTAACTAACAGCCGCTTATTTTGTCCACTTTCCACAACTTAAACTACCTGTCCTGTCCTGCGGGGTCAGCAGGCCGTCTCAACCACTGAAGTGGCAAATGACTGTGTTGTGGGGTCTATCTCGGAACTGTCCTTGAAGTAACCGATTTTTAACGGTTCGTTGTGTCAGGTTGCTGCTGCAGATGCAATACGATGCGCCAGAGCCATGCGTCGAACACGATCGTCTTCCCCCCTCGGTAGTGCCAGAATAACAAGGAGCAGTTAACAACAGCTGTGGGCCAGCATGTCTAAGAACAGAATACAACGGCTTTATGACATCCCCCCCCCTTTCCCCCACCCGAATCAGTGCATGTATCTGGGCCAAACGCATAACATCATAGTGATAAGTCGGCTCTTACGGCCAAGCACTTTGTAAATTTGAGTCGATTTTGAAAGCACTGGAATAACATGACATCCTCTCTAAACCCGTGGGGTTTCATTCCGTTTCCTCGTCCCCTTCTGGGGCAGTGCAGATCACATTACTTTACGCAGTGAATCGCTGTGTTTCTGTTACAGACATACTCTGCTGTCAAGTCGCGGACTCATTTCTCTGCATCTGTGTGTTCACTGCCATCAAGGAAGACAATAACTTCTTACCTCGCTTTTCTGAGTAAAGGAGGCATTTGTGGATGTTGTTCTTTTCCATCTCTGCTGAATACACTTGCGGAGTAACTTGGAGAGGAACCTGAGAGCCATTGCAGACGAGTTCTTGTCACACTGACATCATATCTGCTCTTTTTCCCTCAAGCACGCAAGCGAATCGGCTGAACTTCAAATGCTGGTGGGGTAAAAAGTCCCCTCCGCGAATAAAATGTGTGGATGTGTATCTGAGTGGGTGTTTGGCGTTTAAGAAACGCCAAAATACGCCGCGCAAGTGCCCAGACATCGGACGCTGGACCACAGTGGAAGCGGTTGTGTCGTCCATTCCACAGCGGGTGCAGAGGGACGAGTCAGCTAAATGGATGCAATGCAGTCGATATCGGTTAACTTGTTTGCCATGATATACCACGCTGATTGAACGTTGGATTCGAGAAAGTGGGTGTGGACCGCTTTCCACATGTGCTGCCACAAGTACTGGAGATACTTAATTTCGATGGGGTTGGGTGGACGGCATTGTTGTAACACTTTGTAAACTGTTTTCTTCTGTAATAACTGTATAAGGAGTGAAGACCGGTAGACATAACTGAAGTCCAGGGAAAATCGTCAGATATGATAAAAGTGGGATGGGATGGTCGAGACCAAAACTGGGGCAGACAACGAGACCAGCGCAAAGTCTTGGAATAGGAGCCCAGTGAGACTTTGCGGGCAACGATGCCAGAGTTTGAGTTGGGAGCTGATGTACAGCGCCGTGACTCTGATCGGCACATGTATTAATCCCATCTCACCATGGTCCTGTGGGAGTGCAAGGGAGTCATATTGCACTTTGAATAACACCCCTGAGCTGACGAAGGACGTCGAGCCAGGAGAGTTGGGACCAGCAGTACCCGAGCCACGTGTGGTATCCGGGAGGCACGATAGATGTCGACATATTGGGCGCGTTCATCCTCGGTGCGCAGATAAAGAACAAGGCTGTTGGCATAGGCCATGGAACACAAACAGTGCCCGTGCAACATCTTACCTTCCAGAGATTGACGCAGTCCCTGGAGCAGGAGTTCCAAAGCGAAAACATATAAAATTGCGGAAAGGGGGCAGCCTTGCCAGACAGATCGAGCTATGACAAGAGGGGGCGTGAGGCGGCCGTTGTACATGATTCTGGACGTTGCGCCACTCAAAAGGCTCAAAATGACTGTGATAAAATGGGGGGGGGGGGGGGCGGGAAACCAATATGTTGAAGAACTGCCCGAAAATAGCAGTGGTCTACACGGTCGAAGGCTTGGCTGTAATCTAGCAATGCCAAGGCACCAGGGAGACATTGGTGACGAGCCGTGTGGCCAGTTAAGACCTGTGTGACCTCCTCAGTGAAGAATGTGTGTCAGTCATGATGGCGGCTAGAGCCAGACGGTGCGTAGATGTTAATGATACACATGCCAAATAGGGTGCGGGTCATACCCTATGCATTTGGGAGGTATGCGACATCCTCTGCAGGGAGCCGGTCGTGTAGGAGTATGGCGACGCCACTACCAGTGTCGGAGGCATGAGAAATGTTGAAGTCAGTGACGAGCACCTCCTGTAGGAGTGCAATATGAACATCCACAGAGTAGATGGTATCTCGGAACATGGCTAGTTTGTGAGGGAAAGATTAATTGTGGTGACACGCTATTGCTGTGTACGGTCCCTTGCAGTTGATGCAGAATGCGTGGTGGAAGCATCATGCAGGTGTAGACCCAGTAGGTCTGTCTCAGTGCTCACGATTACTGGCAGGGCGCTGTCTCAGGCACCTCGGAGGGATGCTCTCGCTCGGACATGCTGGTAGTCTGATCTGCTCATTCTCCAACATCATCAGCATAGGATACCGACGCCGAAGACATGTGACAGTCGTTTACTGTCGGAGTGGGGGAAGCAGGCATTGTGACAATGGCTGTTGGGTATCTGTCGTCCTCAAGAACTGGCAACATTGAGTTCGTGTTCTGGACTGAGAGAGGATTCTTCACGGGAGGGGCGTCAGGAGTGGTCATACCATGTGACTGGAAGCAATATGGAAGGTTGCCATCAAACATCCAGTCGTCATCTTGCGAGATCATCTGAAGGAGGGCGTCATCGGAGCGTGTTCGTCGGCGTTTCTTGCGCTTCCTGGGCGACTGCTGTTTCCTAATGTGTTGTTTCGAATCAGAATGTGGTCGCCCATTGTCCGACGTTATACCCACCCGGGCAAAGGCAGCAATCAGCACGACATCTAGTTCGACATCCGGGGTTCAGGCAGGGTCGTCCGCCAAGGTCCTCAGAGTGAATGTTTCCGGTGCGAGCACTGGGGGTGACGCCTTGCTGGTTTCGTCGGTGTGTTGTGATGCAGTGGGTGTCGTTGACGAGATTTCAGGCATATCCTGAAGTGACGTGACAGGAAGGGACATGAACGTCGGTGCCGCGATCACTTCCCCCAGCGGTGTCTGTATCAAATGTCGGCGTAAACATTTGGACTGGATACTTCCTGACCAAATAAAGAGCACGTTCATGGCTGGCCATCATGCATGACATTGGCCTGCACACCGCCAATCATCAGGTACGAAGGAACATGTTTTGTCAGCTCAATTTTGATCTGCCAGACGCCATTTAAGAGGACATTGTATGTCCTATACCGCCAATGTTAAATTATCGAATTTTTGACCCATTATCTTGGAAACTTTTTAAGATACCAACTTACAATTTTCCATAATTATTGAATGCACCTTTCTATATACACTGAACTAGAATTATTACTAAAATTATTGGTGGGGCATGTTATGTTTGTTTTTTCAAAAAGTCAATTTTTTGACAGAATTTTGTGAATAAATGAACATTAAAATATTCTGAGTTGTTTTTTTTTATTATTCTTGTTTCATTTGTGTTGAATCTCACACTTGGGGTGCTGTGTACATTTCATCAGTACTTTTTTAGAAAACGGATCATTTATTGCAAAATATGTAGTTCAGAGATATTGAGGTTTAAAACTTTTTTATTACAAATCCTTCTACACACGTTTCTGCATCTTTTATGCACTAGCATTGCCCTGGCCCACAGTCTGTGTCTTCTTCAGTGTCACAACAGCCCAGTCCTTGCCTCCTCCTTTGCTTTCTTTCATCTTTTGTTTCAATTTTACTCCGGCGGCGTGTCGTCGGACTTCAGCGCATAGCGCCTCCGTCGACATCTTGATGTATACACTTCTTGTCATGGAAAAATGTATTCTCATCAGGTTCAGAGGGTCCAAACCCAGATCCTCTCGTATGAACTGTTCTACTTCAAAAGCTATTGGTCGTGGATGTTCGGCCTGAAACGTTACTTATATCGTTGCACAGCGGTAGGTGTGCGCCATGAGGTACGGTGGCAGTGGACCCTTATAAACACGAGAGCCGCGGCGCGGAAGTAACACACCACGGCTGAGAGCCGACCACTTGTCCACTATCCACTCGCTCGCAGCTTTCGATTGAGTCTCACAAGAGTCGGGAGTAGTGTGCATCCACACTGAAATTACCTTGAGCGGTCTATGATCACAGACATTACTATATACACTCATGGAAATGGAAAAAAGAACACATTGACACCGGTGTGTCAGACCCACCATACTTGCTCCAGACACTGCGAGAGGGCTGTACAAGCAATGATCACACGCACGGCACAGCGGACACACCAGGAACCGCGGTGTTGGCCGTCGAATGGCGCTAGCTGCGCAGCATTTGTGCACCGCCGCCGTCAGTGTCAGCCAGTTTGCCGTGGCATACGGAGCTCCATCGCAGTCTTTAACACTGGTAGCATGCCGCGACAGCGTGGACGTGAACCGTATGTGCAGTTGACGGACTTTGAGCGAGGGCGTATAGTGGGCATGCGGGAGGCCGGGTGGACGTACCGCCGAATTGCTCAACATGTGGGGCGTGAGGTCTCCACAGTACATCGATGTTGTCGCCAGTGGTCGGCGGAAGGTGCACGTGCCCGTCGACCTGGGACCGGACCGCAGCGACGCACGGATGCACGCCAAGACCGTAGGATCCTACGCAGTGCCGTAGGGGACCACACCGCCACTTCCCAGCAAATTAGGGACACTGTTGCTCCTGGGGTATCGGCGAGGACCATTCGCAACCGTCTCCATGAAGCTGGGCTACGGTCCCACACACCGTTAGGCCGTCTTCCGCTCACGCCCCAACATCGTGCAGCCCGCCTCCAGTGGTGTCGCGACAGGCGTGAATGGAGGGACGAATGGAGACGTGTCGTCTTCAGCGATGAGAGTCGCTTCTGGCTTGGTGCCAATGATGGTCGTATGCGTGTTTGGCGCCGTGCAGGTGAGCGCCACAATCAGGACTGCATACGACCGAGGCACACAGCGCCAACACCCGGCATCATGGTGTGGGGAGCGATCTCCTACACTGGCCGTACACCACTGGTGATCGTAGAGGGGACACTGAATAGTGCACGGTACATCCAAACCGTCATTGAACCCATCGCTCTACCATTCCTAGACCGGCAAGGGAACTTGCTGTTCCAACAGGACAATGCACGTCCGCATGTATCCCGTGCCACCCAACGTGCTCTAGAAGGTGTAAGTCAACTACCCTGGCCAGCAAGATCTCCGGATCTGTCCCCCATTGAGCATGTTTGGGACTGGATGAAGCGTCGTCTCACGCGGTCTGCACGTCCAGCACGAACGCTGGTCCAACTGAGGCGCCAGGTGGAAATGGCATGGCAAGCCGTTCCACAGGACTACATCCAGCATCTCTACGATCGTCTCCATGGGAGAATAGCAGCCTGCATTGCTGCGAAAGGTGGATATACACTGTACTAGTGCCGACATTGTGCATGCTCTGTTGCCTGTGTCTATGTGCCTGTGGTTCTGTCAGTGTGATCATGTGATGTATCTGACCCCAGGAATGTGTCAATAAAGTTTCCCCTTCCTGGGACAAAGAATTCACGGTGTTCTTATTTCAATTTCCAGGAGTGTATATATATATATATATATATATATATATATATATATATATATGAAGGAATGCGCACTCAAAAACACCATAATTAGTTTCTGGCATTTCCTATAGTTTTTGTTGTTGTTAGGCGTGAGGTTCTATTTTATATAGCACTTCTAAATATTTCGCGCTCTACACATTGAAATTCTATATAGAACATTTCTGTCAATTCTTCAGTTACAGAATTATATCAAGAGTAAAATGCTATATACGTTTTAGAACTGTTTACATAATACATGTACTATTAAGCTATACTCCGTTGGCTGTGCACCATCTTGTACCTTGAAAAAGGAAAACGTCTTTTACCTTGGCCCATGTGATACTTCCAAATCCGCTGACATTCTTTAGTGTCTTATCGATTTTACCTGTCATGAAATGTAAATTTGTTTTAGTTTGCTGTAGCTTCCATTATAAAATCCATTTAACTTGTAACTGGTTTTAATAATTCTTAGATTTCATTTACTGATTATTCTATAGGATTTGACGTTGTCAATAAAATGGAAAAGCGTTCTTAATTATCAACACAGCATATATTTTTTATCGCGAGTTTGTAAAATGATATGACTGGCTCGACTGTGCCAGAAATCATTCTCAGATCTAGAACAGTCAGAAAAAATTTTATTCATAAAATTTCTATCTACTTAAAATAAATAAAAGAAAAGAAAGTGACAAAGGACATACTAGAACATATCGTTACAGAGTTAACTCGTCATGTGTTGTACGATCGAGCACTGAGTTAATAGAATTGCTGTGTGTTTCCTAATGCTGGTATTCAAGATAAAAACAAGCGCGAATTTGCTAGAGAGCACCACTGTACGCACCACTGAGCAGGCTGCAAACCGATAATGGAAGGTGCCCCTTAGAAATCCTTTATTTTTATAATGTACATAGTGTATGTAGCTCCAACATCTCATCAGAAATATATTTACTCCCTGTTTTGGATCTGAAAATGATTGCTAGCACAATCGAAACCGGTCATATCGTTTTATAAACTCGCCATCCACACAAATAAATATTTCACTAGTTATTAGTGTGTAGCAGAGTAATAATGTAACAGATAAACTATCATATAATTTACTGACAAGATTTTCTTCATTGCAACGATTCTAAATTTGAATCCAATATTTATTTCTTAGGTACATAATCGATGGAAGAAGGAAGTACTAAAATGTTCAAGTAAATTCGGGAATACAGAAATGCAAGTCACTGATGAATGAAATCAATAGGAAGTGCAGTGAAGCTAAGGCGAAACAGCTGCATGAAAAATGTAACGAAATCGAAAAAGAAATGATTCCCGGAAGGACTGACTCAATGTATAGAAAAGTCAAAACAGCCTTCGGTGAAATTAAAAGCAAGGGTGGGAACATTAAGAATGCAAAGGGATTTTTCACTGTTAAAAGCAGAGGAGAGAGCGGATAGGTGGGAAAAGTACACTGAAGGCCTCTATGACAGGGAAGACGTGTCTGACAACGCGAAAAAAAGATAGTGGAGTCGATGTAGAAGAGATTGGAGGTCCAGCATTAGAATCAGACTTTAAAAGAGCTTTGGAAGGCTTAAAACCGAGTAAGGCAGAAAGGACAAATAACATTCCAGTAGAAATTCTAAAATCTTTGGGTAAAGTGACAACAAAATGACACTGACTTTCGAAAAAATATCGTCCACGCAATTCAGAGGACTGCAATAGCTGACAAATGCAAGAATTATCGCACAATCTGCTTAACATCTCATGCATCCAAGTTATTGACAACAATAATTCACAGAAGAATGGAAAAGAAAATTCAGGATGTGTTAGATGACGATCAGTTTGGCATTAGGAACGGTGAAGGCACCAGGGTGGCAAGTCTAACGTTGCGGTTGATAATGGAAGCAAGAATGAAGAAAATTCAACACAAGTTTATTGGATTTGTCGACCTGTAAGAAATGTTAGACAATGTAAAATTGTGCAAGATGTTCGAAATTCTGAGAAGAAAAAAATAGGGGTCAGCTATCGGGAGAGACGGGAAATATACAATATTCACAAGAACCAGGAGGGAGGAATAAGAGTCGGAGACGAAAAAGGAAGTGCTCGGATTAAAAAAAGGCGTGTAACACAGGGATGTAGTCTTTGGCCCCTACTGTTGAATCTACACATCGAAGAAAAAATGACCGAAATAGAAGAAATGTTCAAAAGTGGAATTACAATTCATGGTGAAACGATGCCAATGATAAGAGTGACTGATGACACTGCTATTCTCAGTGAAAATGAAGAGGAGTTTCAGGATCCGCTGAATGGAATAAACAGTCTAATGAGTGTGGAATATGTATTGAGAGTCAATCGAAGAAAGATCAAAGTAATGAGAAGTAGCAGAAATGAGAAGAGAGAGGAACTTAACATCAGAATTGGTGATCAAGAAGTAGATGAAGTTAAAGAATTCTACTGATTGGCCAAGAGAGGTCTACGAGTACCAAACATAGGTTTTAGTATTAGGAAGAAACTTCTGAGAATGTACGAGGACAGTTCAATAAGTAATGCAACACATTTTTTTTCTCCGCCAATTTTGGTTGAAAAAACCGGAAATTTCTTGTGGAATAGTTTCAAACATTCCCGCTTCGTCTCGTATAGTTTCATTGACTTCCGACAGGTGGCAGCGCTGTACGGAGCTGTTAAAATGGCGTCTGTAACGGATGTGCGTTGCAAACAATGGGCAGTGATCGAGTTTCTTTTGGCGGAAAACCAGGGCATCTCAGATATTCATAGGCGCTTGCAGAATGTCTACGGTGATCTGGCAGTGGACAAAAGCACGGTGAGTCGTTGAGCAAAGCGTGTGTCATCGCCGCAAGGTCAAGCAAGACTGTCTGATCTCCTGCGTGCGGGCCGGCCGTGCACAGCTGTGACTCCTGCAATGACGGAGCGTGCGAACACACTTGTTCGAGATGGTCGACGGATCTCCATCAAACAACTCAGTGCTCAACTTGACATCTCTGTTGGTAGTGCTGTCACAATTGTTCACCAGTTGGGATATTCAAAGGTTTGTTCCCGCTGGGTCCCTCGTTGTCTAACCGAACACCATAAAGAGCAAAGGAGAACCATCTGTGCGGAATTGCTTGCCCGTCATGTGGCTGAGGGTGACAATTTCTTGTCAAAGATTGTTACAGGCGATGAAACATGGGTTCATCACTTCGAACCTGAAACAAAACGGCAATCAATGGAGTGGCGCCACACCCATTCCCCTACCAAGAAAAAGTTTAAAGCCATACCCTCAGCCGGTAAAGTCATGGTTACAGTCTTCTGGGACGCTGAAGGGGTTATTCTGTTCGATGTCCTTCCCCATGGTCAAACGATCAACTCTGAAGTGTATTGTGCTACTCTTCAGAAATTGAAGAAACGACTTCAGCGTGTTCGTAGGCACAAAAATCTGAACGAACTTCTCCTTCTTCATGACAACGCAAGACCTCACACAAGTCTTCACACCCGAGAGGAGCTCACAAAACTTCAGTGGACTGTTCTTCCTCATGCACCCTACAGCCCCGATCTCGCACCGTCGGATTTCCATATGTTTGGCCCAATGAAGGACGCAATCCGTGGGAGGCACTACGCGGATGATGAAGAAGTTATTGATGCAGTACGACGATGGCTCCGACATCGACCTGTGAAATGGTACCGTGCAGGCATACAGGCCCTCATTTCAAGGTGGCGTAAGGCCGTAGCATTGAATGGAGATTACGTTGAAAAATAGTGTTGTGTAGCTAAAAGATTGGGGAATAACCTGGTGTATTTCAATGCTGAATAAAACAACCCCTGTTTCAGAAAAAAAAGTGTTGCATTACTTATTGAACTGCCCTCGTACGTTTGGCGGACGGCATTGTATGGCAGTGAAACATGGAATGTGGGAAAACCGGAACAGAAGAGAATCTTAACTTTGAGATGTGGTGCTACATACAAATGTTGAAAATTAGATGAACTGATAAGATTAGGAGTGAGCAGCTTATGCACAGAACTGGCGAGGAAAGGAAAATATGGAAAACACTGACAAGAAAAAGGTACAGTGTAATAGGACCCCTGTTAAGACATCAGGGAATAACTTCCACGGTACATGAGGGAGCTGTAGAGGGCAAAAACTGTAGAGGAAGGCAGAGAAAGGAATACATCCAGCAAATAGCTGAGGATGTAGGTTGCAAGCGCTACTCTGAGATGAAGAGGCTGGCACAGGAGAGGAATTCGTGGCAGGTCGCATCAAACCAGTCACAATACCGATGACTCCAAAACGTTACATGACCATGTTGTTCCTCGGAACATGTTTTCAGATTTGGAAAAACCTTAACTTTCTGTAGTATTTTTTTGTAGTTTCCCAAAAAGACTGCCATCATTTAAAAATGGAGTAAGCAAATATATTACACTTATATTGTGGTGGTGACCAGCGGCGATATTCTGAGAAGTGTACCAAGACACAGCACTCTTACCTACTATGAGAATAATTTCCAGTGAAAACAAGACCACGCCGACCAGTGTTAGTCCACACATGGCCTTGAGAATGCAGTAATATCAACGCAAAGAAAATTGTAACACCCCACCCGTCACTTAGCTGGTTTATGCATGTGTTCACCCCAACTAATTGACTAACAGATCAACAGAGAATGCAAACTGCTGCAATATCGGATAACGCAAAAAAGTAATATGGCCCTGTGACTCCTGATTGAAATGCGGTGGCAGTGTTGACATTAATTTATTCAGAATTGATCACTTTTAATTAAAAAGGGGTGCACATTGGTGTTTTATTCAGCTATTGAACATCAGATGCAAATGTGGAACATAAAATTAATTAAGAAAGTGACTTGGGATTTCAACTACTTGATTGAAAACAGAAGCAGTCGATTAGCACAAATTTATTTTAACTCAGGACCTTAAATCATGACATTACAATACTCTCCTTGTGTTTGCGTGGAGTAAAGCGTGATACCCAAAAGTAATTCCTATCGACTGACCCAGGCGTAATGCGAAGTGCGAGAAGAACTCTACAATACACGGCCCATGAAACCCTCATGGAAACTTTGCCGACGTGATCCAACAAATTAATCAGTGGCCAGAGCGGGCGCAATATCACCGAATACAGCATGGCGGAGCGGCGTCGTTGTGGGTAGTCGGCCGACCTCGTGGTGCTGCAAGGCTGCGCTCATCTATTCAGTCCTAGCTACCTTGCTCAGTACATAGCTGAACCAAAACTTCCTATCTCCAAGCTCAATCGTTCCCTTTGCTAAGTCCTAAACTGCAGAGATGCTCACTCTTTCTCAGGCAAGCTGAGTCAAGAACACCACGTCCGCACTCTAGGCAAGCTGGCAACGGAAGACCTCTACTGAGACTTCTGCCAGTCCACTCTTCACCTCGGTTTCCCCTCCACCAAAATCACTTATGCCAATTGCAGTGCAAGTCGCCTTAATTGTGCGTCACTTCCCAGTGCCGACCAGTGCCTGCCCTGGGAAGTGAACAAATTCCCACAAAATTTCCCTTCCTCTCAACTTCTTCTGTTTAGCTCCCCCCAGGCCACCCATCAAGGTTAGCGTCTGCACAAACACAAAGTTTTCCAGAATTCTGACTCCCAGGAGAGTACTTCAAATTCCTTGGTCCTACATTCCCATCGGAGACCGGCGTATTTCATGCTGTCGCTCTTCACCTGATTTACTTCAGGCTCTGCGGACCGTGAATTCACCGTGAAGTTGCTATAGTCACGAACACGCATATTTTGACCTCTGTTGGCTGTTCCTCCGTAGCTTTGCGCAGCTTTCTTGCATGTTTCACAGAAAACGGGACGACAGACATTTATCAACAGGTGTAAAGTTCTCCTTCTGTTTCCCGGTACAGCACCATGGAGTTGGGGTCAACCATGGTGAGCTCATCTTAAGACGGCTGGAGGCCACACACCGTTACCGCTTTCTCAGAGCTTGAGCCACCCTAAGCTGCCTATTGTCGCTTCCCTTAACCGCTCCCCTGGCCGGCCACGCTTAACCCTAGATGCTTCACTGGGGTAAACTAGCGTCCAGTAAATCGACTCGTTTCCACAAAGTTTTCATGTTGTGTGACTTACTTTAAAACCATCACCTGACATTAATTATTCCACTACGTCCATACTATACCCTCTACAAGATGCATTGTGCCTTGTCAGTCATTTTGTTCAGCCCTACTGCTCACTCAATTTGAGTTAGGTGATCTTTAATGACTTCATGTAAGGGGCATAGTTCTTGCCATCTTACAAAATATGCCCTTTAGTTATAAACTGTTATAATGCTACCGTCTGTTAAAATCTTGTCATGTGAACTCATATAGCGTGACGTTACTTTGTTAAACTGTTTGTGAACTTTTGAACATTAATGATAAAATGTTGATTTGTGCGACGAGTTTTGATAACTTTTCCTATGATTTTTCTGACTGCTATAAAATATTATTGAAAGAACCTGCTACATGCTAAATTTTAATTCTGATCACCGAAATTACCAATTGTTTATCTGGGAAGATTTACTTTACCACATATGTGTAAAAACTGTTCTTTGTTACCCTTAAAATGATGGGGAGCACAGCTTGTGTGCACCAATCTTTTCTTGAACTTATTACAATTGTGAGTGATTAATCGAATCAATAGACCTATAGTTCTTTCTGCTTGAGTTATCACTTACTTCCAGTTTGTTGTTGTTGGAACCAGCTGTTATCATACAGCCTTATGATTGATTGCACAGCATTAGTTCACTCTGTTCAGCACTTCATACAAACAGAATTTTCTCATTGACATGTCATTACTATCTTATGCATTCAGTACTCTTTCGAAAATTGGTAAATAACTCAATTCTTCTATAGTACTCCCAGATCGTTTGTCATCTTCACTCTCACTTCCGACACTTCTGACGCCTGTGGTCTCTCTTCCTTGGTGTGCACACCCTATACCGAACTCTTACGGGAATTGGTGAGATGCCGTGGGTGATGAGGATAATGAACGGTTGTGTGACGTAAGTTCAGGATTTTAGCCCAACGGGAGGCATGCTAGGGTAGTATGTGCAGTGGCGGTGGCCACTGTGTCCAGATTGTGTAATGGTCAGGACATCTGCCTAGTTGGCAGGAGACCCGATTTCGAAACCCTGTCTGGCACAAGTTTTTAACTTGCCCCATTGATATAAATCAATGCTCACTCACAGCCAATGTCTTCATTTTCTTTGTGTCTTCATTTATAGTGGTTTCAGGATCAAAATGGTGTCTGTTATTTTAGATGTGTCTGAAAGATCAGAATCACACATATATTTACTTTTTGAAATTCCCTCATATTACGTTGTTGACATCACTTGGTAAGTTTTCAAAGATTTTAATGGCTGAATACATCATCACTACATTTTTTGTGGCACAAAGGTTGAGGGATAAATGCTGTAACTCATTTCTCTTTCTATTATTATATTTATCAATGTTGCTGCTGTTTTTCAGCTGCGACTGATACCTGACAATAATCCCCATAAAGGAGTAAATATACCGTATGTCAGTTGTACAGAAGCCCAACTGTTTAAGGACCTGTCACACAATGCAAGCTTTCATGGCAGCGGTCTAATGATGTCACGAAACGAACGTTGCGTGGATACGTATAACAGTTCCGCTTGCTGAGCTTGTTTCGGTTTGTACTGTTGACTGCATCTTTATAGCCTCTAATGACGTTTCCAGCATTGGAAGACGAAACGTTACCCAGAAAAATAAATCATGATCATGCCCTAATGCCCATAAAACAAAAACCACGATGTTTAAGCATCTGTCTAGTACATGTTTTAGAGTGAACAGTACGTATTATCCTTATTACAAGCTTCTGCCTAACAAACACTTTCTCCTCAAGTGGAGTTGCCCCACAATAAAATGGTGTAAGACGTAAGTGAATGAAAACAGGAAAAGCAAGCCAATGGTTTAGCATTTTCCTCTGTAAAGTCTATTTATTATCCGTAACGCAGAAGTTTCAAAACTTTTACTTTTTAGTCCAGTAACTTGTGAATTTCAGCTGAGGTTCTTATCAATATATTTACCTGAGAATTTAAAAGACTCTACTTAATTTATTTATTTTCCCTTGTGCCCTATTTCTGATTGTATCTTGTAATGGTACTTGAATTATGTAACCATCACGGCACCTCACCTGAACCTCTCGATACTAGTAATATTCTACTGTGTTTCTGTTAACTACATAACATATTTCTGAGACAACATTCAGATTTGATTTCATTTGTGATACATCGATATGTTTATATTGCAATGATATTATTCTTATGTGTATTCTTTCTTTTCTCACTATGATCTTTGACGTACTTGTAACTCTGATTTTTGGGCACGTAAGGGATTATTAGTAGTTGTCAGAGAGTCGGACCTTGAAAAAGTCAAGTCTTGGACCTCATGTCGGAAAGACGCATATTGTAGTCAGCTTATAAAATGTGAACTTTAACAGTGAGGAAGATGTTTTCAAGTATGTTTTGTATTGTGAAGTGATGTTTTGTATGTTACGTGATATTGCAATAAAATCAATTAAAAGGAAGTGTAACTTAAATTCGGAGTGCTGATTATTTTTTTTACATCACTATTGTGCTAACTTTGAAATGTTTAATCTTCAAGAACGGTTTGTGAAGAGCATCTACAAAACTTTTGAATATAGCAGAATAAAACCTAGGCCTTTTTGCATCTAAGCTTGGAATCATCACCATCTAGATTTTCTACGATTGAGCCATGAGTTCACAACGAGACCAGCGTAGGAAACACGAAACGATGAGTGCCTAGTTTATTCATCATTACATGAAATGACTTTAATAATTGTGCTCTGATGACACCTGCCACATAATAACTTTGTTGTTGCCCGAAAATGCAGTATTTAGCAGCGTGAGCACCACCACAATCGTTATTAAATTTTGACCTTTGTTGTGGTAGGGTTGTTAGAATCTACAGCACTGACGCAGTACAGAACTACATGTACTGTTTTATGTGCAGACATTTTCTGCCTATGGATTACCACATCCGTACATTTGTTGGAAAATGCTGTACACGTGTTTATTTTATTTAATTGTGCGTCATTGGTCAGTTTCTGCCCTACAAGCCGCTCTCAAGCACTGTAGGTGCCAATATGTCTTAATGTATCTGGTTATTTAACAGCAGACTTGGCACTTCTGAAAGCGAGCAAGAGTCAATCTCGAAACAGAATGTTTACTGAATATCGTAATAGTCATCGTAGAAACTATTAATACGTTTTTAAACATCGTACGTGTTCACTTTTGTAGTTTTTTAAGGTTCCAGTAGCATCTACGATGAGCATTACTGAATCCAGTAAACATTCTGCTTTAAACTTCACGCCTGCACGTATACGGTATGAGTCAGGAGGAAATGTACGTGTTTTGACGGGTGATAGCATTACTGATTCTGAACAAAAAACATGATGTGGACATATGCCCTATTCCGAATGGTTTCCGAGATAGAACACTGTTAACGTACATTTCTATTTATGTTCTGTATTATTCATTGTCATTGTTTACAACGTTCCACAGTAATATAGAGGAAGTTGGGACGAACGTTTTGATACAGGACGCTTGTCGTCTATCAAGTCGGAAAACTATCTCAAACTGGCATACAAAAAGTACCTAAGCTACAGTGCACGTGCGTCGCGCAAGATTTTCAATATTCCCGCGACTTCTTCGCGCAAACTGTTAGTCCTAGACAAAAGATAAGTAGGACCATTTTTTGTAGCAAATTTCATTTAGTTTAATTGTGTACTGAGACACGTTTTCGTTGGAATGTGCGGTATTCGAGTTATTAAAGAAAAACGTACAAACGTGATATTAAACGTGTTATGTCTCGCAAACCATTCGCAATAGGCCTTATGTCCATACCAAGTTTTTTTGTTCTGAATCACTAATATTATCGCGTCTAAAAGCATATACCATTCCTCCTGCTCGTTTTCAAGACTGCCATATCCGCTGTTAAAAACAACATATATTAAGTCGCAGTGACACCTAAAGCACTCGCCATTGACCTGTAGAGCGAAATACGTGTAAATAACAGCCACGGTGGAACCTGTTCAATGTCTTTCAATGACAGTCCAGTTTGTATTTGTCACAATAATTTTACCTACATTTCCAAGTGGTAAAATTTATTCGTTAGGTTGTGCAATAAGGTTATCACGAAAACAATTATTCGACTGGATGTGCAGATGCGTGATGGTGCTGAAACTCGCAGTCTCGTCACAGAGTAACAGTGACTCAGCTGCGCGGGAGCCACGACCTTAGTGCCTGGGACGAAACACAGATAGTGACAACAGTTAAGCAAGGACAGGCGGCCGCAGCTTATAAGCGACTGCGTGCGGGGGGCCCTGCAGTGCATCACGGGCAGCCATGGTGAAGGCGCGCAAGATCGTGATCGCCCGCGTATTCCAGGGGGAGCCCCGGATGGAGGACTTCCGCATCCAGGAGGAAGAGCTGCCGCCCCTCCGCGATGGGCAGATTCTCGTTGAGGCCGTCTACATCAGCGTCGATCCGTACCAGAGGGCGCTTAAAGACAAGCACCAAGTCGGCAGCACCATGATTGGATCCCAGGTAAAGTTTCTGTGATACACCTTACTGCTAACCCATTGAAAATAATACGCACTGATTGTCAGAAACTGCAATGTCTCTGACACATTATTACAAGAACGCTGTATGCAAGAACACACACACACGTAAATAGAATCACTGACTTTCTATCGGGCTATCACGGCTTCTGTACACCACTGAAAGCAAAATAAAGAGGATGTGGTGTGTTGAAGTCGATGAACCTGTTATAGCTACTTGCTTCGTAATTGCTTGGCTGATTTGCGGGAGGCGACCAAACAGCGATATAATCGATCCCATCGGGTTAGGGAAGGAGGGAGAAGGAAGTCGGCCGTGCCCTATCAAAGGAACCATCCCGGCATTTGCCTGAAGTGATTTAGGAAAATCACGGAAATCCTAAATCAGGATGGCCGTACGCGGGTTTGAACCGACGTCCTCCCGAATGCGAGTCTGGTGTGCTAGCCGCTGAGTCACCTCGCTTGGGTTCGTAACAAGGACTGTTTACTTTTGAGCAGTGGCAGATTAAAAAGTTTTGCAGAATTGTTGAGTGTAAGCGACCATAATTTGTTATAAAGTAAAAACAGAAATCTTTTTAGACATTGTAGCAGATATTTCACTTAAATCTTTTTCCTGCTGATTGATGATAAACGATGGTGAGTGAGAATAATATTAATAGCTGTGTATCACAATTATGTGGTCTAGTTGAAATGATTTCGTATAAACTAAAATACTTTGTATGTTACTAATTATTTCAAAGGATTATGTGACAAGTAATTAATTTTTTTGTTTATGGTATTTTGCCCTGAGTCAGCAAAAACGATGTGCCATGATCTCAACAGTTAAACATTAGATATAGAGAATACAAATCTTAGCGACCAGCCTCTATACACGAAGCAACGCAATACTGCGTCATTATCAAGCTTTCTGGCCACCTGTTACTTGTTGGGGTGAGGTGGTGTACTGATCTTGCCTGCTCGCTAAATTACGGCAGCGTGAGCCTTCGTATACTGCGTGATAAAACGTGATCTGAAATGTGGCAAACGCCACATATTGTGTCTTTGTGTGTGTGAGGGGGGACGGGGGGGGGGGGGGGGGGAGGGAGGTAATTGTAGCAGGTACAAATGGATGTAGCACGTAGGTTGCAGTAGTTGTACTGACATGAAGAGATATGTGCAGGGGAGACTCTCATGGACAGCTGCATCAAATCATACTTCCGACTGAGGACCACAACAATAATGGACCACTAAATACACAAAGGAATTACAAACTTTGGCTGCGAAAGGGGAATTTATTGAAATCGATGGGGAATGTTGAAAATTTAGGGCGAACAGTGATTCGAACCCGGGCCTTCAGCTCACTAGGCAGACGCTCCGACGACTGAGCCATCTGGACACAGGGCTCATTGCAGCTGCACGGACTACCCTAGTATACCTCCCGTCACACCCAAATTCTCAGCCTACCCACACACTACAAATACAGTGTCCCATCCCAATTATCCTCACTACTCGTGGCATTTCACCGATTCCCGTAAGCTGTACATCTGCACTGAAGAGGTCATTGGCAATATCACCGTAATTTCTTCCGGAGATGTCTGAAAGGACAGGCACAGTTTTCGTTCCAGCAGCCATTACGTGTTAATACACAAAGAAATTGCAGATCTTGGCTGCGACCACGATATTGATTGACATCAATGTAGAAATTTGAAAATTTGTAACGGGCTGGGATTCGAAACTGGGTCACGAGCTTACTAAGCTACATTTGTAGTGCGTGGGTAAGTTGAGAATTTGGGGTAGCCCGTGCAGTTGCGCTGACCAATGTGACCGGAAGGTGTAAATGTCAAAGCATCTGTCCAGTAAGCAGGGATCCCGCTTTCGAGTCCCGGTCTAGCACAAATTTTCAACTTTCCCCATCGATTTGAGTTCATGCCTTCTCGCAGCCAGGTCTGTGATTTCATTGTGTATTAATTCGTAATGGCTGCTGGATCAAAATTGGTGTCTGCTCTTTCGGGTATCATTGAAAGAACAGACATCACATACAGTCCACTAAATCTTTGTAGTACAGTCAGACTTCATTTTACCATAAACCACAGTTCGACTTAAAGGTTACGAATGTAGAATGGAAAATATCAGGCCTTGCAGAGAATCGTGTCAATCGCTGCCAACAGGTGGCCCGCATCGTGGAGAGCCGTGCCGCGGGATTCCCCGTGGGGCGGCACGTAGTGGGCTACTGGGGCTGGCGCGACCGCACCGTGGCCGACGTGGGGCCGGACACACCCTACCTGCTGTCGCCGCCCATGCTGGTGCCGGACCTGGGGCGGCTGCCGCTCTCCCTGTCCCTCGGAGTGCTGGGCATGCCCGGCATCACTGCCTACTTCGGCTTCCTGGAGATCTGCCACCCCAAACCGGGAGAGATTGCCGTGGTCAGCGGGGCAGCAGGCGCTGTGGGCTCCATAGTGGGACAGATAGCACGTCTCAAGGGGTGCACCGTTATTGGCTTCGCTGGATCAGACGCTAAGGTAAGACAGTATTTCCATTTTGGATTTCGGCACTTATGACCCGTTAGAAGCTATCACAAAATGGTCTCATCAACTCTGTGACACTTGCTCAGGTTCCTATATAGTCAAGAGATGTACGAAGTAGAAATGAAAGGAAAGTGTGGTTAATCTGCAGAGGACTCTGCATATAGGACACTAACGCGACCTATTCTTGAGTACTGCTCGGGTGTTTGGGATCCATATCAGGTCGTATTAAAGGAAGACATCAAACCAATTTTAAGGCGGACTGTTAGATTTGTCACTGATAGGTTCGACTGGTAGTGTTACGGACATGCTACAGGAACTCAAATAGGAATCCCTGAAGTATGGTTACATTGTTTTTGAGGAACAGTATTGAGAAATTTTAGAGAACCGGCATTTGGAGCTGACTGCTGAACGATTCTACTGCTTACAGCATACATTGAGCGTAAGGACGACGAAGATAAGATACGAGAAATCAGGGCTCATACAGAGGCTTATATGGTTCAAATGGCTCTGAGCACTATGGGACTTAACATCTGAGGTGATCAGTCCCCTAGAACTTAGAACTACGTAAACCTAACTAACCTAAGGACATCACACACATCCATGCCCGAGGCAGGATTCGAACCAGCGACCGTAACGGTCGCGCAGTTCCAGACTGAAGCGCCTAGAACCGCTCGACCACTTCGGCCGCAGAGGCTTATAGACAGTCGTTTTACCATCGTTCTATTTGTAAATGGAACAGGGAACGGAATGACTAGCAGTGGTACTTACGGCGGATTGCGGAGTGTCTAGATGCAGGTGTAGAGCATACACTGACTGACGAAAAAAAGTGAAGCATCCAGAAGGACTGGTGGATATCACCGTAACTTTGTACACGTACACGCTGTTGTCGGGTGTGTAACTGATGAGAGCTCCATTTCTCTTTCACAGGCAAAGCATCCATTTGACAGCATTCGTGACGCTTATGTTTCGTGTTGTTACCAGTCCAGATATTGTATAAAACAGAATCATATGACGAGTGAAGGACACGGAGATGTAAAGTACATGTATGAGACAGCGTTATCAGCACCTGACAGATGTCGGTGTAGATATGTGTGCCTGAAAGGAGCCTCTTTGTGGGTCTCCGTATGTCGGGCTGGTCGAATGAGGTAATATTTGGGTTTGTGGGGTTTTCGGATGTGACAGTGGCCTAATGTTGGACTAAATGTAAACGTGAGCTCAGCCACTCTCATTGTGAAGATGCTGATTTACAATATCTGACCACTATAACGGAGGAATGCCGCACTGTGCACCAACCACATCATAATCCCTTCACATCTTCGCCTACCATCTGAGACCAAGTAATGGACTCCCTGCGACATTCTGTATCATCCTGCACCATTGGTTGGAGATTACCAACAGCCAGACTAGGCAGTTACCGTCTCACGCATGCCCTGACGTTAAGACCACAACACAAACGGATACGTTTGGAATGGCTCCTCGGCTGCGAAGCGTAGTCTGCTGAATGGTATTCCAATCTGTTCAGCAGTGAATCGCGGTTCTGATCTACCCCGGACGAACATCATTGGCGTTAATGGCGGAGACGTTCCATTCTTCTGATGTTATGGAGAGGCCTGGCAGTGTTACTTGTGATGTCATGGTGTGGCGAGCCATCGGGTATGACTACAGATCATGCCTGGTATTGATTGAGGGAACTTCGGCGGGACAGTGGTATGTCAAAGACATCGTACGTCGTTGTATGCTACCTCTCATCCTATAGTATTGTGGTGCCAAATTTCAACAGCACAGTGCCCGTTCAATCATGGTAAGTGTCTCTATGAACGTCAATGTGATACTGAAGTATGCCCATGATCACCGCGATTTCCTAATCTGTCCCTGACAGAGCATTTGGGGAACTAGCTCAAAGATCAACATCGCCATAGCGCGAGAATCAAGGATAACAAGGACCAGTTAAAAGGAGATTGTGGGCAAGCTTGCCTCAGGGAACGATGCAACGATTTTATGACAAACTACTCCACTGAAACAGTGCTCGCTTCTAAGCTGAAGGGGGGAGGGGGGAAGGAGGGAGAGGAAAGTTTCAAAGTCATACTAATAAGTAGGCTCATACAGCCAAGTTATTCGTAGAGCTGAGTCGATTTTTTAATCGCTTAAATAATATCACATACTTTCTCAGCCCGTGAAGTTACGTTTCGTTTCTTTCTCTCCTTCTGGATGCTTGTCAGACAGTGTGTGTGTGCATTGACTACAATATTTAAGTTGACGTACGGTGTTCAGTGCAACATTCTTGGCTGTTTGTGTGGTGTGTCACATATACAGAACTGTATTGAGTGATTGGCTACTATAAGGAATGCTGGGAGGGTGAAGCCTTCGATCTGTACTCGTATTATTGTCAGTAAAGACGTATACGAAAAACAGAAATGAGAGTGAAACTCGGGATGCGTTCATAGTCACCTCTCTTCAGTGAACATGTACAGGATATCTATTTGATGAATGGATGATGATGAATTTCATACAGCATCTTCACTCCGTATTTTCGAATGAGAGATTTTAATAGCAAGTCAGGGTATAAGGATAACATATGCTGGCTATAAATTGCACGCCACTCAAATTCTCTTTCTTATTCACTTTGTTAATGGTCTAACTTGAAGTTTGCAAATCGTTTTTCACCACAAAGGTGCTAGCCAGCTACCGCCTGCTCGACTACTGATGTCTCAAGACCCTTACCGGCATGTCATTGTAAGGCTGTCGTATCAAATATGTACAAAACTGTTGTTTATATTCATTGCAGGCTTTACTAAAATGCTCTACAAAACAGAAATATAATACTGAATGAGATGCAGATAGTGACACAGAAATTTTTTGTGTACTAATCATCTGGTGTCTGGTTGCACAATCGCACTATTCCCATATCATGTGTAACTTGCTTTCATCTAAAGTTTGGGAAATGTTCTCGGTGGTTTGTAACGGGTTTGTGATGGATGATACAGCAGAATTATTTTCATCGGCCTCTCGTATTTCGCGAGCAGAGCCAATTTCATGTAGCAAATATCCTGTAAAGAAGCTGTTTTTAATATATCAATGATTAAAACATCATGTAACTAAGACAACGCACAGTCGGTAAAAGTATCATGAATCGCGAAAACGGTATGTGTATTATGTTATGACCATTCTGGAGTTAGCTAATACCGCAATTAACGACACAGGACACGCATAAGCACCTACTCAATAAATCACAATCCTTTATCTCAGTCATTTCGACAGTTCTGTGTATGGAACAAAGAACGTATCTTTCAGGAAATTGATTGATGATCAAACATTTCTTGGGCCCTTGAATTTCCGAAATTATTTTTCTGTATGTTCTTCCCGAGAACGCTTGCTACTCCTTATCCTAATTTTGTTTCTAAATGTTCTTTTACATACTAAGCGGAAATACGTTGTCAGATAACTGTGAATACGAGAACGGTGTCCCTCAAGCTAGAGATTTCGTTCATTCATGAAGTCTCAGCAACAATGCGTCATGTCCGGAACCATAGAGCCACGATGGAGGCAGGCAGTATCGGACGTCGCCGGATTCGGTATTAGGTCCTATACTCTTTTCATTGTATATCAATGATGCGTCGTCAGTTTTGTCCTAATGCAAATACCGTGTGTATTGTATATAAATGCAAAACCAATAAACCTGAAAACAGCTATCGAGCTCCTCAATACTGACTTGTGTAAATTATCAAAATGGGCGCAAAAAACAGAGTTAAAGCTCAACCCATCCAAAACCCAAGCGGTACTGGTTGGTCATTCTAGGCTGATTAACCGGAAATATCGGGAATCCCTACCGTCTTCGATCCAAAATGGGAAAAATATCAACTTCTCTATCTCAGAAAAACGTCTAAGAGTGAAAATAGATGAAAATCTAACCTGAAAAGAGCGCATAACTGCAATGTGCAAAAAGACATCACTATATCTCCGTGCCATACGAAAATATAAAAAGTTCTTCTCTCTTTACCTGAAAAAGAAGCTTGTGCAAACACCTATACTTCCAACTATTGACTTCAGCGATGTTATCCTGCAAGGTCTTGCTCAGGGAACGTCACGGCGCCTGGAAGTGGCTACGAATTCCTGTGTTCGGTATGTGTATGATATTCTATTCTTTGATGGTATTTCACCAGCATATGCACAGCTATCCCGGCTGCGTGTGGACAAGCGCAGAGATTTCCATACGGTATATCTTCTCTGCTGTCTTAGCAACGTCCACTGACCTTCATATCTCTCCTTGACCTTAATGCTCTTGTGTGAATGAAATAGCAGAAATACCCGTTGCCTAGAGAGCAAAATTCTTACTGACCCACTTCATAGTTCAGCCACTTTCTCGAAGTCCCTCTCAGTAGCAGGAACCCGACTCTCGAATAACCTCCATCATTATATTAGAGAACTGAATAACATCTCCAGCTTCAGAAGACTTAATGACACATCTACTAAAGAAAAAATAAGGGTTACAATTGTCCCTGTACGTATTCGTTACCCTTGTACATCCTTCTTCCCAACTCGATATTAATCTTTTCCCTGTATTCTTAGCTGGTGCAATTTCCTTAAATATTTCAATGACGATATAATGTTTTCTACCTGGGGAAAGCGTTTGATCAAGTTTCACGAGAGATAAACTTGAGTCCTCTATTACCCCACATTCAAATAAATTCCGTTCAGTTTAACATGCAGCTAGCAAGGAATCTTGTTGTTGCAGGTCATTGAATTATTATACCTCGCGCTAGAGAAAGCCAGAAAGAAAGAAAAAGGTAAAAGAAGTTTAACTATTGAGTGATATCTGCAAGTTATCTCTACTCAGTTTTGGAGAAGAAACACATTGCATTTAATTAGTTATAAAATGGTGTAAGATATCGATGTATTTCACTATTTCTGCCTGGGACTTCCAACGACATTGAGTTCATGCCAGGTCGAGTTGCTGCACTGCTCCGTGCAAAAGGAGGTCCGACACTAGTAGAAGTTATCCGATGACTTTTGTCACCTCAGCACACATACACACATCCTGACAAATTCGCCATTAGAGTGAATTCGAAATCTGAGACTGAACTGCCATATCTCGGTTTACGTGGAACTATCAACAATATGAATAAAGCTTATCATCTTCCATGTTTGCATTCAATAAATCTTTTCCTCATCGACTGTCTTTTACCATTGTTTACAGTCGAAGTCTTCAATTACAGTCGACGTCATTATCGTCCGCCGCCCCCCTCCCCCACCACCGCATCACCCTTCCGCGCCTTTTTCTGTCCGTATGTGAAGGCTGATCTCTGAAACTACTGCAGGGACTGTGATACGGTATTCACTCATAAACAGACTGATTGACTAGGAGAGTTTGTATGTATAATTTATTAAATTACCGTTACGCCATAGAAGTCGTCCGGCCGCAAATATATAATACTCCGCGTGCGAAGCTGCGGTAGGGTCGCCAGTAGTGTAGTAAACATACAGCATGCAAATGTGATTTATATTAAAAGTTTTAACAATACGCAGCGCAAAGGAAAAGTGTTGGTCGTATTGTATTGGTAGGAAAGCTGGTCATTCGGAATGAGCTGGAAAAACGAAAGAAAAACGAAAACTTAATTATTTATACAACGTCAAAACTTCTTCTTGTAGTAAAATACACTGAAAAACCAAAGAAAATGGTACATCGGCCTAATATCGTATAGGGCCACCGCGACCACGCAGAAGTGCCACAACACGACGTGGCATAGACTCGACTAATGTCTGAAGTTGTGCTGTAGGGAACTGACACCACGAATCCTGCAGGCTGTCCACTAATTCGTAAGAGTACAAAGGAGCGGAGGTCTCTTCTGAACAGAATGTTGCAAAGCATCCCGGATTTGCTCAATAATGTTCATGCCTGGGGCGGAAGTGTTTAAACTCAGAAGAGTGTTGCTGGAGCCACTCTGCAGCAATTCTGGACGAGTCGGGTGTCGCCTTGTCCTGCTGGAATTGCCCAGTCCGTCGGAATGCGCAATGGACACGAATAGATGCAGGTGACCACACAGGATGTTTACGTACGCGTCACCTGTCAGAGTCGTATCTAGACGTACCAGAGGTCCCATGTCACTCCAACTGCACACGCCCCACACCATTACAGAGCCTCCAGTACAGTCCCCTGCTGACATGCAGGGTCGATGCATCTATGACGTTTTCCCCATACCCGTACACGTCCATCCGCTCGATACAATTTGAAACGAGACTCGTCCGACCAGGCAACATGTTTCCAGTCATCAGCAGTCGAATGTCAGTGTTGACCGGCCCAGGCGAGGTGTAAAGCTTTGTCTGGTAGTCATCAACAGTACAAGAGTGGGCCTTTGATTCCGAAAGCCCATATCGATGATGTTTCGATAACACCACTTTCAAACTCACCTAAATCTTGATAACCTGCCATTGTAGCAGCAGTAACTGATCTAACAACTGCGCCAGACACTGGTTGTCTTACATAGGCGCTGCCGACCGCACCGCCGTATTCTGCCTGTTTACATATCCCTGTATTTGAATACACATGCATGTACCAGTTTCTATGGCGCTTCAGTGTGAATGGCCTCTCCTTTGCAGGTGAAGTGGCTGAAAGAGGAGCTGGGCTTCCATTACGCGTTCAACTACAAGACGACTGACGCCAAAGAGGCGCTGAAGCGCGTGGCGCCCGACGGCGTCGACGTCTACTTCGACAACGTGGGCGGCGAGCTGAGCAGCGCGGTCATCAACAGCATGCGCATGTGGGGCCGCGTCTCCATTTGCGGCGCCATCACTGGCTACAACTCGGCCGACCTGCCGAAGGCGACCATCATCCAGCACGCGGCCGTCTTCAGGCAGCTCCGCTTGGAGGGATTCATGTACAGCCGGTGGCACGACCGCTGGGATGAGGGCATCTCGCAGCTCGCGCAGTGGATCAGGGAGGGGAAGATCAAGTACCACGAGACTGTCACCGACGGCTTCCAGAACACTCCCAAGGCGTTTGTCGGTATGCTGCAAGGCGAGAATCTGGGCAAAGCTGTTGTCAAAGTGTGATGGGCATCGGCGTACCGGACTTGGGTGCATTAGCAGAAGCTCAGACAATTTGTCGCTGCATCCTGTACAGTGAACTACAAGAGATAGTAGGTTCTTCACTGGGACATAACATTCTTCTGTGAATTATGTTTGTCGTTTTAGAATCTCAACTAGATTTTACACCATGACTCCAATTCACATAAGCAAATAAAAATTAATGTAATAGAAACACTTTTGTCTGTTGTGTCCATTATTTAACAATACACCAATTACCACACGTGAGCGTGAAACTACGGAAGACGTCCAGGTATCTGCTTAATGAGTTCGTTTCATGTAGTGTTACTTCAAAATCTCTCAATAACAGCGCCGTTGGAGGCAGGTAATTCCTTCTTCTGTGAACTGTGCAAGTGCTGCAGTGTGGACTCTAATGTAACTCTGGCTATTTTTCGGGCCATTGTGGACGTCGTCCTCCTTCAGCGTATACCAGATTAGGTATACGTTTTCCACTATTTTTCTACACGTTAATGACAGGACAGAAAACTGTCTAGGTTAACATAATTGTGAAATAGCTGAGTCCCATGATGACTTTCTAATGGACGAAACTTTCGTATAGTTAGGACACTACACTCATGGAGTACCCACTTGTCGCTAACCAGCTCATCGAAATAAGAATATTGTATGCGCTTGCGTCAGATTATGGTAACACGAACTATGTATGCAACGGTTCTACTACAGTAAATATGACCAAGAAAAAACAAAGTACTTTATATTTACAATACTTTATTCTTCTATTAACACCCAGTCACAAATACAACCGAGTCTCGTTAAAAATATGCAATACATTCCTTGAAAGGAATTACAGATAATTTTCAACATACTTATAATCAGCTGAGACCACTGTTAATGTGTACTGTTTAACACAACTCGATAGAGAAACAATGGCGAAGTACTAGCCAACATAAAATTACAGCAGTTACGATACATGCAAGGCGAAAACATAAAAGTGCAGCAAATGATGAAGGGAAAAGGGAATACAGATGTCTAGAAATGAGATTGAGTGAAAGTGTAAAATGGGTGCGCAGGAATGGCTAGAGGGTAAATGCAAGGCTGAAGAAAAAATGGTTCATATGGCTCTGAGCACTATGGGACTTAACATCTATGGTCATCAGTCCCCTAGAACTTAGAACTACTTAAACCTAACTAACCTAAGGACATCACACAACACCCAAGGCTGAAGAGGCAACGTAACAACGGGACAGATAGATGCCACCTATAGGAAAATGGAAGGGTATTTTGCAGATGTTTCAATATCAAAAACTCATACGGCAAGCCAGTTCTATGTGAAGAAGGGAAAGTTGAAAAGGTGGAAGTAATATGTATTGGGCCTGTACGAGACAAACGAAGTTGAAGGCCAGATTATAGAAAGACGAGAGAATACAGGTTAAGGTCATGTGGGAGATAAGACCCTGCGAAAAGACTTTGACAGAGCTCTGAAAGACATAAGTGGAAACGAGGCCCCAGGAGTAAAAGACTTTCTCTCAGGACTTTTGAGATCCTTAGGAGAGTCAGTCATTGCAAAACTATTCCATCCGGTGTGCAAAATTCTTGAGGCAGATCAACTATCCTCAGACTCCAGGAAGAATGTAATAATTCCAATTCCAAAAAAGCCAGATGCTGAAAGATGCGAGTACCGCAGAAGATCATTTTAATAACTTATGTTTGCAAAAAACTGACACGAATTGTTTACTGATAAAAAGGTAAACTGGTACATTGAGCAAGCTGTAAACCAAGGAGAAATTTGGAAAGGGAATTAAAGTTCAGAAAGAAGAAATAAGAACTTTGAGGCTTGCTGATTACATTGTTATTCTGTCAGAGACATCAAAAGACTTGGGAAACGGACAGTGTCTCGAAAAGAGCTCGTAAGATAAACATCGCGAAAGTCAAACAAGGTTAATGTAATATAGTCGCGTTAAATCAGGCGATGCTGAAGGGAATTAGATTAGGAAACGAGAACATTAAAAGTAGTAGTTGAGTATTGCGATCTGGGCAACAAAATAACCGATGTGGCCGAAGTAGGGAAGATGCAAAATGTAGACTTGCAATAGCAAGGAAAGCATTTCTGTAAAAGAGGAATTTGTTGACATCGAATATAAATTTAAACAATAGTAAGTACTTTGTGAAGGTATTTGTCGGGTGTATAAACTTTTGCGGAAGGGAAACTTGGACGATTAGCAGTTAAGACGAAAAGAGACCAGAATCTTTTGAAATGTGGTGCTTTAGAAGGATGCTTAAGATCAGACAGCTAGACCGAATAACAAATGAGGAGGTACTGAATCAAATTGGGGAAAACAAATTTGTGGCACAATTTCACCAAAATAAGGAATCGGATGATAGGACACTTTCTGAGGCAGGAAGGAATTGTCAGTTTGGCTGTGGAGTGAAGTGTGGGCGATAAAAATTATAAAGGAAGATCAAGGCTCGAATACAGTAAGGAGTTTCCAACGAACGTAGTTTGTGGTATGCACGCAGAGATAACGAGACTTGGATAAGATAGACTAGCCTGCAGCACAGCAGCATTAAACCAGTCTTCAGCCTTAAGATCGCAACAACGTCGGACGTGCTTCAGGAAATCATCATCAAAAATGATAGATGTAATAGTAGACTGTTTATGGCATACTATCTGTGAGAAAGTTTAGTTAATCTCCCACGTTGAATTAAAATATAGTAACTAGTTTAAATCAAACCTTAGTAAACGATTGCTATTGTTATAATTCAGTTTTTTAATTTCACATATATATTACGTCTCTGGATACCCACTGCTACAATTTACGCATTCTTTAAAGAAAGGTACTGAAACTGATTCGAGCCATTCACTTTCCCATGTATATGCAACTTAATCGCTTAAATATGAAATATCTGCATGGCGGAAAACCTCTCTGAATATTCTTTTTTTTTAAGTTTTACGACTGATTCATCGCCATCCTCAACATTTTGATAACTTATCCTTTATACAGGCCTCGACTAGCCTTTCGCAAGCACTATGATATGCACGTTGTTGATTCATTTTTTATAATGTGATCTTCCTGTCTTCCATTAGTTATCCTCTTATACAGAGTATAACAAAAAGGTATTCCTCACACGTAGAGGTAGAAAAAATGTCGTGTGAAAATGTGTCTGGAAACGCTTTATTTCCATATTTGTGCTTATTATTTACTTCTCTTCATAGTCTCGTAAACCATGGAGAATAGCAGCAATAGAACCTACCAGCGTTACACGAAACGTTTTCTTACATGAAATGTCCAACATACTTTCTTGGTTACTGTATGCAACAGTTTCCTAAATGAAATGTTCAAAATGTCCTCCCTTATAGTAAGATTACATACATCAATTCACCGTCGTGTTAAATCTCTGAAGCCCAGATGTCTCTGGAGGATTGCTTACCCCTGGAGAACTGTTCACTGTCTCACAGCCTTAACACAATACGGGCGCGAAGACGTTGCATTTTGTACCACGGTTCCGTACACATGAGCTTTCAAATGTCGCCACAAATAAAGATCTAGTTGGTTTAGGACCGGAGAGCGTGGAGGCCAAAGAGTTGGTCCATCTCTGCCTGTCCGTCTGTCACGGAATCTGTTATTTAGAATCCTGCGAACATTAACACTGACAATGAGAAGTGGAGCAGCTCCGTGCGGCATGAAGTACGTGTTTTCTTGCAGTTGTAAAGGCATGGACCTATGTTCTAGCAGAACAGATAGAATATTCTCTATAAAAGTACGGCAAGTTTCTGCCTTGACCATGAGTGGAATAACATGGGGCCCTCACAGTCAGCAACAATGCCGGCCCAATCACTGACAGAAAATGTTTGTTGACAATGTGTCTCCAGGGATACAACAGCGCGTCGGGGATTCAATGCGACGGCGAGTTATCCTTGTAAACGGCGGGCATTTTCTACATTTTGTTTAGGGAAGTATTTCATATTGTAACCGAGAGGGTATTTTGAAAATTTCATTTAAGTAAATGTTTCATGTAATGCTGGTACGTTCTGTTTCCGTGTTTTCCATTATTAATATCAGTAAGAAGAGAAGTAGAAAATAAGGTCTAACATAGAAATAAAGGGTTTCCGAACCCACGTCCACATAACATCTCCACATCCTCTACGTGTGAGGAAATGTTTCTTGAAAGTCTGGTCACATTTTTTTCTTACAAACTGTATTTTGAAGTGCATCAAATAACTTTCTCGGCCCAAATGCCACCCATTCGCCTAGCAGCGTGTTCAGACCACTTCCATTACAATTTTGGTAAGTGTCATAATTACATCTTCCAGTCCAGTCTGTTCCCTAAACCACTTCTACCATTTTCATATCCTCTTACTAATGTCCAACCTACAGCTCCCCATTTCTCAGATTAGTCCTTGCGACATTGACGAATTTCTAGACGGACTATGAAACAAGCGTTTCGCGGCCGTAATTCAACGATAACTTCTCACAAATCCGAAAAAAAAGGATAATTCACTCGATCAGACAACGAAATCAATTTCTTAAATGAACGACACACGTGACAAGAGAAAGAGAAGAGAAATGAGAGCTGGATACTAGCGTCACCTACCTTCAGTGCACTAAAGTGGTATTTTATCTGACAAAAGTTAGCGCCTATTGAACCAGTTTTCAATAAACAAAGGGAATGCTTGGAGTAACGGCGCTACACTGCGCAACACTATTAAAAAATCACTTTTTCGAAACAACGTAATTGTCTCATAGAGACGCATAAATTAGAAGTTTGTCTCAAAAGCGCCAGCAACCTTCCTCTGTAATCGTGCCAAATCTTGGCACCCTCCGACGTCAGCCTCGAGCTTGACAGCGTTTCAAACAGCAAGATGTCGACTTGTGCGGAAAGAAAGGCCACAGCTCAGAAGCCCGTGCGAAATGTAAGGTGGATTAATGACGTCACATTGGCACCAAATTTTACCACAACTCTGTCCACCGCCATTGTGGACGTGTCAGACGATGGGAAGGTCGTCACAACCGCTCTCTCCAACATTCTTTTGACGCATCTACGATGGAGTGCAGAACCGTGACACCCAGCATTTAAATCACGCAGTATTCTTATGGGTAACTAAGCAAACGTTTCAGAGATACCATCACTCGGAATCGACAAGAAAAGGTAGCTCGTGGCATAAAGGTTATCAATGAAACCACCCCTTTCTTTGGAGTGTTTATTCCCATACACTTCGCAGTCGAAAACGACTGTTTGCAATGCGATGATCAACAAGACGACGTTTTTGACAACGTTCGACGTGCTGAATCTTCCTCGACGCTTCAGTCCTTTTGTGATGACCTCGTTGGGCAGCAGACCCACTGAACCTCGCTGGTAATCCCCTGCAGATCAGCACATCCGAAAATGTTAGCTAGAATTCAGTTATGTGTAAAAAGCTATAGCAGCAAAGAAACAGCTCTCGAATAAAATGAAATATGACATGACTAGAACAGCCATTGGATACCCAATCGAGCAAAAGGAATCACAGCTCAAGTTGTCACTCTTATGGAGAAATATGCATCAAATATTTCTCCCACTCCAGAGCAGATCTTTATGGTAATGAGAAATACACACGAATGACAGACTACACAACATGTACACTGGTGTCCAAAATTAAAGCAACAAGCGGAAATTTTGCAATGTTGCGTTTATTTTGCGACAAAACAATGTAAGCAGGTGATAGCAAAGTAGAAACAAGAACACACATTTCCGCAATGTTTGGATTCGAAATCTTGTTCCACGTTCCCTCCAGAAGTGAATGCGTCGAGAATTACTCTCCAGACCAAATTAGGACTCATCTGCGAAAAGAACATTGGCCCACTGTTTGACTGTCCAGGTGGCATTTTGACGACTTCACTCGAAACGTTCCCTTCTATGAGGACGCATCAGAGGCACACATACAGGTCTCCGACAATGACGGCTACTCAGCCGAAGCTTTCTGTACACCATTTGTCTCGGTACAACACGTCCAGTGGATGCCGCGAGGTCACATGTCAGTTGCTGCGCAGTACTAAGGCGGTACCGTCGTGCCTTTACAGCCAAATAACGGTCCTCTTTCCGATGTCACATGTGGTTGACCCCTTTGTGATACAGTTCATAGATACAACAGAACGATTCACGTTAAGACTGCGGGCCCGGTCAGTTTGCGACTGTCCTGCTTCCATTCTTCTTATTGCCCTCCGCCGCAGAGAGTCTGATAGGCGTCTTATCTGTGTCATACTGCACCGTCTGTGACTGTATACACAGCGACTGTGAAGTGGAAGTACCCGGCGAACACTAACCCCTTTGATAGATGGGTTGACGTCATCGTTGACACGGTTGTCCGTTAAATATAATACTATCTTCCGTGCAAAACACGAGTGTACGGACATCTGTTGACATTTTGTATGACTATACCGTGAATTAGACACAAGACGGGCAAACAGCGGTTTGTTACTTTAATTTTTGACACCAGTGTAGTTGCCAAAGCCACCGATGAAATATGTGGAAGTATTGGTTCGTCATTACACAGATTCACTTGCGAAACAGCATCAACAGTCTCGAAGATTCTGCGCTACTGTTTGTCAGTAATCGACCGATCGAAACCACGTCTTGTCAGCGTGAGGGAACTGCTTCTGCCCGACCGCGTGCGATATCCACGTACAAAACATAACGCTACCTTTCAAATACGCCATCGCAAATCAAAAAGCTAGAATTGATGAACATCTATCCGATACCGATTCCAAATTTTGGCATACAGCTGGAAAAAGTATCCACAAAACAACATTTGTCAAACATATTACATTTCACGGTTATCGGACCATCGTCAGTGCGACATCTCGTACAGTAATCAAATCAACAACTACAACAGTAACAGAATACAAATTAACTTCAACCTCAGAACAGATTTTCACGGTTTGAAATACATGGCATCTATGAAAATGCAGTGAATGTGAACACTAGCCACTCCAAGGATTTGTTCCACATTATTACTGATGATTATCTATTCAGTCTTTATAGTATCAAGTCTACTGAACAGAAATTGGAGATACGAAAAGCTACGAAAACAAATGTGAAAGTTGTGATGAGGTATTTCTCATTACTTCGACCGGGGAAAAGTCCCGTGACGAAGTGGCGAATTTGAGCGTTTCTGTGTAAGTTTTCTTAAGGTACATTAAAAAGGCCACAAAGATTCATATAGGGCACAACATAGCCCGGCAGTGTTGTTAGGCAGCCTAGTCGGCCACGCGAATTGCAGTCACATCTTCCACAACAATGCCAGCTACTGTTGCCCGGCAGTATTCAGAGGAACATATTTCCGGGTCAGATATGTTCACACGGGAACATTATAGCCGTGAAATGGAAGAAAGAGAGCTAGTGGAAATAAGTGCGGCTCTCCTTCATTTGTATACCACAATGAAAAAAATGGGCATGAAAAAGTGAAATCCGGCTTTGTGGTTCCATTATTTTGTAAGTAACTTTAAGTCGTGAACTGATGCTGGATACATAGCATTCCCAGAATACTGAAACACAAGTTTAAATACATCGTGTAAAACAGGTAGTGCGAGAGCTGGCAAGGCCAACACGAATATGAATGAATTATACCAGTCACAGCTAGACTTCCGATCACCCTTCACTTTTGGCTACTGGCGATTCATCCAGACATTTGATGTACACATATCAACAAAAGTTTTACATCGCCCCGATATGTTTTGCAGGTGGGTTGATATTGCGACTGTTGCAGGAGGTCGTCCGGGACGTTGTTTGTAAACATACACACAGTTACCACGAGCGCTACCTACAGGTAGAATGCCTTGTTTGAATGAACTGCAGCATTTCAGTTGAAAGTAAAGCACCGGTAGGGACGCATAACAGACGTCTGTGGAACAGTGAACATCCTTCGTGCTGAAACGGACAATCGCGATGTAATGTTATGTGTGCCTCACTGCTTTTTTTAAAACTAATTTGTGCCTGATTTTATTCTGAGAAGCTCAGTAATGTATGTAAATACCGTAAATGTAAATGTGATTCAAAAAGTACTTGAAGTGATGCACAGCTGGACAGCAAGAAACTCCTTAGCGCGAAATCCCCGCAACGATAGTAGTTGTGAATGTTTGAGTATGGACTCTAAAAAAAAAAGACAATTGGTTTATTTAAAAAAAAGGACTGTTAATCTGCATCTTGTGGAAAGAGGACGTGTTGCTAGGCCGTCACTCAGAGCGTTATATATAATGAAAATTGATATTTTAGTGATAAAACCGATTAAAGTATGTGTAAGAGTTGACAAACATTTATGTATACGAATTTTCTGGAAGTGAAGAACAGAAATATCTTGATTTTGGAAAAGGAGGTGAACTTCATTGTCGTCACTATCAATCGACAGAATTGTAAGTGTACAAAGTTCACTAAAATACAGGGAAAAAATGTATTCTCTATAGTTTTCACTCAATAAGTAACAACCTTTCATAATTTGTAACTTCCTGGAAGATAAAAACTGTGTGCCGGACCGAGACTCGAACTCGCGACCTTTTCAAAGGTCCCGAGTTCGAGTCTCGGTCTGACACACAGTTTTAACCTGCCAGGAAGCTTCATATCAGAGCACACTCCACTGCAGTGAGAAAATCTCATTCTAGCTCTCATAATTTCTTAATTACAGTAATTGGATTATGTTCTTGTACAATAGTATGGTGCTGAACTCCACTGCCCAATTTTGATGTATCAGGACGTGTAGTCTGAAGGAAGTTTGTGTGCTAAGCAATCTCCTTTTCTCACGAAGAGCAGATTCCTGTTTGATCTTATTTATATACAACAGTGGTCCCTTAGGTATGAAAAGCTACGAAAACTTGGGCTCAAAGCTGTCCGCAATACGGCCAAATAACTAACAGAGTCGTATTTTAAACCTTAAAGAACAATAACTTCCTCCAAATTGCAATACGTCACCAACTGGTGCAGAAGCTGATCATTCAAGGAGGCAGCAACCAAAATTCAGGTACCAGTTACGACTTAAAGTAAAAATCTCAATCAAAAATCAATCTCTCTCTCTCCAAACACATATATAAATATTCATATTATTAAGATAAAAGTCATTTTATAGCGACCAATGCTAGCGCCCACACCATCACGTTACTTGTAGAACGCTTGTCACTCAGGAAAGTTGTTCGACATGCGCATTGTAGTCAAAGTAATGTGGTGTGGTCATGGAATCATTTTTGATCGACAGGTCACAGGCCCTCCACGTTCGATAGGTGCTTGGGTCGATATGTACGATTGTTAACTCAAAGGAACCGTGGGCCGAGTGCTCCAGAACTGAATTTGCCGTTCGAAAAGGCTACGATATGCCATGGACCGCATCAAACTGTTAGCATTTCATTATGTAAATTTCCATACCAGACGACCGTGGCGAGCACCGCATCGTGCACCACAGCACCATGGACTCTGTTACAGACGGGCAAGAAAGCATTGTAACGAATTTGGCAGGAGGAGAAGGGGAGACTATAGAATTGTTGCTTAAATACAACAGAATTAATCACTGAAAGATTATTTGTTTAAACAGAGAATTTGAAAAGTTTGTTGTTATACCGTGTCGATGACATCAAGAGCTGTGAACATGGGGGTGTATTTGTTACTGATCACCACTCAAACATAACTTTGAGACAAATACATATATTTACTGCTAGAATAATTTCCAAACATTTCACTTTAGTAATTAGTTCTCCAGTGACACATAAAATTTAGTCCATTTCGGTGTAACTCTGAGTAATCTGCTTCCTGTTGCTGCTGCTGAAGTCGTCGTCCTGGTACATTTCATCTGTTACGTGAATTCCATGAAATGATCCAGGTACCAAGTCGTTTTGTAATGGTTTATTAATGAAAAGTTGCTCAACTTCTTCTTCGTGGGAGTCCACTTCACATAACAGGCTACATAGTCACAAAACTGTAGTACAACAATCGTATTATTACACAGACGTGCGACACTGTTGTGGCGTCTGTGAACTGTCTCCAACGGAGCCTCCACTGAGACTTCTGCTCTCCCTATTTATGTGTTCGTAACAATGTTATTATGAAGTTATTATGAATGACTACACACAAAACCTTTCCTATTTTATGCCCAATCTGGCGTATACAGTATAAAAGATTTTTACATAAGATATACATCTCATTATACAAAATAATGAAAAACAAAAATGCCAACCTAACTTTTCTTAATTATGGCTTAATTAGTGAATGCAAAATAATCCTAGCATATATTAGATGAACATGGCATAAAGGTAAACAAATGAAATAATAAATTTTATGAAATTTAATGAATTACACAAAATCACTTATTTTGTGCAGGTATACTAGATACAGTTGGAATTACGAAACTTTCAATAAATTGCCTCTTCGGAGAGTTTTTATTAGGGTACCGAAAGGAATATAAAACAAAGGGTTGTTTTATTTCAGCATGCATATGGACGCCTCAGGGTTGTCGTTGAGTGTTGTTAGATCTGATCTTTTAGCAGACTGATAATAGCAGGCAACGTGGTTGGAGACAACGCGGTAACATCTAACGCCAGTACTGTGGCCCACATGTGCAACAAGATGGTGGTGGTGTAATCCTATGGGTGGCATTACATCAAACCACTATACTCCTCTCATGGTTTTTGAGGTCAACCTCACTGCTCTATGGTACAGGGACGAGATTTCCGACCAACACTAGGACCGCATCCCCAGCATGTTGGTGTCAATTTAATGTTGATGGACGGTAACTCGCATGCTCACAGTGTTTTCCCCGTGAACACGTTCCTTCAGCGTGCTAAGATCACCTTCCTATTGCCCAGACATCAATCCAAACGGAAATGTATGGATTCGATTGAAACGAGGTGTCACTGAACGTCGACAAGCCTGCCTCCAAGCAAGAGGGCAACAGACGATTTTGTCATTACACAAATGTTTGGACTTGGTGTTCTGGATACATTGCCTATGAATATAAATGTATGCCTCAGAGCTAGCTTTTGTTTTCTGTGCTATGAATTTGGAAGTGCAGGGGCGACGCAAAACTTTTGTTGAGATGTGTACCTCTTTAAGGTGTAGGCTTACTTATTATTGATATCGGTCTTGGCACTAGGCGTTTGCAACCCCTTGGTGGAAGGTCTCAAGGCGTTCATTAAAGTTATTTGAAATAACAATCAAACGTTTATGTTAATATTTTATTGTGGTTCTCCAGTACAGTGAAACAGTTATGAATTTCACAAAAGCGTTGCGTCTACGATATTAGTTATGGGACATGAAAAGTAATGCATACGGAGACCATATTAATAATAAAAAAGAAAGACAATTGGCAATTTGCTGCCCATGAACAGGTAAACACACGTGGCGGATTTTCAAAAGAAAACTAGAAACATACGTAGACCAAAACCATGGCTCACTGTTGCATGTCTGCTACCACGATAGCAGCGAAAATAGCCATTTCCAGATTTCGTTGTTAGTTTATATTACTTTCTGTGTCCCACAGCTCTAATCATAGATGTACGCGTGACATTTATGGAATTCATGATTGTGTTGTTTGCCCATTTCTTCATGCCTGTAGATAACAACAGAATGTCTCTACTTACGCCACCTTTCGAAATCGAAATAATATTGTTTTACCGCTCGATTACGTGTTACCTGATTTGCCACTGCAATGCTGTCGGCATGAGGAGGAGGAAGCAAGGCTGAGAGAGAGAGGGAAGCACTTACAGACGAGGACAGAGATAGGTATTCCGCTGCAATACGAAATATTCTCCGCCCTTGGTGGACAACATCGGTAGAGAATCTCGGCACTATCTCGGCAACAACCTGCAACAGCCTAATCCATCAGCAATATTGTCCGACTATCCCGCAATATTGCTGCGTGTCGCAGCCACGTTGTAGCGGTGGTGACGGGAACAGTATTACGGCCACACTTTACTGTACTGGTCTGCAAGATTTAAGGACGAAAGTAAGTTTCGCGTACTGTGTCACTGCCAAGTAACATAGGTCGGTGAAACATCGGACCATACACAGAAAGCACTGCTAAGTACAGTACAGTACAGCACATCACAATACGTGAGACGAACAGGGGGCATTTTTTTTTTCTTTGAGACAATAACACTGCCGGCCGGAGTGGTCGAGCGGTTCTAGGCGCTACAGTCTGGAACAGCGCGACAGCTACGATCGCAGGTTCGAATTCTGCCTCGGGCTTGGATGTTTGTGATATCCTTAGGTTAGTTAGGTTTAAGTAGTTCTAAGTTCTAGGAGCTGATGACCTCAGACGTTAAGTCCCATAGTGCTCAGAGCCATTTGAACCATTTTTGAACAATAACAATACAGAATTCACCGGGATTTATGACGATGCTCTGGACGTTACAAAAGGCTGGACATGGCTCTTAATAGGGTGCGTGATTACCAAAGAGGCAAATGCATGCTCTGCAACGTGCTCCCATACTGGCCACAAGGTTAGCAAGGAATATTTG
The DNA here is from genome assembly GCF_023864345.2 of Schistocerca serialis cubense. Classification (NCBI taxonomy): domain Eukaryota; kingdom Metazoa; phylum Arthropoda; class Insecta; order Orthoptera; family Acrididae; genus Schistocerca; species Schistocerca serialis. Next base: position 602,828,563 of record NC_064644.1, on the reverse strand, counting down.
TGCCAGAGGGGTTCCGTTGCTCCACCACAGCGGTTGGCAGCTGCAGCGTCGTCATTGGTGCATGCAGACTTCGTGCAATACGTCTCCCCAACTCATCTGATATGTGCTCGATGCGATTTCAGTAGGAGGAATGGGTAGGCCAGTCCATTCGCCAAATATCCTCTCATACCGAGAGCTCCATCACGTGCAATGTTCGGTGCGATCACGCGCGTTGTCGTCCATAAAAATAAAGTTAGAACCGAATGCACCCCTGAAAAGACGCTCATGGGAAAGGAGCACAGTGTCTCAACAACGTTGATCCTTGAGTTCAGTACACCCTCGCAACATTATGGCTCCCCACGCCATCCTAACTAGACTACCAAAACGATCATGTTCGACAGGGCTGTACGTGCCCTGATATGGCGAGCGGCGGGACCACGTTGTAAGTAGGCTGTTTAGGTTTTCTTATTGGTAACGCCACGTAGCGCTCTGTATGAAAATCACTGGCTGTGCTGTGTGCAGTCTGTGGCTAGTTTGCATTGTTGTCTGCCATTGTAGTGTTGGGCAGCTGGATGTGAACAGCGCGTACCGTTGCGCAGTTGGAGGTGAGCCGCCAGCAGTGGTGGATGTGGGGAGAGAAATGGCGGAGTTTTGAAATTTGTAGACTGGATGTCATGAACTGCTATGTATATTATGATTTTCAACACTATTAAAGTAAATACATTGTTTGTTCTCTATTAAAATCTTTCATTTGCTAACTATGCCTATCAGTAGTTAGTGTCTTCTGTTGTTTGAATATTTTATTTAGCAGGCAGTAGTGGCGCTCGCTGTATTGCAGTAGTTCGAGTAACGAAGATTCTTGGTGAGGTAAGTGATTTGTGAAAGGTATAGGTTAATGTTAGTCAGGGCCAGTCTTTTGTAGGGATTTTTGAAAGTCAGATTGCGTTGCGCTAAAAATATTGTGTGTCAGTTTAAACACAGTCATGTACAATTTTTCTAAGGGAACGTTTCATATGTCGACCCTTAGCCGAGGACACCTCACTGGAATCTTCTGATTTTTTTCTTGTAGTTTGTGTAATTAGTGTAGCTATTGTTTATTGCTAGCGCGTAATTGTAGAGAGAATCTCCTTTGTAGTTGCAGTCTTTCATTGTTGCTGTGGCATGCATGTAGATTTGCATCAAGTATTTCGCAGCTGCGCTTGCAATTAACTAGATATTATTTTCAGTGCTATGTTAATGTGTTTTCTTATTTTGCTCTTCAAATTGTGCTTATCTGTGTTGTCGTGTGAAATATTGTGACAATAATGGCGAGTGAAAAACGTAATACTAGGCTCCAAAGTAAACTGAGAAATGACAGTGAAGACGAAAGCAGTGCGTTAGCGCCACCGTGTAATGAATTAACTAATGTTCAAAGTAGTAATTTGGTAATTGTGCATAGGGAAATGGAGCAGGCTGCAAATAATGGTGTAGACAGTGAAACAATTAGTGAACTAGTTCAAACTAGTTCAAACTAGTGATTTGTAATTGTGCATAGGGAAATGGAGCGGGCGGCAAATAATGGCGTAGACAGTGAAACAATTAGTGAACAGGGAAGCATTATCGATCGATCGGTCGGCAATAGCTCGCCTCAGGAATCCGAAATGACAGGACACAATCTCGCAAATACTGTAGATTCAGGTTTTGGGTCCTCACCGTTTTCTCAAATAAGTCAAGACACATTTTCTGCTTGTCAAAATGTGAATGTTGCCGGTGCAAATTCACTGCCGAAAAGCACTGAGGAACATGTTTCAAACACCAGTGCATTGTTATTACAATTAATACAACAAATGGGACAAACACAGCAAAAGCTTCAAAAGTTAGTCACAATGGAACAAAATCTTCAAAAGTTAGACACAATGGAACAACACCAGAGACAAACACAGCAACAGTTAGACACAATGGAACAAAATCTTCGAAAGTTAGACACCACACTTGAACAAACACATGGAGATTTAGCTACTGAGTTACATAACATTGAATCGAAATGTCAAAAAGTCTGTAATGACGTAAAAACACAAATTTGTGAGCATTTTCAACCTATTTTTTCGCGGCATGAAAATGCATTACAGAATCACGAAGCAGCCATAAAAGAACTGCAAACTATTGTTCATGAAAATCATGAGACCTTGCAAGCTAAAATTGACTCAGTTGCATCTACCGATTCGGTTACGCAACTTGCAAAAACTCAGGAAAACTTAAAGGACACAGTAGATACTCTGAAAATTGGTTCAGAAAGACACATGGAGGAAAATAGTTCATTATCAGAGAAAGTAGTTGAACTTTCGGATCAGCTAAATAATTTATCTACGAAGGTAGATGATAATCTGAATGACACAAAACCGGTAGTCGTTAATGACACAGAACATTGGGAACAAATTAGGAAATTCAAACAAAATCAGAATCAAATTAATACGCAACACCAAAGAGAAATCTGGGAAGTACAAGATCAGCTGACACAGGTAATACAAGAATTACGTATTTCAGAGGACACTCACACTCCAACACGGGAAGAGGGACTTAGAAATACGGAAAAGCCACAAAATAATAACACAGGGCATTTCGGAAATTATGAAAAAAATTGGCAAGGTGCACCGAATTTTGAGATGGAACCGCCAATACGACGTAACAATGACTGATATGCGACTCGCCGACATGATGATTTTGACTATAAGCTGTTCATTACTACACGTAAATTCAAAACATTTAAGAATTCTAACAATGACATTCATCCACAAGCATGGCTTCATCAATTCTCTCATTGTTTTCCTCCCAACTGGTCATTGGATCACAGGTTAGAAGGTTAGAATTTATGTGTGGCTATTTAGAGAATGAACCAGCTGTAAGAATGTGATCGGTCATTCACGATTGCCACAGTGAAGGAGAATTTTGTCATGCCTTCCTCTCAGCATATTGGTCTCAAGCTACACAAGACCGAGTAAAACATAGCATCATAATGATGAAACATTTCGAACAATCTGAATTTTCCAGTCTTGCGAAATATTTTGAAGACATGTTGCACAAGAGTCAGTACCTGTCAAACCCATACAGCCCCTCAGAACACATATGCATTTGCTTAATCAAACTACCTGAACATTTACGACATATTATTTTGGCAGGACGTTGCAAAGATGACATTGAAGCTTTTCAGGGACTGTTACAAGAATTGGAAATCGACACTGACAATCGCGGAATGCGGAAACAGGAACACAACAATTACAGGTCACATCTGTCACAATTCCACGATGAAGGAAATGATAAATGGACACGACAAGGCTATTCTTACAACGTAAAACATGACCAAAACAGACACCATTCATATGACAACCACTGGCAGAGTAATAGTTACAGAGGAAGATCGCATTTCCGTAGTAATGAATATGACAGAAACAATCATAGAAACAGACAATATGGCAACCAGAACTATTATTATCAAGGGAGACAGAATAACTTCAGACGCAACAGTTCAGCGCGCAGTTACGATTCAGGGAGAAATTCTCCACCACGTAACCGACAAGAAAGAAACTATGGAATCTACCGACATGACGACAGACGATATGATCGTAACGACAGACCTGAATTGCATCAGAACTGGCGGGATTCAAACAGAGCAGGGCACTCTTGACAAGGTGAATTTGTAGAAGTTATGAAACGTCCCCTTTGAACAATTTTTACACGACTGTGCTTAAACTGACACACAATATTTTTAGCGCAACGCAATCTGACTTTCAAAATTCCCTACTAAAGAATGGCCCTGACAAACATTAAACTATACCTTTCACAAATCACTTACCTCACAAAAATCTTCGCTGCTCAAGCTACTGCAATACAGCGAGCGCCACTACTGCCAGCTAAATAAAAGATTCAAACTATGGAAGGCACTAACTACTGATAGGGATAGTTAGCAAATGAAAGATATTAATAGAGAACAAACAATGTATTTACCTTGATATCATCATATATAAATATAGCAGTTCATGACAAATTTCAAAACTCCGCCATCTCTCTCCCCACATCCACCACTGCTGGCGGCTCACCTCCAACTGCGCAACGCTACGCGCTGTTCACAGCCAGCTGCCGCTGCCCAACACTACAATGGCAGACAACAATGCAAACTAGCCACAGACTGCACACAGCACAGCCAGTGATTTTCATACAGAGGTGGCGTTACCAATAAAAAAACCTAAACAGCCTACTTACATAGCCCCCATGCTCCCCACAAAAATTTTTACAAATTGGATTGGGCAGTGGCCAATACAGATTTGAAAAAAATTTTTCATAATTACAATAACAAAGAAATCAAATGCACACACTTATTGATACAATGTTGGTCAAAAGCTAAAAATTTCTCACAGTCCATAAAGACAGTCCACATTGTTCATCACAGTAAAAATGCAGAGTTTTTCTCAAAGTCTGAGCAGTAAAAGAAAATGCACACAGAAGTAGTGGATTTCCATGCAGTCTTGAAGAAGTAGTGTTGTCCTTCCAATGGAAAGACAGTGCTGACTCTTGACATGCATGCAGGTAATGGGCCACAACAGAGCAAACCCACTGCAGAGTCAATCGAAGTTTTGAAGAATACTGGTAGGTAGGTCATCACAGAGGAGACCCACTGTAGTCCTGGTAGAGAGTATGGTATTGGTGGGCCACCAGAGGTGCAGACCCACTGCAGTCCTTGTAGAAATAATGGTATTGGTGGGTCATCATAGATGCAGACCCACTGTAGTCCTTGTAGAGATGGCCAGCAGCCATCTGTTGCGATTGTGCAGGTGCACATTCACCATCAAAGAGTCTTGCGGAGAATATAGCAAGTCCATAAACCACCACTTGTGCACTCACAAAGTTTTAGGAATTGTCCTTAGAACCAGCAATGCTGTTATCCAGTCCCTTGCTGAATTATTAACACACGTGCAAACACTAACAGTCCCTACTTCTCACATATTGTCCATATACTATGACCAACAGAAACGTGTGCAGTGAAATGTAACTTACAAGTTAATAATAAGATGAACTGGTGTCAATTACAATTTTATAACATAGGAATACAACAACAAAGGTACAAAATACATCATTAAAAACATAATAATACAGATAACATTTGTAGTACAAGCTTTACAAAAGAATAGAAATAAACATATACATCAGTGGAATTATGACATGAGTACATACATAAAGGATCACAATAACTTTTGAAACATCAACTTCACACATGAGCATTAAACAGAATAAATAATGTGTAAGCATATTTATAAGGTAAATAACATATTATTAATGCAAATTATATTTGAGGATAACAGTATTCCTCATCATAGTGAATGTAGCTTAATATTAAAAGAAGAAAAAATTCTATGAAACTACACAGAGACAGGAAGAAAACAAATACACAAGGGTACACAAACATATAGTGGGATAACACAAAAGGAAAGGACAGGGTTCGTTTTCAGTGTAACATTTGGTACTGCAGTCCAACCCAATTCCAAAAACTTCGTGAGTGCACAAGTGGTGGTTTATGGACTTGCTATATTCTCCGCAAGACTCTTCGATGGTGAATGTGCACCTGCACAATCGCAACAGATGGCTGCTGGCCATCTCTGCAAGGACTACAGTGGGTCTGCACCTCTGGTGGCTCACCAATACCATTATCTCTACAAGGACTACAGTGGGTCTGCACCTCTGGTGGCCCACCAATACCATTATCTCTACAAGGACTACAGTGGGTCTACATCTTTGATGATCCATCAATACCATTATTTCTACAAGGACTGCAGTGGGTCTGCGCCTCTGGTGGCCCACCAATATCGTAATCTCTACCAGGACTACGGTGGGTCTGCTCTGTGATAACCTACCTACCAATATTCATCAAAACTTCGACTGACTCTGCAGTGGGTTTGCTCCATGGTGGCCCATTACCTGTCAGCATGTCGAGAGTCAGCACGGTCTTTCTGTTGGAAGGACAACACTACTTCTTCAAGACAGCATGGAAATCCACTACTTCTGTGTGCATTTTCTTTTACTGCTCAGACTTTGAGAAAAACACTGCTATTTTACTGTGATGAATCAGGACTATCTTTATAGACTGTGAGAAAATTTTAGCTTTTGACCAACATTGTATCAATAAGTGTGTGCATTTGATATCTTTGTTATTGTAATTATGAAAAATTTTTTCAAATCTGTATTGGCCACTGCCCAATCCATTTTGTAAAAATTTTTTTGTGGGGAGCATGGGGGCTATGTAAGTAGGCTGTTTATGTTTTCTCTATGTAAGTAGGCTGTTTATGTTTTCTCTATGTAAGTAGGCTGTTTAGGTTTTTTTATTGGTAACGCCACCTCTGTATGAAAATCACTGTCTGTGCTGTGTGCAGTCTGTGGCTGCTTTGCATTGTTGTAATACTCGCCATTGTAGCGTTGGGCAGCGGCAGCTGGATGTGAACAGCGCGTAGCGTTGGGCAGTTGGAGGTGAGCCGCCAGCAGTGGTGGATGTGGGGAGAGAGATGGCGGAGTTTTGAAATTTGTCATGAACTGCTATATTTATATATGATGATATCAAGGTAAATACATTGTTTGTTCTCTATTAATATCTTTCATTTGCTAACTATCCCTATCAGTAGTTAGTGCCTTCCATAGTTTGAATCTTTTATTTAGCTGGCAGTAGTGGCGCTCGCTGTATTGCAGTAGCTTGAGCAGCGAAGATTTTTGTGAGGTAAGTGATTTGTGAAAGGTATAGTTTAATGTTAGACAGGGCCCATTCTTTTGCAGGGATTTTTGAAAGTCAGATTGCGTTGCGCTAAAAATATTGTATGTCAGTTTAAGGACAGTCATATGTATAATTGTTCAAAGGGGACGTTTCAGTTAGACCTCCAAATCCCAATAACGACGTGCGCCAACAAAGGAACAGACAATGACTCGCACCGCAGGCAGCCGCATGCGCCGGCTGGCTCAGAGAAAAATAACATAGACGCTAACCTTGAGAAAAATTTTAGCATTCCTCACCGACGTATACCGCATGATAATTCCGTTCAAGTTGAACCTCTGCATACTAGGAAGAGTAAAGGATTGCACCACATTTCACATGTAAAACCGGTTATTGAAAGATAATCTGCTTTATAACTTAGTCTTTGCCATAAAATTTTTCACTTCACGTTACTAGTATGCTTTGTCAGTCTTAGAATCTGTTAACATGCAACAATGTTTGAAGTTGAATATCCAGTCAAGAACCAAGAGAACTTATTTAAACAGAAATTAGGAATGCATTGTTATTGTGAACAGATGACACAGTGTTATTGTGTGTGTAAATTCTTGCTTGTTAGTTGCACGATTACGTAATGACTATAAGGCTCACATACTTAGAACATATACTGGTACTGCTAATGAGATTTTAATGTAACATTTTGGTTTACTTGAAAATACATTATGGATTTAGAGTGCTTTCTGAGAGATACCAGATGACACAGTGGTTAGTTTATGTGACAGCTACACGATTTTATCATGACACTACTAATGAGTGACAATTTACAATGTTGCTTTTGCGGTGTTTCTGTTTTATATCTGCACAGTTTTTCTGTTTTATTCTGGAAAGTAAAACATGTTTTAGTAGTAACTTTTGTGGTTTAGCCACAATGAGACTGCCTTTTCTGTAGCACAACAATACGTTACACCACAGTACTTTCTTTATCACAGCAATAAGCATAATAACTAAGATATCTATATGCAAAGCATTTCACTTTTGTTTATCATGAGGTAAGTACATTGACTTCTGCAGAACTTAGCTTTCGGAGGACGATAACTACGACACTTCCACAGAGATTATCTTACAACAAGACGCACAGTTTAGCGCTACAGTACATGTATTTGAGTGATTAATTTTGTACTTAAAACATTTATTTTTAAAGATTTTTGAATTACAAAGAAAGTTTTCTGTGATACATTTCATTCCATTGCTGTAATCTGTAACACCTGAGGGTATAATTACATTAATCCTCAAGTGGGTACACGCTTACTTTGTGTACCATGTGTCTGGCAAGCACAAGGAGCCCTAGCTAATATGGTATTTGCTTATACAACTTTACACATCGGTACCATATTTCTCTAACACATAAATTACACAGCTATCTGATCATTTAACTGAGAGAGACAAACATTTTTTTACAACATCAGTGACAGATGTTTGCGTAATTACACAGTTGGATAACTTCACACTTATGAAATTGTATTTTGTCTGTACTGTGTGAACTCTTCATATTTTTTCGGAACCATTGTGATAATACGAGAGCTTTGAACGTCGTATTTGGTATGGGATCATGATTTTTAAAGTATGTTGGAGGTAGATGACACTTTTGAAATGAGCAGAGAATTTTTTTTAGGTTTTAAAATATCCAGAAAGCTATGACGATTTTGAGATCTGATTGATCTGTTATGATTTATTATTATGACGATGATGTGTATTATGCTGCTGAGCTATGTTTATGATCAATAAGCTGATGCTATATGAGGAATTTGATTATGCTATGTATTTATTATGATGAAATATTGAAGCGTTGCTGCAAGTTTGACGTGTCAACGAATATGTACATGTGTAATAAGGTAAGGAATAAGGAGTAGTGGTTAGGGATTCTGATTTATGGAAAGGATGTTGCAAACCAAGAATCGCACTTAAAAGTTATGAAATGTGTGTATATGCGTGAATGTATCACAATGCCGACGAAAATTTTTTGGACACTGTTATATTTACAGGATTTTGTTTCTACACATTTGTAGTGCAAATTCTCAACCTGTGAAAATATTTTTATATGAGACTGTCACTGTAGTGGAAACTGCTGTTGTAAATATTTCAGTAAGAAAGGTAAGCGACCTTGACGTAATGAGTTTTGGGCGCCCAGCTGAGAGATAGTCGTCTGACAAAAGAAAGCCATTAGGTGGAGAAAAAAAAAAAAAAAAAAAAAAAAAAAGAGGCCATTATCCTCGCTATTGACATTTCTTTGTCGAAAGCATCGCAAATACGACACGCTCAAACTTGAAAACATATGATTACACTATGGAGCTCTTAATTTATGATATTTACTAAAATGCCTAATGAAATGATGAGAAACATTTTAAATCTATTGTCTTTGCTGTTTAGAGATTGCTCATTTTGTTTAATATGTAGTTTCTAGCTGCACTGCAGCATTGGTTAAAATAAAATTTTATAGATGTACTAATATAAATATTTTATGCCTACAGATCCAGTAAATAATAACTTTATAATCTATTCCAAAAAAAATGAGGGAGCACAAAAAGACATTTCCCTTCACAGGAATTGCATACATAATTTTTGTCAATGACTGGGTAACTTATTTAGTAGTGTAAGTTAAGGTGATGCATCACCCTAGTGTTAAGATGTGACATAGGTATTAAACATGGCCATTTTTACTGTAATATTTTTTCTGCTTGAGCTTTGTCATGTTTAGATATAAGTTATTGCATTTGCTGCTGCTGTTTGCCAGGCATAATGTTACTGAATTTGACTTTGTATTACTCTGTTAAGCCAGTTTTACTATGGATTTATTTTTCTTGTTTGCTGCGCATTGCCTTATATTAGTTGTAATATTGCTTTTGCTTTGCTAATTTATGCTGCTTGCTTTGACAATTTCCATTTTTTTTCATTGCTGTTTGTATTAATTGTTTTGTGCTGCTGCATTGCCTCGTCCCTTAGTTTAGCATTTGAGCTTAGTAGATTTAAGTTAGCTTAAGAGGGGGTAGACTATAAGAGAATGAGTTGCGATGAATTGTAAGAAATGCATTGAGAAGTTATATGAAAAAAGTGCAGAAAACAGGTATAGATAGGACTTTTTGGAAAAAATGAAGAACAAAGGGAGATCTTCGAGAAGTAAAGAAAGTTTTGTTTGCAAAATACTGCAGTTAAACAAACGCTGTCCTTTCCTTGTGTTATCCCACTATGTGTTTGTGTACCACTGTGTATTTGTGTTCTTCCTGTCTTTATGTCTTTATCTGATGAGAGTTACGTTGTAGAATTTTTCTGATGCTATGTTATTTACTTTGTAAAGATGTTTAGACATTATTTATTCTGTTTTGTTTTAATGCTCAAGCGTGAAGTTGATGTTTCAAAAGTTATTCTGATCTTTATGTATGTACTTATGTTATAATTCTTGTAAAACTGATGTGCATGTCTATTTCTATTCTTTTGTAAAGCTTGTACTACTACAAATGTTATCTGTATTGTTATGTTCTTTAATGATGTATTTTGTACCTTTGTTATTGTATTCTTATGTTATAAAATTGTAATTGACACCAGTTCATCAAATTAAGTAACTTGTAAGTTACATTTCACTGCACACATTTCTGTTGGTCATAGCATATGGACAATATGTGAGAAGTTGGGACTCTTAGTGTTTGCACGTGTGTTAATAATTCAGCAAGGGACTGGATAACAGCATTGCTGGTTCGAAGGACATTTCAAAAAAAAATTTTGTGAGTGCACAAGTGGTGGCTCATGGACTTGCTATATTCTCCGCAAGACTCTTCAATGGTGATTGTGCACCTGCATAGTCACAGCACATGGCTGCTAGCCATCTCTACAAGGACTGCAGTGGGTCAGCACCTCTGGTGGCCCACCAATACCATACTCTCTACCAAGACTATAGTGGGTCTGCTCTGTGATGATCTACCTACCAATATTCTTCAAAACTTCGACTGACTCGGCGGTGGGTTTGCTTTGTTGTGGCCCATTACCTGTCAGCATGTCAAGAGTCAGCACTGTCTTTCCGTTGGAAGGACAACACTACTTCTTCAAGACTGCATGGAAATCTACTACTTCCATGTGCATTGTCTTTTACTGCTCAGACTTTGAGAAAACAAACTGCAGTTTTACTGTGATGAATGATCAGGACTGTCTTTATGATGGACTGTGAGAAAATTTTAGCTTTTGATCAACATTGTACTAATAAGTGTGTGCATTTGATATCTTTCTTACTGTAATTATGAAAAATATTTTCAAATTTGTATTGGCCAGTGCCCAAAATAATTTGTAAAATTTTTTGTGGGGAGCATGGGGGCTTTGTAAGTAGACTGTTTAGGTTTTCTTATTGGTAACGCCACGTAGTGCTCTGTATAAAAATCACTGGCTGTGCTGTGTGCAGTCTGTGGCTAGTTTGCATTGTTGTCTGCCATTGTAGTGTTGGACAGCTGGATGTGAACAGCGCGTACCGTTGCGCAGTTGGAGGTGAGCCGCCAGCAGTGGTGGATGTGGGGAGACAAATGGCGGAGTTTTGAAATTTGTAAGACTGGATGTCATGAACTGCTATGTATATTATGATTTTTCAACACTATTAAGGTAAATACATGGTTTGTTCTCTATTAAAATCTTTCATTTGCTAACTATGCCTATCAGTAGTTAGTGCCTTCCGTAGTTTGAATATTTTATTTAGCTGGCAGTAGTGGCGCTCGCTGTATTGCAGTAGTTCGAGTAACGAAGATTCTTGGTGAGGTAAGTGATTTGTGAAAGGTATAGGTTAATGTTAGTCAGGGCCATTCTTTTGTAGGGATTTTTGAAAGTCAGATTGCGTTGCGCTAAAAATATTGTGTGTCAGTTTAAACACAGTCATGTATAATTGTTCTAAGGGGACGTTACAACGTTATGCAGCCAGGAGAGATGGGAAACGTAATGCAACCAGAAACACTGTCAAACATGGTCATTTGGTAGCCCAAGTGATTTAGAAGCATAATGTTCCACGAGCGCACACACACCTAAATCTTCAACGTTATTGTGGCACTGTAATCCTTTCTCATGAGCGTCTTTTCAGGGGTGCCTTCGACGCTGGCTGGCTTCATTCTTGTGGATGATAACACACGAGCTTCATTCTTGTGGATGATAATACTTGTGCACATCGAACTACGCTGGTGGAGGAGCTCTTGGAAAGAAACAACATTCAGCGAATGGGCCGGCCTGCCCGACCCCACGACTCAACGACCACCGAGCATGTGAGGGATACGTTGAGGATCCACCTGCACCAGTAACCATCCAGCAGTCAGCAAACGCGCTGGTAGAGGAATGGAATGTCCTGACAAAAGAGCTGCTTACCAACCCTGAGCCTGCCATGAAAGCACATTGCACAGAATATGCTGCCGTCCGTGGTGATCACACATCCTGTAAAGAACCAAGTCTCGCCTTCTGTAATGTCCAGAGAAGCGTCATAAATAGCAGTGGCTTCAGCGTAACTATTGTCTTTGAATAACTGTGTCATTTCTGTTCGTCTCATTCCGTATTTCTGTCAGTTACATCCCATATTTCGCGATAATACAAAATAATCTTCTCTTCTGAATTTTTCGACTTCCTCCATCAGTCCCATATGATGCAGAATCCATGCCTCACAGCAGCACTCCAGAAGAAGACGAACAGGTGTGGTGTAATCAGTCTCTTTAGCACACCTGTTCCACTTTCTAAGTGTTCTGCCCATAAATCACAGTCGTTGGGTTGCTTCTCCCATGACATTATCTATGTGGTCTTTTCAGTTTAAGTTATTCGTAATTGTAATCCCTAGGAACTTACAAGGGAACCTCCCCATTGCACCCCCCTCAGATTTAGTTATAAGTTGGCACAGTGGATAGACCTTGAAAAACTGAACACAGATCAATCGAGAAAACAGGAAGAAGATGTGTGGAACTATGAAAAAAATAAACAAAATATACAAACTGAGTAGTCCATGTGCGAGATAGGCAACATCAAGGACAGTCTGAGCTGAGGAGCGCCGTAGCACCGTGGTTAGCATGAGTGGCTGCGGAACGAGATGTCCTTGGTTCAAGTCTTACCTCGAGTTAAAAGTTTAATTTTTCATTTTCAGTTTATGTAACAAACTCTTATGTTTTCATCACTTTCTTGGGAGTGATTATCACATCCACAAGAAAACCTAAATCGGGCAAGGTAGAAGAATCTTTTTACCCATTCGCCAAGTGTACAAGTAAGATGGGTCAACAACATATTCCTATCATGTGACGCACACACCGTCACCAGTGTCGTATAGAACATATCAGACGCGTTTTCCTGTGGAGGAATCGGTTGACCTATGACCTTACAATCAAATGTTTTCGGTTCCCATTGGAGAGGCGCGTCCGTTCATTGTGGTAACCTACACTGTTAAGCTGAATAGCAGTTCCCCAAGCTCGAGGTTTTGCGGTGCGGTCGCAAAACACAGACACTAAACTTGTTACAGTGAACAGATACGTCAATGAACGAACGGACAGATCATAACTTTGAGAAAATAAAGAAATTTAATTTTTCACTCAAGGGTGGACTTGAACCGAGGATTTCTCATCCCACAGCTGCTCACGCTAACCACGGGACCATGGCGCTACTGAGCTTACGTTATCCTTGACGTTGCTTATCTTGCAGATTCAGTTTGTATATTTTGCTTATGTTTTTCATAGTTCCACACAACTTCCTGTTTTCTCGATTGATCTGTGTTCAGTTTTTCAAGGCCTATCCACTGTGCCAACTTATAACTAAATCTGAGGGGGGTGCGATGGGGAGGTTCCCTTCTTAGCAGCTATCCCAGAATCATCACATCTTTGCTACCAAAGAATAAACAAAAAGTAAATAAAATTTTAAAGATATTACATCATGTTATCAGTAATGAACTATAACTACTCGTATTAACGGTCTTGGCAACTTCATAAAATATAAAAATTCCATTTAAATTCATCACTGTTGCCTTTACAGACTCTGAGACAACTGAAAGTTCAGTTACAGTTTTATGGAACTGATGGTATCAGATGTTTTGATTTTCGCGGGACGTTGTCTGTTGCTTCTGTAAGCTTAACGACAATAAAATATTATTATTATTATTATTATTATTATTATTATGTTCCGATTTTAATGGTGTCTTGACTTTGTGCAGGACGCCAAATGTCCTGATTTTTGAAAGCCGCTAACAATTCAAAACATGATGCGTATTCATTTAAAAAATGATCGAGTGGTTTACATTAAAGTTCTGAAACCAGTTCCTGAACCCTCCGTGGGGGTAACCGAGAAAGACAGAATATGGAGGGCCAATAGGTTGCGAGCAGCCGATAAGTAAAAGGACGCCTCTGCGCATTGTGGAACAACATGTTTCGTAAACATCCTGCAGCATGTCTTCCGTTGTTGTATTCTTATCATCACGGGTTCTTTTCTGAACAGAGTTTCATCTTCTGCCCCACTCTCACCCATTACTGGCCAAGACTTCTGTTTTTTCGTTTGTCAAGTCAAAACGATTACGGTACACAAAATATCTCCCATATTTTTAAAAGGAAAAAGAAAAATCAACACCAATAAAAATGTGTAGTTACGATAGTGTCTGTGTCAAATGGTACGTTAATTTGGCCCCTATTTTATACACTGTTGTGCAAAACAGGACGAAAGTAACTTTTACAAGATGTGTAAGTAACATAGCTCGCTGTAACTTGGATCATAAGTAGAAAGAAATGCTGTAGCATACTGCAAAAGGTAACCGACGGATATACGGAATGAGACGAACAAATAGACACTTTTATTCAAAGACAATAATTACACATAATTGTGAATTGCAATAAAAATGTAGATGTATAAGTTCTTTGTAAATCTGACTGAGTTTTATAGTCACTGGTGTAACGTTGCATACCCACTCAACCTGTGAAGTTCAGTCTGTCCACCTAGTCTTCTTTGTTTGTTCCCTTTTTTTGTCAGGCAGTATATTTTGACCAATGGCCTTGCCTCAGTTGTGATACTGTTTCCTGTCAGATCACCGAAGTAAAGCACTGTCAGGCTTAGCTAACACATGGATGGGTCAACATGCGTTGCCGAGTGCTGTTTGTTGGCAAGCAGGCCTTGTGACGCCACTGGAGGAGCTACTTGAGTGAGAAATAGTGGCTCCAGTCACCTAAGCTAACACCTGGGAAAGCGGTTTGCTGACCACATGTCCCTCCATCTGTCTGTAAACTCAAGAGCGAGCAGCGCTTTTGGGAGGGGGAAGTGGCCTTTCCCGGAAGAACGCTGCCACCGGCCTACAGGGGCACACAAAATCTGTTGCCCGTTATCAGTCTAGCGGTGTAGATCGGCATGCAGTGATATACGTCACTTCTGTGCGTGGGATCTTAGTTTCCAGTACAGTGAGCTAACTTTGTATAATTACTGATGTACTTCGATATCCGGAAGTGACGGATAATCGTCTAGCATTGCAAGAAAATAGGCAGAATACGAAGAAGTGGAGGTATTTGTGGAATAGCGAGCGTTCCATTGTCTCTAATGTTATTACAGCGTGTATTAAAGAGGCGGCCCAAAAAGAACTGTTGGCTAACATTACCAGTCCCAATTAAAGGGCTGAAATCCATACAAAACGTCAGCCTCACCCAATAGGACACATAAGTAAGAAACGGAAAAATAAGCTACATGGTACACTGGAATCGCCACAAAGGAAAACTAATAATTTTGGGAGGAAACCCATCGTTATAGACAGTTTCAAAATCACGTGAAACCTTTTATGCTTATGGAACACTAAATCTGTATCTCGGTCACTGTTCACCTGATTGTAAGACATATTGCTTAAAACATGTGCCCAATACCTATTCTAAACACTGCTGAAATTTCCTTCAAAACATGTACACCCATTCACTTCTAAGCAAAAAGCTTGACATTCGAGGTGCTTTCACATATTCATTTTTATTTTTTGGTAAGAACTTTATTTGTTAATCTACAGCAATGTTATTCTCTTCAAAATATTCTCCAATATACACTATACACTTATACCAGTGCTTTTTCCAGTTCCCGAAACACTTCAGGAGCTGTTTCTTCGGGACAGTTCATACGTCTCTTAACTGTGCATTTTTAATCTCATCCGTGCTTGTAAAACCGATGTCCTTTAAGGCCTGCTTTGAAATGTTTATACCACTTGTCTGCTCTTGGTTTACTCATAACAGGCTCACCAAAAGCAATATTTACCATTTCTAAAAATTTCATACACTTTATTCCATTCTTATAACAAAATTTAATACAGATTCTTTAATTTATTTTTATACAAAACAAATAATCGTTGATGCTACCAAAACACATGTAACCTTTCTGACAGCTGACAACAGAGTAAATACCCAATATGCAAAAAAGTAGTGCAAATCGGACTAATACAACACACAAAATTATAAATTTCTGCTTACTCTTTAAACACTCTTCGTGTTGCAAGAATTGTTAAGTTTCAATGCAGTCCTTCAAAGAAAACTTCTACCTCTTGGTAGAAACACAAAGTAAGAACAGGCCTTAAATTCTACTGACCGATTGCATTATATGGGGTTCGTTTCACGAATAGCAATAGAGGAACATACATTCACATGAACAGGCATTTGGTTCTATGTTTGTAGTATAATCCTGACTTCCGTTCTTATGTTAATAATATTTACTCTATAATGTTGTGTTTCGGAAGAAGCTATCATTTTTGTATTCCTTATGGTCTTAATGCATTTGTCTAAACATGAATGCAGCCGAGACGTATCTGTACACAGCGTCGCCACAGATTTAAAGTGCGCACCGCGACAGGGCCGGCACTACGTTATGAAACAGCCTCGTGACGTAGCTGAGTAGGCAGAGTGGGAACTTGCTCGCTCACTCTTCAGTTTACCGACAGACTTGTATATGCATCAGTGACACCTGTCAGCTGAGGATGACATGGTAGCCAGTCAGTACTGTTTGGCCTTCCAAAGGCTGTTTGGAGTGAGAGTGATTCGAGAGTGCAAGAGAGAGAGAGAGAGAGAGAGTAAAATTTGATTTTTTTATTTGTATGGTATGGCTCAGTATTGGTCAGTAGTAAAACTGTGAAACAGAAACTCATTTATTGCTGCAAGCAGTG
The DNA here is from genome assembly GCF_023864345.2 of Schistocerca serialis cubense. Classification (NCBI taxonomy): domain Eukaryota; kingdom Metazoa; phylum Arthropoda; class Insecta; order Orthoptera; family Acrididae; genus Schistocerca; species Schistocerca serialis. The sequence goes on along the minus strand of NC_064644.1, from coordinate 602,811,707 downwards.
TGATTTTTCACTGTTTTTTGACCCACATTTTAAACTGATTGGTACCAAAAAGAATTTCTGAAACATGTACTTAATTGTAGAGTCATGTTGATCTCAGTAAATGAGTAAACAAACTAAACAGCAATGAAGATTAAACAAAAAATTGGTTGATGTGACAGAGAGGTGGTGGAAAGAGGTTGACTGAGGGTGCAAGTCAACGTTTTTCCTGGGCACCATTTACCATAGTTCCAACACTGAAGTGATCTTTTATTTGTGCCACTCAATGAAGCTACTTCTGCTCAGGTACTTACCTATTTTGTAGCATCAGCTTCAGGTAGCCTTCACAACCAGCCAAAGAATATACTGAGCACACTGCAGTGCAGCATTTTATCTTCAGCATTGGATCTGATTACTAAATGCTTTGGCAAAGTGCAGCATTTCCACAGATGTCTACTTGGCAAGAGACTACCTCCTGTTATACCGTAGCTGGCTGGAGTGAGTATCAGTGCTCACAGTTCAGCCGGCAATAGTAATCATTTGGTGCTGCACATTTGACTAGCAAATTCTTCATACCAGTCATCAGTTGATTGTGCGGCTAAGCTACTACGAGCTCATTGAGCATTATCACTAATTATGTGATGCTGCTTGTCTACAAGCCCTCATCTAGCCCTGATGCACGTTCCTGCCAGACCCCGGGGCCCACAGACTATGCTCACCAGCCCAGCCATATAACCTCGTTGCCCTGCCAAGTTGACCTCTAACTTGGCATCAACACAGGAGTCTCTTTCACCATCTGCTGTGTGATTCTATCACAGCATTGTGTTGCTTTACCATACCAACCCTTTGGAATAACAAGGTGTCAACTAACACTTCATTCGTTTTGTGTAAATTTATGTCAGAGTTTCATTAACTCATTAGTTAGTTGTCTCTCCACCTACAGTAGTGATTTTTTGAAATGTACTAATCAGGGCTTGTTACAGTGAACTGTAAATAACACCTACAAGAACATTGCAATAAAAGTGCACCATAATTGTGTTAACTTTTCCCTTGCCTTGTTCTTTGTAAAACTAGTGCTGCAGACAATGTCTGGAAACCATAAGCAATTGACATGTGGTCAAACTATTCAATCATCTCATTCATCTGCACACGTCACTTACCGGTACACTTGTTTCTTGTGTCAGTTTATAAGAGCAGATTTCCTTTCTCTTGTTGTTTTTCCAAAAACCAAAAATTGGCATGGTAGATATTTTCCCCATTTAATTCCTAATGTTGTATAATAATTGATTAATGAAAGATAATAATTAACAAATATTCAACTGTATTTAACATTAATTTCAACAAAAATAATTTAGTAATTAAAAATAAGTTTATGTAAATTTCAGTACATGAAGTGAGCCTATGCTCCATTTTCATAAGGAAATTCAACCCCATGACAGCTTTATAATACTCTTGAGCCAGAGGAGGCATGTTCTCGAATATATCATTGACATCTCCCATTTCAGCTTCTGATAGTAATGGTTTAATAAAATTCAATTTTTGTTTAATTGATGGTTCACTCTATTATGTACATTCTTATTTTCAGATTGAAATTTGTGACCAGTAATCAAGTTCTACCTTGGCAAAATTTCGAATTGGCCTTTTTGATAGTGAATTGTGTTTGGTATGAATGAAATATGTGCCAGCTTTTTTGTGGATTATAGTGATGTTACTTGTGAAATAGGATAACTTGAAAATTAAATTTCTTCGTTTCCAATCCCAGTCATAAAAATTTGCACTGCAGAACTATATTGACTGGAGAGGATTTCTTCAATCCATATTTTACAGTAATTATATGAAACCAATGTGGGAGAAGGACTCATTTTTACCATAGTTTTTCACTGCCACTATGTGCACTATCAACCTTCCAAATGCATGAATGTCCAAGCACTGAATAAAACAATTAAATTTTATTCACATGAGGATTTTCAGTGAGGAAATCCAAAACAGTACAGGAAATAAAAGAATTCCAGTTCTGTGGACTGCAGGAATCATTCTATGTGATCAGCTCAGTAAAATCATGTTCACCATTTACCTTCTCTAGAATGGATTTGAAGGCACAAGCAAGGTCGATTCTAGATCTGCCAGACAATGCTTCTGTCTACAATGCACAATATACAGTTTTACTGCTTGAATAATAAGCTGTTAAATTACATAAATTTGATTTTCTTTTGTAACAAATGTATTAGGTTCTTGGACATGAGATTACATACTGCAGGTAAAACCAAAGCACAGTAACAGATTTCTGTTTCCTGTTCTCATCTCTGCATTTTCTCATTGCTTCTTTTTCTTTATTTACAGTATTTTTTCCAAATTTTCAGTGGCTCTTTGTATGTTTTTGACATTTCATATTCTTCACACAGGTCCGGTGGCAGCTCGTGAGTGTACACTCTGGGTGTTCACAAATTTTTAGATTCAGATATATTTGAGAGTGTGAAATTAGTAGCATCTGCTGTATAACACTTATGCTTACCAACAAGTTTATACAGCTACAGCCACTGCCAATAATAATAATAATAACAACAACAATAATAATAATAATAATATGCATAAGAAGAAATTGTTTTGTGGAATTTTGTTGTTTTCTACATAATTAGGTACATTTTAGGGCAATAACAAAATAATGTGTCAGCTTTCGCAACTCTCCAGTTCACATTTTTTGCAAAAGTGAAATTTTCATGCTTTTCCAATTTTTTTGGACAAATGTACAAGATCCCTGACAGATGCATTAGTTCATGAATTTACTTCCGGGCTGAAAAATCTGACAGTCTTATGCAGCACCCACAAAACAACTTGTGCTAACAGTACACTTTCTTGTTGATGGAACAATCAGTACGCCAGGAAAGCTTTAAACATCACAGTACACTTTCTTGTTAAATGTTTGTTTGTAGTCATGATTTGTTTATTTCATCACTCCCTCAATCCTTTGCAGCTCACTTTTCCTGGTATTTTACTTTTCTGCTCCCAGAATGAGATTTTTCACTCTGCAGTGGAGTGTGCTGATATGAAACTTCTTGGCAGATTAAGGCTGTGTGCCAGACCAAGACTCGAACTCAGGACCTTCAGCTCGCATGGGCAAGTACTCTATTGATTGAGGTACCCAAGCATGACTCACGACCCAACCTCACAGCTTTACTTTTCTGCTGGAGCACTTAAAACAAATTCAACATAATTCATGTTTACACTGCACACGAAAGCCGATTCCCACCCAGTAAACAACCAACTCCAAAACAAAGTGCCATTTGTGGAACTGATTAAACTCAATTAGTAATGTCTGCCTAAAGCATACCACTGTGAATCCCACATTTAAGTGAATATCAGAGAAACCAGTGATACAGGAATTTTCTTTTATACAGTGTGGGCTTACAGCACAGTTAAACATGAGTCATCATAAGATCAACAGATTTCAAAAGCGTGAACAAATGCTGCAGTCCCACAATTGACGGTGATGTGCTTTAGGCCCTTATGACCTCAGCACCTCAAATGGATTAATGTATGATAAAACTCATAGCTTGATATACTATAACTCATTCAGAAACCCACAAAATAGGTTCACTGTCAGTAAGACTTTAACATGTACTGAGTCCAATCTAATTTTACTACAGTATATACTGAATGAATTAGCATATCTGAGGAGTGTATTACCATCTAGCAGGATTTATGCTGAGCGAATGGGGATAAAAGTCTGCCACAGTGTACTAACACCTGGTGACACTGACGTAAAGTTCTAGTTGAGTGGCAAGTTTCTAGCTATTCACATCATGAACTGTGCACATTGTTTATCAAATCTTTATGTATATGGCCCATAAGGCAAGTATGTCACATGAGGTGCACATGTGCGAAAGATGCTTAAAATGTGCACAACTGAAGGTGTGCTCACGACACTGATGCCAAGTTTCATAGGGTCTAGAGGGGCAGTAGCATGGTAGATTTAAGTGCCATATCTTTTAGATTGCAGCATCCATGTTACATTTAACAGCATTCAAAGAAAAATAACCAATAAATCCACAAGGTGTTGGAAGTTAAGGGTGTTCACATGCTCTTACACAACAGCCGCCACTACAAAAGTTTCCACAATAAGATTTTCTCTTGTTGAATCCTAAATCGAATTCTTTGACAAAGGCATGCTTATACATACATATTTGACTGATATTGTAACAACTTCTAAACACTTATTCTGACTAAGAGAACACACTTTAAAAAGAAAGAAAATTCAGTCAAGGCTGTTTCTTGCTGTTTGAGTTCTGCAATAGTGAGACTTACAATAGGGAAAAAAAAGTTATATGTTGCTTCACATATTCTTTTTCAGCCTCATAAAGCTTCCTGGAATTAGTCTGATACAAACCTATGTTGTCAAGTGGTGGTGTATTAGTAATTGGATCCTTATTTTATGAACATTTTGTGCAGAATACAAAGTGTCCCTAAAAGATACTTCTTGCCTACCTAGATTTTTTCCCCTCAAACTTTAAAAAATTTGAAACTAAATTACATGTAGGCCATTACATTATCCTTCATTCTGGGAGACACAGTTGTACTTTGTTCAGCAGACTTTTTGAAAAAGTGATATTTCTTATTTTGGGTTTAATAATAATGAGTATTAAATCATTTTTCCCTCTCAATTTCCTCAATTTTTACACTACTCTTGAATTTGCACATAGTTATACAGACTTTCACCATTTTTGCAGTTTTGGCTGGTACATTTTTACCCCTTCAACTTATGTGTCAGTAACAGTACTTGGCCAGACTTCTATCAAGCTATAACAATCAAAAGTAACATGCTAGAGCTCTTTTGAATGGTATAGTAACTTTACAATGAACATGACTGTATAGTGATATTTGAAATAAAAAGTACATTGCTTAAATGTTAAACATAGCAGTTACCAAAAAACATGAAGAACTTAAATGCTTTACAGTCTCTCAAAGTTTCATTAACAGTAACATAACAACAAAATACATAGTAGGGAAATAGGACCTATTTTCAGTAGTGTAACAACACCTGTAGGACATGTGCTGTGATGGTTGACCAATCACTGAGCTTGCATCTATTTATATGATGGTTAAACTATGGACAAACAGAGTACACAGTCTGCTCCCATCAAGCTGTTGCTCACTGCTCAGTCCCATAGTTCTCATTCATGCATGTTGGTACCATACAAGTTGATAGTCTTCGTGATATCTTCTTTTCGACTGCAGCAATGTAACTGCTATTGTAAGTCATACAAAAGACTCAATTTCATTTCATGTATTGTATCAAAAAGCACCTACACTAGGACCTTGGCACAAGTGGTGGTGCAGGCTTCCTACATCTCCTCCCCCTACTTTCATTCTTTGAGTATGGTGAATATGGGGCTATTTATTTATTTATTATTTTGCCAAATTGAACATGAACATCTCTATAATGTGCTTTCATGAATAATTATTACTTCTGTTTGTATTTTCTATCACAGTAGCTAAACAGTACATGGCATCAGTGTTGCCAAGAACGGACAAATGTGTCAACAAATCAGTCTTCAAGAACTCAGGGTGAAGAACAAATTGTCCAGTTTTTGTTTCCAGTGAATCTTGCAGTTCTTTGGCCACACAGTTCAATGACAGGAGGATAACTTGGAAAAGATGATCATCCAAGACAAAGTTAAAGTGAAAATACTGCAGGGAAGACCACTGAAATTATGGATAGACCAAATAAAGGTGAAGACACACTAATCATGATCTCAGCTACTTCGAGATGCAGAAGACTGGAAGGAATGGAGACTGGTGGTAACAGCTTTCAGCTATGAAAGACAGAATACTGATGATGATTTATCCATCTCAGCGACCATTACCTTCAGTTACCTTCTTTCTATGTGTGCTTAGGCGTAGTCTAACATGCTAGAGTTGGACTGTGGTAAAGGTATCATAACCTACAATAACAATTTTGAACTGCCTTTGCAGCACATTTGCAGCTTTGTGACAGTTGTGGTCATCATAACTCCTTTGCATTACCCTTCAACCACACATTGTTGCCAATTCTGACACCAACACTGACCAATATTTAAGTGACAGTGCCCACACATTAGAACCAACACTCAGTTGAAATCATATACAGCCAACATTAATATATCTGATGCACAGATCGTGACTGGTGCCTTTGTGGTTTCTAGCCTGAATAATTATATTTAGTCATTACAAAACAAAAGGAAAACACTGAAGATAATATGGCAGGCTATATCACTTCATACATTTCAGAAAGCAGTAAGTTTTACAGATGTTATGTTATTAACTACCATTATTAAAATTTCATCAATTTCATTTTATTTATATATCTAAAAACAAAGATGATGTGACTTACCAAACGAAAGTGCTGGCAGGTCGATAGACACACAAACAAACACAAACATACACACAAAATTCAAGCTTTCACAACAAACTGTTGCCTCATCAGGAAAGAGGGAAGGAGAGGGAAAGACAAAAAGATGTGGGTTTTAAGGGAGAGGGTAAGGAGTCATTCCAATCCCGGGAGCGGAAAGACTTACCTTAGAGGGAAAAAAGGATGGGTATACACTCGCACACACACACACACACACACACACACACACATATCCATCCACACATATACAGACACAAGCAGACATATTTAAAGACAAAGAGTTTGGGCAGAGATGTCAGTCGAGGCGGAAGTGCAGAGGCAAAGATGTTGTTGAATGACAGGTGAGGTATGAGTGGCGGCAACTTGAAATTAGCGGAGATTGATGCCTGGTGGGTAACGGGAAGAGAGGATGTATTGAAGAGCAAGTTCCCATCTCCGGAGTTTGGATAGGTTGGTGTTGGTGGGAAGTATCCAGATAACCCGGACGGTGTAACACTGTGCCAAGATGTGCTGGCTGTGCACCAAGGCATGTTTAGCCACAGGGTGATCCTCATTACCAACAAACACTGTCTGCCTGTGTCCATTCATGCGAATGGACAGTTTGTTGTTAGACACACAAACAAACACAAACATACACACAAAATTCAAGCTTTCACAACAAACTGTTGCCTCATCAGGAAAGAGGGAAGGAGAGGGAAAGACGAAAGGATGTGGGTTTTAAGGGAGAGGGTAAGGAGTCATTCCAATCCTGGGAGTGGAAATACTTACCTTAGGGGGAAAAACAAACTGTCCATTTGCATGAATGGACACAGGCAGACAGTGTTTGTTGGTAATGAGGATCATCCTGTGGCTAAACATGCCTTGGTGCACGGCCAGCACATCTTGGCACAGTGTTACACCGTCCGTGTTATAGGGATACTTCCCACCAACACCAACCTATCCAAACTCTGGAGATGGGAACTTGCTCTTCAATATATCCTCTCTTCCCGTTACCCACCAGGCCTCAATCTCTGCTAATTTCAAGTTGCCGCCACTCATACCTCACCTGTCATTCAACAACATCTTTGCCTCTGCACTTCCGCCTCAACTGACATCTCTGCCCAAACTCTTTGTCTTTAAATATGTCTGCTTTTGTGTGTGTGTGTGTGTGTGTGTGTGTGTGTGTGTGTGTGTGTGTGTGTGTGTGTGTGTGTGTGTTCCTGATGAGGCAACAGTTTGTTGCAAAAGCTTGAATTTTGTGTGTATGTTTGTGTTTGTTTGTGTGTCTATCGACCTGCCAGCGCTTTCGTTTGGTAAGTCACATCATCTTTGTTTTTATATATATTTTTCCCACATGGAATGTTTCCCTCTATTATATTAATATCATTTTATTTATAATTATTTTTGCAGGTATGACAGATTTCAGTTATCAGGCCACTTGATGGAGGACAATTTGATAACTTTTGTGTATGTCAGTAAGTGATTCTGAACTGCTTCTTCTAATGATGTGTTGCAGATCAAAGTTGTCAAATTTGTGGCAAAAAATGGAAGCAGGGATTTATCACTTTATTAATTAGTCAAAACATCTCAGAAAGTTTTACAAAGCAAAGTTGAAGTTTACTTTAATGGACAGAAACTTATCTTCACAGCATTTTGTATGACAGTAAAAGACTTACAGCCTGGTGTACTTGCCTTTCCCTTCTAAACATTGGACACGTACTTTTGCATGTCATCCCAGATTTATATGGTCTTTGATACTAGAGGGCCATTGTCCAACCACTGATGCACACAAAATTTTAACCCAAGTTTTTTGGTGTTTGGATACCACATATAATCTTCACACAAGACAAGTGAATCTTTGAAAACATGGTATAGACTAGTTAAAATAAAGTCCCCATTCTAATTTGAAGCTGCTCTCACCTTCCTCAGTCTTAAATTCATTGTGCATAACATGAAGGCTGCAAGTACCTACATTTAAAATATGCTTTCCATAATTCCATTTTATGGATGGATCATCCACTAATATTGACAAAATTTTAGAAACTGCAAGACTTTGTGTAGTACTTTTGAAATTTTTCAGTATATCCTCAGAAGTTGCGTGTTCCATAAATGCAGACATTGTTTGTCTGAGGATGCCAAAATTGAAAATCTGTATCCATTTTCTTAGTTTAGGTTGAAGAATTAAGGAGTGCAACAAACAATAAAACAATATCAACTACTCTCTTAACACAGCATCATGAAATGTAGTAGCAAGAAGTCCATTAATACTAGTGCAACTATTACAGGAGTAATTTGAATTTGCACACTTTGTAGGCCACACAACTTTAGTCTTAAGATTAACGTTTCCAGGAATATAAGAAGATAAATGTACAGTCAGCATTTGTTGTAGTTTCTATTATTCTGGACTCAACTGCCTCTGCCGTGCTCGTATTCAGCAATGTAGAATTTTCAGAAACAGTTCATGTGGAGGGGTTTTTTATTCTTTAAGTGCTTTAGTCTCCCTCTTTTTTGTCTTTATTAGATTTTTTTCCTGTAATAAAAAAATGCATGACATATACTATAAATGGCAGAGCTAGTATACTTTTACTTCTAATACTGAAAAACAGGCTTATTTTACCCATCATCTGAACCTTCGGCGCACTTTCATCCATGTCTCTGATGTTTAGCTAGTTGTTGCAAAAGGTAAAATTGCTTTTGTTTTGAAAGAATGAGACTTTATGTACATTCCGTATTCCTCTTCTGCACTCCACACTATATTAAAAACACACTGACCGCTTGGTATCCCAGATGGATTGCATTCACATAGAAGTCATTATACAAACTGATGGAGATCTTCAACTCGAAATTTCTTAACAAGTTATGTGACATTTGAGGTGACGTCATATAATGTGTATAGATTATCCAATGGTAGCTTATAATGATGTCATGCTATCCACGTGGTATGTAAAGTTGCCACACCAAATTATCTTTCCCAGAAACAGTAAAACAAAATGAAGGTACAAAAATAATACAACAAAATGGCATATCGGACAATAGCATCTGGAGGACATAAAAATATGAAGTTTAATTACCTTTAAAATTTAGTGGCTGAAATAAGGAATTTTTGAGGATTTTAAGGAGGTTTCTATTATTTTTATTTACACGTCAAGTTCCGTAGGACCAAATTGAGGAGCAAATCTCCAAGGTCATAGAACATGTCAGTACATGAAATTACAACATCAAAGTAATTACAGATAAAAATAAATGTTTATCAACCCAAAAAAAGTCAGTCTATAAGTATAAGTAAACACAATCAACACTACAATAAGAACCACCTTAATTTTTCAAGGAACTCCTCGACAGAATAGAAGGAGCGACCCATGAGGAAACTCTTCAGTTTCAATTTGAAAGTGTGTGGGTTACTGCTAAGATTTTTGAATTCGAGTGGTAGCTTATTGAAAATGGATGCAGCAGTATACTGCATACCTTTTTGCGCAAGAGTTAAGGAAATCTGATCCAAATGCAGGTTTGATTTATGCCTAGTATTAACCGAGTGAAAGCTGCTTATTCTTGGGAATATGCTAATATTGTTAACAAGAAATGACACTAAGGAATATATGTATTGAGGGGCCAATGTCAAAATACCCAGACTCATGAACAGGGGCCGACATGAGGTTCGTGAACTTACACCACTTATTGCCCGAACCGTCTGTTTCTGAGCCAAAAATACCCTTTTAGGATGGGAAGAGTTACCCCAAAATATAATACCATATGATGTAAGAGAATGAAAATAAGCAAAATAGATTAATTTTTGTGTTGAACGATCACTTACATCAGGTACCATTCGAATAGTAAAAATGGCAGCATTAAGTCTTTAAACAAGATCCTGATCATTTTCGTGTTGAACGACCACATACATCAGGTACCATTCGAATAGTAAAAATGGCAGCATTAAGTCTTTAAACAAGATCCTGATCATGGGCTTTCCACGACACTTTACTATTTATCTGAACACATAGAAATTTGAACTGTTCAGTTTCACCAATCATATGACCATTCTGTGAAATTAAAACATTGGGTTTTGTTGAATTCTATGTTAGAAACTGTAAAAACTGAGTCTTACTGAGATTTAGTGTTAGTTTATTTTCTACAAGCCATGTACTTAGGTCATGAACTGCACTATTTGAAACTGAGCCAATGTTGCACATAGCATCCTTTACTACTGTGGTGTGCGTACTCTAAGACCTTCAGTACACACACCATCAGATTATTTGACTTGTCGCTCTAACGAAGTAGGCGAGTGTCAGCAATATGTCTCATAGTCTTATCGTGGCGTGTTTATCTTCTGCTGTTAGGTCAGACAATAGAAATGCCACTTGCAAGCTTAGAGTAGCAGATTGACGGTGACCAACTTTAAACAGAACTTGATTAATTTTCACACACATTTATTAAAATAATAACAAGCATAAAAATTACTTAACTTGGTTCTGGATGCTATTTACAATTGACAATCTGAAGTTCCTTTGGTATTGGTATGTTCATCTTATTTTCACATATATCTCTGATACTTGACAAAAGTGTCCATTCATTTATCTTCGTGGCTATGTACAGAAATATGGTAATCTTATTAGGTGCAGACTGGAACTTGACTATAGACTGGTACAGACAAATATAGAACATGTACAGACTGGTGCAGACAAATGCAGACTGACTAATCGGAGGTCTGTATACTCATTATAATACCTCGTGCGTTCATGTATCACTGTGCGAGTGTGATCCGCAAGGAGAAAAGGTTCTACGTAAGCAGCAATCTCATTGGCTGCGTTACATATTAATACACGGATCGGCGGAAGCAGAATTTGGTCCGTCTCTATGGCAGTGCCATCTCGTAGTGTGGAGACGGACGAGCGCTGCGCCTGTGCTGTTGTGCTTAGCGGGGCGTGCTCTAGTGGGAAAGTTGTGTAGCGCTGACTACGCGGAACTATGTACACAACAACTACCAAGCTAGTGTCATCAGCAAACAGAAATATTTTAGAGTTACCTGTCATACTAGAGGGCATATCATTTATATAAATAAGGAACAGGAGTGGCCCCAACACTGATCCATGGGGCACCCCCCATTTGAACGTACCCCACTCAGACCCCACATCACAGCCGTTATCAACATTGTGAATAATGACCTTTTGCTGCCAGTTGCTAAAGTAAGAGGAGAACCAATTGTGAGCTACTCCCTATATTCTGTAATGGTCCAACTTCTGGAGCAATATTTTGTGATCGACACAATCAAATGCCTTAGTTAAATCAAAAAATATGCCTAGCATTCGAAACCTTTTGTTTAGCACTTTCAGTACCTCACAGAGAAAAGAGAATATAGCATTTTCAGTTGTTAAACGACCTCTAAAGCTGAACTGTACATTTTATAACAAGTCGTGTGATAAAAAATGATCAATTATACTTACATACACAGCCTTTTCAATAAATTTTTCAAACACTGATGGCATAGAAATAGGTCTAAAATTATCCATGTCATCCCTTTTCCCTTTTTATAAAGTGGCTTAACTACTGAGTACTTTAATTGCTCAGGAAACTGACCATTCCTAAAGGAAAAATTACAAATATGGCTAAATACAGGGCTAACATGTGCAGCACAGTACTTTAATATTCTGCTAGACACTCCTTCATAACCATGAGAGTCCATAGTCTTCAGTGATTTAATTATTGACTCAATCTCCCTCTTGTCTGTATCATAGAGGAGTATTTCAGACATCAATCTCGGAAAGGCATTTGCCAAGAAAGTTGTATAATTCCCTGTAGAAACTAAATTTTTATTTAATTCGCCAGTAATGCTCAGAAAATGATTGTTAAGTACTGTACATATATCTGATTTATCAGTAACAGAAATATTTTTACTGCGAACTGACTTTATATCATCAACCTTGTGCTGCTGACCAGACACTTCCTTCACAACTGACTATATGCTTTTAATTTTATCCTGTGAATTAGCTATTCTATTTGCATACCACATACTTTTCGCCTTCCTAATAACATTTTTAAGCACCTTCCAATACTATTTGTAATGGGCTACTGTAGCTTGATTGTGACTACTTCTAACATTTTGATATAATTCCTGCTTTGTTCTACAAGATATCCTTATCCCACTAGTCAGCCACCCAGGCTGCCTATTACTGCTAGTACCCCATTTAGAATGTTCTAATGGAAAGCAAATCTCAAAGAGCATGAGAAATGTGTTAAGGAAAGCATTGTATTTATCATCTATGTTATCAGCACTATAAACATCCTGCCACTCTTGTTCCTTGACACGGTTTAAAAAACTCTATTGCTAATGGATTTACTTTCCTACATAGTTTGTAGTTAAATATGACATTGGTTTGAGTACAAAAGCCTTTTAGTGTTAAAATTTGTGCATCATGGTCTGAAAGGCCATTCACGCTTTTGCTAACAGAATGCCCCTATAGCAATGAACAATGAATAAAAATATTGTCTATGGCTGTGCTACTGTTCACCTGCACCGTAGTTGGAAAAAAACCATCTGCATCAGGTCATATGAATTTAGAAGATCTACCAACATCCTTTTTCTTGCACCATCATACACAAAATTAATATTGGAAGTCACCACATATAACTAATTTCTGGTACTTCCTACAAAGTGAATCACGAACCCTCTCCAGCTTGAGCATAAATGCTCTGAAGTTGGAGTTGGGGGACCCGTAAACAAAACAATTAGAAGTTTAGCTTCACTAAATTTAGGTGCCCCTGCACAACATTCAAATATCTGTTCAGTGCAATGTCTTGATACATCTATGGACTCAAATGGAATACTGTTTTTTACGTACATAGCCACTCCCCCATCCTGGAAGGAACTCCTTAAGAAACAGCCAGCTAATCTGTATCCTGGTAAAGGAAGCCTCTGAATTGTCAAATTATTTAAGTGGTGCTCTGATATACCAATAATTTTAGAGTCAACATCTATAAGCAGTTCACTAACTTTATCTCTAATACCTCTTATATTTTGATGAAATATTCTAATTCCTTTCGTACTTGGAAACATTACATCCTCGGAAGATGAGTCATTAGTTAGAGGGACTTCCTTTAAGCAGTTATACCTATCAGCTGACTTCAATTTAAAAAAAGGTGCAGCTCTAACACCAACTACTACAGGAATTTTTCCATGAGTGACCTCACCACCACCACCACCACCACCACCACCACCACCACCACCACCCACTACACTGTCACCTATAAGCTTAGCCAGCCTCCCCTTCCCATACCTACCGAGAGGCAGGCCATGCCTAGTGAAACCTGATCTACTGATAGACCCAACTGGCACCACTGAGGTGTGACCCACATCCTCTGCCATCAGCACTCTCCCCAGCCCCATGTTAACACACCTTGATTCGGGTGTACAAACCATGGTGAAGAATTTGCAGCTTACCTTTATTCAGACAGATATTAAATAAGATCATTCACCTTTGTATTTGTTGTATTCATATCTTTGTTGCTACAAATTTGCCCAAGAAAATTTGTAAGTGAACCATGTGCTACTGTGCATTTCATCCATCAGTGTCCCTGAACAGACACATTCTTTTGATGACGAAGGAGAACAAGTTAACAAACTCAGAAGACAACAAAGACAGAACAGAAACAATGTTGGTGCCAATGTGTGGTCGGTGCACCAATATTGGACCAGTGTCCTTTGATGATTGGTAGAATTATCAATGAGCAGTGGCATCATACCAACAATGGGGCTAACATTGGTTCAAATGCTGTTTCATCAGTCCACACACTGGATAAACACTGGTGGCACCGATGTGCACCCCAGTGCAGGACCATTTTACTCAAACACTCATTTTGCATGTTCATTCTATGGCCAACCATAGTGTTAGCTGAAGCTTTTGCTCTCTTTCTGTACTGGCATACGCTGATGCCAGCACATCATGCAGCATAGAGGTTACGAGAGTATCGATAGAGGCCAACGACAAGGCTTGCTGGAAATGTGCCGCCAATGCCCTTTCAACTGCCATTATTTAGGATCGCTGCCACAGACTGGAGGGTCAGTTAGCCAGTTAGTTCAAGCATGTTACGCCAGTTAGTTTGAGTCTGTATGCCATGGAGTTCCAATGTGTCACCATGATGGAGCCACAGACTCAGCCTCTAGCACAGAGACAGGCAGCACGTAGCAACATTATAGTGAATGTAGTGGACTTCTACTTCAACAGCATTGAGGCTATGTGGACTATGAAGAAGAGAGCTTGTACCACAGCTCATGGAAACTATAAAATATTGTTTGATGAAACAAAAATTCTGTCCCATGCCTCCACATACTGGGATTCTGTTATTAAGGAGGCTATTGAAATAAGAATGAGCTAAAAGAACTTTAACCACCATAGCGGATACCATCTGAGCTATGCATGGAAATGAGCGCATGATGCAGAGAAGCAGCAGAGATGTTCCTTCCAAGGTTTACGTTCCAATGGAAGCAGTGGCACCACCAGCGCACACAATGACACTGTCTGCGACAGCAGTACGTAATTGCCGACCAATCATACACCGACCAATCAGAAGCCATCCACGTGCTATAAAAAGGCTACCACAGCAGCAGTGAAGACAGTCAGTTGCTCCTGACAATGACGATGGAGGTAATCATCGAAAGCTCGAGATTTTATCGAGAACTGACTCGGCAAGAATACCGAGAATGTTTTACATATTGTTTAGTGAAGATGATTTACTTGCTTCTCTTGTGTTTCAGATTGTAGGGGGTTTCTAATTGCAAATTTGTTGTTGTGTTCTTCAAAGTATTCCAGGAGGGGAGCTGCAGAACTAATCCAATTTCTCTTTTTCAGAGGCTTTGCTTGCTTGTTTTTTGCTACAATGTATTTGTGTAAACCATCAGTACCCCATCCCCTCCATCCCCAGCCATGTGCCTAAGCTTCAGACAGCCAATGTAATGGATCCCACACAAGCTTTTCAGTTTCAGAACCAACAAATTTCTGTCTTGCTGACGACGGTACAACAACTTCTGGTAGCACAAGCAATGGTGGCCGCACAACAGACCGACTGACACGCCCAAGTGCTGCAGCCCAGCATGCCTATGTTCCAGCAACTTAACAACACAGAACAAGAATGGTATAAATACCTGACACAGTTCCATGTGCATTGTGCAGTTCACTGCATCCAAGATATTGCACAATGCGGGCTCCCCAGTGTCCAGGTTAATACAAAAACTATTCCCTACTGTGTCTCCTGATGAGCTTAGCTATGACAAAGTAATTGCTGCATTAACCAAGTACTGTTACCAGTAAGTTCAAGTAGCTGCCGCCAGATATCAGTTCTTTTGTTTGCAGAAAAAGCCAGAACAGACATACTGTCAGTGGTATAGAGAATTAACGAACATGACTAAGAAGTGGAAATTTAAGTGTAGTTGTGGCAACTTTTACAGTGACCTCATGATTGCAGACACTATAATATTCAATGTACTTGATAGTACAATATGGGAACAGATCCTAAAGTACTCTGATCCTTCACTTCCTCAAATGTTGCGAATCTTAGAGCAACATGATTCAGGTGCCACAGCGGCCGATAAGTTTGACCAGGCCCCGATTTGCTGGGTCAAGTTGCCCCTTGCTCATGACCACCCCAAGCAGCCATAACAGCGAGCATGTACACATCTGTGTGGACAGCCTCATAAACATGTAAACAGATCTGTGAACTTAGTGAAGTCTTGCCTCCGATGTTTTGCTCACCATAAAAGACAAGATTGCTCATCATGTAATGCAGTGTTACACATGTGGAAAAAGGCCATGTCCAAACAGTTTGTTTGCAATGGCACGAAAACGCCAATTTTGCCCACTCCCAAAAAAACAGGTTTGTGCACGTGCAGTGAATGTTCTGTTTTCCAAACCTGACAAACATAAGGTTTAGGCTGTGCCTCATTCTCACCATAGTGCTATGCAATGATGTTCTAACAAGCTATTGTCTCATTACACATTGCTGGCCATCATGTGAACTTTCTGTTAGACACAGGTAATTCAGTAACCTTGCTTAATCATGCCGCCTATGAATAGTTAGGCTCATCTGGCAAGCACCTCACTGCTTACAATGGACAGGAAATTCCCATGCTTGGAAAGTGTAGTTTGCCTGCCATAAACAAATCTCACGCCAGGATGAGGAATTTTACAGTGTTGGTTGGATGTTTTGGGGAGAGGGGACCAAACAGTGATGTCATTGGTCCCATCTGATTAGTGAAGGATGAGGTAGAAAGTCACCTGTGCCCTTTCAAAGGAACCATTTGCCTGAAGCAATTTAGGGAAATTACGGAAAACCTAACTCAGGATGGCTGGACGTACGTTTGAACTGTCATCCTCCAAGATGTGAGTCCAGGGTGCTAACCACTGTGCCACCTGGCATGGTTTTACTGTGTTGAAATCAAGAGACAGAGAGAACATTTTCAATTTAGATGCTTTTTATTAGCATCCAAGACAATGTACTTTCCATATGGGCTTTTGATTCAAAAGCCACTGTAGCTAGCTTGCTTAAAGAAATTCCTGAACTATTATCCAAAGGAATGGGAAAAGCTAATAAATTTGTAGCACATGCACAACATAAGGTTTTTCAGGCCTGCCCTGTTCAAATTGCTTTAAGAGACAAAGTAGCCAGTGAATTGAAAGAATTTCAAGATAATGGTGTAATTGCTCCCACTCAGCTAGTCAATGGGCAAGCCCACTAGTTTTGCTGCCTAAGCCTTCTGGTTGCATTTGCATTTGTGACGACTTTAAGTCTACTGTCAACCCACAGACAGTAGTTGACACTTATCTGTTATCTTACCCTGAGGAACTCATGGACAGACTTGATGCAGTTACTTTTCTTAGATAGATTTGTGTGATGCCTATTTGCAAATTCCATTGGATGAAGAATCACAGAAAGTGTTTGTTGTAAATATTCACTTAGGACTGTTCAAGGATTTGTGTCTGCCCTTTGGCAGTGCTTCTGCACCTGCGATTTTCCAATGTTACTTGGAACAGCTGACTGCGAAAGTGCCATTTTGTTCAAACTACCTTGGTGATATTGTTATTTCAGGTCATACACCAGAGATACACATTGCCAGTTTGTGTGCTCTTTTTCAAGTGTTGTCAGAAGCAGGACTTAGGTCTTGTCTCAGAAAGTGTGACTTTTTTCAAACTGAACTACATTACTTAGGTCATGTGATAAACAGTCAGGGTATTCACCCACTCCAAGCTCATTTGCTTGCAGTCCATGACCTGCCTGCTTCTGACAATGTGTCTGAACTGCAATCAGTACTAGGCAAGATGTTGTACTACATTTGGTTTATACAGCGTGCTGCACAGATCGCGGCTCTATTGCATCGCTTGCATTGCAAAAATGCACCTCTTGTGTGGACTAAATATTGTCAAGACACATTTCAGAAGCTCAAAAATGCTTTGCTTAGTGACAGATGTTTAGTGCATTTCGACGCTGCCAAGCTGGTAGGTTTGCAAGTGAATGCTTCTTCTTACGGAATCGGCACTGTGCCCCTGCACAGAACTGGTGAACAAGACAGATCTAATGCTTTTCCTCAAAGTTTCTCTCTCAAACAGAGTGCAATTATTCTCAAATTGAAAAAGAAACTCTTGCTATTGTGTATGGTGTAACAAAATACCAATACTGTTTGTATGGTGGGAAGTTCTATTTAGTGACAAATCACAAGCCTTTGCTGTCCTTGTTTCATTTGTCAAAGCTGATTCCTATGCTCACTGCTCAAAATTTGCAATGGTGGGCTTTTGCTTTCACAGTATCAGTATGAAATTGTGTACAGACCTATGGAAAAGCATGCCAATGCAGATGCCCTATCTTGCCTTCTAATTGCCC
Source organism: Schistocerca serialis cubense (assembly GCF_023864345.2). Classification (NCBI taxonomy): domain Eukaryota; kingdom Metazoa; phylum Arthropoda; class Insecta; order Orthoptera; family Acrididae; genus Schistocerca; species Schistocerca serialis. The sequence continues at coordinate 602,793,505 of NC_064644.1, read as the reverse complement.
AAACTGTGATTTTGATGCATCTGCCATATCTAGTTGCCAAATCAATGTGCAGGACTCTGACTTGCTGGAATCTTATCACCTTGCACTACAGAAAAATTGCTCATTCCACAGAAGCAGACCCAGACCTCAAGATTTTGTTGCATTACATTCGCATATCTTGGCCAGAGCTCACTAGTGCAATGATATTTTGCCCATTGGCATAGCCTGTTAGTTCAACAAGGTGTAATTCTAGTTCAAAATGAAAATGGACAATCCTGTGTGCTCATTCCCAAAGTGTTGCAGAAGGATGTGTTGTGTTTGCTCCATCAAGGACATTGGGGAATTGTTTTCACTAAACAGTTAGCACATTGGCACTGTACTTGGCAGAGCATGGACGCCCACATTGAACACATGATGTCACTGTGTCATGCATGTGCAGAGAACCAGTCCACTCCACCACAGATATTCTCAGCTTGGCCTAAGACTCAGTTGCTATGACAGCAAGTGCACATAGACTTTGCAGGATCATTTTGGAACACTCATTGGCTCATAGTGGTAGACTTTCAGCATGTACTCATTTGTGGTGCCTATGAACTCTACCACAGCATGTAGTACCATTCAAGCATTGTGCTCAATATTTTGCACAGAAGGTTTGCCAGAAGTACTTGTTTTGGACAATGGACCACAGTTCACTTCATGTGACTTTGAACAGTTTTGTGAAGTCAACAGAATTTGTCAACTAACAATTTCTCCATTTCATTCGCAGTCCAATGGAGAAGCAGAATACTTTGTATGCACTTTGGAGCAACAGATGGCCAGACTTTGCACCACCCGCACACAGGAACAGGCGTTGCAACTCTTTCTCACCTCCTATCGCTCCCACCCACTAGACAGACCATCACCGGCAGAACATCTGCATGGCCGCCACCATCGGACACTGCTACACTTTCTACACCCACTGCAGCATCCAGTGCCACCAATGGTCTGCAAGTATCACTTTGCGCCATGCAATCTTGTTCTTTTCAGGGTTTATGGCAACAATGGGTGCTGGAAAAGAGGTGTAATTCAGGAATGCATTGGTTCATATATGTACTAAATTGCTGGTCCCAATAGTTTTTAGCACCACCACCAGAACGAAAGTCGTGCATCTCATTTGTCCCATGATTCTGCTGCTTTTCTTCCACCAGATTCATGGCTTCATGGGACCATGTGGCCTTCGCAGCCACCCGCTGGTGCCACCAGGGCACCCCAGGAGGAGCGGATGGACGATGCGTCCTCGTCACCGCTCGCTGACCCCATCGACCTGGACCTGCCATTCCTATCATTGCCCCAACACATGCTCTCAGGCCTGGGCTTGTGCCCTGGCAGTAGTTTTCCAGAGGACGTTTCTGTTGCATCGCAAGACAGGTGGCAGGATATGGTTGGGAGACCACCAACCTTCACAGTCAAGTCTCCCGGCTCATCACAATGTCCAGCATCCTGTCTCCCTCCCTACTGTCATTCACAGCCTCACTACACACCAGCTGCATGGAATTTCATGGAACAGAAATATGCTGGTGCCAGTACGCCATGTGGAATAGAGGTTACAAGAGTATCGATAGAGGCTAACGACAAAACTCGCTGGAAACAATTCACCAACACCCTCTCAGCTGCCAGTATTTAGGATCACTGCCATGGACCAGAGGGCCAGTTAGCCAGTTAGTTCAAGGGTGTTATGCCAATTAGTTCGAGTCTGTACGCCATGGAGTTCCAGTGTGTCACTGTGACGGAGCCACAGACTTAGTTTCTAGCACAGAGACAGGCAGCACATAGCAACATTATAGCAAATACAGCAGACTTCAACAGCATACAGAAGAGAGCTTGTACCACAGTACATGGAATCTTAAAGTTAAGTAGCTCTTCGTTAATGAATAAGGAACCCAGTTATTAATTGTGTGCAGTTTGTGTTACAGAACAAGGATACTAGCCACCAACTAACATTCTCTCCTTGCTTCCCATGGTACAGCTCTAAGAGACATCAACACAACATAAAAGTGGCTAAAGAGAATACAATACTTTGTGTTGCTGAAATTTTTCTACTTTCCTTTTGTGGTTGGAACTTCTTGACATGATCCTTCTAACACCATGAGCAGCAATGGCAACAATGCCACTTTTGTAGCTGAGGTGGGAGGTAATAAACTCTTGTCATATATCTCCAGTGTAATAAGTCTCAAAGTGATGTCAATCAGTTATCTGTTGCAGTAAATGTGGAAATTCTACATTACACTACCACATATTTTCAGATATAGTGGTGTTAGAGTGTCTGTTCTTTTACACTCACTGTGAAGTACACTGGTCAAGGGAAGCAACATAACAATTCATTGAGAGCTACAAAGCAAATAGACCCCATGGCTGGTCCCTGTTTTCCACTACACAATGTGGGAGCAGGTGGAGAGTGTTAAAATATAACAACAAGAATGTGGTAAACAAAAATAAATTGTCTACTAAGGAAGGAAAACCCAGGAATTCCAGAAATAAATGGATGAAACATGGCAAAAAGCAAATCTTAATCCTCACCTATTGCATTCTGGCCATGGTAAGATTTATAAATTGATACTTCATACATGCATCATGTAACCTCCTTACAAAATTTCATGCTGACAAATTGCATACTTGAATTTCATATTATGCAATGCTTTCATTTATTTAATGGTGACTGAGGCTCCAGAAACAGATCCAGTTTCTCAGGAGCCTCGAAGTGCAATGCTACCGGCCTCACATGAGCCCTGCCTCTAGCCTTGGCAGCCAGATATCGTGGACGTGTGTGTGTGTGTGTGTGTGTGTGTGTGTGTGTGTGTGTGTGTGTGTGTGTGTGTGTGTGTGTGTGTGTGTGTGTTTGCGTATCTGCGAGTTTGAGAATGCATGTCATCTAATTTTGATGTAGGCCTTTTTGGCCAAAAGCTTTGTTTGAAAGTCTCTTTGTTGTGCCTATCTGCAACACATTATCAGTACTATGTGATGAGTAGCAACTGTACTTTTCAAAAAATTCTCATTATTTCATCCTGGATTTTCCATTGTTTGATTTAGTCTTATTTTGTTGTGTTATTATTAAAGCATCAAATGTATTGTGTCCTTTGTGATTATTATTACTGAAAGCTGAATAAAGTCATATTTCATGTTTCATTAGTTGGCCATTCTTTCTTCTGCAGTTGCTACCTAAATATTTCATTCTGTATTTGTAGATTTCTGTCAATAATGCAGTTTGAAAATAAAACACAAATAAATATAAAATTTTTGTAGACAATAAATCCACAACTAAGTGTTTCCTTCACTAAGTGTTGTAAAAAGTCCATTTTTAATCACAGGTAGTGGCAGCAACAGTATTCCACCAGGGGGCATTTATCATTTTCTTCATAATTTTTCATGGTTTTAGTGTCTTCCAGTATTTAGCTCAACACTACACATTTTCATTGTTCTATTACTTTTGAATGATTGTTGGTATTTAGTTCGCTTTTTTATGGAGGTTACAGTGTAGGCTCATTTGAGTTTAGGTAAAAACTTTTTCTATTTTTAAAACACTTGCATATGAGCAGTAACTGCTTTAATTTCAATATATAGAAACGTGATATTTTTCAAAAAATTCTAAAATTGAAGGAATGTTCACAATGTCCTATTTAGTGTACTCAGTTGTTATATTCTGTGTTTACATTTATTTTTTACATGAATAATTATATTAGTATATTTTCATTATTTCAGATTCAAAAAAGCAAGAAGCGGGATAAAAGAAAGCAAGTTGCTCTGCTTAAGTTTCTTCAAGGCAAAAGATGAAAAAGTGATAGGGTGGAGGCCAAGTTAATCAAAAACAGTGGTGGTGATAGCTGTCCTTACTGGTCCTTACTGGTAGCAGATGGGTAATGGTGTACATAGTTCCAGGTCATGTGGTAATCATTGTATTAATGATTGTGAGAGCAATAAGGAGAGATTGCTATTGCCTCAGAAGTGAATTATAGATGCCAATGACATTGTGCTACTGAAACAAATTTGGCTACAAGCTCAAATTGTTTGGAGCTGTTGAAACTATGGGAGCCATATAAATATTATGATTTCCTGTCAAGTAAACCCAAAAGTGAAAGACCTACCAGAAAATTCCAGTATGCATGGTTAAGAAGTTTACAAGGTTGGCTTGGTAGAAGATGTAGTGTTCTGCAAATATTGTGTATTTTTTGTTTGCATTTTGCTGGACATATATCTTTACAACATGCAGGTTATTTGGCGCAAGATATTTAGGAAATGGGAATGTGCCTTGCAGTATTTCAGTATCATAAAGATTCATTTTTATGTTACACCTACTTAAGGCAAATATCCAATAACAACAAAAACCAGTGGATACTTCACTGGAAGAAAATAAAATCAAAGAGGCAACTTATAGCAATTGAATCTCATGATAAAAATGATAATATTGTGTGGAAAACAAGATTTATCATTATGCAGCCATAATGATCAAGGACCAATTGATTTGAATAACTTATCATCTAAAAATGAAGGAAATTTCAAATGATGAAATGTGAACATTTTTTGTTTCACACCTCTTGCTTCTACAACTGCACTATGCAAATAATCTTGTAAACTACTAAAGATCTGTGTCTGAATGCCAAATCCCAAAGGAGAAAAGGTTATGAAGGCTCTCATGCTAAGAGCATAGAGTTTATAGGGACTCAAGGACATTCAATTATAACCTAAGGCTATTTAGGAACGTTGCATGTTACACTATTTAATTCTTGCAATTTCAGAATTTTGCCAAATTCAAAACATCAGATATTGTTTTGGTATAACTGAAAGGACATATTTGTTTTTTCACCCTGCAAAGAGACAAGACATTTTATCAAAGGAGTTTGAAGAATTTTGCCCTGAATCAAAAAATTGCATTTAAGGGAACTATACGTGACAAAATGGGTGGATAGTTATGACTGACTGCTTTCACCAAACTTCTGAATGCTGTATGAGAATGTTTGGATGTTGCCCTTTTTCTAAGTGAATTCATTTTTAGAAACCCAGTTTTATTAACTATATACCTACAAAAAGAAGATTTGAATTGTACTACCAAGTTAAACATTCTCAAATGTCTCAAGTTCTATTCCTGAACATCAAAAAATATGCAAATGATTATTTTGAGAAACTTTTTTACTTAAGCAAGAGCAAAGTCTGGAAAACATGAAATGTGAGGCATCCATCGTTATTCCAAGGACAAATGAATGCCAAGTCTATCACTCCAATAGAGATATTTCTGATCTCAAATCATATTTCTCTCTTTCTTTCATTTTTGGATGACACAATTTCAAAAATAGGAGCAGGTTTTTAGCTCATGAAAATATTCTGTCATCCTTCTTTGTTTGGTGTCTGTCTCAGGACAGTGGTCAAATTTTATGAAAATGACCCTAAAATGGTACCTTCATTGGCACTGAACAGGCATATGGCCAACATTTACTATGGGAAAGACAAATGATGGGATTTCCAGGCACCAAACAGTCAGCTACTGAAATGTTAAACAGATATGAAAAATAGATGTTTCTCAAAATACACAAGTTTCTTAAAATAGTGCAGTCATCTGTGTGACAACAGCAACTCTAGATAGAAGATCCAGTGCAGTTAGAAGACTGTAGATATATTTGAGGAATAAAATAGGAGAAAATACTTCTTTACTAATTTTTAATGTCAGTATATCTTGTCGTCACACCATTTTCTATGCCTATGAGTATATCCCTGTTTGATATTTAAAATATCACTTAGATTTTTCAGTTTGCTGAAGTACTTATAATAGATTAAGAAAACTTCTTCATTTACTCTAAAGGATTTGAAGACGTGATGCTATAAAATTTTTGTGAGCCTCTCAACCAAACTTGTGGACTTGTCATTGTTCTGGCTTAAATGTGGATACTAGTTTACATATTAGGAAAGCCTCCATATCTGAAAATACTGAATATGATGCATGCCTACCAGGGAGTTAGGTTATCAAAAGAGCCACATCACTCAGGCCTGATCGCTAGCTTGTGTGAGGATGCTGGTACACAAGAATGTAGGGCCATTTGGGACCTGTACCAGAGACAACCTTGAGATCTTAGAGGATAGTGGAGTTAAGATATACAACTAGGGGTGGACCAGGAATCCCATTGGCTACTAAAGAGGCCAGGATAGATGGGAATGTAGAATCCAGGGAAATGTACCTGATGATGCAACCACTAGAAAGGCTTGCTATCTGATCTGCTTGTTCAGTCCAGCTGTGAGCAGTCACAAAATCATGTCTTTGGTGGGAAGTACAGTGGGTGGAAGTGTGGAACATGTGAACTTATCAAGCAGCCTGGTTTGGTAATAAGCAAGTTGAGAGAAGCCATCGAAATACTAAACACCCTGGCAACAGGAATAGAGAGGATGAAGTTAGGCTTACCCATCTTGGGTGCCAGCCCTCAATGTCCCATAGGCCACACCAACACCACGAGATGCATGTACTACCACTGAGTAGGTGTGACCATTCAGCGTGCATCCAGCAAGAGGAAAACAGAAGCCCACACCTCACACCCATGACCACCAATCAAGGCACACAAAGTGAGAAGCAATAGATAACAGCAGGTCCCCACTCCCTCCAACATCATAACCTATTAGAATAAAGTTCCCACTCCTTCCATCTTAAGAGACCAATTATAACAACACGCTTTTTATAAATTTGATGTAATTTTATGCTCAGTGAACAGTAACGATAAAATATAAGTTCTGCACAGGTAAAACATACCACTAGACCACGAAAAAGGCCCCTGTCACCGTGGCTGAAACATTGGTTTCTCCAGTAACTTTTTTTCAACATTCTAATGCAGTGTGATACTTGGAGAACTTTTATGTCAATGTGTTACACAGTGGATCACAGAAGGGGGTGACATTATTGGACCAGTGTTACGCATGCAATATCACTGCAGCAGTCACAGCTGTGTGGTTCCTTACTGGACACATTCTCTCCTTCCCTTTTTAATGTGTGATATTGAGTTCAATTTACATGATTATAATAGGCTTATCAGTTTTCTGAACACTTTTGCTGCTAGCTTCGGACATTCTGGGAGTGGGTGGATATGTGTGTGTATGCAAGTGTATACCCGTCCTTTTTTCCCCCTAAGGTGAATCTTTCCACTCCTGGGATTGGAATGACTCCTTACCCTCTCCCTTAAAACCCACATCCTTTCATTTTTCCCTCTCCTTCCCTCTTTCCTGATGAAGCAACCGTTGGTTGCGAATGCTTGAATTTTGTGTGTATGTTAGTGTTTGTTTGTGTGTCTATTGACCTGCCAGCGCTTTCTTTTCGTAAGTCACATCATGTTCGTTTTTAGATATGTTTCAGTACTTGTGTTGTTCCATATAATCCTCATCACATAAGTCATTTTTGGTAGTTTAGATTTTAATGATGTGATGTGGGAATTCCATTTAAGATTGTCTTGTAAGTATATGCCAAGAAATATTGTTTCAGTGACACTGTTAATTCTTTGATTTTTCATGGACATGTTTGGTTTTAATGGGTTTTTATTTTGTTGTGTATGGAAGTGTAAGACGACTATTTTTTGAGGGTTTATCAGTAATTTATTCCTAACAAACCACTGTGTGACATTTTCATTTGTGACTTTAGCATTTAAACTTAGGGCCATTTTGTTTTCACCTTCAATTAATACGCCTGTGTCGTCTGCAAATAGCACTGGTTCGGAATGTCGAACGTGTAGGGGGAAGTCGTTTATGAAAATTAAGAAGATAAAAGGACATAAAATTGAGCCTTGTGGTACACCGTGGGTTAATGTGGAAGGTTTCGATTGATAAGCTTGGAGTTCTTTTTTTTCCCATGTGTTTCACCTATGTTATCTGAGAGCGATTTTCTAGGTAGTATTTCAGCCCCTCGTGTGGCAGGCCTCTTACACTATACCGCTCTAACTTTCTTGGGAGAATTTCATGGTCTATTAAATCAAATACTTTTGTTAAATCCAGGAAAATCCCCAAGACATTTTACATTTTAGTGAGTATCCACTGAATTTGAAATATGATTTATGAGGCTAAAGGTGGCTGTTTCAGTACTGCACTGAGGCCTGAAGCCATGCTGAAGAAATTAGTTAATTGTGACAGAACTAGTTTTTCAATGATTTTTGAGAAACCTGAGAGGAGTGACACAGGCCTATAGTTGACCATCTGCTGCTGATCGCCCTTTTTGTAAAAGGGTACAACTTTTGCAGTTTTTAACTGTTGTGGGAAAATACCACTTGATAGTGAAGAATTGCATATATCTAGCAGTGGTGTGAGTATCTGTTCAGCTGATACTTTTATAATATAGTCTGGCATATTGTCAACTCCGGCTGAATATTTATGTTTTAATGACTTTATGGTGATTAACAGTTCTTCCCTACTTATTGGTTGAAGGAACATGGATGTATTTGATACACTATTTCCAGAAATTTCCGGTAATATTTTGTTTGATGTTTTTCCCATTTGTTCCTTCACTAGCTCACCAGAAATATTGGTGTAGTAAATATTGAAGTGGTTAGCAATTAATTTTGGATTGGTGATCTTGTTGCCCGCCTGTGACAATACAATATTTTTATGTGTTTCCACCTTTCCAGTAAGTCTCTGTAGTGTGTTCCACATTGTCTTAGCTTTGTTTGTATGATTCCATAATAAGTTTGTCATTTTCCCTTAATTTTGCTTCCCTTATTACATGACTCGGAGTTAACTTGTATTTTTTGAAGTAGTGAGCAAATTCAGGGCTGCTATCTGTTTTTGATAGAGCAAATAGTTCTCTTTTTCTTCTACATGATACTTTGATCCCTGATGTGATCCAAGTTTTGGGTTTGTTGGGGCCTTTACAAATTATTTTCTTTTTTGGAAATGCAATTTCAGAACAATACCTGTAAATTTCCATGAAATTATCCAGCATTTCATCTGTGTTGTAACTGTTGTAGATTTTATTCCACGAGTGGGTACTTAGCATATATTTGAAATGCTCAATATTTTGCATGCTGAATTTTCTCTTGTAGATAACACTTCCACTCCTAGACAAGTCAATACTTCTGCGAACGGTAAGTAGTTGTGCATTGTGGTCACTGTAGCCAGTATTAAAGTTTTCTGAGGTGTGCATGTCTGTGTTTACAAAGATCTGATCAATAAGTGTAGCAATAGTTTTTGTTATGTGTGTAGGGAAGTTTATTTTAGTGCACAGGTTATATTCTTGAATAATATTAAGGAATTTTTCTCTTTGGGAGCTGTGTGTTAAGAGGTCAATATTAAAATTGCCACACAGAACTATAGTTTTGCAAGTATTTTTAAGTTTCCCTAGTGCAAGGTCAAGTTTTTTAAAGAAAATGTTTACATTGCTGTTGGGTGATCTGTAAACACACATTATTATAGCTTTTCCTGATGTTACTTCAATAGCTGAGGCTTCAAACTGATTTATACAGTCTATTATCTTATAGTCTATGTTTTCTTTTACATAAATGCAGCTTCCTCAAAGCTTTGATATTGATCTGCAAAAGTAGTTTGCCAGAGTGAAACTGGTTATGTTTGAATACTGTAAATGGTCCTTCTCTAGCCAGTGCTCACAAAAACATAAAACTGATACCTCCTTCCACTCATTGCTAAGAAGCACATTTATTTCATCAAGTTTGTTTGGTAGGGACTGTATGTTTCAGTTGATCAACAAAAGAAGGAACTACAAAAATGTTCAGGGAAATTCAGGAATACAGAAAAACAAATACTAAGGAATCAAAGAAACAGTAAGTGCAGGGAAGCTAAGGTGGAATGGCTGCATGAAAAATGTGAAGAAATTGAAAAATAAATTATTGTCAGATGGACCAATTCAATATAAAGAAAAGTAAAAAATCCTTCTGAAACTGATGGTAAAGGATTAACCGAAGAGCAAATTCTTGAAAGTCTGAGAAAAATAGGGGTAAGCTGTAGGGAAAGATGGATAATATACAATATTTACTAGAACCAAGAGGGAATAATAAGATTGAAGACTAAGAATTAAGTCCTGAAATTAACAAGGGTAGTCTTTTACCTTCAGTATTCGATCAGTACATCAAAGATACAATGATGAAAATAAAAGAAAGGGGATCAAAATTCAAGGTGAAAGGATATTAATTATAAGATTCATTGATCACATTGCTATCCTCAGTGTAAGTGAAGAAGAATTACAATACTTGTTGAACTGAATGAACAATCAAATGAGTACAGAATATGAACTGAGAGTAAATTGAAGAAAGACAAAAGTAATGAGAAGTAGCAGAAATGAGAACAGAAAGAAACTTAACATCAGAATTGGTGATCATGAAGCAAATGAAGTTAAGGAATTCTCCTACCTAGGCAGCAAAATTACCCACTACAGGCAGAGCAAGGAGGACATAAAAAGCAGGCTAGTATTTGCAGAAAGGGCATTTGTCTACTAATATCAAGCATAGGCCTTGATTTGAGGAAGAAATTTCTGAGAATGTATGTTTGAAGCACAGCATTGTATGGTAGTGAAACATGGACAATGGGAAAATTCGAACAGAAGAGAAGTGAAATATTTGAGATGTGATGCTACAGAAGAATGTTGAACATTAGCTGTACTCATAAGGTAAGGAATGAGGAGGTTCTCTGAAGAATCAGCAATGAAGGAATATATGGAAAATACTGACAAGAAGAAGGGACAGGATTGATAAGACATTGTTAAGACTTCAGGGAATAACTTCCATGGTACTAGAAGGAGTCAGAGGGAAGACAGAGACTGGAATACTTACAGCAAATAACTGAGGACATAGGTTGCAAGTGCTACTCTGAGATGAAGAGGTTGTCATGGGAGAGGAACTGGGTCCCATCAAACCTATCAGGAGACTGATGTCTCAGAGAGGGAGAGAGAGAGAGAGAGAGAGAGAGAGAGAGAGAGATGTGGGTGACAGCTGTGGCATTGCCACTTGTAGCTCGACCTCTGGGCCATAGTTGGCCTTCAGTGGGTTCCTAGCTGCTTGAAAGAAGAAGAAAGAGTGGTATAATTACAAGTGGATCAGTAGCTCAGGTTGGGGAAGGATGCAGAAGGAAATTAGCTGTGATCTTGTCAAAGGAATCATCCCAACATTCACCTTAAGTAATTGAGGAAAACAATGGGGAATTTAAATTTGAATTATTGGCTGGGTATTTAAACCACATTTCTTCCAAATTAGTCCACTGTCTCACCACTGCACCACCTTGCTTCAGTATCTGCCATATTGAACAATGGTGATTCCAAATAACACCTAGGAAAATAGGACAGATGATGACAAGACACTTTAGTGAGTTGACCTCCACCTACTACATCAATCACAGATTCTGCCAACACTTGGAAACACAAAGACTAGACTTCTTGTCTGACAACTTTGAGCTATGTAATGGCCCTTTCTCCCTGTGGGATCAGCAGTCTTCATGTGAGCTGGTAGGATTCAATACGATATGCTACAACTCCCTAGGTATGGACATGAAAGAAGTCTTCCTGTGCCTCTTCAGCCAAATATGGGCTGAAGGCTACTATCCAGATTCATGGTGCATCGCAATTCTTATATCACTTCTGAACCCATGGATGGAAACGTTATCTCCAGATAGCTACAGTAGTGCTGCTGTATAGGGAAGATGCTTGATCAGATGATCAACTGACACCTAGTGTGGTCCCTTAAAACCAGGGGATTGCTCAGTCACTTCCCGTTTGGGCTTTGGAAATACCAGTCTAGGCTTCAATCTCCTCCAATCAGAGGGTGCAACACAAGTGTCATCCCTATGCAAACAGCAATTTATTGGTATCTTCTCCAATCTGGAGAACGCATATGATACCACCAGGACAGACAATATCACCCATCAACTGCTTGGATGAAGATTTTGTGGGCACGTCTCCATTTTTCTGCAGTCCTTCCTCACTGAAAGATATTTTCACTATTGAATTGGTGCTGTAATAAATAGTACCTCTTCTACATCAAGGAGCTCAGGCAAATATTCTTTATTTTCTGATGCCTTTTTGATATTCTGCTCTTCTCAACTCTTACAAATACTACACCTCAACTAAAGTTGATGCTTAATATGTTGGAGTATTGGGCCGATAAACTGGTTTTAAATACTCTACAGAAAAAACTGTTTATTTGTATTTTTCTAATTTATATCTATCCTTTACTTACCCAGAACTCCAGCTGATTATCTTGGATTTTAAGACCTCAGTGCAGGTCTTGGGCTTAACCATAATCAGAGGTTGACATGGCTGTCACACTTCCATGATCTCAGATGTAGATGCCTGAGAGCACTAAACATCTTAAAATGACTTACTGGTAAAAACTGGATAGCATATCATTTCAGTTTGCTCACAGTCTGTGGAACCTTTGACCACACGACTTGAGTGTGGCAGCACCTGGCTAGACCTTCTGCTTAGAGCTATTGGATGTTGTCCACCATGCAAGCATTAGATGAGTACAGGAGCTTACGAAACCAGTCCCATTCCCAGCCTTTGTGCAGAGACTGATGAGCCACCACCTACCATATGGAAAGAACTCCTCATGATGTGAAATGTATACAAAGAGAGGTTCATCTCTGAACATCCTGTTTTCAGTATTGAGGTTGAATAATCCATACAATGGAGATTTACCATCACCAAGAATCTTAGCCTTTTCCTGTCCATCATGCAATGGAATAGCTTGAGCAATTTGATGTAGTGGACATATCACTTCCTGAACAGGGGAAGAGCAGATATCTTCCCTGGATGACTGGAAGCCTACTCTTAACTTGGATATGATGGAGTACAACTAACCAACACTCCACTTTAAAAAGGATTTTTAACTGCAGTTTATCGGAGTATCATGAGAACTTTATGGTTTTTATCAATGGATCAAAGAAAGGAAGCAATGTCTAGTGTTCCGTTATCTTCCCATATTTTATTATTAAAATTCACGCAACAGGCCACTTCTTGGTGTGCTGTGCAGAGCTGTGGGTGGCCAAGAAGGCACTGGAGCATATGAGACTTCTTGGCAGATGGAAATTTCTCCTCTGCACAGACTCTTATGCTTTGTAGGCTTTCAGCAAACATTCTCAGCAGATACGACTGTTCAGATAGTCTAAAACACTATCAATCTCCTGCACAGGCAGAAGAAAGAGGTGATCTGTTGCTGGGTCCCAGGACACATGAGAACAGAGTGAAATGAGGAAGCTGACAGAGCAGCAAAAACAGCCTGCTAGGAAAATACCACAATTCACCTTAATGGTCCCCTACAGGCTGACGTGTTGCAGGTGACAGAGAGGTTTGGCTGAGTGGGGAAGACTGGATTTAAGTGGCTAGCAACACTCTGTGATTGGTCAAACCAAATACTCAGCATGGCACACTTCCTTTCGAACTCCAAACAGGGGCAAAGTGGTCGTCAATTGCCTTCACATCAGACACTGCCAAACGATGCATGCTTATCTCTTGCAGCAATACAATCAATCAGAATACAGTGTCTGCAGTGTCCTACTCACAGTGCACCATGTTTTATCACTGTGTTTTGTATTTTGATACAATAGCAAAAAAACTGCTGACTTTTGGGATGCATCCAGACTCCGCCCAATTTAATTGGGTGAAGGTTTTAATGCATTTTAGGGTGGCTGGCTTATCCTGTTAGTTTCATGACTGATGACTATGCTGTTTAGTGTCCAACAATTTCCAATCTATACATCTTGCAACTGCCTTTGCAAGAGTTGTCATGGAACTCCTTCATTGGAACGCTTCCACAGCCTGCAGCCCTTAGTTGGCAAATGCAGGATTTTCTAATACAATATGTTGTTTCAGTGCCTCTGTTGTTAAGGATACTCCTTTGCACATGCATGTCCAAAGGAGAAGGAACTGCAGCAAACAAAACTATTATGAAAAATATGCAATGTATTCACAATTGTGAACACAAGCATCAGCTATACAAGGGAATGGCAATGATTAAAATTTTTGTTAGACCAAGACTTGAACCCAGATTTCCTACTTTTTGTGAGCGGTCACCTTAATTGCATAGGCTACCCATGATGATTTATGGCCAGACCCAAACTTACATATGTTGTCATTCTTGCATCACAACAACACTCATACACACATTATGTAATTCTCAAACAGAGGAGGATATTTTATTTGAAAGTTACTGCCTGGTATTAGTAGATAAATGTGATATTACAGTGCTTGTGTTGCTAAGGAGAACAATGCAGTGTTCCTTCAGACACACATGCATATCTGAAGGAACACTAAATCATTCTTCTTAACAACACAGATATTGCACTATCATAATGTGGAGGCGGTCACCTGGCCTCACGTATTCACCCTGTGAGTGAGCAGGAGGCCATTCCTTCAGCAGGACCTGAGAAGGCACATGCGGGCAGGGGTTAGTTAGTTATCTGGAGCTCCAACATTAGGCATGTTATGGAGCCTCTTAGGAAGAAACCATTCAGGGTCGGCCAATGGCACTCTGTATTTCCACTGGAGGGCCTCATCCCAGATGTAGAGGCAACCTTGCTTGCAGCTACTGTGCAGGGTGCAGTCATCTGCAAATTGTGGCTCACAGGGGCACCAACACTTGTCACATGGGTTCTGAGACCATTCTCAGTTCAGGAAGACATGTCTGAATGAACATTGCACCTTTGTTCTTAACAAAACAGGCATTCCAATAGCATATTTATCCACCATACCTGGCAGCAACTTTCAATTAAAAATGTCCTCCCCTGTGTAGGAATTACATAATACGAGGGTTATTCCAAAAGTAAGGTCCGATTCGCCGTAACTATTGAAATTTGGCGCCAATGACAAAACACGCATGCGCGCCGACTCCCGGCAAGCCTTGCGCGTCAAACGCCGCCATTCGCTTTGTTACTGTTGCTGAGTGTAGTTCACAGTGTCACTTTACAATGTTTAAGACAATTGATCAGCCCGCCGATTGTGAAGTAAGGGCAGTGATACGGTTTTTGTCTGCAAGAAACAATTCAGCGGCGGAAATCCATCGGCAGATTACTGAAGTGTACGGTCCTAACATAATGAGCGACAGTAAAGTGCGCAAGTGGGTGCGAGCTTTTAATGAAGGACGGGATAATGTGCACGATGAACCACGGTGTGGCCGACCATCAGTGATTTCAGACGATTTGGTCAATGCGGTTGACAAAAAAATTCGTGAAGATCGCCGATTCACTATTACAGACGTAGACATGCATTTTCCGAATGTGACTAGAACAACTTTGTACAGAATTGTGTCTGAACATTTGAAGTTTCACAAATTGTGTGCCCGTTGGGTTCCCAGGCTGCTTACTGAGCCCCAACGAATGAAAAGAATGGCTTTTGCTCTTGATTTTTTGGAGGGATATCATAAGGAAGGTGACAGTCTTTTAGACAATGTTGTCACAGGGGATGAGACATGGGTTTCTCACATCACTCCAGAGTCTAAACGTCAGTCAATGCAATGGCGTCACACGTCATCGCCAGTCAAGGTCAAGGCAAAGCAGACAATCTCAACACGTAAGGTTATGGCGACTGTGTTCTGGGATAGACGTGGAGTATTGTTAGTCGACTTTATGGAGAGAGGAACAACGATTAATAAAGCCGCCTACTGCGCTACCCTGACTAAACTTCGACGTGCAATCCAGAATAAGCGACGTGGTCTTTTGTCGTCTGGAATCTTGTTGTTGCATGACAATGCCAGACCCCACACTGCAAATGAAACGCAAGCTCTGATCAAGAAATTTGGATGGGAACAGATGGACCATCCTCCTTACAGTCCGGACCTGGCGCCAAGTGATTTCCACCTGTTCCGTTACTTAAAGGAGTTTCTCGGCGGCAAGCGCTTCGACACAGATGATGAAGTGAAAGAAGCAGTTAAGGACTGGTTATCGTCACAGGCGGCCGATTTCTATAACATGGGCATTCAAAAGCTTGTTGAACGATGTGACAAATGTTTAAATAAGTATGGAAGTTATGTAGAAAAATAGATAAAGATGTAAGGAATGTAAATAAAACAATTGTTTTGAAAAAACATTTTAGTTTTGATTTTTTTTTTATAACCGGACCTTACTTTTGGAATAACCCTCGTATGTGTACTTGTACAGGTTGTAATGTAGGTACAATGCCTGGTTGTGAGTCATACATGGATAGCTAAAGTGGTCAATGCCATTGGTGTACCAACCACATCTCAGCAGAAGATGTAACTCATAGATGGGCAACCACCTGGTGCAACTGTGAGTCATGCTAGTATTGCTGTATTCATGTGGGTGCCACTACAGGTGCCACCAGAATATTATGTTTTAAGGTCCTCTTGGTGCATTTCCAGAAATTTCTGGACATTTTTGGTGATGAGGATGGGTTTGTTGTGATTGATTGGATCTGTGGGATATGAATAGACATCTCTGGCTACAATCATCATATGTCTCAAAACTAAGCAGAACCTAAAAAAAAAGATGATGTGACTTACCAAATGAAAGCACTGGCAGGTTGATAGACACACAAACAAACACAAACATACACACAAAATTCAAGCTTTCGCAACCAACGGTTGCTTCATCAGGAAAGAGGGAAGGAGAGGGAAAGACGAAAGGATGTGGGTTTTAAGGGAGAGGGTAAGGAGTCATTCCAATCCCGGGAGCGGACAGACTTACCTTAGGGGGTAAAAAAGGACAGGTATACCCTCACATACACACGCATACCCATCCGCACATACACAGACACAAGCAGACATTTGTAAAGGCAAAGAGTTTGGGCCCAAACTCTTGCGTAGCACGTACGCAAGTTTTCCTCTGCAAACACTCTGATAGAAAGAATTTCTGTCTGGACTACCATTCCCAGCTTCCCTAGAGAAATTGCTCTGTCTAATCCAGACTATCTGCTGTATACTGTGGCCCAAACATTTTTGTCTGCTTTTGACCCATCAGTAAACCAGACCGTGTTCTGAAAGTTTTTGTGGTTAATTTTTCCACTTCTTCCTACTTCCAATTGTTACTTTGAAAGGTTTGTTGATGCAGCTCGAAGTTACTGTATAGTCAGCCAGCATTCCCCTGGCCATTCACATATTTACCACATTCATTATATTAGTGTTTGATTCTGGATATCCTAAAGGTTTCCAGTTATTTCCAGTTTTAAAACTGTATGTCCCTGCTGCTGCCTCCATTGTGCATCAAATGTGTAATGGCAGCATTTCTAGTGTGGTCCCCATGCCAGCAGTGAGTGTGCTACTGATTCTGCCCGTTATGGCTAAGCATACCAGATGCGCCTTCCCTAGCTCCTTAGCAGCCTCCTTCTCTTCTATTTTATTCCACCATACTGTAGCCCCGTAAATTGTCATAGGTCTTATTGCAGAGGTGTATATCCAGTACCTACTCCTGGGGCTAATACCATAGCTTTTATCACAGGCCCTTCAAGTGCGTATAAAAGCATCTTTTGCCTTTGAACATATATTCCTTATTCGAAGACTTCGTGGCAGTATTGCACCCAGGGTTACCCCTAGATACTTCACTATCCCCTCGACTTGTAGAAATTTGTTGAAGAGCTTAAAATTCTATTATTTGTACTGGACATGCTTCCTCATGAACAGTACTACAACAGTCTGCATTGTGGTCTGATTGATCCCTCTCCCGTTTGTTGCACTATAGCTGGAAAGATTCCAGCTCATTCGTTCTGCCCACTGGATGTTTTCCAAACAACACATTCTGTGGCAGATTCTCAGTTCTCTCTTTGATTACCTGTAAATTAGAACCTCCTCAGGATTGAGTCTTCATCTGTGTTTTCTGTCAGAGTGGCCTGAAGGAAGTGAGCAATGAGGAGAATATCCAGCATCTCATACATGTCCTTGTATACCCACTGTCCTCCTTCCTCAGAATATGACATGGACTAGTTGGTATTCTTGTGAGAATTTTATGAAGTCTGGTCCTAGTAACTGTACCTTACACCTCCGCACAGAATACCTTGTAGCTTGATGGTTTCATGTGTTTAATAGCAATAGTGTATTTAGCAAGGACCTCCTGATATTTTTCCCATTGTCCTTGCCTTCCTGCAAAGTTGAACAGTTTTGTTGTATGCTTCCTTTGCAATTCCAGGTTATTGTTCCAAGATACATTCCTGTTTGTCATAATGACAGATGTCACTTCATCTGCTGCTTCCCCAAGCTCTACTGGATTCTTTATTGAAGTTCTGACTTCATATAAGTGTGAGTTTACTGGTAGGTCTTCCCTGTATGAGTCCAGCTGTTTTCTGTTATTGGCATACCCTATGGTTATTCCTACAAAATCAAATGGGAAAATATGACTTTGAGCAGATGTCAAAGCAACAGTTAACATTCAGATAGTTATTGATTCCTTACTGCTACCACATACCTAAGAGTTTAAGGACTAATTAGCAGGATGGTGATTTTTGATTTAGCAGTTGGATACCATCAAATTCTCTGGGCTGATGAAATGAAGAAATTTCTAGTGGTCAATAAACATGTTGGCTTGTATCTGTACTAGCACCTTTGCTTCAGAAGTGCATATGCCCTTGCATTGCTTCAACATTTTCTCAAACAAGTGATGTCAAATGTTTTGTCCTGTTCAAATTATTTGGATGACATCATTGTGTTCAGCCAAACGGTGGAACAGCAACTGAAAAATGTAGAATCTCTTTCTCAAATTTTAACTGATGTAGGACTCAAGTGCAATACGAATGGTCATTCTTCAATACAGAAATTGGACATTTGGAACACCTCATTGACACCTGCAGCATTTGACCCTCAA
Organism: Schistocerca serialis cubense; assembly: GCF_023864345.2. Lineage (NCBI taxonomy): Eukaryota > Metazoa > Arthropoda > Insecta > Orthoptera > Acrididae > Schistocerca > Schistocerca serialis. The sequence continues at coordinate 602,774,788 of NC_064644.1, read as the reverse complement.
ATAAGAATTTCCTTGTCCAAAAAATGTACAGTAACTCCAGGCAGTTCTTTGAAAACTTAACTTCAACATTAAATTCACTCTGAAAGCAGTTCAAATTGCTACTCCTGTGCTTGGCCTCCAGCATAAAAATATTCCTTTCCAGTTGAATGGGGAATCTGAATGATCATTTCAAAATTTGAAAAATGCATTGCTTAGTTGACCCTGCCCTATTCATTATGATCCAAACAAACCAGAAGTGCTTGCAGTCAATGCATCATGGAAGTGAGGTGATTTTATCTTACAAGGTTGGAAACACAGAACACTCTACAGCTTTTGCTTCAGAAATATTGAACAAGACCCAAGCCAGCTACAGTCAGTTGGAAAAGCAGGCCTTGACCATCATATGCAGTGTTATGAAATTTCATCAATATCTGTCTGGCAGAAACATTTTTCTCATGACTGATCATAAGCCATTAATTGCATTCTTTCATCCAGCAAAAGATGTACCTGATCTTACAGCACAGAAGCTACAACATGGTCATTATTTCTTTTGAATTACAAATATGAAATTTTTCATCATCGTACAGCACAGCTGCTCTGTCTCACTTACCTATGAGCAAGGAAGCTTTTCTGTTTGAGTATTGGTGGATTGCACAAGCAACTGAACAGGATCAATCACTATGATTGCTCAAATAATACATTCAAATGGCTTGATCTCGTAATCAGAATTCAATTTCAGATGTATTAGTATAAAAACACAGTGCAACAGTCTTTCTCTTCAGAATGATGTTGCATAGTCCTAATGGACAAACAAGAGTCCTGATTCCCACATCCTTGCAACAAAATGTTTTGTGACTTTTATGTAGAACTAGTATGGGAATGGTTCCTGGGAAAGGGCTTGGCTGAATTGCTTCCTCATCCTTCAAACATTCTGAACTTGTTCTCCATCTCTAATGACCTAGTTGTCAATGGGACATTAAAATCGAATCTTCAATCTTGCTTTCATTTATCCATAGATGACATTGGGGAATGATTAAAACTGAGCAGCTAGCATGCCACATTACATGTGACTTGGTCTTGAAAACCAGACTGAACAGTTAACTACCTACTGCCATGCATGCACAGACAACAGGTAGTTCCAAGTCAAGAATTTTCAATTGACAACAACTTGATGGTCCTTGGAAATGCATCCATATTGATTTTTCTGGTCCTTCCCCTCTGGTGCATACTGGAAATATCCATTTGTCATTACTATGAATTTGGCAACCAGCGCTAGCACTAGCAAAACACTTTCTTCTGTCTTCTGCTTAGACAGTAGTTTCTGACAATGATCCACAGTTTTCATTGTTGGTATTTCAATACTTTTTGCCAACAAACTGGTATTCAACACATCCAGAAAGCTCCTGTCTCTCCTCAGCTGAATGGTGAAACTGACCATTTCATTCACACTTTCAAGGCACAAGATATCCTAACTTTTTGCATCATACTTCAGTGAAAATGCTTTGTTATTGTTTCTCAGCACCTTTTACACTATGTCTGATCCTGACACTTCACCAGCATAATTGTTATGCGGTTATCTTCACCCACTTTGCTGCATTTATTTCACCCTTGCCACTCTGCTTCAGATGCAACTTTCGCAACAATGTTCCACATTTACGACAAAAGTTTTTATTGTTTACATAACAAACTCCACACATGGTGATCTGGCATTGTCACTTAGATGGCTGGTTGAGCTCACTGTGCCATTCATGGCAAAACAGGCATCCATCAGTGACACCAAAGCCAACTTCATTTTTGTTATTACTGTGACCCTTCCATAGATTTCCATCTGACAGACATGTTGCCTGTATCCCAGACCACTGCCCCTGAGCAGACTTTAGCAACAACTGGAGTTCAGGCACACTGGTCAACAGACAACTCTTCCGCTAAGGTTGATTCTTCTAAGAATAGCTGACGTGTGCCACAGGATGTACATACTACCTCTGGGTTTTTGGAAGATGTTCCCAGCAGTTTGTGAGGTGAATGTTGGAATGTGAGTTGGTTTACTCCATCTACCATTGTGTCATATCCAACTCCATCAGCTGCCCCGTGGCAAAGGCCATCTGCACATTGTCACCCACACCCGTAATATGCAAAGAAAGTGCACAGTTTGGGGGGGGGGGGGGGGGGGGGGGGAGCATTGCAGCATTGATGGTATCTATGTCAACTGCACATAACATGTTGCTTACATGTCAGCAGGAGAGACAGCTCAGATGGGCCACAAGCTAGCACAATGGCAAATCATGCTAGCAGTAGTGGTCCTATTCCTATGGGTAGGCTATGGATGGCTCCAGAGGATATCACCTTAAGTTCTAGTTACTGCATCCAAGTATATCCATCCGTGCATCTCCTTACAATGCTGCTCACAGAATTCCATCTTCATATCTACGAGTAGCAGACATTATTGGAACAGACTCAGATAATCAAAGTTATGTACATTATTTTCTGTGCAATGTCTGATTCATATGCTAAATGTTTGGAGTGTTCATAGTTTGTAAGGCACTCCGAACCACCTATCAGCACAAAAGTGGGAACAGAAAAGAGAATTTTAGTAGTTTTGTAATTTTTTTTTCAGCAGTATCTAGATTATTTTCCAAGATAGATTTCAGCACCTCAGTTAATTTGCAGTATTCATGAACATCAAACGTACAATAGAATACTTTTTGTTCGGTTTCAAGTGTTTCTTTGTCAATCATGGTACATGTTTCATTGCTCAGTACTCTATCTTCTGCAGGATGTTCAGTCTTAAGACTAGTAAATTGTCTCTTGTTGAACAATTCAGTAGTGTGTTTAGTGAAAATATCTGTCCATTATGGCAGCACATATACACAGACTTCATTAGCTTGTGCCACGAGTGTCTTTGAAGGATTCTCACATTGTTTTGAGTTTCTTTATTCTGCAACATCAGTTTTGAAATTTATTATACATTCATTAACTTCAAATATGCCAATTATTCAAGATTTCATATGGTTGTGAATTATTTAAAAATGAGGCATAATCTGAGGAAGAAGCTCTAACTGAAATTTTGAAATTATCATATACAGGTACTTTAAAATCCCCATTGGCTCTGCAGTGGTTTGATCTATGTTCAGTCTTCAATGAATTTCAGTAAGGCATTGTTTTAAAGGTTACAAATTTTTATAAACTGTTATATTGGAGTTTCACCTCGTACAGGATGGATGTTGAATGCTAATAACCATATGCTATGGACACGTGTTGCAGTGATCTTGAAAATGTTGGAATGGCCAGAATTTTAGAGAAAAACAATACTTGCTGAATTTCTCATTATTAAATGATATATCTAAAAACAAAGATGATGAGACTTACCAAACAAAAGCGCTGGCAGGTCGATAGACACACAAACAAACACAAACATACACAAAAAATTCAAGCTTTCGCAACAAACGGTTGCTTCATCAGGAAAGAGGGAAGGAGAGGGAAAGATGAAAGGATGTGGGTTTTAAGGGAGAGGGTAAGGAGTCATTCCAATCCCGGGAGCGGAAAGACTTACCTTAGGGGGAAAAAAGGACAGGTATACACTCGCACACACACACACACACACACACATATCCATCCGCACATACACAGACACAAGCAGACATTTTTTCTACTTGTGTCTGTGTATGTGCGGATGGATATGTGTGTGTCTATTATATTCATATCATTATTAAATGAAATTGATGTGCACAACAGTGAATGAAATTTACATTACTACAAACTGCTTTTATATTTCCTTGAACATTTTTTTTTAAAAAAAAAAGAAAGCAAGGACCACTTGACTGTGTTCTGGAATATCTGTTGTACCATCAGCTATGAAATTGATGTGCACAAGCTTTTCTAATTTCTGTCCTTATCTCCTCACGGTACCAGTACATTTGCAGTAGGCAGTCAGGTATCTCATTCTGAATTATCATAATTTAGATGCAGGATTTACGAATCCTCTAAATACCCCTGTATTTACTGGATCATCTTTTTTGTCATGTCCACATAATGGTGTCTCAAAGCTTCTGCAAAAGAAAATGCATTCTGTTACTTTGGACAAAATTTTTTGGCTCTTTTGAACCTTTATATTAAGCTTAGTAATTATAAGTCTCTTTGCTTCATTACGTTTCTCCTTAATACTTGGCCATACGGGGTAGCTGCACAGTCAGCTGCTAGTCACAGTCCGCATGGCTCCTCCCATCGGAAGTTCGTCCCTCAGGCATGGTGTATGTGTTGCCCTTAGCATAAGTTAGTTTAAGTTAGATTAAGTGATGGGTAACCTTAGGGACCGATGACCTCAGCAGTTTGGTCCCATAAGACCTTACCAAAAATTTCCTATTACTTGCTTTTGCTTAAAGTACAGTGAGCTGCTTTGACTTCTCATGTTTTCCAGTTTTCTTTTCATTTTATTCATATTTCCAAACCACCTTTTGTCCATGTTGTATCACCTCCAATCAGTAAACACAGAAAGCAAAACAGTGCACTTTTTGCTTCACAGATGCAAACCAATGTTTCCGCAAGTACCATTCAGAATTAAAGCTACAAATGTATTCCTTGTTGATCCTTTTGCCTGGCTAAGATAGCAGAATATCTGGTGTTGAATGACCTTTTCTTAACTATGGCTCTCTCGTGGAGAGAAAGCTGTGAAAATTGAAGCTGTTGAAATTTACTTACAGTCACAGAACTTATTTCTTGGTGATGCGAGACCTTCGTAAAGTTCTCTGTAAAATTTAAGAACCAAAGAAAAATGAATTAAATAGAATAGTTGAAAGCAGGACAGTAATCTAATTCTACACTTCATCACAATAAAGGATATGATACATGGTTTTTAAACACAACCCATATGGACAGAAAAAAAGAACTGTGTTCCACCAGCACACCAGCGTTGGCACAATGGGAGTGACAGTGCTCTCTCTCCTGAGAGGAACTAGCATCACTCTCAGTTTCCTGTGAAGTGACATCAAAAATAGTATGTCATTCAATGCGACCAAAAAACTCGAAAAGTAGTCAACATTTGAAGAACTTTGGAGATTCTGTATTCGATTCAATCATATTTTGTTGTTTTCATACTATAACTGGCATGTTATGACAATACGAGTTGTGACTATAAAATAACAGGACTGATGCCATCACAGAGTAAGTACACAATGACAAAGGTGAATGACCAATAACTGTGAAGTATGAAGCATGCACAGTTGAATGCTCAGAGGCCTTTATTCATATCACCATGACTGTGGCCTTTTTTGTGTAAGAGTTGATATTTCATTTTGTGAGAAAAATCAAAAGCATAATAACTGAGCAATAAATTGCCATGAAGTTTCACATGAAACTTGGAAAAACTGCTACTGAAACCTATCTTTTACTAAAAGAAGCGTATGGAGAAGACTGTTCATGTTCACAAATTTTTGAATGTTTGAAGTGTTTCCAAGATGGCTGAGAAGACATTGAATATGACTCATGCGTGGGATACCCTACAACATCAAAAACTGATGACAATATCCAAAAAGTAGGTAATTGAATTCAGTTGGATTGTCAGTTGAGTATTTGATCAATTGCAAAACTCTTGGAATTGACAAAGAATGCATAAGACCAATTTTATATAGCCAATTTAACACAAGAAAAGTGCATGCAAAACTGGTGCCAAAAATTCTCATGATCAAACAAAAGTAATCTCATAAAAATGTTTGTATGGACACTTCGAATACCACCGAAAATGATCTTAATTTCTTGGAAAGAGTGACAACATGTGAAAAATCTTGGGTTTTCACTAATGAGCCAAAAACTAACTGCCAATCCATTCAGTAGAAGGGCCCAACTACACTGCAAGTGAAAAAGCAAATCTAGATTTGAAGCAACAATGGCATTGGCTGTTAAGAGGTTTCTGGTGAAGCACAGCATCTCTGTTAGACCACCCACCTTATTTGCCTGATATAGCACCATGTGACTTTTATCTATTTCCCAAGATCAAACCTGCATTAAAAGGAACAAAATTTCAATCCGTTGATGCAGTAAAAGAAAAAGCGACATGTGTCATAAAGCAGCTCTCAGAGGAAGACTTCCAATACCATTTACATCAATGGAAAATTCACATGGAGCATTGTAGAGACAGATGAGTGGGTATATTGGGAGTGACAAAAATTAAATACATATCTCCTTGAAATAAAATGTTTTACAGCAATAGTCCCATTATTATATAGCCACACCTTCAATGCCATTTATAGAAAATGGTGCATTGAAAATTTATCCCAGCTTCCTATGTTCACACGCAAATGACGAACACCACACCACTGGAACTGTGAAGTGCTCAGTTCCATACAAAGATATTTGTATGTTTTTCATAAACTGGGGGATAGCTACTGACATCAAGCTTAAGGGGTATGTATTGCAGAAGTATACAGAAAGAATTAAAGAGAAAAGGACTCATTATATTAAATGTTATTAATAGTGTCACGTAGGAACAGGGGGTGCTGCAGTTCTACAGTGCCCATAAGAAGCTGCCACAATTAGATATTAGGTGGAAAATATAATAGATCATGCTGCAGAGATATTTTATTACTAGTAGAAAGCACAAAACCAATAGCAATACCCATAATTGAGGCAAAAAGCAATCAATCTGTAGACTGAAAAGTCGACATGTTAAATCAATTACCAGATTTTTAGTTGGAACTCAAAAAACAGTGAAGTTGGTCACCTGTAGGTAATAGAAACCAAGCTATTGACTCCCATAAAGGTGCAAGGCAAAAGTGTAGTTTAGACAGTTGCTCATTTCCTTAAAGTGAAAGTATGTCATCTTAACACATGTACTGAATTTGTATCTTGTGCACAAGGGATAATCACGAAACTTCCATGCTACATTTAATGAATGTTGAGCTTTATTGACTGTTCCTATTTTAGAAGGTGAGAGTGTTATGATTTAGGCCATAAGGGTATTATTATTTGGTAACATCTCTGTATCATATTCTAAGCTACGAAGAAAGACTTGTTGGGAGAAATGGATCTGGATGTAAATGAGATTGTTATGGAACTATAGTATCTCATTTTGTGTCACTGTTTTCTCTCTCGTACTTCACTTTAATGGCTTGTGTTTCTGAGATTCCGGGAATGTTGCAAAGAACCAGCTTGAAGTTTGGACTGGGACTGTTCAACATTTTGTTTGTGGTCTGTTGGTCTGATAAGCAATACAGACTGTACCAAATCTATGGGCCAAAATATCCTAATCTGATCATACTGAGGACAGGAATCAATGGCCAGAAATGAATATTTCAGATGGTACAAGTCATTCAATGTCCGATGCACATGACACATTTGGAACCTGCTTATGTTTCACAAATTTACCTACGTGTAGCATTTCTGTTTGTGGAGCTATGTATTTTCAAGCTATACATAAATACCTGTGATGTGTCCACAGTGGAGTACACCACTCTTTATGAGGATAAGTGACAAACCCTGGTGATAGCAATGCCATGAGCATCAGCCTGAAACTTATCTTACTTTTTACCATATTCTTAACACTTATCCCACATTTTGACATGTGCTTGAAAACCTGAAGCTAAGAATTCTTGTGACTTAATAATGATCTCTTGTGCAATGGCCATGGAGGGTTACTCCCATTCTATGGAGGATAACGTAGATTTAGGTTGGTACTGGTAACCCCATGGACTCGTCCCCTGTAATGATACAGTGTAAAGCATGAGGTACTGGATAGATATACCAATTTTTATCTGTTTATGCTCTGGAGCCATCCAGTCGAGGACTCAGTATGGACAAACTTAATGGAAATTCAACTGCTTGGAAATAGGCCTGTACCCAGCTCCTTGAGAACAATGTATGGCAAATGCCATATTGAATGTCATACAACAGTCTCCACAGATTGTTTCTTTCTCATGTCACAATATGACATCACTAAGAAACTATGCAGGGTGACCAGTATGCTACTTGTTTGTGGTTATTTATGATCCTCACTGAATTCTTCTATCCAACTGAATATAGTTTTCCCTTTACATGAGACACTTTCCATATGAACGGCCTGGGTGGACAGTTCATTGACCCACATAAACCATATAGCTGTATGCTGTTCTAGTTTGGTATATTCCTGTAAGTCACCTGCCATCTTTCTCTGGCTACAGTGTACTAAATACTGTGACATTTGCTGTCACATTCTAGATATTAATAGTGGTGAATATGGTTGTAGCACTATGATGTTTATAATATATTAGTCATGACTGGTTACCTGAATTAGGAATAAGTTTCATTTCCTAGCCCAACATACTTTAATCCCACATCTTACCCATTCCTTGGCCCTGATTTTGTTTAACTATAGCCTCATATGTTTAGTGGAAAACAAAAATTAAATTATTGAAGAAATGCGTATCAGAAATAGTTAAAATTTTCATCAACTTTGTTTTCCACATAAATCCCTTCAGAGAATACTTCCCACATATTGTCTCTGAATGCTTTGACCAAGTCTGTTGTGTTTCTGTTATACACACAGTTTGCTTTTGTGATCTGAACTTAACTGCTTACAACCACTCATCCATTTTGTTTGCTGGTTCTACAATATTGTGATTTTAACTTGTATCCACCTGGACAAATATCTTTAATATCAGTGACCTCCGTATGATATTCTCATAACCATAACACATTTGCAGATTATTTGACCTTTAATTTTTGTATTGACATAGAGGTGTAGCTTTTTTATTCATATGATTTCTTGTTTTTTGATGGTAGATACTAAAGGTGTGTCCTTTTGCATCCACAGATTTGTGAAAGCAGTAACTGTTTCTCAACTATGTATATTTACTTTGCAACTCTGTATATTGGAAGAATTTACCATTAAAAATTTGGAAATCACTGGACTAGGATGTACATTGTGATGAGACATACAAAAAGCATATTGTCGACTGATATTGAAAACCTCGTATTTCAGAAAAGTTGTGTGTGGTTTTCTCATTTAATATAGTTGCTTAACAATATATGTGGTTTCTTTTTTTCCTCACTAGAGAGCAGCACATGGGTCATTACATCTCATTATCTTACTAATAAGTTGAGATACAAGGTTTTCTGCCTAATAATGCAACAAAAATATTTTTGTTTTATTTCTGAGAAACACAGTTTTCATTCTAAGCTGATGAGTCAGGGGCAGTACGTCAGTCACCCCCTTTCTTCAATGTTTCTACGTACTGTGGATTAATGCATGTCACAGAATGCTCTACCCAAGGCTTATTGTGAAGTTCAAAGAGTGATGCAATCTTTACAAAAATGAAGTGGATTCTCAGTAATGTACCTGATGTTATCATCACTTGTATAGCTGAAGTTATGGTCCCAACTGCTGCCTGCACTCCCTTTATTATTATATGATCATCTTTTCCAAAATCTTTTGCCAACGGGTTTAAATAGCAGGTGACAGCACTGAGCCCTTCACTTGGCTTAAGTGTACTTGTTACCTAGTAAACAAACAAAGAGTTCTGTACCATTTCAGTCATTCCCTGCCCACACTGCTATCATGTAGTAAAACCTTCACGGTCATCCCAGCCCTTTACTTTCTAGTCTTGTCTTGCATCTTAGGTCCTACACTACCATTCTGCTTTTGGACTTGGGTTATCAGAAGACTTCTGAACATTCACAAAGAAAGAAACTCTATCTCCAGAACATTTTTAATGATTTAGCAGGCTTGATTGTAATAGGTTTCTAGTCTTGCCGTTACATCATTACTGCTATCTACATTTTACAAATGTGATAGTATTTTCAGTGTAACCGCCAAATCAGATTGAGGTTTCAAGACTGGTTGCTGTTTTTGTAGCTTTGTGTGGTGACAGTAGCAATCACTGCATCTAAAATAATGGGCATCACTTTTTGTGGAGCCTATACCACAACATCCCTCACAAAAATAACACTCATATTCTTCACACTTATTTTCTTTACTGATGATTCTGAGGATGTTTATCAACATAAATGAGAACTGAGTCTTAAGCCAAAACATGCTGAACTAAGTTCTTCAATCAGATTATGAATGTGTTGGTCCAATTCAGGCTGTAGTCCATTATGACGCCAAGAAATTATATATCTCTTTTCATTTAGTGCACGAACATTAATGTCATTTTGTGGCACCACCAAATTATTCTCCTTTGTTCATTTGCTGTTGCATATTGTGAGTATTTGTAAGAGTAAAACTTGAGAAATGATGGAAAGTAGAATAAAATTTGACATAATACAGATACAGATGTGATTTGAAATGGAGAAAAGGAAATAAGTATATCCTCTTCAAAGGAAGCACACCATCAATTAGCTTAAGCAACTACAGGAAAACGAAGAAAATCTATACAAGGGGATTTCAGTCAGACTCCTTATGAATATGTGTCCAGTGCTTTCATTACTGTGCCACTTCATTTAGTATTACAGTTTAACCTGTTTGCTGTGAAGTAGTGTCAGACCAATACAGCTGTCATCTGGTTGGCAACACACAGTTTGTATTCTTCTGCTCACTGCACATGCAAGACACACAGATTAGCATGAGCACAGGAACATTGCCTTGGGCAACACAAAGCACAGAAAAAGATTGCTGGGACTAATGAGTCATGGCACAAATAGGTACATGCCGACAGCAGGGTAATATTATGTTGAAAACCCTCGATCTTTGTCAAAAGGCACTATTCATGTGGTTATAGCGGTGGTCTCTAGTGGGACACGTTTACACTGGATGAAATGGTGCCCTCAATGTCTGATTTAGAAACCTACTTCCTTACCATGTGTATACAAGTGCCTGCAATAAACCACACATGGTGTGTGTTTTGTCTTTGTGATCACCTTCATACGTATTAGTCAAGTAATTAATAATACTGCTGCAAGCTGTGCTGCAACGTAGTGATTAGTATCACTGACCCATGCACCAGCAATTATTTGTTATTTAGTGTTTCTCATTTCTGGAAAACAATGCACTGCCTGATCACTCAAGAGTAATACGAGAATGGTTTGAGAAACACTCCTTGTGAATTGAGAGTGCTTGTGTGGCTTCCTAAATCAATCCAATGGAGCATACATGGTGCCAACAAGAGGGACATGCGCACTTCGACCACAGCTTCAACCGATCTCTACGGGCCTTATTACAATATTCTGCCAGCACAGCTAGCCATGCCACTGGAGGCACTGTTCCTATTACACTAGGCTGCCAGCACCACAGCCAACTGTACCACCAGCAGCACAACAACCACATGATGTTCAGGCTACAGTAGTTCGGCAGTTCTCACTCTTTGAACAGTATGTTTGCCTCACACACTTTTCTGCACACTATTTCATTTGCTTCAGTATGTCTAGTGAACTGCAGAGAGTCACTATGGAAAGGAGTGAAAATGTAGACATGCAAATGGTGAATACATGAAGCTGAAAGAAGCGCTGAAAGAAAGCTGGAAGTTATTGGGCACACAAGTGAATACCGAAGATTTCATTTGTGCAGCTGAACAACATCCCGCAATTTGGGACACCAGTTCTGAAGCTTACAGTAATTATCAGTTAAAACTAAATGCTTGGAATGAAATTATTTGTTCACTCCTACCGGATTTTGGGCAGCAGGCCTTGGTTGATGGGAATAACCTTTGTAAGTATTTAAGCATTATATTTATTTGACCTTTGTAAGTATTCAAGCATTTTATTTATTCGTAAATCCTCACAAGTATAATGTTTTCGTTATGACTACAGAGAAAACTGAATTCTTGTTCTTCTACTTTTTTAAATCATAACCTTATCCTTCTACATTATACTTGAGAGGATATCCTTCATTTTTCTCTATAACAGCAAAATAATTCAAAAGGTTATGAATTTTTAAAATAGCTGCCTTTATTTATTTATTTTTGCTAATATTCAAATCTGTGTTAAAACATCAAGCAGACTATGCCCACCAAACTATAATTATGATAAATAATATGTACATGTTCTCAATTCAGTGGTCGTGTTGTTGAGTTCATTTATTTAGATTCTGTCCATTTTCCAAGGTACAGCTCTTGCTTCACTGACAAAATAATTGCAAAACTTGTCTCAGTTGACAGTCTTCACTCCATTCTTGTAAACCTTCGACTGACCAGGTATCTCCACCTTCGAAACCATCACATTCTCTGACAAACATACGCAAAACACAGCAACTCCGTATTATGGATTCGCTTAAATTAAGGTCAACATTCAATGATTGATGGAAAATTCTCCATTTATTGGCCAAGATTCCAAACAAACACACTATATTCCTTTGTGCTCTTCTAAGTCAGTATTTACATACACATTTGGTGCGATGGCTTCTTTCCATCGCAGTGGTGGGAGAGCACTGTCATTCCGGTTCTCAAGCCCGGTAATAACCCATTTGATGTGCATAGCTTTCGGCCCATCAGCCTCACCAACATTCTTTGTAAGCTGCTGGAATGTATGGTGTGTCAGCGGTCGGGTTGGGTCCCGGAGACATGTAACCTACTGGCTCCATGTCAGGGCGGCTTCCGCCAGGGTCGCTCTACCATTGATGATCTCGTGTTCCTCAAATCTGCCATCCGAACAGCCTTTTCTAGATGACAATACCTGGTTGCCATGTTTTCTGATTTATTAAAAGCATATGACACGACTTGGCGACATCATATCCTTGCCACATTATACGAGTGGGGTCTCCGAGGCCCGCTCCCTATTTTTATCCAAAATTTCCTGTCGCTTCGTACTTTCCATGTCCAAGTTGGTGCTTCCCATAGTTCCCCCCCATATCCAGGAGAATGGGGTCCTTCAGGGCTCTGTATTGAGTGTATCTCTATTTTTAGTGTCCATTAACAGTCTCGTAGCAGCTGTAGGGTTGTCCGTCTCACCTTCTCTGTACGCAATTGACTTCTGCATTTTGTACTGCTCCTCCATTACTGGTGTTGTGGAGCGGCACCTACAGGGAGCCATCCACAAGGCGCAGTCATGGGCTCTAGCCCACAGTTTCCAGTTTTCAGCCGCAAACTCGTGTGCTATGCACTTCTGTCGGCCTTGTACCATTCATCTGGAACCATAACTTTATCTTAATGATGATCCCCTCACTGCAGTGGAGACATTTATTCTTAGGACTGGTTTTCAATGCCCAATTGACTTGGCTGCCTCACCTTTGTCATGTTAGGCGGAAGAGCTGGCAGCACCTCAAGTCCCTCCGCTGCCTGAGCAACACCAACTGGGCTGCAGAAAGCTCTACGCTGCTGCAGCTCTACAGAGCCCTTGTTCAATCCTGCCTTGACTATGGAGGTCTGGTTTATGGTTTGGCGGCACCCTCAGCGATGCGTTTACTCAACCCAGTGCACCACTGTGGCATTCACTTAGTGACAGGAGCTTTTAGGCCAGAGTCCCCTATTGCAGGTTAGTTGTGCACAACTGCTGTTCGTAGTTCTCCTGCACATCCGAATTACTGCCTCCTTTTCCCACCAATGGTGGTTCATCTCCTAAATCGGTGGCCCAGGTCAAGGTTTCCAATTGCAGTTCGTGTCCAATCCCTTCTTTCCAAACTGGAGTCCTTGCCTTTACCACCTATCTTGAGGTTCATTCAAACATACACCTTCATGGTGTACACCTAAGCTGCAGCTTCGCCTGGACCTTTCACATGGCCCTAAGGACCCAGTTAACCCCGCGACTCTCCGCTGGCACTTTCTCTCGAATCTTGACATGTACCAAGGCCATGATGGCTGATGACCATGTCGGCTTCGCGTATGTCCACGGAGGGCATATTGAACAGCATGCCTTGCCCAATGGCTGCTGCATTTACACTGCCACGCTGGTGGCTCTATCTTGTGCTCTTGAGCACATATGTTCATGCCCTGGGGAGTCGTTTCTTCCATGTACTGACTCCTTGAGCAGTCTACAAGCTATCATAAAGTGCTACCCTCATCATCCTTTGGTAACGACCATCCAGGAGTCCATCTATGCCCTGGAATGGTCCAGTCGTTCAGTGGTGTTTGTCTGGACCCCAGGACACGTTGGAATCCCAGGCAACGATGTTGCCGACAGGCTGGCCAAACAGGCTACACGGAAACCACTTTTGGATATCAGTTTCCCTGCAACTGACCTGCATTCAGTAATATGCCCCAAGGTTTCGCGGTTTTTGGAGACGAATTGGCATAACCTCAGTATGCACAACAAACTGTGTGCCATTAAGGAGACTATGAATGTGTGGAAGACATCCACATGGGCCTCTCACTGGGACTCTGTGGTTCTCTGTTGGCTCTGTATTGGCCACACTTAGGTGAAATATGGGTAGCTCCTGCGCCATGACGACCCACCTCAGTGTCGGTGCTGCGCCCGGCTAACAGTGGCACATATCTTGGTAAGCTGTCCTCCTTTGGCTGCCGTGCGACAGGCTCTTCAGTTACCAGACTCATTGCCATTCATTTTAGCTGACAGTGCCTAATTTAGTTTTACGTTTTATACATGACAGTAGGTTTTATCATTCTATATAAGTTTTAGCAGATGTCCTTTGTCCCTTTGTGCTCTCCACTCTAATGCTTTTAGGCTGGATGCTTTAATGTGTTGCAGAGTGGGTGGCTTTTCCCTTTTATTCTCGTGGTCGGCCAGCCATAGTCATCTGCTCTCTTGTTTTTATCCCTTCTAACTGTTTCTTGCTTCACTCTGTGGTTTTCTTTTCCTGTTTTGTCCATAGTAGTGATGGTTGTTCTTCTGTCATTCCTCTGTTTCTTCCTTTCTCCTGCATTGTGCTGTACATCTCCTTTCTTTTCTTCTTTCCCTTGTGTAATTATTTTACTGGGAACAAGGGACTGGTGACCTCGCAGTTTGGTCCCCCCCTCCCCCTTTTAAACCAACCAACGATACCCACATCCACGAAAATGCATTTGTAGTTGGCATCACACATAGTGAGTAGCATGACTGAGAAAAAGTTTTTGTAATCATAATACAATGACCCACTTCCAGTTGGCTTGATCACTCGTACATGTTTTCTGTCAGTGGCTCCAACGCAGTGCGGGAAGTTTGTTTTTTCATAAAAACCAGCAGCTATCTTAAGCCAAAAATCTGTGGTGAGGTCTGGAAAGCATTATCATTTAACGTTTTTCCAGATGGCATCTAAAACCTGTCTTACAAACACTGAGATTGCAGGTTGCCTTATTCTGTACTGGTAATGTAGATCTTGCATCAAAGTTCCCGTTGCCAAATAGCTGAAACAAAATTAAAAAAGCAGTTCAATCACTCTAACATCTCTATATATAAAAAGGAATGTATGTAAGGAATGTATGTATGTTTGTCCTGTATGCGTTCCTAAACCATTCATCTGATTGTGATGAAATTTTGATGAGTTGCCCTACGTATGCCCACGAAGGTTGACTAGCCAAAAAAAGAGAAATACGACACATTGTTGAGGAGATATGACGTCATAAACAATGAGATGCCACCACGCGAAAATACCCAGATTTATGCACCCAATATTTCAGAATGAGAGCACTTAGCGACTATTCTCTCTCTCACCTTCTAATGTACTTTTTTTTTTTTTGCAGTGACGCTCATTCAGAAGAAGTGGAAATCCATCCGCCCATGTTACATAAGAGAACTTCTTTGGGTAAAGGCTGTCAAAAGTGGTTCAGCTGCAACCAGGAAAAAAGAGTACACCTATTTTAAACAACTACATTTTCTAGAAACTGTGGTGAAAAAAATCTTCAACACACCTGGCCGAAGAAGAAATTGTGAATGAAGAAGAAAATGAAACTTCGATTTCGTTTGGTAATGGATCTACATGTCGGATCTCTCAGCACAAATCTAAAAAGAGAACCAGCAACAACAATGAGCTAATTGAAGTTCTAAAGAGAAAGATTGCATGAGAAGTGAACTTTCGCACTTTTGATGAAACACATGAGGATAAGCTGTTTCTCCTCTCTATGTTAACTGGGAATCATAAAGTAGTGTTGACAACAAATTAAAATTCTAGGAAGACATGATTTCTCTCGTCGCTGCTGCCCAAAAACCTGGTGAGCAAGAATGGTAGCAAATGGACCCTTCACTCCTCTGCTACCACCACCATCAATGCTACAGTATTCTATACAACCACAGCCTATGCAAATACAGTGCTTGCCACAATGGCTGATGGAAGAACAGAAAACAATGTCTCATCCAGGACTAGTGGATCAACAACCACAAGTTCAATTTTTCCAGACTCAATTTCAACAATGCCTAAGTGCAAACATGGCCTTACAATCTCCTCCATGTGCGCAGGTCACATCAAATGAAGATTCTGATAGTCAAATGAGTGAACCTTTGTTCTTCAATATGTAGTGTGTGTGTGTGTGTGTGTGTGTGTGTGTGTGTGTGTGTGTGTGTGTTCTACTTTTAGTCATACTTTGAATCAATTTCCTTTTGACATAATAGGATAAAAATATTGAACTAAAATATTCATATTTTTTAAAACATTAACCGTTTTCAAAAGTAATTGATATTTCCTAAAGAAAAAAATTTAATAACTTTCAATACAATTTATCGGTTTACTTACCGCAAAGTGACTACAAGTTTTTCTTCTGGTGAGATACACTTCCTCATTTTCATTTCTTTCCTGGTAATATCAGCCTTTATTAATAACAATAACTCAAAGAAAGATGATTTAGACATTTGAAGGTAATTTAAAAATTGTACTTTAAACACAGTTCATCAAAAAGAGAACAATACAACACTTTAGATTCTCTTAACGATAGCAGAGGGTGCACATGCACCTTCCTCACCCTTCGCCTTCTCCTTTTCATTGAAAGTGCTACGAGGACCATGCATGTATAGTTGTCCATGTTCCCTGGTCACTAGTGCACAGTAGACTGACGATGTGGAGGTTAAACCGAGCAGTGGTGGCAGACTGGCTGCACTGACTGGCGACCCAGTGTAACAGACTCCGTTTGACACAATGTCCCGCCAAGACTCTCCGCCACTAGTGGCGGCCAACGTGGTGGTGGGGGAAAGCAGCCAGTCAGCAGCCAGCTTCTGGTGGCACAACTGGCTGCACTAGTCTAATAAGCTCCGTAACAATCTATTCCCAATGATGAGTAGTGCCACTGATGGCATGGCTGGCTGCCTAGTGTAACAAGGGCCTATGAGTTATGGGTGGTGTTGAGCACTAATGGATTAGGATGGTTCCCTAGCACTTTCATCTCATTTCATGAAATCTGAGCCGTGACACAAGGCCATCATTGTAATGACCTGCACATTATTACACCTCTGCCCCCACTAGTGCAGCATGTCACACTTTCTAAGTAGCGTGCCATTTGGCTGCTCCATGCTCCAATCAGAGACCTAGGGGAGAAGGAGGGAGCAAGACAGTAGTGTATAACATCCTGTCAACAACAAAGTTATTGGAGATGGAGCATGAGCTCAGATTAGGGAAGGACGGAGAAGGAAAGCAGCCATGCCCTTTCAAAGGAACCTTTCTGGTACTTGTCTTAAGTGATTTAGGAAACCACGGAAAACTTAAATCGAGATGGCTGGACACGGGTTTGAAATGACATCTGCCCGATTGCAGCCCCTGGCAGGCAAATGCTCTTTATACTGCCATGCACCAGCTCTGGCTGAAAGTGCTGTACCTGTCACTAAACTGTATTGTGCTGCTTATGTTTATTCTGTCACACCATTACCTACTAAATAGCTGTTGGTTTCTCACGACCGTGTTTTTATTGTGTTCAGTGGTAGAACACAGGTGGCGATGAGTAGAACTTCCACGTGCTCAACTTCAATGCACGATTTTTCATATCACTTATGGCTGCAGTATTTCAATTGCTTCTACAGCAGCAGCTGGTTACTAGTGCCTCCTTGAACTACGTCATGACTTTACTGACAGTACAGTTTTCATCATCTGCAATGTACCCACCACCATTTTCCACTGTCCGACAGCTCTGCTACAGATTGGGAAGTTTATAATGACTGGCTCCACCGGCACCACACTGCATTCCGAGTGACGGGTGAGGATACTTGTAAGATTTCATTTTTCTTGTGGATTCCTCCTCATATGTACAAGCTGTTATGTCAATTAGCCCCCTTTGCTGGACCCAATTTCACACTCCTTGATGTCATGTGTAGTCTGTTGTCTTCTTATCTTTGCACCCATACCATGTCATTGCTGCTCACATCAGAATTTCCCCTTGCTGCAGGCAGCCATGTCATTCTCTGTGTCACTTTCTTTCTCAAACACCTAATGATACATATGCAGATTCCACGATTAGGGATGTGATCATCTGCCTAGCACCCAATAAGAAAGTTCACCAGCGAGCCCCTTAATAGGAGGACCCTTTTTTGGAACAAGTTATCAAAACTGTGCAGTCGTTTAATGTCTTCCACACTGTGAGCCATCAAATCGAAGCGATGCGGATGATGATTTCATTGATAATGAACTGCATTGCCACATAGCAAAAGACTTGCTGGGCAAAGAGGAAGTTGCTGCCATTCCTGTCAGGAAACCTAGCCACAACGGACAGCTCCATTTGCAACAACCAGGGTACTGTGCAGCACTTCCATTATGTCCTTCTTGCTTTGTGGAACATGCGAGAGATGCATGCCCCAGGTGACGGGCATTGTGTCACAAATGTCACAAGAAAGGATAAATTGTGTCAGTTTGTTGCTCTCAGCCTTTGTCAGAACACATGGCATATATCTGTTATTGGTGAATTTACTGCCGCCACGCTTGAACCTTCAGCTCGGAAACATTTTTTCCAGGCATGGTCTGTATCTGTGCTCTTACATTAACAAGTAAAGTATGATTTGGATCAGCTGGTGTCACTAGCTGTCGTTTGACCAATTTCAACAAATGAGTGGGCTACAGCATTAGTGATTGTCAAAAAACTGTCTTGTCAGCTCTGACTTTCCGGAGTTATTGTCAGTGCATAGTCTATTACTGACACATACCCTCTGCCTGAACTGATGAATTACTTGCAAAATTGGCCGGGGTCCAATTCTTTTCCAAAACCAACTTAGCAGAGACATACCTGCAGGTTCCATTACATGATGTCTCAGAACAATTGCTTGCAGTAAACATGCCTTTTGGTCTTTATCAATATCAACATTTACTGTTTGAGCACCTGGTCACAGTCTGCCACAAGTCTTCAAATCAACAGACAGCACTCTAGCTGGCACCCTTGCTGCCTTGTGCTGAAAGTCACAACTGGAAATACATCCAGCCAACATGACAAAATGTGATCATAATCACATATTGCAGGCATCACAAGCAGACACAGATCGTGGAAGGTCAAAGCTCCAGATTTATGAAGCAATTCCAACAAGTAAACGTAACAAAGACAACTCTGGGTGATTCTTTACCATTGCAGACATTGTTATCCCACCATCATGACACCAATTACAACCATCAGTCTAGGTGATAAGTTAAACTGTGAAAGTTTTGTCGACTGCTGTAATGCTACTCATGCTCACAAAAGAAATCTACTTGCCAGTGATGACCATAACAATTATATGTGGTCAGGGAGAACTTTGGATCACTGACTGTCATGAGCACTCATAGGGACAGCTGAATAAGTCACAAAGTGCCACAACAAAGAATTGTGCTGCCTAATACACTTAACGCAATGGATGAAGCTACTATCATACTGCCAATAAGATCTGGCCAGAAATAGGAACGTTGGTGAATGTTAGCTGTTCTGCGACAATTTTCAGATCTATTGATCTGATGTCATTACATTTTTCCTGGAGACATATTGAGTGTCAACTTTGTCTTTGATAAGGATGGAAGCTGAAAAAATTGAGGATGGATCTGGAGTAATGAATTAAAATTGCAGATGGATGCTGAAGTAATGAATTAAAATTGTGTTAGCCACAGTGCCAGGATGGTGTAGTGGATAACACATCTGCCAAGTTAGCAGGAGACCTGGGTTCAAGTCCCAACCTTGGCATGAATTTTAATTCATTACTTCACCTTCCATCCTTATTAAAGAATTCCCAGATCCTTTCAAATCTGTCGTGGAGAAGAGACAGACCAAGCAGCCCATGGTAAAACTTTGTATTGATAGTGGGGATCTTTCACCAATTAGCCAGCACCTGGAAGTGTATCATTGTCTGAACAATGGATAACTTAGTAGGAAGTGGGGAAGATGCTGCAAGATGATAGCACTGAAACTTCAGAGAATTCTTGGTCCACTCCTGTTGTCCCTATGAGGAAGGATGGCACACGGTGTTTCTGACCTGAAGGGTTCATCAGGTTGATTGATGCGATGGGTACTGAGGCTCCATGAGTACATTGTCACAGTGGTACATGGAAGCAGACACAAATGCAAGGACACCAATCACCCTTCAGGGAACCCATTGCCCGAACACAGCAGTATGGATGAAATCTTGAGTTGTCACTGCATTAAATGACATTGCTGCTAAGCAGAGGGAAGATCAGCATCGCTGAAAACCACAGAAGTCTTTACGAATGAAGAACTGAGCAAAGAAGAATTCCAGCTAATAAACAGAACATTGTATAAGAAGAAACATGGTCTGATAAGGGTGAAAAATGGTTGCTCATCATCCAGTTCATCTATGGCCAGCTATCTGAAAGTTTTTCCATGATGCTCCAACATTTTGTCACTTGGGATTCAAGACAGAATCAGATGCTGGTATCACTGGCTAGGCATACCAATCTGTAAGACACTATATGAGATACTGTAAGGAATCCCAGCAATATAAGCACGTGCTTTAATTACCTCTGGGGCATCTGGTACCAATTCCACCTCCAGCTGCATCATTCTGTCAAACTGGAATTGATCTCTTGGGGAGGTTCCAAAGGTCAAGAAATGGGAATTGATGGGTAGCAGTTTGCACTGACTACCTCACCAGCTACACTGTCACCAAAGCTATGCCAATACATGAGGCTTCAAAAGTTGACAGATTCCTGGTAGAAGGTATCTTTTTGAAGCATGGAGCACCCCATATGATGAGTCCTAATCACTGGAATGTTTTACAGCTGAGGCTAGTATTAGAAAACATTACGGCATCTACCACTCGATGACAGCTGCCTCCAACATACAGACAAATGGCCTCACAGAATGCTTTAAGACACTGGCAGATAACCTCTCAATGTACGCTGAGTTCAAACAGAGAGATTAGGATACAATATGACCTGTCATGGCATTCGTATATAACACAGTGAAGCAAGAGACTACAGGCTTTACAACATTTTTTCTGCTCATGTTCAAAAGACAGAAACAAGAATGAATACACTGTTCCTGTTTCAACAGGAAAATATTCACGATGACTATGTGAAAGACTTCATCACCAGGGCTGCAGAAGTGTGCCTGAAAGCTTGCATATGGTCCCTGAACACCCAGAAGGATGGTCCAAGAACACTCTAACACCACACACTGTCCAGTGAGACCCAGTCTTGGAGACTTTGTATGGATTTTTACATCTGCGTGGGGAAAGGTACTAACACAAACTTTACTAAAATGTTACTTTAGAGTGAGAGCTGTGCTGCACATAGTGCAGTGTAGCAGTTAACAGCATTAGCAGGCATACCACAGGTCACCAGTTCAAACCTAACCACTAACGATTATTTGTTATTTAGTATTTATTCTCTTTGGAAAGTTCTCAAAATTTCTTATGTTTGTGGGCTCTGGAATAGAGGATGTTAATATAAATGCCAGCACTCTCTGTCCTGGTGTTCATTTCTGTTCCAGTTGTACATTGATGTGGGGGTGCAAAAGCATGTGATAAGACTCATTTGTGGTGTAAATTAAGGAACACAATGTAGAAACCTGTTTAAGGAACTTTGTATTCAGACCACTGCTTCTCAGTATATTGATTCCTCAATGAAATTTGTTGCAAGCAATATATCTCTATTTCTAACCAATTGCTCAATACATAGACTAGGAATAAGAACAACCTACGTAAAGACCTAAAATCACTTACCTTCATCCAAAAAGGGGTCCAATATTCAGGAACACACATTTTCAATAAATTGTCAGCATTAAAAACTTGGTTTCAGATAATGCACAGTTTAAACAGAGTATAAAAGACTTTTTGATAGGCAATTCCTCCTACTCTATAAACGAATATCTTAACAGATACTGTTAAGCCAGCTTAAGTGAAAATGTCTGTTAGATATAAGTTTTGACAGCACTCAGTCACAACAGTGAGGATTAGGTATTTCGTGTATGATAAATTTGTTAATAGTGAATAACAATATTTCATTCTGACAGTGTGTTAATTCTGTAAATATTACCTGTTCCAGTTTACCTCATTGTATTCACTTATTTTGACAATCTCCTGACAAATGACCAGGGTAGTAAATATTTTATGTTTTTATGTTACACTTTGACATATTCCACACCCACGAGAATCATCTCATTTCTTGAGTCTATGGAATTAAAACTGAATCTAATCTAATCTAATCATAAAAAATGTGCTTTCAGTGCTAAGTGTTGTACTTCATTGGCAACCCTGCTTTTTAGTTTGTCTTGATTCTGGTTATGATGTGACAATATAGAATTCCAGATCGAAGTCTGCATAAATTTACAGTAATCCATTTGGTTCTGACTTGTGAAACTGTTCAGCCAAACATAGAAAGATATTTCGTGTCAGCATAAAATAATTATTCATCTTACATTTTAAAAACTGATAGACCATTTCAAATGGCTACCTGTGTACAAAACTGCACATTACATCCTTCAAAATTCACAATACCTGTATTACACAATATTTCTTATCAACAGTATTGAGTTGTAATAAAATTTCCCAAACTTCCATAGAAATATAATACTGATCTTGCTTCATGTATCACAATACATATATGTCTAAAAACAAAGATGATGTGACTTACCAAATGAAAGTGCTGGCAGGTCGACAGACACACAAACGAACACAAACATACACACAAAATTCAAGCTTTCACAACAAACTGTTGTCTCATCAGGAAAGAGGGAAGGAGAGGGAAAGACGAAAGGATGTGGGTTTTAAGGGAGAGGGTAAGGAGTCATTCCAATCCCGGGAGCGGAAAGACTTACCTTAGGGGGAAAAAAGGACGGGTATACACTCGCACACACACACATATCCATCCACACATATACAGACACAAGCAGACATATTTAAAGACAAAGAGTTTGGGCAGAGATGTCAGTCGAGGCAGAAGTGCAGGGGCAAAGATGTTGTTGAATGACAGGTGAGGTATGAGTGGCGGCAACTTGAAATTAGCGGAGATTGAGGCCTGGTGGATAACGGGAAGAGAGGATGTATTGAAGAGCAAGTTCCCATCTCCGGAGTTCAGATAGGTTGGTGTTAGTGGGAAGTATCCAGATAACCCGGACGGTGTAACACTGCGCCAAGATGTGCTGGCCGTGCACCAAGGCATGTTGTTTAGCCACAGGGTGATCCTCATTACCAACAAACACTGTCTGCCTGTGTCCATTCATGCGAATGGACAGTTTGTTGCTGGTCATTCCCACATAGAATGCATCACAGTGTAGGCAGGTCAGTTGGTAGATCACGTGGGTGCTTTCACACGTGGCTCTGCCTTTGATCGTGTACACCTTCCGGGTTACAGGACTGGAGTAGGTGGTGGTGGGAGGGTGCATGGGACAGGTTTTACACCGGGGGCGGTTACAAGGGTAGGAGCCAGAGGGTAGGGAAGGTGGTTTGGGGATTTCATAGGGATGAACTAAGAGGTTACGAAGGTTAGGTGGACGGCGGAAAGACACTCTTGGTGGGGTGGGGAGGATTTCATGAAGGATGGATCTCATTATAGGGCAGGATTTGAGGAAGTCGTATCCCTGCTGGAGAGCCACATTCAGAATCTGATCCAGTCCCGGAAAGTATCCTGTCACAAGTGGGGCACTTTTGTGGTTCTTCTGTGGGAGGTTATGGGTTTGAGAGGATGAGGAAGTGGCTCTGGTTATTTGCTTCTGTACCAGGTCGGGAGGGTAGTTGCGGGATGCGAATGCTGTTGTCAGGTTGTTGGTGTAATGCTTCAGGGATTCTGGACTGGAGCAGATTCGTTTGCCACGAAGACCTAGGCTGTAGGGAAGGGACCGTTTGATGTGGAATGGGTGGCAGCTGTCGTAATGGAGGTACTGTTGCTTGTTGGTGGGTTTGATGTGGACGGACGTGTGAAGCTGGCCATTGGACAGGTGGAGGTCAACATCAAGGAAAGTGGCATGGGATTTGGAGTAGGACCAGGTGAATCTGATGGAACCAAAGGAGTTGAGGTTGGAGAGGAAATTCTGGAGTTCTTCTTCACTGTGAGTCCAGATCATGAAGATGTCATCAATAAATCTGTACCAAACTTTGGGTTGGCAGGCCTGGGTAACCAAGAAGGCTTCCTCTAAGCGACCCATGAATAGGTTGGCGTACGAAGGGGCCATCCTGGTACCCATGGCTGTTCCCTTTAATTGTTGGTATGTCTGGTCTTCAAAAATGAAGAAGTTATGGGTCAGGATGAAGCTGGCTAAGGTAATGAGGAAAGAGGTTTTAGGTAGGGTGGCAGGTGATCGGCGTGAAAGGAAGTGCTCCATCGCAGCGAGGCCCTGGACGTGCGGGATATTTGTGTATAAGGAAGTGGCATCAATGGTTACAAGGATGGTTTCTGGGGGTAACGGATTGGGTAAGGATTCCAGGCGTTCGAGAAAGTGGTTGGTGTCTTTGATGAAGGATGGGAGACTGCATGTAATGGGTTGAAGGTGTTGATCTACGTAGGCAGAGATACGTTCTGTGGGGGCTTGGTAACCAGCTACAATGGGGCGGCCGGGATGATTGGGTTTGTGAATTTTAGGAAGAAGGTAGAAGGTAGGGGTGCGGGGTGTCGGTGGGGTCAGGAGGTTGATGGAGTCAGGTGAAAGGTTTTGTAGGGGGCCCAAGGTTCTGAGGATTCCTCGAAGCTCCGCCTGGACATCAGGAATGGGATTACCTTGGCAAACTTTGTATGTGGTGTTGTCTGAAAGCTGACGCAGTCCCTCAGCCACATACTCCCGACGATCAAGTACCACGGTCGTGGAACCCTTATCTGCCGGAAGAATGATGATGGACTGGTGAGCCTTCAGATCACGGATAGCCTGGGCTTCAACAGCGGTGATGTTGGGAGTAGGATTAAGGTTTTTTAAGAAGGATTGAGAGGCAAGGCTGGAAGTCAGAAATTCCTGGAAGGTTTGGAGAGGGTGATTTTGAGGAAGAGGAGGTGGGTCCCGCTGTGACAGAGGACGGAACTGTTCCAGGCAGGGTTCAATTTGGATAGTGTCTTGGGGAGTTGGATCATTAGGGGTAGGATTAGGATCATTTTTCTTTGTGGCAAAGTGATACTTCCAGCAGAGAGTACGAGTGTAGGACAGTAAATCTTTGACGAGGGCTGTTTGGTTGAATCTGGGAGTGGGGATGAAGGTGAGGCCTTTGGATAGGACAGAGGTTTCGGATTGGGAGAGAGGTTTGGAGGAAAGGTTAACTACTGAATTAGGGTGTTGTGGTTCCAGATTGTGTTGATTGGAATTTTCAGGTTTTGGAGGGAGTGGAGCTGGAAGTGGGAGATTGAGTAGATGGGAGAGACTGGGTTTGTGTGCAATGAGAGGTGGTTGAGGTTTGCTGGAAAGGTTAGGAAGGGTGAGTGAGTTGCCTTTCCGGAGGTGGGAAACCAGGAGATTGGATAGTTTTTTGAGGTGAAGGGTGGCATGCTGTTCTAATTTGCGGTTGGCCTGTAGGAGGATGCTCTGAATAGCCGGTGTGGATGTGGGAGAGGAAAGATTGAGGACTTTTATTAAGGATAGGAGTTGACGGGTGTGTTCATTGGCTGAGTTGATGTGTAGGTGAAGGATTAGGTGGGTGAGGGCAATGGATTGTTCAGTTTGGAACTGGTATAGGGACTGATGGAAAGAAGGGTTGCAGCCAGAGATGGGAACTTTAAGGGTGAGTCCTTTGGGGGTTATGCCAAATGTCAGACAAGCCTGAGAAAATAAATTATGCGAGCGTAATCTGGCTAGGGTGAAGGCATGTTTGCGGAGGGAATGTAAATAAAACTTAATGGGGTCGTTGTGGGGGTGTTGTGAGGGTGACATGGTCTTAGAAGGTGGAAAGTTTAACATGAGGTTGAAATGAAAATGAAAGATAAAAATGTATGGGGAGAGATAAGGGTGAATTAGAAAGCAACTGGAGATCTGGTATGAAAAAAGGCGAAAAAGTGTTGGTTAAGTTGATCCTGTGGTGAACTTGGGTTGGTAGACAGCAATGTGCATAAAGGTTAGGTGGTTGTGTTGCCGCTAAAACACGTTAAAGGACGGAGAAATTCGGGAAAATTTCGAAAAAACGTATTAAAAGGAGTGGTGTTGTGGTGAAACATTACGAAAATGGGGCTAACAATCGTGAAATAATGACGTTAAAACCTGTGGGGAGCGGCTAAAATTATCAGTGATGTGCGAAAAACGGAAGTGGAAATAAAGTGAAAGTTATTAGAACTAGCCGAAATGGTTGTTTAATACATGAAAGCGGCTGTTATTGAACTAGAAACGGTGGACTTTATAGCAGCGGTAGTGTTGAAAGCGGAAAATAAAATTAATTTGGTTATGGTTTGGAGGTGGGTTACGTATTATTGAGTATATATAGGCGGGATAAAATTGTATAGTAGATTACAGGAAATAGGGAAGGTGAATACAAAGTGAGACTACTGGTAAAAACAGAAAGAGAAAATAAAGAGAAAAAGATGACAGGAAAGATTTCGAAATGCAACAGCGACAATAATAAACGTAATTGTTGGGTTCAAATTAATGATACGGTTATAATAGAGGGAAACATTTGACGTAGGAAAAATATAACTAAAAACAAAGACGATGTGACTTACCAAATGAAAGTGCTGGCAGGTCGACAGACACACAAATGAACACAAACATACACACAAAATTCAAGCTTTCGCAACAAACTGTTACCTCATCAGGAAAGAGGGAAGGAGAGGGAAAGACGAAAGTATGTGGGTTTTAAGGGAGAGGGTAAGGAGTCATTCCAATCCCGGGAGCGGAAAGACTTACCTTAGGGGGAAAAAAGGACGGGTATACACTCGCACACACACACATATCCATCCACACATATACAGACACAAGCAGACATATTTAAAGACAAAGAGTTTGGGCAGAGATGTCAGTCAAGGCAGAAGTGCAGGGGCAAAGATGTTGTTGAATGACAGGTGAGGTATGAGTGGCGGCAACTTGAAATTAGTGGAGATTGAGGCCTGGTGGATAACGGGAAGAGAGGATGTATTGAAGAGCAAGTTCCCATCTCCGGAGTTCAGATAGGTTGGTGTTAGTGGGAAGTATCCAGATAACCCGGACGGTGTAACACTGCGCCAAGATGTGCTGGCCGTGCACCAAGGCATGTTTAGCCACAGGGTGATCCTCATTACCAACAAACACTGTCTGCCTGTGTCCATTCATGCGAATGGACAGTTTGTTGCTGGTCATTCCCACATAGAATGCATCACAGTGTAGGCAGGTCAGTTGGTAGATCACGTGGGTGCTTTCACACGTGGCTCTGCCTTTGATCGTGTACACCTTCCGGGTTACAGGACTGGAGTAGGTGGTGGTGGGAGGGTGCATGGGACAGGTTTTACACCGGGGGCGGTTACAAGGGTAGGAGCCAGAGGGTAGGGAAGGTGGTTTGGGGATTTCATAGGGATGAACTAAGAGGTTACGAAGGTTAGGTGGACGGCGGAAAGACACTCTTGGTGGGGTGGGGAGGATTTCATGAAGCATGGATCTCATTTCAGGGCAGGATTTGAGGAAGTCGTATCCCTGCTGGAGAGCCACATTCAGAATCTGATCCAGTCCCGGAAAGTATCCTGTCACAAGTGGGGCACTTTTGTGGTTCTTCTGTGGGAGGTTATGGGTTTGAGAGGATGAGGAAGTTGCTCTGGTTATTTGCTCCTTTGGTTCCATCAGATTCACCTGGTCCTACTACAAATCCCATGCCACTTTCCTTGATGTTGACCTCCACCTGTCCAATGGCCAGCTTCACACGTCCGTCCACATCAAACCCACCAACAAGCAACAGTACCTCCATTACGACAGCTGCCACCCATTCCACATCAAACGGTCCCTTCCCTACAGCCTAGGTCTTCGTGGCAAACGAATCTGCTCCAGTCCGGAATCCCTGAAGCATTACACCAACAACCTGACAACAGCATTCGCATCCCGCAACTACCCTCCCGACCTGGTACAGACAGGATACTTTCCGGGACTGGATCAGATTCTGAATGTGGCTCTCCAGCAGGGATACGACTTCCTCAAATCCTGCCCCGAAATGAGATCCATCCTTCATGAAATCCTCCCCACCCCACCAAGAGTGTCTTTCCGCCGTCCACCTAACCTTCGTAACCTCTTAGTTCATCCCTATGAAATCCCCAAACCACCTTCCCTACCCTCTGGCTCCTACCCTTGTAACCGCCCCCGGTGTAAAACCTGTCCCATGCACCCTCCCACCACCACCTACTCCAGTCCTGTAACCCGGAAGGTGTACACGATCAAAGGCAGAGCCATGTGTGAAAGCACCCACGTGATCTACCAATACATATATGTTTATATGCAATAGAAAAAAAAATAGGCCTTACTGGCCAAAAGCCTTTTTTGTTGTGCCTATCTGTGAGTCAGGATCTCCGCTATATGGTGAGTAGCAACTTTCCTTTTTATAATATTTTTACATTCCATCCTGGATTTTCCATTGTTTGATCAGTGAAAAATTTAGTTAACATACCAGACATTAAGTAACTCTGTTCATAAGTGACTTCGAACACTTATTTTGATTCATTCTAGTTCTTCTCATTCATATTGAAGCTAAATGAGTAGTTAACTGCAATACATCACTTTCTGCAAAATAAATAAATTAATAAGTAAGTCATACATTTCTGACTGCATCACATCCATACTGACTAAACAGTATCTTTGAATCATTCATTTCAACAGTGTTAGTTCAATAAAAGACAGTTCTTCAGTAAGTGAATAAGTTTTTCATGATTTTTGAAATGCAACAACAGAGTTGCAGAGTGACTAGATGAAAATAATCATTACATGAGATCTTGGGTACGAATGTATACAAATACTGAAATAAACTAAAACAAGTATACCAATTGATACAGTTTGATTTAGATCTTCTGTTGGTTTCTTTAAGTCTGACTTGGTTTAGAATGTATTACTTCAGCTGCTGATTCAAAATAAAAATTAAAATAAAAGTATTTTCTAAACTAGCAGGATGAAAATGTGTGAAAAATTTAGTTAACCTTCATATATGTAATCAAACCAGAGACTCTGCTTACAAATTAGATAGCTGGAGGCTGAAAAAGGAAAGGACTGCGGGTATACCAAAGCAAGTTGCTGATATTTAACAAAATAATTTCAAATTGCCCATCTGAAGATTTTCATTTTAAAAACTTCTTGGTTCTAATTACAGCACTGCCTCCATCTAACATAAATTCTCATATAACTGTACACAGTTTGATCATCAAACTTGAAAAACACACAACATTATTTCAATAACACTCAAACTGTCTCTCTACTTTCATTAACATTTCAAACAGTAGGAATGAATCATAGTAAAAAGATCAGGACAAGGCTGACCAAATATTCTGGTGATAATTTTCTAACAACAGTCATATTACGAATTACTTGACTTGTAATTCATTACTTGTTTTTCCTCATCGGGTTTTGTGTATTACTCAACAGGTGAATTTTGTATTACTGCCTCTGTCATCAGGTAACTTGTTGTGAGTGATCATCTTTGGTGACTGTGAATGTCTTGTGATCAGTCATACAGTGGGGCATGACTTTCCGTATTGTATAATAATAGGCTTTCCCTTTAAGACATAGCCATTAACAGTTTCTAATGCCTTTGTTGCCATGTCAGTAGCTGTAATTATCAAAATTATAATGAATCAGTTAATAATTCCACAAAATGAGAAAAATGACTTGTCAATGTGAAATAGGTTGTATATGCAACCTACTTGGAAAGGTAATGAAAGCTTGGCCTTTCATTCTGCCAGTCATCAGTCTGTAGATAATTCTCTTGTCTTCAGATGATTCAAATAAGTTAAATATTGATACCAGATCTGACTCTTTCACACAGCCAGGTAAATTCTTGAGAAACAGCACCTAGAAGTTACATTATTAGGGAGTATTTTGAATGCTGAAAAGCCAACACAAAGTATAAGATGTTTAATGAGGTATGCACAATACTTACAGGTGATGGTAAGCCTCTGTCATAATTTTGGAATCGAGGTAGCTGTTTAATCTGTTCCAAGTTTAGTCTGTTATTCTGAATCTCACTTAATGAAACTACTTGTACTTCACTGCTATTTACATCTGACAACACAAAAGCTTGACCTCCACATGTATCTTTCTCTTTCATGTCAGTTTTATGTTTGGGCAATGCATTTAACTGCACTATTTTACCATCTTTTATGGTGTATAATGTTTCAGGTTTACAAGTATATACACGTGTTTCATTTATCTGTTTTGTATTTTTCTTGGCATTCTTACAATCTTCTTTTCCCACTGGGCTTTCTTTGACATCCCAAAGTGTTGAATGGTGATCGTAGTTGTAATGGCAGGGTGAATTTTCAACAGCAGAAGGGGCACTTGATTTTTGTGGATAGGTAATTTTCTCTTTCTTATGTCTTTTTCTTAAAGAACCAAACAACTCTTCCTCAAGTTCTTTAAGATGATGAATGGGATGATTACCAGGCCGTGGGTCAGAAATTGTAGCCTTGCAGGATAGTGCAAACTGCAACAACCTTGTGTGTAAACTTTCTGGCTTTACAGATAAACTCAATTCTTGTTCATGCCTTCCAACTGACAACCTGCAAACAAAATCACAAATGAGTAAATCTAACTAATGACCAAATGGTTCTTTAACAATCTCCATCCTAATGTACTGTGAAACATGCAACTCATCAGCTTTAGAAATTAATATTTGTTTCATAATGCTGTTTATTCTGAAGTTATGACACTGTCATGAAATTAATTTACTATGGACACAATTATTAAAATAAGAATTAAGTTGCCTGTCTCTGCAGCAATGATTATAAAACACTTACATCATACAATATTATAATCCGCTACAGACTTCATACTTACTTAAAAAACTGTTAAGATTAAAATTTTGAGTAATAATAATAATATGGAAATATAGGTATATAACAAAAGGGAAAGGCAACCACTCACCTACACTGGACCAATGAATGGCACACACAAATGACATGGGAAGGATAGTTTGCTGCTCACCACTTAGAGGAGGCATTGATTCGCAGACAGGCACAATGAAGAAGAATGCTACAAATGCTCAGTTTTTCAGATTTTGGACTATGTCTCTCTCTCTCTCTCTCTCTCTCTCTCTCTCTCTCTCTCTCTCTCTCTCTCTCTCTCTCTCTCTCCTCCTCTCTCTCAACCATGAACAGTGATACTTACGACACAACAACTCTACATTAACAACTTGCCTACAATTATAGCAGATAAAAATGAAGCTACCTTGTTTGCAGACTTTACAATTTAGATGTTGCAAATTCAGGTCAGGAAGTGAATAATAAAAGAAACATGCTCTGGAAGAAAGCCACTCCTGTTCAATAAAATGCAATAAATTAGAGTACAGCCTGTTTCTTAAACACAGTTGTGTCTATATTCACATTCAGATCTTCTACAATCATGAAACAATCAGTGACACAAAATAAACAAGATTTCTGTGATTTGGGATAGGTGTCAAGCTCTCATGAAAGCACATATTCATAACTTCTGCAGAAGCTGCATGGAACTACATCTATGAAGTAAGATGGTGGCCTGTTTCAAGCCTTTCTTGTCATGTTTTATCCTATTTGCATACTGAATTTGCACCCTAGAGTCTCTGACTTCATTTACTTTATGATTTGGTGTTTGTTTGTTGACTTTTCACTCATACTGCATGTTGATTATGTGAGTCGTCATTGCCTGTAGCAATGTAGATTACTCATCTCTCTGTACCTAGTCTAATATTTCATTCTTGTTATAGCTTTTCCTCCTAATGTATCCAGTCTGGATCATGGGATCTCTTCTTTGCTGTGGACAGAAACAGGTAGAACAGTTCACACACTCTTGAGGAGCTCTCTGTCACGAGCTCCCTGTCACTCAAAGTACAAGTTTTCACTTTAGTGGACCACATGGCGAGTTGAGCAAATGTTTCAGTGATTATCCTCCAGGTACCTTGAACAATGGGCAGTGGAATGGTCTACTGGTGTCCTCTACAGCACAATGGGAAACTACTGGTGGAATGAGTGAGAATTCTGCTTGCTAATAAACCTTTGGTGGGGTCCTCAGCTGTCTACTTGGCATTATTGTTCTGTATTTT
The DNA here is from genome assembly GCF_023864345.2 of Schistocerca serialis cubense. Taxonomy (NCBI): domain Eukaryota; kingdom Metazoa; phylum Arthropoda; class Insecta; order Orthoptera; family Acrididae; genus Schistocerca; species Schistocerca serialis. The sequence goes on along the minus strand of NC_064644.1, from coordinate 602,742,511 downwards.
GGTCTCCAGACATCATTTACAAAAGTGAAATATATAATCACACTCAGGTCTGTGAAATTTCCAAACCCTGCCCTTTCTGTGGCAACATTCTGTGAAACCCTACAAATTCTCCAGAATTTCTGACAAATAAGTCTGGTTGTAGAGATGGGGCGACACTTGGTTCCCATTTCTGTAAAGAGAAATCTCATCAGCGAATACATCTTTCATGTGGTAGTGGGAGCTCGTGAATGGACTTCCAGATGGCTCATTGGAGGAGCACTTAGGCCCTTTCTGGAACTATATAGAAAAGTTGTACCAGGGGCCTTTCTGATAACTGAGGGAAGGCTTTCAAAATTTAGAGAAGCATTCTCGTTCTGACTCTCATTCTGATTCTGTTTCTGAGATCTCATGTGGACTCTGGACTCTGATTTGGATTCAGATTCTGTGCTTGTACACGTTTTTTTCACTTCTTTCTTTTGGCAAGTTTCTGACGTTCTCCTGTGAACTAACTGGCATCCGCAATTGCTAATCAAGAAGATGACAAGATCCACCACACGTAATCATAGCACCTTGGCCCAGGTCAGCAACAGTTAGCAGCCACAGCAGCATGGTACACGGTGACTTGTCTGGAGCTGTCTCACTCGCAGTCATTCTATGGCCGCATCTGCAATGCACACATCCGACTTTGGTGATTGTGAGATAATGAAGGGAAGAGCAGCTCACATCTGTTTTCTCACACTGGTATGCATGTTCTCTGCAATCTAAGTCTTGTTCCAAAGGGACGTCTTCCATAACCACTCATCTTTTGATTCAGTAGTGAGTTAACTCAATGGAGTTACCCATTTGGTAATGATTCTTTCTGTTCCATATCCTTTATTTATTGATCTGCTGTGTGCTCTGTTTGGATTCATATTCTTCTTTTTCATATTGACATGTTTTACAATCATGGTTGAAAACTTTTTTGTGTCATTTATGTGTCTAGGCAACATGTCAATCATAATTTGTCCAGCATCATGCTGCTGGTGACTCTGATAACCATTCATTTTTCTGATTATTGTTTTATCTTATTTAGTAAAATTCAGTCTCACATTTTTTGAAATCTCAATGATACTGTGTTTGGAGTAAATTGCACATTGTTTCAATAAATCTAATGTTTACCACTTCAAAATCTATCATTCAGCAACTGTTAAAGTAAATTAATCAATTGAAATGCCCAGGTCCTTCAACCATAAACAATGATGAGGCCCCTGATGGGTCAGGATCTTATCAAATAACATTTCCAATGTTCATTTCTCAAGTAGTTCATGGGGGTAATCTATCATTTTACTTGATCTGGATTGATATAATTGACAATATGATGAGCAAGTGGTCATGTTCATAGCACACCTGGATTCTGGTTACATTACAACATTGTTAAGGCTTTTGTGGCCACTTGTTGACAAATTTGACCATTTGTTTAATAATGTTCTGATGTTTTGCCAGCACAAGGGGCTGGCATTGTCAAAGCTTTACCCTCCATTGCTCGTGGTGGACTCCAGAAATGATGGATGAAGCTTTGACAATACAAGCCACTTGTGCTGCCAAAACTGGAAAATTATCACACAAATGCTGGCCAAAGAACCTGAGACAGAAGCCAACAGGCAATTTAATAAAAATATTGTCAGAAGTCAGCATTAGTCGTACACTGAAACTTGCTTCCTTTGCGTAATTTCAATATTTGATGTCATATGGTGTAGGATAACCAAACCAATAAAGTATGCTAAAAAACCAGCACAAGCATATTTCTAACAAGAAAAAGTCTTGTACATAAAATTAAGATACACTTTTAGCATTGTATGCTCTCCTATCGTATCTGCACTTGTCATGCTGTATCACACTAACTAATTGGTAAAAGAAACTATGGAAAATTATCAAGTACACTGCAAATCTGTATGAAATACAAGCCTGCGTATGTAAACATAAAGACTTATTAAGCTAACTATACCAAACTTACTGAGCTGATTTCTTAGATAGAGACATAAATAATCACAATAAGAAATCAGAACTGATTACATAAAAGATGATATTATTTCTTCCGAGACTGTATATTTGTGTTAATTGAAACCACTATAAATACCCATATTTAAGTGGACCATCCCTGAATATACCTTATATGACATCAAAATAAACAACCAAGGCATCTAAATGTGTGATGTATCACACAATAGGTAAACATGTTAGTAAGAGCTCTGCAATACTGACCACATGCTGATGAGTGAGAACATGTACCATGCAGTTTTGCAGGACTTGCACTTACTTGTTTATTAATCATGTGATCCAATATGTGATAGAGGTCTGGTCCACTTGAAAATGGTTATATTTCTGAAGCTGGCCAGTTTAAATAAACAAACAATCTTAGCAGAAATAATGCCACCTTTCAAAAAAATCAAAAGGCAAGTGGACAGAGGAATTTAAATTTGGTCGGGAGAGCTTAGATGATGATCTGCGCAGTGGTTGACCAAGATGTCTCACTACTCCAGAAATCACTGCAAAAGTGCACAAAATGGTCATGGAGGATCGCCGATTGAAAATACATGAAATTGCTCTTGCTTGTCAAATGTCATCTGAAAGGGTATATCACATTTTAATTGAAGAATTAGAAATGAAAAAAAATCATCTGCATGATGGGTGCCACAACAAGACAATGCACGCCCACACACACATGCCGTCACCAAGGCAAAATTACGTGAACTAAGGTATGAATTGTTGCGACACCCACCTTATTCACCTGATATGGCTCCATCAGACTTCCATCTCTTCCCAAAACTGAAAATTTTTCTTGGTGGATGAAGATTTACTTCAAACAAAGAACTGATAGCTGGAGTTGACAACTATTTTGCAGGCTTGGAGGAAACACATTTTTGAGATGGGATCAAGGCACTGGAACATCGTTGGCCCAAGTGTGTTAATCTACAAGGAGACCATTGTAAAATAAAAAAGTTTCAGTGATGTAAGTACTTTTTTATGTTCTGTTCTGAGAACTTTTCAAACCAGCCTCGTACAATTCTCTTTTGCATAAGTCTGTATTTACTGTTTTCATGGGTGGGTTCATCTTCTGCCTAGCTTCATAAGCGTATATATTATAGCTATGTCTGAAGATACTTTCCTTTTTTAAGATGCTCCCTTTTGTGAAAATTAGTATTGCGTATACACACAAACAAGGCAGTGGCAATATTTTGAGAATTTTAAAAAGGGGTTACAGGAATCCTTGCATTTAGCTTTTTATCACCCTGATAATCTTTTACTGTATTTTAAATGTTTTTGTAAACTTTGTGGAATTCCTCCAAAAAATTATTCTGTACATAAGGAGTGACTGTATACTACAATGGTACATTGTCAGCACTGGTGAGCAGCTTGTATTCTGACTGAGGATATGTGAAATTAGCTGAACATTAAATGCTGTACAGACTTAAATAATTGAAATAACATATTTGTTACCTTTTCTCCACTTCCTGCTCTCGTTCATTCAGTCCATTGTTTATTTTGGAATGTATAAGTAACAGTTGTGATGAAAGGATAGATTTTTCAACTTTTTTGTATTTTTGTGAGAAATGATCCTCCCCAAGTTCATAATCTAGTGCCATTTCCACTTCTTCATTGGAGAGCCCAAATGACTTCAAATCCTCTATATGGGCGGCTTTCTTGGCTGTTTCTTCAAACTGCTTCAGCGAGCTTTTCCCAGATGTTAAATTTGTAAATGGACAATATTCAGAGGCTTTTTCAAAATGTTTTTTGTCTTGCAGTTGCCTGAAACATGTTATTGTTAAAAATCAAATGTAGATGGTATGGCAGCATTCACATGACTCGTAGTTAATAACAAAAGAAATAATATACAACTGAGATTTCTTTTAAGTACTGGTAATGAGATTAAAGAATGTAAATTTTGTAAAACCCATGAAGAAGGACAATGTAATGAAAAATACAGTCCAGTCTATCTATAAGAAGTCCATTATCAGCAACTTAACTATTGCAAGTTTTATACATAAATAGTTAAATTGTTCTTATTCCAATTATTCTCCTAACTAATATAAAAGTAAACTGAAAAATATTTAGCAAACACTCACTCTTCTAATGTAATGTTTTTGTCCAACTGCTTAGTGACCAGCTCTTTGATAAGTCGGTCACCTGCAGATTCCACATGCTCGGTGGGTTCATCTGCTACTGTGGATTTAGTTTCATAGAGCTTTGCTCTCGTACTCTGTACCTTAGCCATTATCTAGGAAAAAAAAAGTTCTATTATAATTAAAATTATTCATTATGTCATAATTAATGTGACATTACAATGATCACAGGTATATTTAATGCAATTTAAACTATGGCTGATAAGGGATAAAGTCACATTACTCCAACATTACGTGAATCTCTCAGACCCTTTACAGTGCAAGTAAATCACGTGGAAATAAATAGGATAGGTTCAGAAATTAGAACAGATACATGCTATGAAGAAATTCATGAAATATTACACACATTTATCATAGAGACACTAGTGTAAGGATGAGCCAGATAGTAGGGGGTTTTATTTTATTTTTATTTGCTTTCAAAAGTTACTTTATTCGCTTGTTACAGTCAAGCCTTAGCCGGCAGTGTTGGCTGCCTGTAATTTTCTCATCCCATGATCTGGCAACAGCAAGTCAGCAAGTATTTCGATCATGTGCTTCCTCCGTATGCTGACGAGATAACGTCGCCCAGGCGACGACGCTGACCAGGCCACACTCTGGAATTTTCCATTCCGCCCCCGCGGGTTCCTTACACTAGGGCCTCTATAATAAATGTGTGTAATATTTCATGAATTTCTGGCCAATCAGCGCAGAGGAAGCCGTGTGGCCGTGTTGGATGTACCCGGCCACCCACCACCGGGCCACTGTTTCTCTGTTGCTTGCCCTGTAGCAGAAAACATCTCCTGCCCTTCCCAGTGCGGCGGCGCCATGGACTTTGTTAGCAGTAGCTGCCACGCCATTTGGACGTGGCCATTCTGGCTCACCCTCACCTCCCTAGGCTTGACCATGTGACCCATGCAATGCATTTACTTCCAATAAATGGCCTTTTATCTAAAACTGTCCTAATGGTTTTTTCCCGTCCACTGACTTCCACTCCTAAGCCAGCTAATCTTGTACAAAACTGGTGTCAGAATCAGGATACATTCGCATATCGACTTTTTTGCTAATCCAAATTCTTTCGGCAAATGTAACTTGCCAATAGCCCGATGCCACAGTATTTTGCACTTCGTCACACTTCTATCGCCGAGCAGTTCACATGTATAGAATGTGCTAGCCAGCCGCTACGCTCTCCTCACACAGACCATGGCTGTGTTAGTAGAAATGCAATGGGCACACGCTGCAGTGACGTGGCCATCTGAGTCTGCTGGAACTGGCTACGTGAGCCGGATGCCACTGCATCATTCGCCATCATGCCAGGGGCCTGCCGCACCGTGCTGGCAAACCAACGCCACCCACCGTGGCGTGGCGCAAGGGGTCCGCCGCCCCCACATACTAGCCGAGCTGCCGTCATCCGCCGCCAACACACCTGCCACCGCCCGAGGGTCCAGCAGCCACACACCCGCACCAACGTCAGCTGCCAGCCGAACCACCGTTGCCCACTGCCATCACTCCATCACGCTCTTGTTGCTGCCAATGCATCGCACCGATACAACCTTCATGTAAGCTGCAGCATTGCTTCAAACATTAACATCACAAGCCGTCCGCCACTGGATTAGGTTATTTTGTGACCTCTCTTTTCTGTAATAGTCATTTATTGGGTCACTAGTGCCCCTAATTTTGCAAACATGCCGATGGGTGCAAGAGCAATGGAACAGGATACTCCTGAAGAGGCAGTGCAGTGAAACCCGGAAAGCATGTGCGGGCAGGCCCCGTCACCCGCCTGCACCCGCGACCAGAATAATACACCGGCTGAGGACCGAAGAAAGTAAAGAGATGGAATATGTTAGTGTAAGTGGCATACTCGGGAACAAAGTAGTTAAGATTTTAATTGACACTAGTGCACAAATTAGTGTATTATTTGTAGATAGAAACTATCAAAGGGTGCTGCAGCCACCCAATTTCATATCAATGGCCTTGGTGAAGAAATAATTGCCCCTGCAGGTTCGTGTGTGGTGAATCTGCAAATAGATGAGAATAATTACAGTCAGGAGATGGAAGTAGTAAGGTTAAAGAAATGCGATTTTGACATCATATTAGGGGATGACTTCTTACACCATTATCAGGGGATGATGAATTATCAAACGCGAACTGTGCAGTTTGGTGAAACAATTCATCATTTTGGCAGTGTACCAACCCATCAGACACGAGGAAGCTGTGAAAGGCACTGTTTACAGTCTCTCATAAAACTGCGGATGTGGGGGATAAAAACTACTGAACCTGTAAGGATAAGAGGTGGAAGTGGAAAAAATCTTTGGATAAATGTCAAGAATCGGAAGCAGCCAAAGACAGACATTCTGGTGGATTCACTCACCCAGAATGATGTATTAGATCATCAATCAGCTCATATTAAGAGAAGTATTTGCTGAGCGGAAGGAAAACAGAAAGCTTTTGCAATACCGGTGAGTATAGATAACTTTGGTGTGAAAGATGTTGTAATACTGAAAGGTACTATTGTTGCTAGTGGACAGGAGATCTTGGAAGAAGCAGGAGGAGCTGAAATTCCACAAAGTAAAGATGTGAAGGGACGAAGGAGAAAGAAGTGTCCAGTCGGAGAAGTGCATTACATCATGTCATCATTGAAGAATCAGTTGATGGAAAAGTTGAGTCATTTAAGCACTGAGGAGAAAAAGATGTTGCAGCCACTGTTAGAGGAATTTTCTCGGTTGTTTGAAGAGAGGCAGTTTCTACCGGCCACGGATTTGGTTCAACACAAAATTCCGACTGGTGAAGCATGGCCGATTGCGCAGAAGTCATATCGTATACCATATCATTTGCAATCTGTAGTCGAAGATACGATTCAGCAGCAATTAGCAGCAGGAATCAATCAACCCTCCTCAAGTTTGTGGGTGTCCCCTGTGGTCGTCGTGCCAAAAAAGCCAGTAAATGGAGAGAAAGCCTGTCGTCTATGTGTTGATATGAGGGAGGTAAACCGAGTAACTGCTACGGACACATACTCCTTACCGCATATTGACGAAACATTAGACCTAATAGGTAACTAAGTTTTTTACCACCCTTGATTTGCCCTCTGGATATCATCAAATCCCTGTTGCACCCCAGGATTGCCCTAAAACTGCTTTTGTTGTATCTACGGGATTATAAGAATTTGTACGAATGCCATTTGTTTTGAGGAATGCACCCACTATTTTTCAAAGATTCGCAGATCTGTTGCTGCGGAGACTGAAACCCACAATATGTTTAGTATATTTAGATGACATTATTATTTTTTCTAAAACTATAAAGGAACATGCAGAGAGACTAAGGGATGTATTGGAAAGGTTAAAAGGAGCACACTTAAGTGTGAAACTGGAAAAGTGCACCTTTGCCCAATCACAGGGACAATATTTAGGACATAGAATACGTGAAGGTGTCAAACCGGATCCCCGTTTAACCACAGCAGTAAAGGAATTTCCAACACCAACAAATATCAAAGAATTACAGTCATTTTTAGGCCTTGCAAATTATTACACACATTTTGTGAACAATTATGCTACCATTGCTAAGCCCCTGACTAAATTATTGAAGAGAGGAGTTAGTTTTACCTGGATCAAGGAATGTGATGAAGCCATGCAACAAATTCAACATGTTTTAACTAGAGCCCCTGTACTAGCATACTCAGATTTTGAAAAACCATTTATTCTGTCGGTAGATGCCTCAGATTATGCTGGAGGAGCCATTCTGTCACAAAAAATCGATGGAGAAGAACAACCAATTGGTTATGCATCTCGAAAGCTTAACAAAGCGGAATTGAATTACAGTACAACTGAGAAGGAACTCTTAGCGCTCATGTTTGGTGTAACCTATTTTCGGTGCTATTTGTATGGGAGAAAATTTACTGTCATTTCAGATCACACCACATTACAGTGGAAGCTGAACCTGAAAGATCCTAGTAGCAAGTTAACTCGTTGGGCTTTAAAATTGAGCAAATTTGAATACAAGGTAAAACATAAACCAGGCAAGTTGCATCAAAATACTGATGTGTTACGCTGGAAAGTTAGAGTGATTGTTACCAATGATATTTCTATTGAAGAATTGAAGGAAGCACAGCAAAGAGATGTTCAATGTCAGAAGTATGAAACTTGGCCTGAATTTTCTGTCGAAGATGGGATTTTGTACCGAAAAACCCCACTGGGTAAACTAGTAGTAATTCCGAAAGAACTACGTCCCAAGTTAATAGCACAATGTCATGATAGCCTGCAAGTATGTCATACTGGTTTTCATGACACCAATTGCCGAATAGCCGCCCGTTATTTCTGGGAAGGCAGACGGCGAGACGTGCAAAAGTATATACAAAATTGCTTGCCCTGTGTTAGGAGGTCATTGCCACCTCAAACAAAGGTACCTTTGCAGCAAGAGCCAGAAGCCACTTGTCCTTGGGCTTTAGTAGCAGTAGATATTGTTGGTCCTTTCCCTTTGAGTCCACAAAATAACAGATATATATTGTCCATCATGGATCATTTTTTCAGATTCTTAATTCTTGTTCCCATACCAGACATGTCCGCAGAAACTGTAGCTCATGCATTTGTCACCTACTTGGTATTACCATATGGAAGTCCTGAAGCTGTACTTACAGATCAAGGCATGAATTTTATGTCAGCATTGTTTACAGAAGTCTGTTGATTATTGCGAATCAAAAAGTGGAGAACGACACCATTTCACCGAAAAGCGAACGGACACCAAGAGCGAATCCACTGCACAGTTACACGCATGCTTTCTTACTATGTCAATAAAAACCACTCTGACTGGGACAGGTACGTCCAATACGTCACATCAGCATATAATAGCCATGTCCATGAAGCTACAGGATATTCCCCTTATGAAGCAGTATATGGCCAACCTATGAATTCGCGTTTTGAGATTGACAAACTGCCCCCTGGAATTAAATCCAAAGACGTGAAAGGTTTGGCACAACGTTTAAAAACCATTTGGAAGAAAGTAAGAGGGAACAATGCAAAAGCTACAGCCCAGCAGATAAAGAGGAATAATGAGAACGCCAAAATGCCCGAGTACAAGGTAGGAGATTTAGTCACGTTACGCAATCCAGTAGTATAAAAGGGGAGAACAAAGAAGTTTACACCTACGTATGAAGGACCGTATCGTATCACGTGGCTTACTTCGCTGGTAAATGCGGAAATTCAGTTAGTAGAACACAGTGATCGTTCATTTTGACAGGTTAAAGTTATATAAGGGTTCCGAGCCAACCCCGCTCGACAGTGAAACAGAGCCTGTTACACCAGAAGCCCCAACCAAGAAGGCAAGAAAGAAGGTAGTACAACCACCTAGAGCACAACCTAGGTGTGCTCTAAGGTCAAAATATCCCTACGGTTTACGCTCCAGGGACTAAGTCCAACATGTTGTTGTTGTTGTTGTGGTCTTCAGTCCTGAGACTGGTTTGATGCAGCTCTCCATGCTAATCTATCCTGTGCAAGCTCCTTCATCTCCCAGTATCTACCGCAACCTACATCCTTCTGAATCTGCTTAGTGTATTCATCTCTTGGTCTCCCTCTACGATTTTTACTCTCCACGCTGCCCTCCAATGCTAAATTTGTGATCCCTTGATGCCTCAGAACATGTCTTACCAACCGATCCCTTCTTCTAGTCAAGTTGTGCCACAAACTTCTCTTCTCCCCAATCCTATTCAATACCTCCTCATTACTTATGTGATCTACCCACCTTAGATTCGACATTCTTCTGTAGCACCACATTTTGAAAGCTTCTATTCTCTTCTTGTCCAAACTATTTACTGTCCATGTTTCACTTCCATACATGGCTACACTCCATACAAATACTTTCAGGAACGACTTCCTGACACTTAAATGTATACTCGATGTTAACAAATTTCTGTTCTTCAGAAACGCTTTCCTTGCCATTGCCAGTCTACATTTTATATCCTCTCTACTTCGACCATCATCAGTTATTTTGCTCCCAAAATAGCAAAACTCCTTTACTACTTTAAGTGTCTCATTTCCTAATCTAATTCCCTCATCATCACCCAACTTAATTGGACTACATTCCATTATCCTCGATGTTCATCTTATATTCTCCTTTCAAGACACTGTCCATTCCGTTCAACTGTTCTTCCAAGTCCTTTGCTGTCTCTGACAGAATTACAATGTCATCGGCGAACCTCAAAGTTTTTATTTCTTCTCCCTGGATTTTAATACCTACTCCAAACTTTTCTTTTGTTTCCTTTACTGCTTGCTCAATATACAGATTGAACAGCATTGGGGAGAGGCTACAACCTGTCTCACTCCCTTCCCAACCACTGCTTCCCTTTCATGCACCTCGACGCATAAAAGCCATCTGGTTTCTATACAAATTGTAAATAGCCTTTCGCTCCCTGTATTTTACCCATTCCACCTCTAGAATTTGAAAGAGAGTATTCCAGTCAACATTGTCAAAAGCTTTCTCTAAGTCTACAAATGCTAGAAACGTAGGTTTGCCGTTCCTTAATTTTTCTTCTAAGATAAGTCGTAAGGTCAGTATTGCCTCACGTGTTCCAACATTTCTACGGAATCCAAACTGATCTTCCCCGAGGTCGGCTTCTACCAGTTTTTCCATTCGTCTGTAAATAATTCGCGTTAGTATTTTGCAGCTGTGACTTATTAAACTGATAGTTCGGTAATTTTTATATCTGTCAACACCTGCTTTCTTTGGGATTGGAATTATTATATTCTTCTTGAAGTCTGAGGGTATTTTGCCTGTCTCGTACATCTTGCTCACCAGATGGTAGTTTTGTCAGGACTGGCTCTCCCAAGGCCGTCAGTAGTTCTAATGGAATGTTGTCTACTCCCGGGCCCTTGTTTCGACTCAGGTCTTTCAGTGCTCTGTCAAACTCTTCACGCAGTATCGTATCTCCCATTTCATCTTCATCTACATCCTCTTCCATTTCCAGAACATTCTCCTCAAGTACATCACCCTTGTATAGACCTTCTATATACTCCTTCCACCTTTCTGCTTTCCCCTCTTTGCTTAGAACTGGGTTTCCATCTGAGCTCTTGATATTCATACAAGTGGCTCTCTTTTCTCCAAAGATATCTTTAATTTTCGTGCAGGCTGTATCTATCTTACCCCTAGTGAGATAAGCCTCTACATCCTCACATTTATCCACTAGCCATGCCTGCTTAGCCATTTTGCACTTCCTGTCGATCTCATTTTTGAGACGTTTGTATTCCGTTTTGCCTGCTTCATTTACTGCATTTTTATATTTTCTCCTTTCATCAATTAAATTCAATATTTCTTCTGTTACCCAAGGATTTCTACTAGTGCTCGTCTTTTTACCTACTTGATCCTCTGCTGCCTTCACTACTTCATCCCTCAGAGCTACCCATTCGTCTTCTACAGTATTTCTTTCCCCCATTCCTGTCGATTGTTCACTTATGCTGTCCCTGAAACTCTGCACAACCTCTGGTTTAGTCAGTTTATCCAAGTCCCATCTCCTTAAATTCCCACCTTTTTGCAGTTTCTTCAGTTTTAATCTACAGTTCATAACCAATAGATTGTGGTCAGAGTCCACATCTGCCCCTGGAAATGTCCTACAATTTAAAACCTGGTTTCTAAATCTCTGTCTTACCATTATATAATCTATCTGATACCTTTTAGTATCTCCAGGATTCTTCCATGTATACAACCTTCTTTTACGATTCTTGAACCAAGTGTTAGCTATGATTAAGTCATGCTCTGTGCAAAATTCTAACAGACGGCTTCCTCTTTCATTTCTTAGCCCCAATTCATATTCACCTACTATGTTTCCTTCTCTCCCTTTTCCTACTGTCCAATTCCAGTCACCCATGACTATTAGATTTTCATCTCCCTTCATTACCTGAATAATTTCTTTTATCTCATCATACATTTCTTCAATTTCTTCATCATCTGCAGAGCGAGTTGGCACATAAACTTACACTACTGTAGTAGGCGTGGGTTTTGTGTCTATCTTGGCCACTATAATACGTTCACTATGCTGTTTGTAGTAGCTTACCCACACTCCTATTTTTTTTATTCATTATTAAACCTACTCCTGCGTTACCCCTATTTGATTTTGTATTTATAACCCTATATTCACCTGACCAGAAGTCTTGTTCCTCCTGCCACCGAACTTCACTAATTCCCACTATATCTAACTTCAACCTATCCATTTCCCTTTTTAAATTTTCTAACCTACCTGCCCGATTAAGGGATCTGACATTCCACGCTCCGATCCGTACAATGCCAGTTTTCTTTCTTCTGATAACGACGTCCTCTTGAATAGTCCCCGCCCGGAGATCCGAATGGGGGACTATTTTACCTCCGGAATATTTTACCCAAGAGGACGCCATCATCATTTAACCGTACAGTAGAGCTGCATGCCCTCGGGAAAAATTACGGCTGTAGATTCCCCTTGCTTTCAGCCGTTCACAGTACCACAACAGCAAGGCCATTTTGGTTAATATTACAAGGTCAGATCAGTCAATCATCCAGACTGTTGCCCCTGCAACTACTGAAAAGGCTGCTGTCCCTCTTCAGGAACCACATGTTTGTCTGGCCTCTCAACAGATACCTCTCCATTGTGGTTGCACCTACGGTACGGCTATCTGTATCGTTGAGGCACACAAGCCTCCCCACCAACGGCAAGGTCCATGGGTCATGTCCAACATGCCATGTAATTAATTGGAAAAGCCTTTAGTGAAGCAAGAAAATTAATTGACGGGAAACTGCCATCATTGCTATGCATTTATTTAAGTTGTTCATTGTAAGCATGTTAGTGGTAAGTATTCATAAGTATTGGCAACAATTGGTAATAGAATTTAGGATGTCACATGTTAATGGAAGGGATTAGAGTTTTTGTAATCATTCTGTCTTGCATCACTTAATGTCTCCAGTAATGTTGTTGTAGTGGCAAAGGACTGACAGACACTCATTAGTAGTGGAATTAAAGGAAAAAGTTGTCCTCATCAGTGGAACACACAGGGTTAGGAATCAATTAATCTTGTAGATGTCAAATGGATTCACACTTAACCTGTTGACTCAGTGGATAGTAAACAGAAATAGCTGCTAAAGCTCTACCACAGTAACATGTTAGCAACACGCCTTTGTAACTGCCATTAGATCAGTGACAACATGCTGCCATCTACCTACAGTTTGAAATATGCCATAGTACGTATATGTTTATACTAAGCACTCACACACAGATAACAACAATGTTAAAGAGGGAAAAAACAATTCAGACACTAGAGAGACAGTAGTTTCAATTAGCAAGGATACATAAGTCTAAGTTAAACACCAAATATACTATTTCAAAAGTGAAAGGAGTCCCCCCCCCCCCAAGTGCTATTTTATTGCTTTCATAATACTACACTGAGGAGATGACAAGGTAAGTATTACGATACGATACTACGTGTTTCTGTATATTAAATGCCAAAGAGAAAGTCACGTGGTCAACACCATGCGAGACCGCCACTCATAGTTTGTTCACAGACTGCAGGCCTCGCCCTTCCCTGCCACCTTGTGATGCTCCGGCTTACCCCTCCCTCTTCCCCGCAGGCCTCTCTGCCAAATGAGCAGCCATTAGAGTTCCCCCCACCTTCTCCCCCCGCTCCCTTGTGATGCGTACCCAGCTCCCACCTCTACTGCCGGCGCAAGCAGCGTCTGAAACTCTCCCTCACCAACACGTCTTAGCTGTTCAGACCGACCTCTCGTCTTCCTCCTGCACAAAGAGACTCCAGCCCCCACCCCCACTCCCTCCCCCCGGGCCACACGTCTCCGCAGCATGGATCAAGTTCCCACACTACGCTTTTGTACATTCATGCGGTTGCAGCATAACCAGCCAATCCCAGAAGATAGTTATGAAAATAAACCCACCAGCCTAATATTGCCCTACAGATTTTACTAGTTTTACCTAGGGATAGAAATCTATTCATGTCATCTATTTGACTTCTAATCCACCCGGACAGGAGACATTGGGATCTCAAATTGGTCTCCAACTAAGTTGTATTGCCACCCTCGCAGTTAATAAACAGATTTATATGGTATCAAGGAAGCCGGCCCTTGCCATGATATTTATTCGGTAAGTGACCGCTGTGTGGGAAACACATCAGTCAAAAGGATCGAGTTTGAAATGCCATCGTAAAGTAAAGTAAAGTAGAGTAAAACCCGAGTTAATACCAATTCAGAATAACATCCCTAACATTATTGTCCAGTTCAGAAGTTATTAGCTACTAGTTCCAAGTAAAGGATATCTGAGAGAATCAAGCCATCATCCCAACTCATGAAGAAGTATAAAAATTCATAAATTACACACATTTTAGATGAACAGAGTATCTAAGTGAGTAAATTAATCATGATAGTTCCACAAACTTTAACAATTGAGTTATCTGAGCCCCTTGAAAAGAAGATCCTTCACGAATAACTGTCGTGAACAACATAAGCTAAGTCTGGGAGAAATTCAGTGACCGCCCAGAGGAACTGGACTCGGCACATCGAAAGGAACACCGCCCAGCCTCCACAAGAACAAAGGCCCATTCTACCATTCTACCCTCCACCCCCCCACCCCCACCCCCTGTCGGGACCCAGCCATCTGCTCTGTATCTAGCCCCAGGCAAAAGAAACGACAGTCGAGAAAGCCCACACCCCTGCATCACCTGAGCCGTGTTGCCTAGAGAGGTAAATGATGTTAGCAAAAGCAAAAAGTATCCAAAACGTCTACACTTTATACGAACCCATAACCTGCAAACAGTCACTTGAGAAGTCATCCTCGCCTTTACCTACGATATTAAGTATGCGAGTTACATTGGTAGTCACCATTAGTGTCATAAAACAACCACTGAACCCGCCTTTCGCAGAGAATTATTCTAGAGTTATTTAGTGCTCAATGCTCTGCCAGTAGGACAGATCCAGTGGCCACAGCTACCAGCACTGATCTCACACTGGTTAGAGCTGGTCATATCTGTAAACTCAGCACTCTGCAATCGTATGAGCGCGTCACCTGCTGCATCTCCAGCACTTCAAGTAGCACTGATTCTCAACACAGAATTCTTAATCACTGTATGACGAATACTTTGAATAACTTTATACACACTTTCAATACTAAGGAAACTACTTTCCTTCCTATACACTCTACACATGACAAATGAACTCTAATTTTATTACAAACAAAAACATCAACGGGTAAGTTATATTGGCGTCAACGAGAGGCAACCAGTACCGGTGTCAACGAATATTAGGAAGCAGGTAGGTAAGAGAGTTAACAAAAGAAACAACAAACAAAACTCAGAACAAATGGCTAGGGAACTGCCAACAGTCAATCTTACATAGTTATGAGACCCAAAGTACAAAATGATGTAGGAAATATCTTACCAAATGTTGAATAATATTAAGGAAGGTAATGGCAATTATTGATCTGATAACTGAAGGAGGCGTACAACCACTTTAAATTAAAGCCTTGCTAATGGAAGTATTAACATAACACTGTACTAATCTGCAGCATTACTAGCAACATTGGTACAACTTTGACAGCACACCTGTAGGTGGACATTCCAGAGACGTGTTGTTCGGTATGGAGATACAAACAAAAGCATACAAAGAAAAACAGAGAATATTTACACTTATTTTGCTACAAAATGTAACTGGAGAAAAGCGAAGTTTTGTGTAAGGGAAATAATATTTTGCACTTTTGCTTCTGTCGCGGTTTTGCCACCGCTTGTGTCACTACGATGGGTTGCCATTTACTTATGTCTAAGTACTATTTTTATTATTGTTCATTTTGCCTATGTTTTATTATCAATTATTAGAGAGTTTTGCTAGAACTTTACCAGCACCAGTAATTGAGTATTTGCGTCAATAAACCTAGTGTTTCCACGTGTCACTGTGTTACTAGAATGATGAGGATAATTATTTAATTTGTGGGATTCCAAGTATGCCAGAGTAAGTTCCCGAGTATTGCCAATTATTTAAGTGTTTATTAATAATGTTATAGGTAACAAACTATTTTGAAAGGGTAATTTAAGATGTAACCATGCTTTATTTCATTTGTATTTGAATGCTTAATTGGAGGGACATGCCACATGCCTCCCCACATAATAGATAATGTAAATGCAGTGAATAACTCCCACACAGCAGGAGACTTTGGCCGTACATCTCGTTTGTTAGATAAACCAGAGAACAATACCCGCAAGGGCACGCATCTTGCGTGACGCGACCGGCAATTGCAGGGATCCCTAGCTGTCTATGTCATTCCTTAACTTTTCAATTTTGAGGCATAGTCCATCCTACCCACTTTCATCTTTTAACTTTCAACAGAACAACACATGAAGAGTCATGCACAACCCACAAGGGCACATACCTGATGTGATGCGATTGGCAATCACGCGGACCCTAGATTTCTATGTCGCTTCTTGACTTTTAAATTTCGTGGCATAGTCTGTCCCACCCACTTTCATCTGTCAACTATCAACCAAACAACGTCTTTTGGAGTTTATTATCCAGGCGTATTCCAACACAAAACTATTCAGTTCATGTGAACTAACACAATTAGACTTCAATCTTTCATGTCGTAGAAGAGTTCCCGAGAACAGTGTTCCGTGCTTTCTGACGACTGCTGATCAGGCACTATCAGACGTGAACCACGTCTAGCCTGCAGCTAACCACCAGTAAGCAGAAATCTCAGTTTAAAACTTGAGCTTTCTTTGACTCCATTGTATTTTCCAAAAGATAACCGGCTACTGAAGCAGTATTATTTAACCGTATGACGTGTCTCAGGACACTGCGATATACCCAAGGATAGATGGAATTGTAAGCAACTAGCTGGGTCCGATGAGGCCAGCACCTAGGAGTTATAGAGATGGCGAGTTTAGTCATCGCAAATGGTGAGAGGATGAAGATGGCGAATTTGGTCACAAAGTAAAGTTTTTTTTATGTGAGAGATTCAAGTTTTAAAAAGAAGTATGTAGCAGCTATCCTGGAGTCGCAGGATTGTCGTATACACAGTTAAGTAGGCAATACCATCGTGTCAACGATGTGCCGTGCACTATACCTTCATAAAGGAAAAGTCCTTCAGAAATTATGCTCAATTTAGTCATTTCTAATTCAATTCCTTGCGCTTTCTGTTTCCACTGTGGAAGTCTCTAGATTCTCACTGAGTTTTGTTTTTCTCCTCTCGTTATCTACATCGTTGACATCCAACAACACAATCTTTGTATCCGAGACTAGGAAACCAACCTAGCATACGAACCTATCTGTTCCTACAGGAAAAGTAATTCCTCCAGTACCTTGCATGTTGTGGTTAGCGCCCGCAGAGCGCCCAGCTGATCGATTTATTCTTTCAATTTTCGGTTTCACAAATCAATCGCCAACCTATCTCTTTCATCTGTGCGTCATTGCCTCTTATATTTCCATTCAACTACCATAGTATAGCAGCATTCATCCTGCACCCAGCCTACTCTCAGGCTATCCCACTTAGTGTAATCAGAGGTCCAATCAATGTCATGCTCTTAGACTGTCCACCCATTCTTGCGCAGTGAACGGCACAACTGCAGTTACACTTTTCCCTGGCATAAGGGTTAAGCAGAATTGCTTTACAGCACTGCTGCCCGCTACTTTTCCCTGGCATTGGGGTTAAGCAGAGCTGTTTTTCACTCACCAACACAAACAGACATTCACACTAGTAACCCCAGATATTTGACACTGTCCTCCCACACTAATACTTCCTACTGTCGAGGATATGTGAGTTTCATAGTCTCAGGCAACGAGATGCCCCATCTGCACAAAACTGGTGTCATTTTTCTTTGTCATTTTCACACATGACTTTGTGGCATTTAGCAAATATAATATTGCATGAGAAACTTCTTCTTATACTGTGAACATTATCACACTTGGATCGTCAGCCCAAAGAGGCATGTAACGTTGTTTATTTATTGATACGAAATACAGCAGATATCCTTGTCATTAGCCCGGATCGCCAAAGGCATACCACAATGTCCCAAAGTCAGTTACATGAATGCATACATGCTCATAATTTCATGTGCCGCAAAATCGCCCTCTGAAACCATCCTACAGGATGAGAGATCAACCTTTTCCGGGGGAAGCACCAACCACCACCCTGCTCCCCAACTGTCGTTCGCCTTACAGAACCCTGGTTCAGGGCTGTTAACACAAAACACCTATACGCAGTAGACCAACCTACGATATTAACCCTTCATTGCTATTAACACAACTTCCAGTCACAGACATATGAGATAGAAATCTCAAACAGTGGATTTCTAGCAAACTGTTCTTATTGTGATGTTATCATGCCACTAATAACCTTTCATGCCACTATGGCTTACTCCCTTAGTATTTGCGCCCATTTACCTACGTTTTTTCTGCCTGATAGCTCATTTGTGGTACCTCTGTCAACGGATCTGCCTACTTTGTCCAATATATCAAATGATCACCTCTTAACATCAATTAATGACCTCTTAAAACATGAGGAAGGACAAATTTCTTACAATCGCCTGTTAGCACACTGAAATGAATGGCAGACAGCCACTAAACTACATACAACCATCATACCCAGTGCCACGGTAAAGCCGGTCACTGCTATCTTATTATTATACTGATATGGACCTTGTTCAAAAAGGGATTTTGCGAACAGTTAAGGCCATCCCCTCCAATGGTTCCAGAATCTCAGCCTCAGGGCGAATCTCGCCCATGACTCGAAGGAAAAACCTATCAGGCACGTGCCCTCCTTTACTTTTAAGAGTGCAACGGTGTTATCAACTAATGTGAAAACTTGTGCTGCATAGTGAAGGGCTCCCCTAGTGCTATCCCCTTTCTAAATGTGTGTGAAACGTGTGAACCTCCCCTCATACCCCACTGTGCTGAGTTCCAGTGAATGGGCCCGGCCACCGCCACACCCCCTTCTCGCCGGCAGCTCGCGCACTACTGATGACTACACAACAAGCCGCCTCATGCCACTCATCCTTACGTGTTACGTCAATGGTGATATGTTCACATTTTCAACTTATTTAAGTAAAAAAGACACTTTAACTTCATTTCAGAAACAGAAACACTCGGGATGTATGCCCGATTCCAACTAGCACTTTTTTAATGTGATCACACTTGTAATTACTATAATTTTGTTTTGATGTTTTATAATGTTTATTCCTTATTCTTGTATACACATAATATTGCTGAAGTGTGTAAGCCCCTTTGTGACCCCTAGGAGGTCTTAAAGTCTCTATACCCATCCATAGTTTAAGGCCCCTGCTGTCTTCTGTGGGAGCCTTTAACAATCAACTACTGTTTACATTTAAATGACCATCATATAGAGTGAAATCACATATGTTCTCCACTCCCACGGAAGGGGTGTAAGGATGAGCCAGATAGTAGGGGATTTTATTTTATTTTTATTTGCTTTCAAAAGTTACTTTGTTCGCTTGTTACGGTCAAGCCTTTGCCGGCAGCGTCGGCTGCCTGTAATTTTCTTGTCCCACGGTCTGACAACAGCAAGTCAGCGAGCATCTCGATCACGAGCTTCCCCTGTGTGCTTACGAGGTAGCCACCCACCACCTCTCTCTCTCTCTCTCTCTCTCTCTCTCTCTCTCTCTATCTCTCTCTCCCCCCCCCTCCCCCCTCTCTCTGTCACTTGCCCTGTAGCAGAAAACATCTCCTGCCCTTCCCAGTGTGGCGGCGCCACGGACTTTGTTTTCAGTAGCTACCACGCCATTCGGACTTGGCCATTCTGGCTCACCCTCGCCTTCCTAGGCCTGACTATGTGACCCATTTCAGTGCATTTACTGCGAATAAATAGCCTTTTACCTAAAA
This sequence comes from Schistocerca serialis cubense, assembly GCF_023864345.2. Classification (NCBI taxonomy): domain Eukaryota; kingdom Metazoa; phylum Arthropoda; class Insecta; order Orthoptera; family Acrididae; genus Schistocerca; species Schistocerca serialis. Next base: position 602,722,562 of record NC_064644.1, on the reverse strand, counting down.
CTGTCCTAATGATGTATTCCTGCCTTCCACTCCTAAGCGAGCTCGTCCTGTACACTAGTTTAAACATATGTACTTCTTGTTAAAGAAGGAACTATCAAACTGGCACAGCTGTCAAATGACATGAATTCATCCAGATATGCTGATGGCCTCCCACTAGCATAGACAACTTTGCCAAGCACAGTCTCTGGCTATCTTTGCAAAGAGAAATAGGTCAAAGTAGCTCAGTTTTTAAGAAGCCTTTCAGCAAATGCTGCGTACTGTCTCAACATATCGGTCATGCAATGATCCTGGATTTCTCACGGTTTATGGTATTCTTAAGTGCACAAATATCATAGCTTCAGTCTGTGGTTGTGTGTTGCCTTGGAAAGTGTTGAGAGCAGTTGGTCATTCTTGACAAACTGGACTTAAGAATGGTTTCAGCACAGCTGCTCTCTTGAGTCACTCACAAAATGAATCCGCTAGTGAAGAGTCCTGGTTGTTGCTTTTTTTCTTAATAAACTTCAGTTTTCTTTTTGCATTCTAGCCAATACATTCGGCACAAAAGATGCTGTCCTGAAATATAAAAATCAAACAGTTCTCAGCTGATGATGTGGACCACAGTTAAAGAAGTTTTTGTTTAAGATAATGGTAGAACTAGTACGCTTCTACCAAGATTAATTACTTGGCAGTAGGAACCTAATCTTCATCAATGTCAAATTGTTAAATATTATGGCAATAATGAAAATTTCAGGAAGGAAATAACATACGCCATTTGTATCTCCCTTCTCAATACTTCACTACGGATTCTTTCCAAGGGTGCCCATGCCTGGGGCAAGGGAGGGGGGTGGCGGGGGGGCGGGGGGTGGTGAGGTGCGTGGGAATGCCCCTTGGCAATCTGCTGCCCCTGCCCCCAACTCTCCAGGAAAGGAAAAAGTATGGCGCAATCATGTGTTTTTCTTTCAAGAAAGTGCCCGCACAAACTATTGTATGGGCATTCTTGACTCTTTCCCCCCCCCCCCCCCCCCTCACTCACATTTTTCTTACACATACTCAAGTTATGGTACATATAGTCAGTTTTAAAAGGCTCATGTTATATAAACAGTCAAGTATGAAACACTGTACCAAGATTTATTGAGAAATTATGTCATTTGATACTTATAGCAGACATATTTGTACACTTTTTATTATAAAAATCCAAAGCTACACTCCTTCCATATGAGGTTTCAGTTATGATTGTTGTTGTTTGCAGTTCTCCACAACAGTCTATCCTGTTCAAACCTCTTCATCTCTGCATAACTACTGCAACCTACATCCATATGGACTATTTTGTGATGTTTCAGGATGAGATTTTAATAACACGGTGCCACAAATTTATTTTTCCCCAATTTGATTCAATACCCCCAAATTAGTTGCCTGATCTACCCATCTACTTTTCAACATTATTCTGTAACATCACAAATCAAAAGCTTCTATTCTCTTTTCGCCTGTATTTTTAATTGTTCATGCTTCATTTCCATTTAGAGCTACACTCTAGAAAACACTTTAATTTACACTGGCTCTTCTAGAAATGCTTTTCATTCTATTGACAGTCGTGTTTACTTTGGCCACCATCACCTATTTTGCTACACATATACTAACTGTCTACTTCTAGTGTCTCATTCCCTTAGCATCAACTGATTTAATTCATCAACCTCTGTTACCTTTAGTTTACTTTTGTTGTTGACCACCTTATAACCTCTTTTAAAGACATTATCCGGTCAGTTCAATTAATTGTCCGAGGCCTTTGCTGTCTCTCAAAGAATCACAAAAAACATCGAGAAACCTCAGAGTTTTGATTTCTTCTCTCTGAAACGTTAATTCTCTTTCCTTACCTGCTAGCTTGATTTAAAAACTAAAAATCATGGGGAATACGAAACAAACCTGCCTCATTCCCTTCTAAATTATCCCTCCTTTTAATATTGACTCCTATAAATGAGCTAGCACTGTGTCTTTTTTGTACAAGTTGCAGACATGTTCCACTCCCCGTGTTTTAGAAAGGATACTAGGAAAGTTTTGCAGTTATGATGTAACAACAAGTCACAGGTGGCTGATTGCTGCTGTGTTCTGAGAATATTTAATATTTGCACTGTAGCCACTGTGCCAAGCCTGTGGGCGCAATCATTCAGTAGCAGGATTGGTTTGAAGTGCTTACTGTGGCGTTGTGGTCACAAAGTGAGATTCAGGCGGTTTTGCAGTACAACTTTGCACATGGTTTAAACTTAGACCAGTGCTTTGAAGAAACTACTCTTGCACTTGGTGATGTGTGTGCACTTTGTACAACTATATTCACATGGTACAGAGAATTCCAAAGAGGAAATTTCACTCTGGAGGATGCGGAGAGGATGGGAATGCCATGATCATCAGTTATGGAGGAAAACATTGGTGCTCTTGGAAAATGCTAGACGAAGACAGGCAAGTAACCTGTAAGCAGATAGTGGATACCTTGAGGCTACGTGCACCAGTAATTCATTTCCAATTCTGCGTGATCATTTGCAAGTAAAGAATAAAGAAACTTTGTTGTCTCTGTATGGCATGTGGACTACAGAAGAGCAGATGACACAAAGTGTGAGAGATGTTAAAGAAGTTTTCTATGGGACAATCTAAGTGTTTGAATAACATTGTGACAGGTAACAAGACTTGGATGTACTATTATGTAATGCTGACTAAGACTCAAAACAATGTTTGGGTCTTTGAAGATGATGAAACACCTGTAGCTGTCAGAAAATCCTGATCAGTAAAGAAGAAAATGATAGCTATTTTTTTTTCTATTCCTCCAAAGTGAATGGAATTGTGGAGTGTGTTGTTTTGGACACTTAGAAGACGGTCATGGATAAGTGGTGCATTGAGCAGTGCCTGCTCCAAGTCATACAATCTTTGAAGAACCTGTGACCGAATTGAAAAATGGACGCTAGGTTCCTCCATCATGACAACTCTCCAGATCACTGCACCAAAGCATGCACCAAATATTTGAAAGGTACAGGACTGAAACTTCTTGAGCACCTTCCTTACAGTCCAGACCTTGCACCTTGTGACTTTGCACTGCTCCTACATGTGAAAATGAAGTTGAAGGAGTGCAGTTTCCAAGTGAATAGGACCTCCTGAGGGCTTGGGACAATGAGTGTGCCTTACTCCCTACAGAAACTTGGGAGAACTGGTTTAGGGATTGGTTTCAGAGGATGGAGAGGTGTATTCAATGTGGCAGAAATTACTTCAAAACAATTAAATAAAGGTGTATTGCACAACTTTCCTAGTACCCTTTATATATCTGTTACCTCCCATATTTCAAGGAGTATATTCCAGTCAATGCTCTCAAAAGATCTCTTTCAATGCTATAAATGAAGGTATGCCTTTCATCAGATTATCATTTAAGACAGTTTGCCTGCCCCTACATTTCTTTGGAACCCAAAATTAATCCCTGCCCACCAATCCAACACAGCTTCTAGCATTCTTTTGTAAACAATCTGCATTAGTACCTTGCAAGCAAGACTTACTGAACGGATGATATTCGCACCTGTCAAACTTGCCTTCCTTGTAACTGTGACTGTTACATCATTCTTGAAGCCTCTGTCTTCTATATCCTGCATGCCTAGTAGAACAGTTTCGTTGCAGTTGGTTCTCCCAAGCATCTCAATAATTCTAAGAGAATGTTGCCTACTACAGGTGTCTTGTTTTGACTTACATCTTTCAGTGCTCTGTAAAATTCTTCTCATTGTGCTATACCTCCCACACCATTATTACATACTACTTCTATTTCCATAAATGGTCTTCAAGTTGCCAAAGTTTTAAATTTTGCATTTAAGAAATCATTCATGCAGGATAACTGTATAAACATGCCATCATTTGACCATCAAACAGACTCCCTCATGGATTGCATAATAATAAGCATCCCTGGCCTAGAGAAACAACTGGACAAGCTGAAAACAAATAAGTCGCCAGGTCCTGGGGGAATCCCAATTCAAATTTACAAAGAGTACTCTACGGCATTGGCCCTTCACTCAGCTCACATTTATCGTGAATCTCTCACTCGGTAAAAAGTACCAAGTGGTTGAAGAAAGCGCAGGTGACTCTTGTATATAAGAAGGGTTAAAAAATGGATCTACAAAATTACAGACCAATATCCCTAACATTGGTTTGTTACACAATACTTGACATATCCTCAATTTGAAGATAGCAAATTTTCTTGAGACCAAGAAGCTTACGTCCACAAATCAGCATGGTTTTAGAAAGCATCACGTGTGGGGAAACTCAGCTTGTTCTTTTCTCACATAATGTAGTGAAAACTATGGGTGAAGGATAACAGGCAGACTCCACGTTCCTAGATTTCTGAAAAGCATTTGACACAGTGCCCCAATGCAGACTGTTAGAAAAGGTATAAGTATATGGAATATGTTCCCAGAAAAGCGAATGGCTCAAAGACTTCTTAGGTAATAGAACCCAGTATGTTGTCCTTGACAGTGGGTGTTCGTCAGAGATAAGGCTATTTTCAGCAGAGATCCAGGGGAGTACGATGTGACCACTGTTATTTTCTATATACATAAATGATCTTGTGGACAGGGCAAGCAGCAGTCTGCAGCTGTTTGCTGATGATGCCATGGTATATGTCAAGGTATCATAGTTGAGTGATTGCAGGAGCATACAAGATGACTTAGACAAAATTTCTAGTCGGTATGGTGAATGGCAGCCAGCTCTAAATGTAGAGAAATGTAAGTAATGTGAATGATTAGGAAAACAAAACCATAATATTCAAGTACAGCTTTTAGTAGTGTGCTGCTGCTTGACACAGTCACATCAATTAAATAGCTAGGTGCAATGTTGGAAAGCAATATGGAATGGAATAAGCACATAGGGATTGTAGTAAGGAAGGTGAATGGTCGACTTCAGTTTATTGAGAATTTTGGGAAAGTGTGGCTTACGTGTAAAGAAGCAGGGGGGTGGGGAGAGGGAGCAGGAGGGAAGATGACATTATTTTCAAGGAACACTGTTGAGAAAATTTGCAGAATTGGCATTAGAAGCCAACTGCAGAGCGATTCTACTGCTGCCAACACACATTTCACATAAAGATCATGGAGATGCAAGAAATTAAGTCTTATACAGAGGCATATAGACAGTCATTTTTCCCTTGCTCTATTTGCGAATGGAACAGGAAAGAAAATTACTAGTACTGGTACCTTCTGCCACATACTGTACGGTGACTTTTGGAGTATGTATGTATATGAAAAAGTTTCATTATATGTATAGATCTTCTAATGTTCCATCCACCTTCCTGCAATCCGTTCATAGCTTAGCACTGTATTGTGATCTCGGCTTCTGATAGTCATGCAACTGCACTCTTTTCTCCGAAGGTTTCATTAAATTTCCTATTCACAGCATCTGTCTTTCCTGTAGTCACACATGTTTCTAAGCCTCTGCATTTCTCCACTGCCACTTGCCATTTTCACCTTCCCGTCAGTCACATTTTGCCTGGTTCACTTATCCTCTTTCACCAATTAAGTTAAATATTTCTAATTGTATCAAAGAAAAATTCGTTCAAGGAAACTAATTAATTATGGATGTAAAGACTGGCCAGTTCTTACCACTTGTGTCTGTCATCTCCAGCCCTCACCTCCTCCCATTCTTTTTTAACCTTTCAAACCTATTCTGCTTTCACTCCCAAAGGAACTAATAGTTCCAGAATGTAGGACCGTGTCATCACTTTCACTTTTATGTGTGGCTATGGGTAGTACTAAACATTTTTCCTCCTAGTTAGTAATTCTGTCTCAAAATTTAATATTTTGTGTGTTATACAAGGATTTCTACATGTCATTGTCTTTTTGCCTATTTGGTTCTCCACTGCTGTCACTGTCTTGTCTCATAAAGCTATTCATTCACCATCTACTATATTCTTTTCTCCTACTTCAGTCAATCATTGACTAATAAATGGTAAGTAATAATGGTGCCTTTCAAACTTTCAACAACCTCTGATTCAATCTGTTTATCCTTTATTTTCAAAACATCTGCAATTTAGTGAGTGTTAATCTGCTGTTCATAACTACTAAATTATGGTCAGTGTCAACATCTGTTGTTCAGTTTAAAATCTGTTTTTGAAACCTATGTCTTATTAGTGCATAATATTACCAGTGTCTCCAGGATTCTTCTCTGTACAACCTTTCATGATTCTTAAATCAACTGTTAGAAGTTAATACTAAAACAGCTTATTTAGAAGAACAAAAGGTATGGCAAACATTAGTTTTGATGGTCTTCAGAAACCAAATTAATGCATTATGTTCTACTGAATAAAGTTCTGCTCTTATTTTTTTAAAATTGTTCTTTGGTTTATATTGTCTTTATTTAATCTCTGTTTATTTATAACTACTTATTCAAAAGAAAGAAAGAAAATAAAAATAGTATACAATTTTCACAACAAACACAGCTCTTAATGAAAAACTATGCAAATCTATGTTAGAATTTGTAATTTTTCTAAAATACTAAGAACAAATTTCACAGGTTTCCACTGAATGTAATGGGACAGTCGTGAAACATTGACTGGTTGGTTTAGTCTTTTTCATCACCAATATGCACTAAAGTGTACTATGTTCAATAAAATACTAATACATATTTTGTCCCCAAACTTCATGAAACCTTTTGAACCTGATGCCACAATAACAACTTTCATGTCAGTTTCATTAATTATTTTCCCACACTGTTTCTTATGTGGCTTCACGATGCTTGAGTGACACCATTCTACTGTTTTCCAAAGTGGAAAAGCTGATATTATGTTATAAATTCAAGCTTAACAAATATATTTCAAGGAAGATACAATACATGAAAGTCACAGATCAAGAGCAAGGCATGTGTACACTTTAACAGTCAAATCATAACTGAGTCCGAGTCTAGCGGCTGCTGGCTGGCTGGCCACTTAGGTGGCGCTGCTGCTGCATGGCTGGCAGACGGCGCCGCATGTAGAGGATGCGCGTAACTGCGCGGCGGCACTTTGAAAGATCGGTGAGTCACAACATATTAGAGATCAGCGAGTCACAATATATTAGCGCACACAGATCTTGGAGCTGGCCTATGGAGATAATTTACTGATTCAGTTTGCACTGCTCTGCAATACTTAAGGATGAGGTAGATAAAGTAACACAGTGAAACCCCTATTTTACATTTTCATCTGGTCAAAACTCAAAACGCAAAATTGAGGAAAATGCAGACTCGAGGAAAATGTTAAAACCTCAAAGTATGAGTAAAAACATATGTAATTGGCATATGTGATTAAAAATTGTTATCCTCTCATACACATTGTATAAAACCTGTCTAACTGAAGGAAATGAAATGTACAAGACAATATTTATGGAATAATTTGTGGTAGTGAATTTCATCAGTTCTTAAAAAATGACGGATATGTAACAGCATGTAAAAACTTGTCAAAAATTGAATTTGATATCTGAGTACATGGTAGTCAACCTATTTCTGACATGCTATGACCACAAATAATATGTGAAAACATTAAAACGAAAACTGTGAAGTATGGTGGAAGGTGTCAGAATCTAATGTGTGTGTGTGTGTGTGTGTGTGTGTGTGTGTGTGTGTGTGTGTGTGTGGGGGGGGGGGGTATGTTTTCCTTCTGTAGCTAATGGCAGTGCAGCATATGCTGGTGATGTGAACACTATGACCTCTAGTGAATTGCTTGTAAAATCTCCATGTTCATTGTGCCAAGCAGTTGATGTTGAGTACTCTGCAGTATCGCCAACATGTGCTGTTTGCAGTTTGAACTCGTTGCTTGCAGGTTTCATGACAGCACATGCAAGGACTGTTCAAAAAATTCTGGAACTTTGTCCACAAAATTTTTATGCACTTATCTTTTACTTTTTGTGCATGGCCTCCTTCAAAACACTCTCTTCCTCTACTGATACACCACTGCCAATGCTATTTCCACTTTCAGAAGCAATCTTGGTATGCCTCTTGCCAAATTGCGCACAGCGGCGTCGGTGAATTTTCTTTTATCTCGTCTGCCATTGCAAATCTTCATCCTTTCAACTTGGTTTTCACTTTGGAAATAAAAACGAAAAAAGTCAGCAGGGGCTAAGTTTGGAGAGTATGGAGGATGAGACAGTACAGTGAATTATTATTATTATTATCATTCTTTCTTTCTTTTCTCAGACGTTATGTCTGGTTAAAAATGGAAAGTGACGCAGACCTTCATCAAGCGTGACTTCCTTTTAACTGTACAGTATATGTTATATTGCATTTAGGAACTTTCGGGTAATTGAACATGTATCAATAATTACAGATTTCTGTAGTTCTATATATAAGTTTGGATGTAGCTGTATTGCGTTGATGTACTGGTGGATATTGTGTGGTATGACTCCTGTAGTTGATAGTATAATTGGTATAATGTCAACTTTATCCTGATGCCACATGTCCTTGACTTGCTCAGCCAGTTGGATGTATTTTCAATTTTTTCTCCTGTTTTCTTTTGTATATTTGTTGTATTGGGTATAGATATTTCGATTAGTTGTGTTAATTTCTTCTTTTTATTGGTGAGTATGATGTCAGGTTTGTTATGTGGTGGTGTTTTATCTGTTATAATCGTTCTGTTCCAGTATAATTTGTATTCATCATTCTCCAGTACATTTTGTGGTGCATACTTGTATGTGGGAATGTGTTGTTTTATAAGTTTATGTTGTAAGGCAAGCTGTTGATGTATTATTTTTGCTACATTGTCATGTCTTCTGGGGTATTCTGTATTTGCTAGTATTGTACATCCACTTGTGATGTGATCTACTGTTTCTATTTGTTGTTTGCAAAGTCTGCATTTATCTGTTGTGGTATTGGGATCTTTAATAATATGCTTGCTGTAATATCTGGTGTTTATTGTTTGATCCTGTATTGCAATCATGAATCCTTCTGTCTCACTGTATATATTGCCTTTTCTTAGCCATGTGTTGGATACGTCTTGATCAATGTGTGGCTGTGTTAGATGGTACGGGTGCTTGCCATGTAGTGTTTTCTTTTTCCAATTTACTTTCTTCGTATCTGTTGATGTTATGTCATCTAAAGGGTTGTAGAAGTGGTTATGAAATTGCAGTGGTGTAGCCGATGTATTTATATGAGTGACTGCTTTGTGTATTTTGCTAGTTTCTGCTCGTTCTAGAAAGAATTTTCGTAAATTTTCTACCTGTCCATAATGTAGGTTTTTTATGTCAATAAATCCCCTTCCTCCTTCCTTTCTGCTTAATGTGAATCTTTCAATTGCTGAATGTATGTGATGTATTCTATATTTGTGGCATTGTGATCGTGTAAGTGTATTGAGTGCTTCTAGGTCTGTGTTACTCCATTTCACTACTCCAAATGAGTAGGTCAGTATTGGTATAGCATAAGTATTTATAGCTTTTGTCTTGTTTCTTGCTGTCAATTCTGTTTTCAGTATTTTTGTTAGTCTTTGTCTATATTTTTCTTTTAGTTCTTCTTTAATATTTGTATTATCTATTCCTATTTTTTGTCTGTATCCTAGATATTTATAGGCATCTGTTTTTTCCATCGCTTCTATGCAGTCGCTGTGGTTATCCAATATGTAATCTTCTTGTTTAGTGTGTTTTCCCTTTACTATGCTATTTTTCTTACATTTCTTACATTTGTCTGTTCCAAAAGCCATATTTATATCATTGCTGAATACTTCTGTTATCTTTAGAAATTGGTTGAGTTGTTGATTTGCTGCTGCCAGTAGTTTTAGATAATCCATGTATAGCAAATGTGTGATTTTGTTTCGGTATGTTCCAGTAATATTGTATCCATAATTTATATATAAAAACAAAGATGAGGGGACTTACCGAACGAAAGCGCTGGCAGGTCGATAGACACACAAACAAACACAAACATACACACAAAATTCAAGCTTTCGCAACAAACTGTTGCCTCATCAGGAAAGAGGGAAGGAGAGGGGAAGACGAAAGGAAGTGGGTTTTAAGGGAGAGGGTAAGGAGTCATTCCACTCCCGGGAGCGGAAAGACTTACCTTAGGGGGAAAAAAGGACAGGTATACACTCGCACACACACACATATCCATCCACACATACAGACACAAGCAGACATATTTAAGGTCTTGCCACAGTGGCTACACCAGTTCTCTTGAGATCACCGAAGTTAAGCACTGTTGGGCATGGTCGGCACTTGGATGGGTGACCATCCAGGCCGCCACGTGCTGTTGCCATTTTTCGTGGTGCACTCAGCCTCGTGATACCAATTGAGGAGCTACTCGACCGATAGTAGCGTCTTCCGTCAAGAATACCATCATAATGACCGGGAGAGGGGTGTGCTGACCCTACACCCCTCCTATCCGCATCCTCCACTGAGGATGACACGGCAGTCGGATGGTCCCGGTAGGCCACTTGTGGCCTGAAGACGGAGTCGCAATACATGAACTGTAAGTTCATGCCACGCGGAATTAGCTGAGCCGTCTAAGGTGTTGCAGCCATGGACTTTGCGGCTGGTCCCGGCGGAGGTTCGAGTCCTCTCTCGGGCATGGGTGTGTGTGTTTGTCCTTAGGATAATTTAGGTTAAGTAGTGTGTCAGCTTAGGGACTGATGACCTTAGCAATTAAGTACCATAAGATTTCACACACATTTGAACATTTTGGTAAATTCACAAGGCTTATTAGAATTAGCTAGATTTCTTCAATCAGGTTTGTCTCCATTTTTCAGCTGGTGCCCAGCGACTGTTTTGTACAAATCTGTAGAGAACATCACCAATCAGTCGCAATTTTTGTTTTTATTTTTCAGACCTACATAGATTTCGAGCACAGTGCGGCTATTCTCAATGCTTTAAGTTATGTTTACATCTATACCGTCATGCTGAACGTAACTGTCAACATGACGGTTTAGATGTAAGCACATATTAAAAGCTTGGGGACTGGCCACTCAGTGGCCGAAACCTAGGTAGATCTGAAAAGTAAAAACAAAAATTGCGATTGATTGCTGACATCTCCTACAGATTCGTTTTGTATAAAAAAAAAAAAAAAAAAGTGGGGGGGGGGGGGGGGGGGGGCAATTTAGCAACTCGCACAGGGCGACACTTGGGCTTGTGCCGGCCCTGTTCTTGAGAGTCACACAAAATTTAATGCAGATGCATTGCCCCTCTAACTTGAAATTGGCATACTGGTTGACACAACACTCTACACATTACAGCACTCAACAATAACTAACAGGCATAAAACAATGAAAATTCAGGCTGTTACACTTCAAACAGAGGCATATGCAGGGATGCCAACCGAATTTCGCTCCAACGCACCATTGGCACGAAATTATGAATGTTCCAGAATTTTTTCAAACAACATCGTACATACAAACAAGCAAGTTTTCCTTTGCATGTGTTACTTATTTAAACAACGAATGTGAAATAAAGTTTAACCTGCTGTGATGCGTCCCAGAACCTCTTACATTTACAACAATCTGTCTGCCATCACAATGCACTAAATACCATTGAGGACTGCAACAAAGACAAAAACTGTTCACTGAACGCATGGAATAACCTACATTGGCTGCAATCAGTAGAGGCACAAATGTTCCGGATTCTGTCGACAGGCTCCAAACAGAACTGCAGTAGGTAAAATTAATGCACAGTAGTGAAGGGTGTAAGAGGTAAACTAATCTTTGTGGAAGCCGTTGTCACTGCATACCGATCACATCAGCCGTACTTTGGAACAAGCCATCAAGTAAGCTTGGCTTGCCAATTATCACTATATGCTAGAAGCCACTGCATTAGCATGACATCACCACGCTATAGAACTATTGGCTGCAGGTGGAAAAGTTTTAATCTGGCCTTGTTTACTGTATTTCACAGTTTTCAGCTTATTTCAGCATGCAGCTATAAATTGGTGCTATATTCCAGGTGAACATAAATTGAAAGAACCATCAAAAATACGCATTTTAAGCTATAATTTGTGGCAGTAGTTTATTGGGAAATGATTCAATTACCTCCTACATCATTAGCAAAAGTGATGATCTTTTCAAGTCCTCCTGGTACCCTACAGAAAACCTAGTGGCAAAACCCACTCTTTTTCTTAATACGTCTAGTATATGACATAAAATTTTGAAATTCTTTTCTCGTTTGTTTATGGATTTGTGATTTCATTATTTCAGTTGACATTATGAGTGTTGTGAAATGGCTACCTAGGAGGAGAAGAATGAAATTCTCGCACTGACTTTGATTTATAACTTCTGTGTCTGTTTATAATCCAGTACTTTAGGAATTTTGAATGTTTCATAAGCTAAGGTCTGTAGATGACTTGTGTGTGTTAGTGTGGTGTAGTGGCTGCGCTGGCTTTTTGGTGAAGTAACAAGTCACTAGCCAATACGAGTTCACTAGCCAGAAATGGCCGACATTTCCTCAATTCTGACCACACACATTATTTGAGACTCAGTATTTGCATTTAAAAGGTTGACGAATTATATTTTTGCTGAATACAGTACGTTGGAAATACATGAAAAAAGACAAGACTGAGTTATAAGTGGTACAAGAAAAGTTGGCAGCTGTGTCCCTTTGTCACGTATTGGCTCAGTCCAGATTGTCCATTACTGCTATAACCTAGCAGTAGTTGTATCATAATTGCACACTGAAGCTAAACATTGCAAGTTGTGATGGAAATGCCAATTATGGATTACATCAGCATTTCCTCTCTCATGTCTCCCCTCTTGTGCAATGGCCTAAAATATTTCCTTTACTTTGGCATCACCTTCAGTGTGAACCCTCTGTCTTTTGTGCAACTTATAACTCGTTCAGGCACATCAAATGTCAACAGTAACAATACAGGATAAAGTCAAGCAGGATGTCAAATATGAATGTAGAATCGAGGTAAACCTTACTAGGAAAAGGCATAAAACTGGGGAATTTTTTGCATTGATCTTATGGGTTTTTCACAAGAGCTATGAATTTATGGTGTAGAATCACAACAAAAAAGTAACATCGGAGAATGTAAAATCAAATTTCCACTGTTGTTGTTGTTGTTGTTGTTGTGGTCTTCAGTCCTGAGACTGGTTTGATGCAGCTCTCCATGCTACTCTATCCTGTGCAAGCTTTTTCATCTCCCAGTACCTACTGCAACCTACATCCTTCTGAATCTGCTTAGTGTATTGATCTCTTGGTCTCCCTCTACGATTTTTACCCTCCACGCTGCCCTCCAATACTAAATTGGTGATCCCTTGATGCCTCAGAACATGTCCTACCAACCGATCCCTTCTTCTGGTCAAGTTGTGCCACAAACTTCTCTTCTCCCCAGTCCTATTCAATACTTCCTCATTAGTTATGTGATCTACCCATCTAATCTTCAGCATTCTTCTGTAGCACCACATTTCAAAAGCTTCTATTCTCTTCTTGTCCAAACTATTTATCGTCCATGTTTCACTTCCATACATGGCTACACTCCATACGAATACTTTCAGAAATGACTTCCTGACACTTAAATCAATACTGGATGTTAACAAATTTCTCTTCTTCAGAAACGCTTTCCTTGCCATTGCCATCCTACATTTTATATCCTCTCTACTTCGACCATCATCAGTTATTTTGCTCCCCAAATAGCAAAACTCCTTTACTACTTTAAGTGCCTCATTTCCTAATCTAATTCCCTCAGCATCACCCGACTTAATTAGACTACATTCCATTATCCTTGTTTTGCTTTTGTTGATGTTCATCTTATACCCTCCTTTCAAGACACTGTCCATTCCATTCAACTGCTCTTCCAAGTCCTTTGCTGTCTCTGACAAAATTACAATGTCATCGGCGAACCTCAAAGTTTTTATTTCTTCTCCATGAATTTTAATACCTACTCCGAATTTTTCTTTTGTTTCCTTTACTGCTTGCTCAATATACAGATTGAACAACATCGGGGAGAGGCTACAACCCTGTCTTACTCCCTTCCCAACCACTACTTCCCTTTCATGTCCCTCGACTCTTATAACTGCCATCTGGTTTTATTTATTTATTTATTTATTTATTGTTCCGTGGGACCACATTTAGGAGAAGTCTCCATGGTCATGGAACGAGTCAATACATGAAATTATAACACGATTGTAGAAACAGATAAAATGAAATATAAGAAACATATTCAGGCGACAAGTCGTTAGTTTAAATAAAGAAAATCAAGAATGTAACACTGGAATTTGCTTAATTTTTTATCTCTTCCAGGAGCTCCTCGACAGAATAGAAGGAGTGAGCCATGAGGAAACTCTTCAGTTTAGACTTAAAAGTGTTTGGGCTACTGCTAAGATTTTTGAGTTCTTGTGGTAGCTTATTGAAAATGGATGCAGCAGAATACTGCACTCCTTTCTGCACAAGAGTCAAGGAAGTGCATTCCACATGCAGATTTGATTTCTGCCTAGTATTAACTGAGTGAAAGCTGCTAACTCTTGGGAATAAGCTAATATTGCTAACAACAAACGACATTAAAGAAAATACATACTGTGAGGGCAATGTCAAAATTCCCAGACTATTGAATAGGGGTCGACAAGAGGTTTTCGAACTTACACCATACATAGCTCGAACAGCCCGTTTTTGAGCCAAAAATACCCTTTTTGAATCAGAAGAGTTACCCCAAAAAATAATACCATATGACATAAGCGTATGAAAATATGCGAAGTATGCTACTTTTCGTGTTGAAATGTCGCTTATTTCAGATACTGTTCTAATGGTAAATAAAGCGGCATTTAGTTTCTGAACAAGATCCTGAACATGGGCTTTCCACAACAGCTTACTATCTATCCGTACGCCTAGGAACTTGAACTGTTCCGTCTCGCTTATAACATGCCCATTCTGTCTGATTAAAATGTCAGTTCTTGTTGAATTGTGGGTTAGAAACTGTAAAAACTGAGTCTTACTGTAATTTAGCATCAAATTATTTTCCACAAGCCACGAACTTATATCATGAACTACATTATTTGATAATGTTTCAATATTACACACAAGATCCTTCACTACCAAGGTGGTGTCATCAGCAAACAGAAATATTTTTGAATCACCTGTAATACTAGAAGGCATATCATTTACATAAATAAGGAACAGCAGTGGCCCCAGCACCGACCCTTGGGGAACGCCCCACTTAACAGTGCCCCATTGGGACTGAACATCATTACCACTCTCAATATTGCGGAGGATTACCTTCTGCTTTCTGTTCTTAAAGTAGGAGGCGAACCAATTGTAAGCTACTCCATAATGTTCCAACTTCTGCAGTAATATTTTGTGGTCAACACAGTCAAAAGCCTTCGTTAAATCAAAGAAAACACCTAACGTTCGCAACCTTTTATTTAATCCGTCCAAAACCTCACAGAGAAAAGAGAATATAGCATTTTCAGTTGTTAAGCCATTTCTAAAACCAAACTGTACATTTGACAGCAAATTATGTGAATTTAAATGCTGCAGTAACCTTGTATATACAACCCTCTCGATAACTTTAGCAAACACCGATGGCATAGAAATAGGTCTATAATTGTCAACATTATCCCTGTCTCCCTTTTTATAAATTGGCTTCACTAACGAGTACTTTAATCGGTCAGGAAACCGACCACTCCTAAAGGAAAAGTTACAGATATGGCTAAGTACTGAGCTAACATACGTGGAACAATACTTCAGTATTCTGCTAGATACCCCGTCATATCCATGAGAGTTCTTGGTCTTTAGTGATTTAATTATTAACTCAATCTCCCTCTTGTCAGTATCATGGAGGAGCATTTCAGGCAACAGTCTTGGAACACTTTTTTCTAAGAGCGCTATATGATTCCCTGTTGGGACTAGGTTTCTATTTAGTTCACCTGCTATATTCAGAAAGTGATTATTAAGTACTGTACATATATGCGACTTATCAGTAACACGGACATCCCCACTACGCACTGATTCTATATTCTCGACCTGTCTCTGCAGACCAGCCACTTCCTTTACGACTGACCATATGGTTTTAATTTTATCCTGAGACTTAGCTATTCTATCTGCATACCACATACTTTTTGCCTTCCTAATAACTTTTTTAAGCACCTTACAATACTGTTTGTAATGGGCTGCTGCATTTAGATTTTGACTGTTTCTAACGTTTTGATATAATTGCCACTTTGTTCTACAAGATATTCTTATCCCTTTAGTCAGCCACCCAGGCTGCCTGTTTGTGCTAGTACCCTGTTTTGAACGTTCTAACGGAAAGCAACTTTCAAAGAGCACGAGAAAAGTCTTGAGGAAAGCATTATTTTTATCGTCTACTGTATCAGCACTATAAACATCTTGCCACTCTTGTTCCTTGATAAGGTTTACAAAAGTCTGTACAGCAACTGGATCAGCTTTCCTAAAAAGTTGGTAACTATATTTAACATGTGTTGCAGCACAAAAATCTTTTAGACTTAAAATTTGTGCATCATGATCTGAAAGGCCATTCACCTTTTTGCTAACAGAATGCCCTTCTAATAATGACGAATGAACAAAAATATTGTCTATGGTTGTTCTACTGTTCCCTTGCACTCTCGTTGGAAAGAATACGGTTTGCATAAGATTATATGAATTAAGGAGGTCTACCAGCATCCTTTTCCTTGCACAATCACTTATACAATTAATATTGAAGTCACCACATATAACTAACTTTTTGTATTTCCTATAAAGTGAACCAAGAACCTCCTCTAGCTTTAGCAAAAATGTTGTGAAATCGGAGTCTGGGGATCTATAAATAACAACAGTAAGAAGTTTAGCTCCACTAAATTTAACCACACCTGCACAACATTCAAACACCTTTTCAGTGCAGTACTTTGAAACATCAATTGACTCAAATGGGATACCGTTTTTCACATACATGGCTACTCCCCCACACCGCAAAGAGCTCCTAGAAAAGCTGCCAGCCAACCTGTATCCTGGTAAAGGAAGCCTCTGAATTATCTCCTTATTTAAGAAGTGTTCAGATATGCCAATAATTTCAGAGTCAACATCTATAAGCAGTTCACTAACTTTATCTCTAATACCTTGTATATTTTGATGAAATATACTAATTCCCTCATTAATCGGATACCCAAGCTTTGTAGAAAGTGGTTTCTTTGTTAGAGAGACTTCCCTTAAGCAGGAATACCTATCAGCTGACTTCAATCTAAAAAAGGTACAGCTCTAACACCCACAACTACCGGAATTTTCCCCATGAGTGATCCCACCACCCCCACCTAAGCTGTCACCTATAAGTTTTGCCAACCTCCCCTTCCCATTCCTGTTGAGGTGCAGGCCATGTCTAGTGAAACCCGTCCTACTGATAGACTCCACCGACACCACTGAAATGTGACTCATGCCTTCTGTCATCAGCGCACCCCCAAGTCTCATGTTATTACGCCTGACGGCTGCATTAAGATGAGGCCGATCGTGACGCTGAAACAGTTCCACGAAATGCACATTCGTGTTGCCAGTCTGAGTGGCTATCTTTTCCAGGTCACCATCTATGTCATACTCCCCATCCCTATCAATACTATTACCAGCCCCACCCACAATCACTACCTGATCCTCTTTAGTAAAATCCCTACATAACCCCCCTATGTTAAAAGTCACCTGAGCCAATCCTGCATTAGGCTTCACAATGCTGGTGACCTGGTACTCACTCCCCAAAACTTCCTGCAACTGCTGGCCTACACCTCTGCCATGAGAACTACCTAACAGCAGAACCTTCTTCTTTCTCTTAGACTTTGCAACTGTCCTAGCCACCGTAACTGCTGAGGTCTGCTGCATACTTCCTACATCTACAGCTACTAGAGATTCCTCTCCACTAGACTCTGACAGTTGGTCATATCTATTACAAACACCAATAGTAAAACTATCTGAAAATCTCCTTCTCCTATCAGATCTCTAGGTTTCTGTACAAATTGTAAATAGCCTTTCGCTCCCTGTATTTTACCCCTGCCACCTTTAGAATTTGAAAGAGAGTATTCCAGTCAACATTGTCAAAAGCTTTCTCTAAGTCTACAAATGCTAGAAACGTAGGTTTGCCTTTCCTTAATCTTTCTTCTAAGATAAGTCGTAAGGTCAGTATTGCCTCACGTGTTCCAGTGTTTCTACGGAATCCAAACTGATCTTCCCCGAGGTTGGCTTCTACTAGTTTTTCCATTCGTCTGTAAAGAATTCGTGTTAGTATTTTGCAGCTGTGACTTATTAAGCTGATAGTTTGGTAATTTTCACATCTGTCAACACCTGCTTTCTTTGGGATTGGAATTATTATATTCTTCTTGAAGTCTGAGGGTATTTCGCCTGTTTCATACATCTTGCTCACCAGATGGTAGAGTTTTGTCAGGACTGGCTCTCCCACGGCCGTCAGTAGTTCCAATGGAATATTGTCTACTCCGGGGGCCTTGTTTCGACTCAGGTCTTTCAGTGCTCTGTCAAACTCTTCACG
This sequence comes from Schistocerca serialis cubense, assembly GCF_023864345.2. Taxonomy (NCBI): domain Eukaryota; kingdom Metazoa; phylum Arthropoda; class Insecta; order Orthoptera; family Acrididae; genus Schistocerca; species Schistocerca serialis. The sequence continues at coordinate 602,704,178 of NC_064644.1, read as the reverse complement.
CAGTATCATATCTCCCATTTCATCTTCATCTACATCCTCTTCCATTTCCATAATATTGTCCTCAAGTACATCGCCCTTGTATAGACCCTCTATATACTCCTTCCACCTTTCTGCTTTCCCTTTCACTGTATAACATTTTAACTAATGGCTGAAAATGAAAACAAAATGTGGGAGCACATTTCCAGGGATTTTCCAGTTGTGCTCACAAAGCTGGATGTCACACGACGTGAGGTCAGCATGACTACAATGCCAAATGGGTCTAGCAGTTGAAGGAATGGGAGAAAACAGTGTGCGTCAATCAGTGAGCAGTTTCGTAGCATTGTGGTGGTGTCTCCCATTGTACCATGGTCCAGAGACAATGTTTGATGGCTTCGTATTGGGAAGAATAATCAGGAAAACAGAACGAGGATTATATGCGACAAGTGTAACCCAGCAGTTTTCTATTGCTCACAACACTGTTTCATGTGCATGGGTAGCACTCCAAATCGTGGGCACTGCTGCTCACAGGAGAAGAGATTGGTCAACCACTGTCAACTATAACAACAGATGATCACTACACTGTGCAACAGGCAAGAAGGGACCCATGTCAAACAGAAGGTGCAATTGCAACCACATTTAACAGGACTGCAAGGCAGACAATCTCATGCTTCATCATGGCACGGCAAATGTATGGTGGTGGTCTCTCTGCCCGACAATCAGTGTGTTGTGTTCCATTGCCACCCACACATTGGCAACGCCGTTTGTGATGGTACCAAAATCACAGGGTCTAGACCAACAAGGAAAAGGCTATTTGCTCTTCTTGAATGAGTGCAGATTGAGGCTGAGGCTGGGTAGTGATTCCGGATCCACCCTCACATGGAAAGTGGTGGGAACATTTAATGCAAGCAGGAAAGTTGCCGAACATGAGCATTTTGGTGGTCTAGGTGCTATGGTGCAGAGAGGCATAATGTTGGGTGGACGTACATATCTTCAGATTGTTGAATGCAGTACATTTTCCAGTCAGTGTTATTGTGATACTTGACTCCTCCATGTGCATCTTTTCAGGGATGATTTCGGCCCCAACTTCAATTTTACGCATGTTGTTGTTGTGGTGGTCTTCAGTCCTGAGACTGGTTTGATACAGCTCTCCATGCTAATCTATCCTGTGCAAGCTTCTTCATCTCCCAGTACCTACTGCAACCTACACCCTTCTGAATCTGCTTAGTGTATTGATCTCTTGGTCTCCCTCTAGAATTTTTACCCTCCACGCTGCCCTCCAATACTAAATTGGTGATCCCTTGATGCCTCAGAACATGTCCTACCAACCGATCCCTTCTTCTCTTCTCCCCAATCCTATTCAATACTTCCTCATTAGTTATGTGATCTACCCATCTAATCTTCAGCATTCTTCTGTAGCACCACATTTTGAAAGCTTCTATTCTCTTCTTGTCCAAACTATTTATCGTCCATGTTTCACTTCCATACATGGCTACACTCCATACAAATACTTTCAGAAATGACTTCCTGACACTTAAATCTATACTCGATGTTAACAAATTTCTCTTCTTCAGAAACACTTTCCTTGCCATTGCCAGTCTACATTTTATATCCTCTATACTTCGACCATCATCAGTTATTTTGCTCCCCAAATATCAAAACTCCTTTACTACTTTAAGTATCTCATTTCCTAATCTAATTCCCTCAGCATCACCCGACTTAATTCGCCTACATTCCATTATCCTTGTTTTGCTTTTGTTGATGTTCACCTTATATCCTCCTTTCAAGACACTGTCCATTCCATTCAACTGCTCTTCCGAGTCCTTTGCTGTCTCTGACAGAATTACAATGTCATCGGCGAACCTCAAAGTTTTTATTTCTTCTCCATGAATTTTAATACCTACTCCGAATTTTTCTTTTGTTTCCTTTACTGCTTGCTCAATATACAGGTTGAATAACATCGGGGAGAGGCTACAACCCTGTCTTACTCCCTTCCCAACCACTGCTTCCCTTTCATGTCCCTTGACTCTCATAACTGCCATCTGGTTTCTGTACAAATTGTAAATAGCCTTTCGCTTCCTGTATTTTACCCCTTCCACCTTTAGAATTTGAAAGAGAGTATTCCAGTCAACATTGTCAAAAGCTTTCTCTAAGTCTACAAATGCTAGAAACGTAGGTTTGCCTTTCCTTAATCTTTCTTCTAAGATAAGTCGTAAGGTCAGTATTGCCTCACGTGTTCCAGTGTTTCTACGGAATCCAAACTGATCTTCCCCAAGGTCGGCTTCTACTAGTATTTCCATTCGTCTGTAAAGAATTCGTGTTGGTATTTTGCAGCTGTGGCTTATTAAACTGATTGTTCGGTAATTTTCACATCTGTCAACACCTGCTTTCTTTGGGATTGGAATTATTATATTCTTCTTGAAGTCTGAGGGTATTTCGCCAGTTTCATACATCTTGCTCACCAGATGGAAGAGTTTTGACAGGACTGGCTCTCCCAAGGCCGTCAGTAGTTACAATGGAATGTTGTCTACTCCGGGGGCCTTGTTCCGACTCAGGTCTTTCAGTGCTCTGTCAAACTCTTCACGCAGTATCATATCTCCCATTTCATCTTCATCTACATCCTCTCTCATTTCCATAATATTGTCCTCAAGTACATCGCCCTTGTATAGACCCTCTATATACTCCTTCCACCTTTCTGCTTTCCCTTCTTTGCTTAGAACTGGGTTTCCATCTGAGCTCTTGATGTTCATACAAGTGGTTCTCTTATCTCCAAAGGTCTCTTCAATTTTCTTGTAGGCAGTATCTATCTCACCCCTAGTGAGATAAGCCTCTACATCCTTACATTTTTCCTCTAGCCATCCCTGCTTAGCCATTTTGCACTTCCTGTCGATCTCATTTTTGAGACGTTTGTATTCCTTTTTGCCTGCTTCATTTACTGCATTTTTATATTTTCTCCTTTCATCAATTAAATTCAATATTTCTTCTGTTACCCAAGGATTTCTACTAGCCCTCATCTTTTTACCTACTTGATCCTCTGCTGCCTTCACTACTTCATCCCTCAGAGCTACCCATTCTTCTTCTACTGTATTTCTTTCCCCCATTCCTGTCAATTGTTCCCTTATGCTCTCTCTGAAACTCTGTACAACCTCTGGTTCTTTGTTTATCCAGGTCCCATCTCCTTAAATTCCCACCTTTTTGCAGTTTCTTCAGTTTTAATCTACAGTTCATAACCAATAGATTGTGGTCAGAGTCCACATCTGCCACTGGAAATGTCTTACAATTTAAAACCTGGTTTCTAAATCTCTGTCTTACCATTATATAATCTATCTGATACCTTCCAGTATCTCCAGGATTCTTCCATGTATATAACCTTCTTTCATGATTCTTGAAGCAAGTGTTAGCTATGATTATGTTGTGCTCTGTTCAAAATTCTACCAGGTGGCTTCCTCTTTCATTTCTTAGCCCCAATCCATATTCACCTACTATGTTTCCTTCTCTCCCTTTTCCTACACTTGAATTCCAGTCACCCATGACTATTAAATTTTCATCTCCCTTCACTATCTGAACAATTTATTTTATCTCATCATACATTTCTTCAATTTCTTCGTCATCTGCAGAGCTAGTTGGCATATAAACTTGTACTACTGTAGTAGGTGTGGGCTTCGTATCTATCTTGGCCACAACAATGCGTTCGCTGTGCTGTTTGTAGTAGCTTACCCAGATTCCCATTTTACTATTCATTATTAAACCTACTCCTGCATTACCCCAATTTGATTTTGTGTTTATAACCCCGTGTTCACCTGACCAGAAGTCTTGTTCCTCCTGCCACCGAACTTCACTAATTCCCACTATATCTAACTTTAACCTATCCACTTCCCTTTTTAAATTTTCTAACCTACCTGCCCGATTAAGGGATCTGACATTCCACGCTCCGATCCGTAGAACGCCAGTTTTCTTTCTCCTGATAACGACATCCTCTTGAGTAGTCCCCGCCCGAAGATCCGAATGGGGGACTATTTTGCCTCCGGAATATTTTACCCAAGAGGACGCCATCATCATTTAATCATACAGTAAAGCTGCATGCCCTCAGGAAAATTACGGCTGTAGTTTCCCCTTGCTTTCAGCCGTTCGCAGTACCAGCACAGCAAGGCTGTTTTGGTTATTGTTACACGGCCAGATCAGTCAATCATCCAGACTGTTGGCCCTGAAACTACTGAAAAGGCTGCTGCCCCTCTTCAGGAAACACACGTTTGTCTGGCCTCTCAACAGCTACCCCTCCGTTGTGGTTGTACCTACGGTACGGCTATCTGTATCGCTGAGGCACGCAAGCCTCCCCACCAACGGCAAGGTCCATGGTTCATGGGGGGGATTTTACGCATGACAATGCTTAAACATAACGAGGTATCTTGAAGAGAATGACCACCTCAATGCCAACCAATATGGATGTCGAAAACATCGATCATGTGAAACCTAACACTTTTCTAACATGGCATATTGAAAGCTTTGGATAGGGTAGATGCAGCGTTTCTTGATTCCTGAAAAGTATTTGACTCAGTACTCTCAAAAGTACAAACATATGGGGTATCAAGTGAAATTTGTGACTGGATTGAGGACTTTTTGATAGGGAGATCACAGCATGTATCTTGGATGGAGAGTCATCAGATGTAGAAGTAACTTCAAGTGTGCTCCAGGGAAGTGTGTTGGGATCCTTGCTGTTAATGTTGTATATTAATGACCTTGCAGACAATATTAACAGTAAAATTAGGATTTTTTCAAGTGATGCAGTTATCTATAATGAAGTACTATCTCAGAGAAGCTGCATAAATATTCAACCAAATTTTGATAAGATATCAATGTGGTGCAAAAACTGGCAACTTGCTCTAAATGTTCAGAAATGTAATATTTTGCACTTCACAAAATGGAGAAACATAGCATCCTATGACTATAATATCAATGAGTCACTGTTGGAATCAGCCAACTGATACAAATACCTGGATGTAACATCCTATAGGGATATGAAATAGAATGATCACATAATAGAGAAGGAAAGTTTCCACTCACCATATAGCAGAGATGTTGAGTCACAGATAGGCACAACAAAAAGATGCTCACAATTATAGCTTTCGGCCATTAAGGTCTTTGTCAACAATAACAACAACAACAACAACAACAACAACACACACACACACACACACACACACACACACACACACACACACACACAAAAAAAAACTGCAGTCTCAGGCAACTGAAGGTGGTTTCAGTTGCCTGAGGCTGCAGTCGTGTGTGTGTGTGTGTGTGTGTGTGTGTGTGTGTGTGTGTGTGTGTGAGAGAGAGAATTGCGTTTGCATGCGCGTTTCTTGTGCCTATCTGCGACTCAGCAACTCTGCCATATGGTGAGTGGAAACTTTCCTTCTCTAATATTGTTACATTCCTTCCTGGATTTTCCATAGGATGATCACATTAGTTCAATTGTAGGTACAGCAGGTGGTAGACTTTGGTTTATTCGTAGGATACTGAGGAAGTGCAATCAGTCTACAAAAGAGATTGCTTACCAATCACTCATGTGACCGGTTCTAGAATATTGGTCAAGTGTCTGGGACCCTTACCAGACAGGACTAACAGAAGATACTGAATAGATACAGAGAAGGGCAGCATGAACGGTCACAGGTTTGTTTAATCTGTGGGAGAGTGTCACAGAGATACTGAGGGAAGTGAACTGACAGCCTCATGAAGACAGACGCGAACTATCCCGAAAAAGTCTATTAACAAAGTTTCAAGAACCGGCTTTAAATGATTACTCTATGGATATACTACAACCCTCTGTGTATCACTCACGTAGGGATCACGAGGATAAGATTAGAATAATTACTGAATGCACACAGGCATTCAAATTATCAGTCTTCCCATGCTCCATATGTGAATGGAACAGGAAGAAACCCTAATAACTGGTACAATGGGACATACCTACTTCCACACCCCTCATGGTGGATTGCAGAGTAAGCTGTAGATACAGATGTAGAACTGCATTGAACAGTGCACGTTGAGCAACTCTTAGAACAACAGGCTATTAGGTAAATGGACTGGCCTGCCAGTTCCCTCAACTTAAATCTCATCAATGGGTAGACGACGTATTGCAGCACATCCACACGCACCATCGACCATTGAGCAATTGTCAACCAAACACCTTCCACGAGAACTCCTCACCAACCTTCTGGCCAGCATGGGGTGTGTTGTAGAGCATGCAATGCTGTACGTGGTGATCACACACCCTATTAAGAACCAGGCCCCGCCTTTTGTAATGTAAATGGGACCATCGTGAATCACAGGTGCAATTATTGTTTTTCGATAATAGTGTTATGACTATTCACCCCACTGCTTATTTCTTTCAGTTACCTTCTGGACTATACTGTAGCAGTTTTTCTATGTACATCAAATTTTCATCCAGCTATGTTACTTGGTAGTGACATATCACGTGAAAGTTACTTTTGTATGTAAGTTTTGTAGCCTCAGTATAATTGTTCAGACATTTGCTCATGCCATGTATGCTGCTACAGAATCTGCCCAAGTCTGACTGTGAACTATCTATTGTAAATATGACATCTTGGGTTGTCGGGTGTTCTGCCGGATATCAGCGTCGTACTTGCACAATATTTCGGTCACGTAGCTCGAGACCTTCATCAGGTGCGACCTGAGACTGCTCCTCGAGTGGACCTGGTCCAGTATTTATGCCTATGGCCTTCCCCCTCCACCAACGGCTGCAGGCGCTTCCTCTGTGGTCCGCGCCCATTCCCTGTGACCTGCTGGAGCGTTGCTGCTCCGTTTTCCGTCCGCTGCGGTTCTAGGTGTTCCCTCTGCGGTCCGCGCCCACCAAACCCGCTCCTGGGGGTTTCATCTACGGTCTGGGGTACCAGGCGTTCCCCCTGCGGTCCGTGCCCGCTCACCACGACCTGCTGGAGTGTTGCCGCTCCGTTTTTCGTCTGCTGCGGCTCTGGATGTTCCCTCTGCGGTCCGCGCCCACCAGTCCCACTTCTGGGTGTTCCATCTTCGGTCTGGTGCTCCTGGCAGTCTGTCAGGGGCTCATTTACCATCTCCATGTCTCTGGTTCTTCTGTTTGTGTAGTGTTGCAGCTGGCCCCGTTGCTCCCTTAACAATTCCAGAGCTGGATCCCAGGCTCTGCTTAGCTGGTACCCTGTGTCACGATTCATAAGATCGTCAGCCATTTTAATCTCAATCGATTCTCTTATAACACTGTCCCAAAATCTGGGTGTTTGTGCTAGATGCTATTGTAAATATGTTGACATCCACCCGTTACTCAGCCTATTGCCCCATTGAGCAAGTCAAAGCCTCTTATTATTCATAATAATCCTGACATAAGAATTGTGTGTAGCTTCTGGCATGTCTAACAAAACATGAAGTATATCTAAAAACAAAGATGATGTGACTTACCATACGAAAGCGCTGGCAGGTTGACAGACACACAAACAAACACAAACATACACACAAAATTCAAGCTTTCGCAACCAATGGTTGCTTCATCAGGAAAGACAAAAGGATGTGGGTTTTAAGGGAGAGGGTAAGGAGTCATTCCAGTCCCGGGAGCGGAAAGACTTACCATGTGCGGATGGATGTGTGTGTGCATGCGAGTGTATACCTGTCCTTTTTTCCCCCTAAGGTAAGTCTTTCCGCTCCCGGGATTGGAATGACTCCTTACCCTCTCCCTTAAAACTCACATCCTTTCGTCTTTCCCTCTCCTTCCTCTTTCCTGATGAAGCAACCGTTGGTTGCGAAAGCTTGAATTTTGTGTGTATGTTTGTGTGTCTATCAATCTGCCAGCGCTTTCGTTTGGTAAGTCACATCATCTTTGTTTTTAGATATATTTTTCCCACATGGAATGTTTCCCTCTATTAAAAACATGAAGTATGCTTGATAAGAAGTCTTGAGACACGCCTTTTCATTTGTAGTCCTAATGTTATGTATGACAGTGCAGCCACTACTGTTAAGGAAAACTGGTGCTTTGAGTTACATATTGTAACTGCTGTTTATCTACAAGTACCAAACTGAGATTTATGAAAATCATGTAAGTAAATCACTAAGGAAAGAAAAGGGGAAATAACTTGACCCTGTAATGACAGGAGCAGGTTGTTATTGTCATCTCAAATCAGTATATACAGTTACTGCAGATATTGTGGTGCTAAACTGTTCTGCATCACGTTCACACTACCAGCTACGCAAATAAAATTTAAGTGCAGATCTAGGTATCGAGCTAGGCCATAGCAGTGTGGGGAATGTGAAGTTATTACTTCAAGTAGGGCTTACCAATTTTAAAGCATTGCAGAGAAATATTATCATTTAAATGCTGATAAAGCAGCTGCACAAATAACTACATTGTTGCACATCCGTGTGACTGAGCCAAATGCATTTACAATTATAATGTACACCATCAAAACATAAGGCCTAATGTTCATGTTATGTGAACCAGTTACAAATAGTATCAGAAAATTAGATTCTTTATTAGCATTGTCACTCAAAACTTGAAATGTTATGTACAGTGATGCCTGGTGTGGTACTTATCTGATAATTTGGGATGAACAATACTTTATGCTGGATCATTGCTTATCAAATTTTTATGAACACCAGAACATTTTATACAATATGATTGTAGTTTGTATTCTCTTCAGAATTTTTCTGAATATTTTTCCAATTACACACTGGTAGCACATTTTCATTTCCAATGCCATTAGGCCCCAGAGCTATCTCAATGAATATTACATTTCAAGTCAGTAAATGCTTTTGTTGGTTTTGGATGCTAAAGAAATTAGTGAATGAGAAGACTTACAACACCCAGGTAAAAATGAGCAAATTTGTTAAGAAAACATGATTTCAATGTGAATCATTCACTCTGCTGTGGAGCACGTGCTGTTTTGAAACTTCACAAACTGTCCACCATGAACTATGGGTTGTTTCAGAAATGAAGCTTTCAATTTGCAGCACAGGGTCTGCTATCTTGAGACATTCAGACAGATTTAAACTATGGGCAAGATCAATTGTAATCTTGGCTTTTGCAGCATTCCAGAAACAACCCTCAGTCATCCATAATTATCCTCAGAAATTTGTATCATTATGGAAGGGCTCTTAAGATACTTCAGTGGAAGTCTTGGGGGTGTTGGTACCAACTCTGTACAAAACAGTCTTTGCCACAGGGAACTGTAGATCTGCTGCATAAGTACAAAATAGAGCTGCTGTCATCTAATTACCAGAACAAAATAGGAGAACCTAAATTCTACTTACTTCTTAGATTGACAGATAACTCATTATAATTTGTTTCTGATTTTACAGTGGTCTCCATCTTTGGTTAAATTTATTTTATGGACATAAGGCCAAGGTCAAGGCATAATCCTCTGCCTAACATTTTGTCTCCCACTGCTGGAGACATCATTAGAGGTTTTAATGACTCAGAAAGCAGTTACAGACTGGAACAGGCTCAATAAGCTGAACTTTTATATGTATGCATGTCACGAACTGACTGTTGCTCGGATACTTATAAACAGTTTAGCTTACTGAGTTTCTTCCAGTCTGTAACTGCTTTCTCAGCTGTTTAAGCCTCTGTGATTATGTTTCCAGTGCTAGAGCATGAAATGTTAAGCAGAAAATTGTGCCTTAGACCTCAACCTTACACCCATGAAACAATTCTCAGCAGTTACACAAATACCAGCCCTAAACACCTGCAATCTAAGTCTTTATATTTTATTTGTCCCTTGACCCCGTATCACAGGTCCTTAATCCTGAATAATCTCATTTTTTGCTCTTTTCTGTCTTACTGAAGAAAGCTGGAATGTATGTTTTCATTTTTCACGCACTTGGATAATATAAACTTTTTCTGTCTTTATTTGATAGTAGTTTCATTTCAGAGGTTGTTTTTCCTACAGACATTGAAATATTAGCAGTTGATGCCTGTATTAGATGATTTGACAATTTCATCATTAATGGTTGTTACAGCAGAATATTATTAAACTGATTGACACGGCAAAGAATTAGATGAAACATGTAAACACCAATGATTATAGCTACCAGTGGAAGAAGAAAGTGGAATTTACACACAGCACTATTCGCATTAACCCCAACCTGCTTTCATACCTTACTACACATCGCACAGGGTTGCTTAATAGAAAGGTGAGCCAGACCCTGAATGAATTTGCGTGCTGATATAAAAAACATTCTCCGATACACCACCCAGGCTGAGCACAGTTCTTAGATAGTACTCCATCTCAATATCATAATTTCCAATAAAGACCAGGTAAAACATGAAGACACACATACAGATCAGCTTTCACTGGGCACGTGACACACAGGAATTTACTCTCTGAGGATGGCATATGTTTGTAATGTCAGGTAGGGCATCTGGTCACAAAATTATAATAAGAACAACTGTCAAATCGGGGATGGACAAACGCCCACTGTGAGTGGACTTACTATAGATGGGACAAACACTGAAGGAAAGAAAGATATGTGACTAAAGCTTACTATACTAATGAAACCATACACCGAGTTTCATGAAGTGGTAACATGTCCATAGATGTGAATGTCCTCCTTTTGCTTTAGTACTTCTAGCTGAACCTACAAGGAAGTGAAACATGGACAATAAACAGTAAAGGCAAGAGAAGAATAGACACTTTTGAAATGTGGTGTAACAGAAGAACGCTTAAGATCAGATGGGTAGATCAAGTAATGAAGTACTGATGAGAAAAGAGCTCTATGGCACATGACCAAAGGAAGTGACATGCTGAGGAGACACACCATATGACATCGAAGGATGTCTGAAAGGTAAAAATTGTACAAGGAGACGAAAGCTTGACTATAGTAAGCAGAGCATGTGGATATAGGTTGCAGTAGTTATTCACAGAAGTAGAGATTTGCAAAGTATAAACTAGAATGGAAAGATGCATCAAACCGGTCTTCAGATTTAAGACTACAGGAACAGTTCAAGATCATATTACAAAACATTTCAGTTTTACTGTTACCAATCAGACTTGTGATTTTGATGATGAAGGCCTCTGATAATTACATTACACTCGCTACACAAAAAGAGAAAGCTTAAGTCACTTTAACAATCTGTAGCAGGCCTTCTTTGAAACATGTTTGTCAATAATGGATCTAAAATCAGATCCATGGAGGATTTTATTTCTTCCAAAAGAGAGAAAAGTAATATGAAAAGAGATCCGAAAAGATAGGTTTGGTGCTTCTCAACGAATTTTTGCATTCTGGTCTCCCTCTGAGCAGCTGCACTGTTGTGGTGGAACAAGATATAAGACCACCTGTAATATTTCTTCAACATTCTTTTGAAACTGGAAGAACAGCTCAGCTTATCAATCACCAGTTACTGTCCTATCTCAAAAATATGTAATGAAAAGGACACACGTGTGAATGAACATTATCAAGGGATAATGTTTCTTGTTTAACTTTATTCATAAATGTTAATATGGACCACAGATTGCACTAACTCTCAAAACCCCATCTGAACTGCTATAAACAACGTATCACATAAGTGGTACCCAAAGAGGGCACACGAGAGAGAGAGAGAGAGAGAGAGAGAGAGAGAGAGAGAGAGAGAGAGAGAGAGAGACTGCAGATCACACATTGCTATCCAGACTTCCTTTCGGACAAAAGGCATTTCCTTTTTTAACGCAGACAACCACCACAATTCATGCAAGCACAACGCGCGCGTGCATGACCACTGTATCTGGCCACGGAAAAAGATATTTTGGTCAAAAGCTCAACATGCACTTCAGTCTTTTTGTAGCGTCTGTCTGTGACTCAACAGCTCCCATGTATGACGAGCAGCAGTATCTCCTTTTCATAATATTGTTGTACACAAGGTAAGATTTCCAAGTTGCCACTTTTTAACTAGAGAAGTTGTAGACAGACATTAAACACTACTCCCCCTCAGACCGAGTTCACCTATCATCAGCAGAAAACCATAACAGCTCATCTTACAGATTCTCACATAATATTTTGCAGTTAATACTTAATTAGGTATTAGTCTCGAACAATGACAATGTAAATATTTGTGTGTTTTGTGAAGCAACATTGGCGCAGTTTGCTGTAAGATGTGAAGAGAAAACAAGGGGACATGTAAATGGCTGGTTATAAGTACCCAATATGAGGTCAGCTGAAAATGTGGTTTGTAGCAAAGATTTTAAGTAATTGTGCCAGATTTTGATGTAAATGTAGTCACTGAATGCAAAATATTTGGAAAAACAATAGTAATAGTCAGAAAAGTTTGCAAGATATTCCCCACAACAAATAATAGTGGCAAGGTACTTCGTGAAAATAACTATTTCAACTGCTTAGCAACTTATTCTCACAGTATTGCTTTCACTGCCTTCGCAGAAACCTTGACATCACCATCACAACTACTACCACTAGTCATCATGCCATGACAAAAGGAGGGGGGGGGGGGGGGGGGGGGGGGGGGGAGAAATCCATTCTGCATGAAATGTTTGTTGCAACAAGAATTATAGTTATTCTCACAACATCACATTTGTTGGTTTTGCCAACTCACAAACTGTCACTTTCCAATCCACCCTAAACTTCAGATTGCTCCACAATAGTCACCAACACAACTGTTCTTTATTCAGCTGCGTCACTAAATAAATTTCTCAGCAAATAAGAGGGACAGAGAGCAAACTGCCATGTCAAACTACATGCAGTGGGAAATAACTGAAACACTGTAGGGTGAAGTGGGGTAAGTGTAACCATGTTTTGGCATAGTTCAACTTTGACATCAAATTGCCAACTTGTTATTGAAGGTATGATTTTGAAATTTCTCATGCTTAAAGTTTGACTTATTGACTTTTAAACAATATACATTTTGTTTTTGAAAAAATAAATTATATGGTCATATAATTGTTATCAAAATTTTGTGTTGTGAGGTTACACTTGCCCCACAGTTCGGGGCAAGTGTAACCCCGCATTGTTGTACCCATACTGAGCATTGTAAAAGAGACTTGGGGTAAGTGATCTGATTACGCAATTTTTACTGAATTTGAGGATTTTTAAATTATTAAAATATCTTAAATTTTACTCAAGATATGAACTTTTTTGCACACGCCTCTTTGTATATTATGAAATACAAAGAAAATGTTCGCTAAACTAAAATATAAGTGTTAGCCTAAACCATAAAACACTGAAACAGAATGCTTCATAGATGATTTATTTTTGTTTTAGGCCAGTTTAAATTCTACAAAAGTAATATTTTTTTCTTTAGTAGGCAATTTAACAAAAATAATAAAATATCTAGTATCAAGAGAAAAGAAAAGTTCACTTTATAAGTTCACTTTCTATTATTTTTCATGGTAATTGAACTAAAGTTGTTGGCAATTTGTGTTTAATACTAAACTGCCCTAATTCAACTTATTATATTCACACTTAGGCCCTAACTATTATTTAGTCAGTGAATGTTGTATGAATCAAATGTAACACCAAATGTCAGGTCTCCCCAGTGACCCAAAGTAGGGTCAGGCAGCACTGAAATGACATCAGAGAATGGAACTTCCGTCTCATCTCTTCTATCAGGCCAGTAGAATGTGGTGCCACACTGTCTTATTTTTGCATCTGAGGAAAATCACTTCTGGATCTACTAAATCACTAATTTTGGTAACTTGGCCAATAAAATGAACTTTCTTACATTCTACCAGAGCATAGTTTCAAACTGTAATTTTATCTTTGGCTTCAAAAAAGTTTGCCTTCTTCTTCTTCACAGTTTATCATTTCTTTCCTGAGATTGTCCAGTGTTGTTATGGTCCCATTTTCTTCATCACTACTTATTAAAGATGGGCCTCCTTCAGTTTCACTTTCTTCACTTACTGATTCAACTTAGACTTTTTTTCTTTTTACTGACATGAGCAATCAGGGATTTTTTTTTTTTTTTTTTTTTTTTTTTTTTTTTTTTTTCACAACATTCCGAGATGCCATTTCAGATAAAGTAACAGCACTTTGTTTGGAAGATTTACTTTTCATTACGAAGCCCTTTTTTATGCCGATAATGCTTTTCTGTTTTGCTTTCTCCTCATTATTCTTGTTTCCTTTAAAACCTTTTTCTTTATAGATGGCATCTTGAAAAGTGATAACTTCAGCCCCTGGTGCAATCCTTTTCTTCTTTGTTTTACCAGGGAGAATACACTGTCGGACTGTTTCCAATAATGAGCTTTCAAATGACAAATCAGAAGTTCCAGAACATAATGAAATATTGGTTAGCTTGGAAATGGTTGACAAAGAACTCTGTCTGATACTGGGAGAACTGCAGGGCTCAGTCGATGTAGGCCTATAAAATTCTGGAGGTTGTTCAGCTGGAAGCTTTCCAAAAATCTGAGTACTTTCTGTTAGAGACGTAGCTTCCACACAGTCTATGGCTGCATTATCGTGAACTGACAATGGATTTGTTTCTGCCAAAGATTTGGTATGAGCTACATATTTTTTATATGACTTCCGGTTCATATTTAGTTTTATCAATTACTTCTCTACTGTAAGGGAATATTCCTGTTTTTTGAAAACCACTTTTCAAACAATTCAGGTGGTGTTTCATTCCATACAGCAGCGGGGAGATTGGAAAAGTCACGTTTGTTAATTTTTACCCCTTGATGATGTCTCTGGTGACGAGTTAACTTTTGGTCCCAAGTAGATTTCACACCCTTAAACACTGCTACACCCATTGGCTGCAGGATGAAGTATCATGCTCAACATTGTTGTCAGTCAAACAATGCTTCACATACTGTACTGTAATTGAAATGGTGGCATTCTTTACAGTTCTGTGTCATTTTATAAAAGGAAACGTGGTTTAAAAATATAGTAGACTTAAATAAAAAATGAGATATATCTATCACAAACTCAGTAGACCTACAAATCCAGCACATCAGGTTTTCTGGTATCCATATGTACAGGAAGGCCAGTTTAGTTGATCTAGTGCAATAGCAAAAACAAGGTTATGGCTTAAATAGATAAATATGTTCCAGTAAGTTTGTTTGGTGCAAGTGTAACCCCCCCCCCCCCCCCCCCCCCCAGTTACACTTGCCCCAGCAGATTGGTTACACTTGCCCCACATGGGAAAAAGTTGGGGTAAGTGTAACTATGCCTGGCATACCAAAAGCTTTATCAGAAGAGTAAAACGAATCTCATATTTGAAATTATCATGCAAAAGTTAGATTGTAACCAAAAAATTGTGCAGTTATCTTTAAAACTGCAAAAATAACAGACCACCAAATTCTGAACATGTCACTCTCTTGCAGAGTGAAAATGCAGATGTCAATTCAAGTCCAATAATTAATTACCAATTTATGTCAGATTTGACAACTTATGGTTAAATATAACAAAGAAAGGAGTAAATTAACATGTGTGGTAGGTCAGAGGTAAAAATACAGCTTCTTTAAGGCACCATAAGCCATGGTTACACTAACCCAATGGTAACACTTACCCCACTTCACCCTAACTTACTTTTGTATTATATTTTTGAACACATAGGAAAGTATTAAAACTGTGGTGGCAGGGAGTCAAAAGAAATCTTTCACAACTCCAACATAACCATGAATGACCTCTGAATAGTGTCAAATAGTTTGAATAGTGGCACTCAGAATTCATTGTCTTCCCTTGATTTCGTAAAACTACCCTACATTTATTATATAAACAGCAATGTTGTCAACCAACATCCCACAAAGTCAAAGCACTCGGATTAGAACTGCTCCTATTTGAAGCATTACCTGTATAGCAATAGCACAAATGTAGACATATACGGATCTGCTGCAGGTCAATCTTTTATCACAACCTCTATTTGGCATTCACATTCGTCAGCTTCACCAACTCGCAGACAAACTATCCTCTTCCACACTAACCTAGGCCTCATACTCTCACCACAATCAGTATTTCAAAGGATGTGCAGAGAGGGGGTGGGGGAATGGGACAACTGAAGTTACGCTATGCACTGAACCCTTAAGCATTCCCCTCCCCTGCATTTTTCAATATAGCATGAACGTAAAAATTAGTCTTCGCTACCCCTCAATCTGTTACCTCAACTAGATTTTTTACTTTCATATCCCTAAAGTTTGCCAGCGCACAACCAAATAGTCACTGTCCGAACTAACCTAGACCTCGGGCTGCACTACAGATAAGTTGTCACAATAACTCAAGATTTCAGATGGTTCCAATACTTAACAGTTTCCCTTTTTCTAGCAGCATCACTGATTTTTGATAATACATTGATCTACTGTTTCATAGTCATTCAGACATAGAACTTCAATACAGTCCTTATTACTTTCCTGTTGTGCTCTGATTGCACATCATTTAACTGATGACACTGTCAATGTAATTCTAAGTGTCACAAGGCATAAGGATATTAAAGGACACCAAATGCAGTGCAGTTCAGGCAAACAACTTGCAATATTTGACTGGTTAATCTCTTTGTGACATTTACTGAAAGACAAATACAAAAATCAAGGATATACATATATATATATATATATATATTTCACTTTTAGTTTCGATTCTTGGACTTTCATATATATATTTATCTATGTATGTAAAAAGAGAAACAACAGATCACAAATGAGCTGGTTGTTACAGTAAATGAGCAAAGCACTACTGGGCATAAAGGCAACAGTCTGGTATTTATGAAAGTTTAAGACACTTTTACACCTTAGTGCTAATATTCAGTCTTAAAATTACACCACTTCATGAAACAATAACAATGAAATAGGCACATAAAGCACTTAAGTTTCAATAAGAGAATGTTGTTATTTTTCATCTTGCCGTCTTCTCTTCACACTTTTCTTTTTAATACCTCTATTAAGAGAGTCACCATTATTTCCTGTGCTACTTTCAAGTGATGCAGTATCCAACAGTTTGTTGATAGCAAATGTATATAGGTCTTTATTAATTTTTTTTAGAGCTATTACTTCATCTTTTATGCTACCTGCTTCTGCTACTGCAACCATAGGTACTGTGTCGAACAATGTGGGTGATTCACATAAATCCACCTTATTCATAATTTCAATGCATTTGTTTTCACTGTCAACGGATTTTTGAAACCCATTCAATACAACAGTAGGTTTCCAGTCTTCTATAAACATTTGTTTTGGGCAAATGGTAAAAAAAGCATTGTACACAGGCCCCTTATGTTGCAACACCCTTTTGCACTGTCCACTTGGAATGTCCCACACGATGACTTTCATGTCTGTTGAACTTGAGAGCAGTGTCTGACCACCAATTGACGATGACAGACAGGTAATCATTTTATCATGTCCAACAAACTTTTTTGGTGTTTCGTTAACTACATGGTGCACATCTCGAGGAGGATGGCTGATATTGAATTCCTGAATCTTTCCACTATTAGTTCCAACAAAAACAACAGAATCCGTACCATCAACAGTTACAGCTGTTAGTGGTGCATCAAATAATAAAGACAACAACAATTTACCTGATGCCAGGTCATATATTTTACATGTTCGATCAAAAGACACAGACACTAGCAGAGCTCTCATGCCTCCTGGACCAATGAAAACGTCTTTGACTGGCAGGCTATGATCAAAGAAGGTGTATCGTGGTTCTGCTTCTCCTGGCACCGAGTACATTTCATTGGCGAACTGGGAAATCAAGTAAGCGAGAGGCCACACAATTACTCTGCAGTCTTCTCCGCCAGTAGCAATGTGTGTACCGTCATCAGTAAACTTTAAACATGTGATATCCTGGAAGTGACGATTTGCCACCGCCATAAGCCGTCCTGATGCTATCTGCCAGATATGGAGTCTCTCAGCTATTCCTGCAGCACAGTACTGAGCATTGGGAGAGACAGCCAATGCGTTTACACAGCCTGAACACAACATCCTTCCAGTGCCCAAATTTATTGTTTCTTGGCTATTAAGTGGCCACGCATGTATGAGTGGTCTTGCGTTGTCAGCCGATAACAAATAATCATTTCCCAAAAGACAAAGCGTATGGGGCGCCGAGACACCGCCACCTTTATAACACATTAACGAAGTTCCGTTGTTGGGATCCCATACACAAGCGTTCCACAACTGACCTGAACCATCACTTGTTATGACTACCTCAGTTGTATCAGTCATTACAAAACTCGAAATAGTTGTGTCTAACGATGACGATTTTTCAACGTTCGCACTATACAGTCACTACAGTACACTTACCACGTGCAGAAGCAAGTCGCATTGCTCCACTGCTGAAGTTTGTTGTTCTGTTTTTCAGCTGTTAACAGTACAACAGTAAACCAACCTTTCCATAACATTGTATGAAATAGAATAGAAAACCAGTTCTCCACTCACAGTGTAGGTTTTAGGATCGTAAATGCAGAAATTTATATTTACTGCTATATGAGTAGAAAAGTTATACAAAATTAAAACTTTATATGAAGTACAATTGAATCTAACATTGAAAGTCAGTGCAGGCATAGTTGGATAACCTGTGTTACAAGAGTAAATTAACCAACGATATAAAATCATTTTGTGTGTGTGTGTGTGTGGTGTATGAAGTGCAGATTCAAAACATGTTTAAAAAGTGAGGGAGATCGACTGCTATTTCTGAGAAATAACTATATTCATTAGCATAGTTTATGCATTGCGATCACTGCTCAAAATTCACTCTTCTTCATTGTGTGTGTGTGTAAATGTTCCATGTCTCCATTTTCAGATTCGACGAGAAAGAAAGCGTGACGGGAGTGCAACAGCTCAAATCATCCGTGCAAAAAGGGATCAGAACAAAGCTCGTCGATCAGTATCCATACCTGGAGAATTACGTTGACTCGGTCCTTCCAAAGAAGGATACATATCGGATTGTCAAATGGTATGTTCTTACACAAAATATCCTGCGTGGTTACAATCGTCATTCTAGAAATTTTGTAGGCGTGATAAATCGAGAATAAATATAAGGTAATTACTTATCTACCTGCCTTCCGTTGTTGTGAATTTCAGCGTGTAAGCACAGGCACATTAACTCTTCAAACTTTAAATCCAAGCGACCAATCCTATATATCATCATAGGCTTGAGATTCGTTGATTATAGAAGGAAGTAGCATTAACAGTCGTAAACACGAAAGTTCAACGGTAACTGTTTTTGACGTGTACATTGTGATTTGTTATGCGTTTAGAGAAGGCGTAATATATTGGCTTGCAGTTTCCAGTACAGTTGATATGTATTAGCATTTAGAAGTGAATTATTACAAATTTTGTCAGAATTTGTTTCCAACATCCTACACCGTCAAATTTTTTTTCTTCGCGTTCAGAATACAGAATTAAATATATAGAGTGAAAGCATAAGTGTAATAACTTTATTGCAATTTGTGGTCTGTTGTCAATTACTTGTGGCATTTTCGTACAGGTAATGAAAATACTTAATGAAACAGTTAGTGGGTAATAGACTATTTGATTCAACTCGCGTTTTTATACAACCTTTTTTTTCCGCTATGCTTGCATTGATCAACTGAGGTGAGTGGTGACAGTCTTACAACGATCCTTGGATTTATACAAGCAGGGTTTCTCATTTATGTCGAGTGTTATGCCGTAAGTTAAGGAGTGAAATTTGTAGAATTTGATGATGAACATGGATTTGTCATCATTTCATGGTATAGCTTGAATAGTAATAAATTTAACCCTGTAGTGTATGTTACATGCAATATTGGGTGTATGTCTGCAACAAACTTTTGGGTATTGACTAGGTAATGTGGTAAATATTAAGCACATGTTCATCGACTAGTGTATCCAGTGTACATTTTTTGTTAGCAAAATGTGCATTGAAACTGAACCTAAATGTCATCTGTTTGTCACTACTGAAACTTTTCTACCCCAAAAAATAATAGGTTGTAAGGCATTAGTGTACATCTATGTAGGGCTATGTTCAACAGTTCTTTCTATTAGCTCAACAGCTTTGTATCACATGTATATTCCGTCCTTTTTCAGTGTCACCCGGATGCTAGGGTAATATTTATTTTGAAACTTTAACGTCTCATTTTTCAGTCTTCCATGTTTCCATTCCCAATTCTTCTTTTGTTGACATACTTCATTGCACACACTAAATTTTCGACCTTATATACTATCTCCGACTGTTTACTTTCCTTCATTTGTGGTTTCTTTGTATCCTTGTGTTCCTTTATAATTTTATCATGAGATTTCTCCTCTTTATTTTTAAGTATTGCATAATTTCTTTCATGTGTCTCTATCCCCAGTAAAGTTAAGCTCTTTCTCCCAATCTGTACTTTTGCATACCTTGTCAGATTGGTTCAAGTGAAAGTGCCAATAAAGTTGTACTAGGGCAAAGAGAACCCTGAGGAAGTCAGAGTGGTATGAGGAAGTGGGGGGGGGGGGGGGGGGGGAGAGAGAGAGAGAGAGAGAGAGAGAGAACTTTATGCATTGCTTCATTTTGATTCTCAGTTGTCTAGGAATGCTTATATCATAGGCGATTTCAAAACTTGTATTTTCTCATAAAAATAATTGATTTTTCCTTATTAGTTGTGCTATTTTTATTTAGCCATGACCACATAGAAATATTGGTCAATACTTCTGGCGAGCTGCTGTTTTTCCGACACCGGGAAGGTCCATGGATACCGACATTACGGCTTCTGCACAAGTGTGAGTACTGACATTTCTTTTATTATTAATTTGTACAGTTTTGTGTTAAATGTGTGTACTCATCTGTCTGTAATGGGCTCAGCTCAAGCGTGCAATTGTGCTCCTTGGCTTCATAAAGTTTTGTTTGTTACTTGAAGAAAAGTGACTCACTGATTGTGTTTCTTATTTTGGCAAAATGTAAAGTACTTGCAACTTGTACCTACAGTCTGAAGATGAACACTGCCTGGTTGAAACCAGTTACAGGAACAAAACAGTGTATGGGAGCTGCCAGCTTAATACAAGGAAAATGTAGGTCATACATACCAACATATGAGAATCCACGTGTATTTAATGAGAAGAGGATAGGTAGGCAGCCGTGAACTTGTTGAAGGCACTAGCCCACACACATATGAAAACTTTATTCAGGATGGCTAGGCACGGCATGACCCTTCAGCCTCTCAAATCTGATGCCGGAGACTTAATGAAAGCACTGCCTCATTCAGTCGTACCCAATGTTCAGTTCTGTTATGTTGGTACTTACTTGGAACACCTTAGCTTATTAACAAGAAGAATAGTTATACACTGTTCATTTAATTTCTCCAAACTTTTCACTGCACTTACATTACACATTTGCAGAAGTCTTTAGGACCACAACTGTGCTGACACATCTCTGTTAGTTTCATGTCTGTTTTTCTGCCTGTTTGAAAAACCGATTTGTCATATGCTTATGATTAGAGACTTGTACACAGAAAAATTATGACCCATCAGTATTACGCACAAGTGATAACTAATTAATGTCTTCTTCTTCTTCTTCTTATTATTATTATTATTATTATTATTATTATTATTATTAGTAGTAGTAGTAGTAGTAGTAGTAGTAGTAGTAGTAGTATTCCCTCTGTGAGTTCACTAAGAAAACTTTTAAGTGTATAGTGTACATTATTTAAGAGGCAGGCTTTGATGTTTTAAATAACTGTACTATAGTTCTCTATTAGCTCCTTGGGCAAATGTTCTACAACTTTGCTGCCTAATATAAAATTCTGTTTTGAATTGTTTTGTGTGGTTTTCCGTGATAAATATAATTCCAAACAGGCTGCTCTTGTTCCATGATTGTGTGCATAAAGCTATTTGTGACTTTTTCATGATGTGCTAAACAGATAGGAACATGAAGTTTCTTGGTGCAATAATGATGGCAATTTTTTTAAATTATGGAACTAGTACCAAATAATGTCATTACAATGAATCCATCCATCCATCCATCAAGATTACTGGAGACTGGGATTGCACGCGTACACTTTGGCCAGTGATGTCACCATGCTGAAAACTCCTGTTTCGAGTGAATCTAACATGATGATCAAAACATTGATCGTAACACCCACAGAAATAAAATTACCAAGCAAACCAATACACAGACTAAATCCAGTGAAATAACTGTGACAACCATGGGGAAAAACCACTCAAAAATGCCAAAAATAAAATCCAAAAAATTATACAAAATGCACCACGAGATGGTGGTATCCCAATCTCCAGTTAACCCATATTGCTCAGTCCTAGGCTATACTCCGTTCATCATAAGAATAAACCTGATGTAAACAAACACAATGAATGGGCAGAAGCCGCAGCACTAGTACCCTGGTGGTGTTACACTTTGGAAGTAGGTCCTACTTATGTATTAGATATATTATTACTAAGTTACATTAAATGAAACTTTAAGATATTCAAAGGTATCAACAGCCATCAATGTTTTCTTAATCACACTTCAGCTATGTAATTTTTATTGCAAAAATTATCTACAGTCACAGCTGCAGCACTGTTGTGCTCTGATTGTCGCACTGTTAATACGTAATATGAAAATGGTCGAGGCTGCTTTCTTTTCCGTAATGAGAGACACATGTGGAACACAGTTAAAAAGTGCTGACAAGTAGGTTGTTGTTAATGTTTTTCATAAATTTACGGTAATAATTGGCTTTGAAGTTTTTTGAGGGAATGTATTAGATATAGTTGAGACACAAATACACATTGGATGTATAGCAGAATCGGTAGCGTAGTATAGTCTGTCTGTAAACTCATGAGCGAGCAGCACTTTTGGTGGGGAAGTGACCTTTCCCTGAAGAATGCTGCCACCGGCCTACAGGGGCACCCAAAATCTGTTGCCCATCATCTGTCTAGCGTTGTAGATGGGCGTGCGGTGATATATGTTGTTTCTCTTCGTGGGATCTTACTTGCCAGTGCCGGTGAGTTAACTTTGTATACTTACTGATATACTTCGATATCCGGAAGTGATGGATAATTGTCTAGTATTGCAAGAAAATGTGTAGAATACGAAGAAGTGGAGGTGTTTGCGGAGTAACGAGCGTTCGATCGTCTCTTATGTTATTACAGCATGTATTAAAGAGGCGACCCAAAAGGAACTGTTGGCTAATGTTACCAGTCCCAATCAAACGACGGCAATTTATGGAAACGTCTGCCTCACCCAATAGGACCCATAAGTAAGGAACAGAAAAAAAAGCCGCACGGTTTACTGGAATTGCCATGAAGGAAAACTAATAATTTTGGGAGGAAACCCATCGTTTTGGACAATATCAAAATCATGTAAAACCTTTGATGCTTATGGAACACTAAATCTCGGTCACTATTCACCGATTCGAAGACATATTGCTTAAAACATGTGTGCAATAGCTATTCTAAACACTGCTGAAATTTCCTTCGAAACATGTGCACAGACTCTGGACTTCTAAGCAAAAAGCTTGACATACGAGGTGCATTCACATATTAATTTTTATTTTTTGGTAAGAACTTTATTTTTTAATCTACAGCAATGTTATCCTCTTCAAAATATATATTACATAATATACAATTATGCCAGTGCTTTTTCCAATTCTCGGAACACTTTAGGAACTGTTTCTTCAGGATAGTTTATAGGTCTCTTAACTGTGCATTTTAAATCTCATCCATGCTTGTAAAACTGCTGTCTTTTAAGGCCTGCTTTGAAATGCTTATACCACTTGTCTGCCTTTGGTTTACTCATAACAGGCTCACCAAAAGCAATATTTACCATTTCTAAAAATTTCATACACTTTATTCCATTCTTATAACAAAATTTAATACAGATTCTCTTAATTTATTTGTATGCTACCAAAACACATGTAACCTTTCTGACAGCAGACAACAGAGTAAATACCCAATATGCATAACATTGTACACATACTTTTGAGGCATGTTTATGAAGACAGTGACAAAAAAGTAGTGCAAATCGGACTAATACAACACACAAAATTATAAATTTCTGCTTACTTTTTAAACACTCTTCGTGTTGGAAGAATTGTTAAGTTTCAGTGCAGTTCTTCAAAGAAAACTTCTACCTTTTAGTAGAAACACAAAATAAGAACAAGCCGTAAATTCTACAGACTAATTGCATTATATGGGGTTCGTTTTACAAATAGCAATAGAGGAACATACATTCACATGAACAGGTGTTTGGTTGTTTGGTTCTGTGTTTGTAGTAGAATCCTGACCTCCGTTCTTATGTTAGTATTATTTAATCTATAATGTTGTGTTTCGGAGGAAGCTATTGTTTTTTGTTTTCCTTATGGTCTTAATGCATTTGTCTAAAAATAAACTCAGCCTAGACGTATTTGTACACAGCATCGCCACAGGTTTAAAGTGCGTGCCCCAGCAGGGACGGTACTATGTTGTGAAACAGCCTGTAGAAGCGCCCTGTGACGTATCTGGGTAGGCAGAGTGGGGACTCGCTCGCTCGATTTTCGGTTTACCGCCAGCCTGTAGATTGGTAACAACATACTATGGTTTGGTGGTACAAGTCTCGCCTCAGTCATTTTTTTCTCGTTCAATATGAAATACCTGCATCTCATAATTTTTTATGAATAATGCATGTCTTCGTGTTTCTAATTACATATTGAATGCAAAATTCCTGTTTTAATTTCAGATATAAATTCTTAATTATCGATAACCATTAATAAAGGTTGCTTAAATTAAAAAAACATAAGTTAAATTTTTTAAGGCAAAAATGAAAAACCAAATACTCTTTATTTGGATGTATGTATTGTTTTATACCACAGATGTGAAAAACAATCATTTTCACAGCATCAAGCACACTATACAAATACTACCTTCTACATTTGCCACTGTACCATTACGATATGAACCCAACAGAACTGATCTGGAGCCAAGTTAAGGGATTCGGCCTCAGAAATAACAAGATAGTTACGCTGCCAGATGTACTGGAACTAACGCATGCAGCTTTTTCACGTCACACCGAACGCTGGTGGGGGTATAGAATGGCAGGTCGTGAAAGAAGAGGAGAAAATGCGGCACTTTAATGGCTTCGTCAATTCTGTTGTTGATCGACTTGTTATCAACATAGCAGATGGCAGTTCCAGAAATGAAATGTTTTTCTCAGATTCGGATAAGAAAGGAGCTAAGAGATTACCAGACGACTGACTGCGGTGTGACTGCAGTTAACACCTTCAGTGGCTTCAGTATTCACCTGTATGGTGAAATACCTGCAGTATGCTTTTGCATCACTCGTAGCTCACTCAGGAAAATTACCTAAGTTGGGAATTTTCATCACTCTAGTTTGTAATTAGAATACTTTGTCAGGTAAGAACAACAGCGTTTTATACTTTCTGTCTGGTCACCCAAGAAGCACACAGTAGTTGTGCCGAATATTATTTCATTCCCTTTAAAACTTAAATGACATTCAAGGCTATATTGTTTCTTTTCTGGTATCTTTTATGTCTGAACTACAACTGCTCACATCATTGCAGGTTAGTTGGACTGCTGGCTGGCCAGTGCTGTCCAAGTTTAATGAGCCAGTAAAGCTGTTGTCCTGCATTATCACTTCACCTATGTGCGTGTAACACAGCATAAAACGTATCCTTGTGATCGTACTTGACTGTACTGGCCAAAGCTTGGTTTCCGCTCCATGCGAAACAAGAGATTCAAGTAAACACAGAAGAATACATGGTGTAATGTTTACATCAGGTTTATTCTTATGATGAATAGAGTATAGGATACCTCCCCCTCCCCACCCACCCACAACTACAAAAGCTGGGATCCCAGTCTCCATTTCACCAGTATACCTCAATCCTAGACCATGATACCAATGTGTGTAACACCATCCCCCTCCCTCCCCCACTTTCCACAACTTCAAAAGCTGGTATCTCGATCTCCAGTCCACTTTTATAGCTCAACGCAGTTACGGTATTGGCAACTTTAATGTTGCAGTTGGTAACTGAATGTGCCGTGGATGATGGGAAGTGAACATGACAAATGATGAGTCGGTTAGCACAAGACTGTGGAATCCACGAGAAAATAGTTTTTGATGAATGTCATAAGTGGAGCAATGCCTTTTAATTAAATTTTAGGAGAAGGTAGGTGGTTCAATGTTTTTAATTAAATCATAGGAGATGAATAGGGGATCAGTGTTTTTAATTAAAACATGGGAGGAGGCAGGTGGATTAATATTCATAATAGTCACACTTTAGACATACGCTACTGGCAATTAAAATTGCTACACCAAGAAGAAATGCAGATGATAAACGGGTATTCATTGGACAAATATATTATACTGGAACTGACATGTGATTACATTTTCACGCAATTTGGGTGTATAGATCCTGAGAAATCAGTACCCAGAACAACCACCTCTGGCCGTAATAACGGCCTTGATACACCTGGGCATTGAGTCAAACAGAGCTTGGATGACGTGTGCAGGTACAGCTGCCCATGCAGCTTTAACACGATACCACAGTTCATCAAGAGTAGTGATTGGCGTATTGTGACAAGCCAGTTGCTTGGCCACCATTGACCAGATGTTTTCAATTGCTGGGACATCTGGAGAATGTGCTGGCCAGGGCAGCAGTTGAACATTTTCTGTATCCAGAAAGGCCCGTACAGGACCTGCAACATGCGGTCGTGCATTATCCAGCTGAAATGTAGGGTTTCGCAGAGATCGAATGAAGGGTAGAGCCATTGGTTGTAACACATCTGAAATGTAACTTTGATTGTTCAAAGTGCCGTCAATGCGAACAAGAGGTGACCGAGACGTGTAATCAATGGCACCCCATACCATCACGCCGGGTGATACGCCAGTATGGCGATGACGAATACACGCTTGCAATGTACGTTCACCGTGATGTCGCCAAACACGAATGTGACCATCATGATGCTCTAAACAGAACCTCTATTCAGTCGAAAAAATGACGTTTTGCCGTTCGTGCGCCCAGGTTCGTCGTTGAGTACATCATCGCAGGCACTCCTGTCTGTGATGCAGTGTCAAGGGTAACCGCAGCCATTGTCTCCGAGCTGATAGTCCATGCTGCTGAAAAAGTCATCGAACTGTTCATGCAGATGGTTGTTGTCTTGCAAACATCCCCATCTGTTGACTCAGGGAGCGAGATGTGGCTGCATGATCCGTTACAGCCATGTGGATAACATGCCTGCCATCTCGACTGCTAGTGATACGAGGCCGTTGGGATCCAGCACGGCGTTCCATATTACCCTCCTGAACCCACCGATTCCATATTCTGCTAACAGTCATTGGATCTCGACCAACGCGAGCAGCAATGTCGCGATACGATAAAATGCAATCACGATAGGCTACAATCCGACCTTCATCAAAGTCGTAAATGTGATGGTACGCATTTCTCGTCCTTACGTGAGGCATCAGAACAACGATTCACCAGGCAGCGCCGGTCAAATGCTGTTTGTGTATAAGAAATTGGTTGGGAACTTTCCTCATGTCAGCACGTTGTAGGTGTCGCCACCGGCCCCAACCTTGTGTGAATGATCTGAAAAGCTAATGATTTGCACATCGCAGCATCTTCCTGTTGGTTAAATTTCACGTCTGTAGCATGTCATCTTCGTGGTGTAGAAATTTTAATGGTCAGTAGTGTATTAATAAACAATGATCTGCCATGATTTAATTAAAAATATTGATATTACTCGGCTGTTATGTGGGCACCTAACAGTACAGTTGAAATTTTATGTCATATTCTGTTTTATATGACAACATTCCACACAACATATTCCATTGTGCCACAATGCTATTTCGTAGTTTCACATCATGATGACTGTAGCACAACAAGTGACACAATAACGTACCTCGCAAACACATCACCACAGCACAATTAAATGGCTATAGTATGCCACCTCTTCATACACCGCACTCTCTACAACAACATTTCACTTCTGCTCAAAAAAAAAATAATCACCACACACACACACACACACACACACACACACACACACACACACACACACACTCACAGCAGCTTGATGAGATCGCACGACACGGTGCAGTGGGTCACTGGAGGTGGTATCCTACAATTTCATATACCCCATGCATGATACTCCGTACATCTCACCAAAATGGAGAACTTTCGGGCATGTGAAAATGAATCAAGGCTTGGGTTAACGAAAGAGGACACACTTAAAATCTTAGTCTATACACTAGATTAATAATAAACTACCACTATACTGCTTGATACTATTTCTACTTATTCCACGTGAATGTAACCCAGTAAATTTGCCATGAAGCAGCTACTTCTGGAAAAAATGACTCTGCTTTCTTAATTTCATTACATAGATGGTGGCAGGTTTTTTTTCTGAAGTACTGGTTTTCCTGTTAAACTACTAGGTTAAATTTAGCCGGAATAAGCACAAGTAATAACGTAAGGGTGAGATCAAATAAAATTGCTGTTACTGCTACTAATCATCATGCAGTGGATGAAGTCGGAGGTAAAAGTAATGAATGAGGTCCTCTTTCATTAAATAAAGACTATTGGCTTAATAATGAAACATGTAATTAAAATACATAAATAAATATTCAGCAACATAAAATATTGGTGATTTTTTTATTTCTATAGATCATATCAAAATCAAAAGAGAATAAAATTGATTTTTGATGATAACCAGTCGTCAGATAATGTTGGGGGAAAGACTTTTCCATTACTTTCCAATATCACTGTACACATAATATCTTATTCCACTGTTGACTCAACAGCTTTAAACAAGTAAATTAAATGAAGTTTCGCTCTTGTTTTCTTAGAATATGAAAGCACAAATACAAATTCAAGACTTAGGAAAGCAACTTGTGAGTCTTCCAAGACAATGACAATATGTTCAAATGAAAAGAATCACTTTCAATAGGATATAAAGAAAATATTTTCAAATAACTGTAATGAACAAGAATTAGGACAATATCTCATGATGTTTGGAAAACAAATGCTCAGGAATTATGACAAGACGGTTGCATATAACCGCACCTGGATTTTTGTAGCACGGAACCCATGGTTGTGGTAGTGACTGGCATACTTTAATGTGATAATTTTCAGAGCTATCATATTCTCTGTGTAGTTATTTAACATAGGGATTTAAGATTTTGGCTTTCAGTTATGGTACATCCTTGATGACATGCTGGGGCAACACTTATAGTAGCATTAATAAAGGCTGCTTTCAGAACAGATCTTTCACTTTGCTAGAGTGTGTGCTGCGTTGAAATTTCCTGGTAGATTAAAACTGTGAGAAACTTCCTTCGCATGGGGGAATGCACTAACTGAGGAATTCAGGCACAACTTAAAACCCATCCTCATTGCTGTTATAACTTCAAGGTGAAGAAATATATTTCAAGGAAGACGCAATACATGAAAGTCACAGACAAGTAATCAGAGTAAGACGTGTGTACACTTTAACAGTCAAATCATAACTGAGTCCGAGTCTAGCGGCCGCTGGCTGGCTGGCCGCTTAGGTGGCGCTGCTGCTGCATAGCTGGCAGACAGCACTGCATGTAGAGGACGCGTGTAACTGTGCGGCGGCGCTTTGAAAGATTGGCGAGTCACAACACTTTTTCCCCCTTTGAAGTTTTTGCACAGGTCTTGACGGAGGTGGCCTGTAGATTGCTAACGTCCATAGGTGTTGTTTGACTGGCCGTAAGGTCTCGAGGAGGAGGCTTCCCGTACGGACGGAAGTGTCCCCGATGATAAAGGGTCGAGATGACAGGAGACGTGGGGGTCGAATCTGCTGGTGCCCCATGCACCAATCGGCCCGTTGCAGCAAGTCTGGTTGTTATAACAGGCGACATGGGCGATGTGTCCGCGTCCGTAGGAGAAAGAGACGAGTAGAGTTGCTCCGACAGATCATGGTCATCTGGTTCCTGCATGGGCATGTCTCCTGGTGGCATCAGTTCTTGTGCTGGCACTGATATGATGGTGAGAGGACTGCGTTGTGAGGAATGAGAGATTCCAGTATCCCGAGCGTCAGGTAGAGCCGAAGGTGGTGTAGTGGCATCCAGAAAAGGCGTTGCCGGCACATGAGGCTGTAGCTGGTCCGAATGACTCACTGCAACACCCGTGTCCATCTGGATTTCATACAGGCGTTGGCCACGGTGTCGTAAGATGCGGCCAGGACTCCATTTTGGCCGCCTGCCATATCCCCATACCCATACAAGGTCGTCGGAGGTGAACCAGCCAAGCGAAGGCACCCACGGCTGTGAGGTGGACGGCCGCAGAAGATGAAGCAGCGTGCGGGGCTGTCGGCCATGTAAGAGCTCAGCCGGGCTGTGGTCGCCCGTGGGAGTGAAATGGCAAGAAGCCAGAAATTTGGGAAGCATATCAGCAGCAGAAGAAGTCAGGACTTTCCTCATCTGAGCCTTAAATGTGCAGACCAGTCATTCAGCCTCACCGTTTGACTGTGGGTGGAACAGAGGGGCCGTGACATGCATGACGCCGTGACGGGCACAAAAATCGGAAGAGGCAAATTGCGGACCATTATCAGTGACAAGAGTAGAGGGAAGGCCTTCCAAAGAGAAAATGCGAGCTAGATCATTGGTGGTTGCCGCAGTGGTAGGCAACGTGCAATGGACAATGAAAGGAAAGTTAGAATAGGTGTCAATAACGAGAAGCCAATAAGTACTTAAAAAAGGTCCCACGAAGTCAGCATGAATACACTCCCAGGGCTTCTCAGGCGAAGGCCACAGTGACAAAGAT
The DNA here is from genome assembly GCF_023864345.2 of Schistocerca serialis cubense. Taxonomy (NCBI): domain Eukaryota; kingdom Metazoa; phylum Arthropoda; class Insecta; order Orthoptera; family Acrididae; genus Schistocerca; species Schistocerca serialis. The sequence goes on along the minus strand of NC_064644.1, from coordinate 602,673,595 downwards.
GACTTCGGGGCGGCGGCCTGTGACGCACAAGGGCCACAGGCAGCGACCATGTGTGCGATTTCATAGTCGATGCTGGCGTGCCAGAGATTTTGTGCGAGAGACACCCCAGTGCCCTTGGTGAAGGGCGCACAAGACTGAAGCACGCAAAGACGCAGGTACCACAACACGCGGCGAAGCATTTTCGGTGGAAAGGAGGATAACACCATCCCTAGCTGTGAGGCAGTAACGCAAAGCGTAGTAGTTCTGCAACGGATCAGAAGTCTTAGCGGACAGACGATCTGGCCAACCCTTCTGAATACAGTGTAAAACCCGGGAGAGGATAGGATCAGAACCCATAGCAGCTGGTCTCCGATGATGGGGAACCCGTCCACAACCCGCTGCTCGGCAACATCCAGGTGGAAACACAAAAGTTCGTCCCTATCGAATGCCAGATCAGGATCCATGGGAAGGCGAGATAGTGCGTGAGCATTTGCATGTTGAGCCGTCGGCCGGAAATGAATCTCATAATTGAAACGAGACAAGTAAACAGCCCAACGCAGGAGGCGGTGTGCAGCCTTGTCGGGAAGTGACGATGATGGATGAAACAAGGAAACAAGTGGTTTGTGATCCGTGACAAGATGAAATTTGGATATATAGAGAAAAACACCAAACTTATGAAGATCATAAATAATGGCCAAAGCTTCTTTTTCAATTTGAGAATACTTTTGTTGGGCACCCGTGAGCATTTTGAAGGCATAAGCAATGGGTTGTTCAGAACCGTCAGAAAAACGGTGCACAAGGACTGCACCCACCCCGTATTGAGAGGCGTCTGTGGCAAGAACAAGATATTGGCCAGGTCGTTAAGTAGCCAGGCACGGGGCCTGTTTCAGCATAGTCTTCAATTTCTGGAAAGCCGCATCGCATGACGCGGACCAGTGAAAAGGCACGTTTTTATGCAACAGGCGATGCAACGGCTGAGCCACCGAAGCAGCAGATGGTAAAAACTTGTGATAGTATGCTATTTCCCCCAGAAGGCCTGCAGTTCCTTAACAGATGTAGGGCGAGGAAGGACATCGATCGCAGCGACAGTTTGCTGAAGCGGATGAATACCACCCCGAGAGAGTTGAAACCCCAAGTACATGATAGATGCCTGAAAAAATTTTGATTTCTGAAGATTACACTTAAGACCGGCAGTCTGTAAGACATGAAAAAGTGAGCGGAGATTTTGGAGATGTTCATCAGTGGTGGAGCCAGTGACAACAATGTTGTCCTGGTAATTTATACACCCAGGGACAGTGAGTAATAATTGTTCCAAGAATCGCTGAAAGAGAGCAGGGATGCTGGCAACCCCGAATGGCAATCGTTGGTATTGATAGAGGCCGAAAGGCATGTTAAGGACAAGAAACTGCCGGGAAGCAGTGTCGAGAGGAAGATGATGATAAGATTCTGACAGGTCAAGTTTAGATAAATACTGGCCTCCAGCAAGTTTAGTAAACAATTCTTCAGGTCGAGGCATAGGGTAAGTGTCGATAAGGCATTGAGCATTTACAGTGGCTTTGAAATCGCTTCAGAGACAAATATCACCATTTGGCTTAGCAACAACAACAACAGGAGAGGACCACTCACTGGAAGTGACAGGAAGCAAGACCCCAGAAGCAGTGAGACGATCCAGCTCCCGTTTGACCTGATCACAAAGGGCAACAGGAATGGGCCAAGCCTGGAAAAACTTAGGCCGAGCAGTGGGTTTGAGCGTGATATGACTTAGAGAAAGCTTTTGACAATGTTGACTGGAATACTCTCTTTCAAATTCTAAAGGTGGCAGGGGTAAAATACAGGGAGCGAAAGGCTATTTACAACTTGTACAGAAACCAGATGGCAGTTATAAGAGTTGAGGGACATGAAAGGGAAGCAGTGGTTGGGAAGGGAGTAAGACAGGGTTGTAGCCTCTCCCCGATGTTATTCAATCTCTATATTGAGCAAGCAGTAAAGGAAACAAAAGAAAAATTTGGAGTAGGTATTAAAATCCATGGAGAAGAAATAAAAAATTGTCCCAAGAGAGAAATCTTGTGTTTATTGCAACTTCGTAATTGCAGAGTGACAGGTGACAGGATTGGAGAATCCAACTGAAGATATGTTTGAAAATTGATGATAGTGGCAGCAGAACCAGTACCCACCTGCATGCGAACATCTCGACCAAGTATTTGGACAGTGAGGAATAACTTCCCTGAAAGGGAAGTAGTACAATTAACAGACAAGACAGAATGAGAATCAGCGTCATGTTCATGAACATGAACATCATGTATGCGGTTGGATTTGCAAACGGATGACACATGACTCTTTTTGTGACACACGGCCCAACGTTGTGGACAATCTTCTCTTGAATGTTTCGTAAAACACCGTGCACATGAAAGAAGTTGCCGTGGGTTTTGCTGCAGTTTCTTAGAGGTGTGTTTACGGTTAGGCCGAGGCTGCGCTTGGGAGCGTACTGCGGCCACGTTGGCCGGCGGGGACACGCCACACGCTTCATCAACATCGCACAGAGGTTGTATTTCCCCGACGTCACTCCATGCCTCTATTTGCCCTCCAGCAGCGCGAGAAATTTCAAAAGACTGAACGATGGATAGGACTTCATCTGGAGTCGGATTTGCCAACTGAAGGGCACGTTGTCTAACTTCTTTGTCGGGCGCCGATCGGATAATAGCATCCCGTACCATGGAATCGGCGTAGGATTCTTTGTGAACTTCAGTAACAAATTGACACTTTCTACTGAGGCCATGAAGTTCAGCAGCCCAAGCGCGATAGGATTGCTTCGGTTGTTTTTGTCAACTATAAAAGGCAACAAGGGAGGCTCCCACATGCGTTTGCTTTTGAAAATAGACGGACAGAAGGGAGCACATTTCAGCAAAGGACAAAGACGCAGGATCTTTCAAAGGAGCCAATTGCGACAACAACTGATACATTTGAGGTGAAATCCACGAAAGGAACAGAGACTTACATGTTTGTTCATCCATGTCATGAAGTGCCAAGAAGTGCTGTCGAAGACGTTTTTCGTAATCAGACCAGTCTTCAGCCGTCTCGTTGTAAGGAGGAAAAGGAGGTAGGGACGACGACGAGAGACGCCCCGCATTTGATACCGCGACGAAATCAAAAATCGCATTTGTGAGAAGCGTTTGCTGTTCTATGAGACCTTGCAATAGTTGCTCTAAAGTAGCCATGGAAACCTGTGGGTCAACGATGGAAAAGAAAATTCACTACCTCGTCGCCAATTGTTATAACTTCAAGTTGAACAAATATATTTCAAGGAAGACGCAATACATGAAAGTCACAGATCAAGTAAACAGAGTAAGACGTGTGTACACTTTAACAGTCAAATCTTAACTGAGTCAGAGTCTAGCAGCCGCTGGCTGGCCGGCTGCATGTTTGGCAGACAGCGCCGCATGTAGAGGACGCGTGTAACTGCGCGGCGGCACTTTGAAAGATCGGCGAGTCACAATAATTGCTTCATTTCTCCCAGTACCCCTCTCCTTCCCTCTCAAACTTCACAGAAGCTCCCCTACGTACCTTGCAGGACTATAACTTGTGGAAGATCTTGCAGAGAAATCCTGTTGCTACAGCCTAAAGAATTGTTTCCCAAATGAAACTTCCTCTCAGCATTGGAACATGGGTTATTTTGAAACTTCTACATCTACATACATACTTAGCAACCCACCGTACAGCGTGTGGCCGAGGGTACCTTGTACCATTACTAGTCACATCAAATGAATTCGCAATTGCAAATAAGAACTACCATCAGCTGTAGAATGGAATGATGACAATGAAAATTTGTGCCGGACTAGCTGCCTTACCATTTGGCTATCTGCACAACTCACGGCCAGACCCGAACTTCCATATGTCGTCAAACATGCGTCTGAGACGCAATCAGAATAACACAGGCACTGCAATATCGTACATTACTAGTCGCTTCCTTTCTTGTTCCAGTCGCAAATACAGCGAATGGAAAAACGACTACCTGTACAACTCCATAAAAGCCCTAATTTCTCTTATCTTCGTGGTCTTTTACGTGAAATGTAGATAGGCGGCAGTAGACTTGATCTGCAGTCAGGTTCAAATCCTGGTTCTATAAATTTTCTCACTAGGGTTTTGTGAGAATAATGCTGTCTCCCCTTCAGGGATTCACATTTGAGCTCACGAAACATCTCCGTATCACTTGTGTTGTTATCGAACCTACCAGTAACAAACCTAGCAGACCGCCTCCGAATTTTTTCAATGTCGTCCTTTAATCGGAGCTGGTGGGGACCCAGACACTCGAGCAGAACTCAAGAATGGGACGCACAACTGTTTTATACATGGTCTCCTTTAAGGATGAACCACACTTTTCGAAAACCGAAGTCGGCCATTCACCTTCCATACTACTGTCCTTACATGCTCGTTCCATTTCATGTGATTATTAATTATTAATTGACATGACTGTGTCAATTTAAGTGTGTGGAAAAACTCCTGAGAAGCTCAGAAAGTAATGAGATTATGGTTGGGCAAATTTAATTATTTAATCCATGACCTTCAGTGTTTGTGCAATACACTTTCCCTCATTGCTTTGAGTCCAGGCATGTATCTTCTGAATTTTCTGAAGATAAGACAACCAAATTAATTTTTTGACATGTTCATCCATAAGTCTGCTATAATCCGTAGTGCGGATGAGGCAGAGTTTAAGATGATCTGTAATGTGTTGTGTGTAGCCTTGTTCTTATCAGTATAAACTACTAACAATTTAGAATATTCGGTTCCATTTATTGGTTTTCTCTCGTGTATTATTCCTAACAATCAGCAGAATGGAGAAAGAAATTCCCTGAGTGAGAGAATAATTTAACAACTGATCATTGATGATGGTAATTAAGGGCAGAAGGTACCGTGAAAATTATGATAACATGAATTTTTTATTGGTTATAAAATAATTTGAAGAATGCTTTCTTTGAAAATATGAAAGTATTTTAAACCAAAGCCTTGTTTAAAAGTCCAAAATGTCAGTTGAAGTGGCAGCTTGCAGGCAGTAACATTTGTTGCTTTGTGATTTCTCTTCTTTGAATTCACAAGCCTACGTACTTTTTGCCCCATTACTGTGAGCATTTAGCTATTAGCTCTATTTGTTGCCTTGCATTCAGTAGTTTACTGTAGCAATAATGTAACGCGTGTATTTTTTGTTTATTAGCAAAGAAATGCTGAAATTGACATCCAGAGTTTCCAAGAAAAGGTCTGGAAAACCTGAAAGAAAGAAAATAATGAATATAATGAAGACAGCATTAAGTTTGTATATGGCTTGTGTACTATTGGAAAGGGGTTAACAACAGGAAAAACTTTAGGTCATTACGAACTTGGTAAAATTTCTGGAATATAATTGTTTACTGCAGGCTGCTTACAAATCAGTGGCAGTGGAATCTATCATAGATGCAGTGAAAGAAGCTGTGAATTTAAAAGATGAGTGCTTAGCTCTAATGTATTAAAGAAACTGTAAGTGCAATAAAATTTTAAACTCAGTTTCCCATAACTTTTGTTTTTAACAGCCTAATGTACCTTTTCTCTGAAACCATTTATCCCAGAGTAATATCTGGTATTGGGCCGTGCGGAAGTTGAATGCCCACCAGAACAAATGGATCTTGGTGGCCAATAGAGGGCAGGGTCGCTGCAGTGCTGCACTTGCCTAGCACAGGCGCCACTGTCTCGCCGTGTGAGTAATACACCACCTAATAGTGCCCTCACAGCCGGCATAAATACCGCCATGCGTTGATCGCTCGGTCATTCGTGTACTTCGTCTGATAGCGTTCATTACTGTCTTCACCATACTACTGAGTACTTGTCACCAATTTTGCCTGATATTGGCTTTCTCTCTGGTCGATTTGGATTGTAGCTCGTGCTTGATCTGTTGACAGCATTGTGTTGAAAGTTTGTCTCATTTCATTGTAGCCTAGATTGCTGTTGCCATCCTCTTCTTGTTGGGTCCGCCATATGCCTGCCCTGTTGCTCAACTCTGCCACGGATTTGAGTCCCGACCGCAGGTGGTCTTCCCACCTTGCGTCGCCACCATTTCTCACCTGTTCTCTGAAGTGTGCACAGGTGTCAGGTGACTCATGGACATAGTGCAATGAAAGTCTAACAGTCAATTTTCTTGGTATATGTGCATGAAATGGCACTTCTTTTTAGCTTACTAGCTACATTAAAAAAGGACTATTGAAACATTTTTCAGAATTGCGATTTTAACATATTATTCATAAAAATCATCAGCTTGTTAATGAATAGTGTAAAAGTACACAGAAGAAATTCATTGTTCTCCTGTTATTACTTCCTAAGAAAATGTGCACTGAACATTATTAATTTAACATGGCGTAGATAGACAAGACCTTCTCCCCTTAATTCATTTGGAGAACACACAACATACCCTTAGTAAGTAGTACGCATCATACTGTTACTTTACTTTCCATGTGAGAAGAGCGTTATCGATCATGTCTATCCAAACCGTGACGGATAGTGGTAAGCCATAGGCAAGTGTCAGCAAGGGATGGGAAGGAACACCAACTACGTCCATTGTGTATGTGAGGGAAGGAGGGGGGGGGGTCACTTAATCAACATGATAAAGAGGCTGTTCCGGCAGCCATTGAGATAACAGGGTGCAGCATGCTTCAGAGAAAATTGAGAAGACCAGACTTGCTTAATAAGTTTCAATGAATCTCACAATTTGCACTATTGTGACCAGAACTGATCATGGCCTCCTGGTTCTGCATTGTGTTATAGGCTTCCAATAATATGTGACAAGCTAGCCTGTGACTTCCTAGACTTGAGCCACACCATTGAGAACATTATGGTCCCCTTGAATGTGTGAACTATATGTAGGAGGCTGCTACCCCTGGTAGACGACTATGTGTGGGGTGCATACATGGATTTTTAGGTGAGGTGACTCTCGATTCAGTCAAAATAATGATAGCTGTCAGAGACATAGGCAAGAGTATTACAATTCCAGTGATTAACTACCGAAGCATTCACAGCCAGTTTCTGGAAATCCGGGAATTTCAAACACGTCAGAAAATCGGAAATATATGGGAAATTTGGGGGGAAAAAACCTGAAAAATTCTCATTTTTGTCTCAGTAGATGAAATGGTTTATTTACTGAGGTGTCATGCATCATAACTGGCTTGGTGCAGTCGAGTACGTGCGCAACTTCCCTACTACCCTCATTGCTACTACTTCTCCCCTTCGTTCCATTCCCCTCAGCTTGCAGTCTGTGTTGCCACCACTTCTTGCTACTGGCCTAGAAGCTGCCAACAAAAGGCAGGGAGGCATGAGAAATGGTTTGTTTTGATCTGATTCTCAGAGACTGTAGACGCAGTGGCTAGAGAGGGCAGTCGTGTGCGTAAGTTTTTGTGCGTGCGTGCACGCTCTTGTTTTCTGATAAAAACTATGGCTGAAAATTTAGTTGTGAGAGTGTGATTGTCTTTTCTACATGCCTATCTATGGTTCAGCAATCATCTTTATGGTGAATTGCCACCTATCCTCATTATTATTAATTCTCAGAGTATTTGAGCAAGTTATCTGTTGCACGGATTGATCACTGCGGTCTCATTTCATCAACATGTTGTCTGTGGCTCATTAATAGCTGGCCACACCTTTCCGTGATGAGCCAAAACCGCAGGCTGTTCCTGCGGGTATCTGTAATGGATTGGGCCTGCCAATCTGGAGCCATTCAGTTTCCTCTAATGTGCAGGCTCTGCCCGTTGGATCTAGTCTCACCGATCTGCCCATAGACCAGGTCTGTTTGTGTGTGGCGTAATGCAGCGGATTTTAATGGTTTATCCATGGACCGAAGACGGCAGTTGTCCTCAGAAGGCCAGAGGCCATGGGCAATGGAATTCAGGAATTGCGACTGTCTCACCACAAGTATGTTGTACAGTGTGGTGTTTTATAGAGATTTATTTGTTCTAGTACATCGTGGCACTTGAAAAGTACTTTATACATTAGAAAGTATGGATGATAAGAGGAAGAAAATTGTATCAGCCGCTGGCAGATTGGGTGCTATGTACTCGTATATTTCTTGAAAGAAAAATCACTGAATACATGTAAAATAATAGATATAACTTGGTGGGTAATAACCGACAATAACAAACATAGGCGAATCAACTAACTATTGTCAGTCACCTACAGTGCTAGTTAACACAATTCCTCGCTGCCTGAGGTTTTTCTGAGTTTATTTCTGAAATCAGTGAAGGTATTTTAAATATGTCTTGTGATTCCAAGGAAACGCATGTTTTTGTCACCAAATGTTTCATTTTATTAAAACAAAATAACATAATTGGGCTTAATGAAACACGCATACCATTTGGATTACTTCCTCCATGTGTTGTTGTTGTTGTTGTTGTTGTTGTTGTTGTTGTCTTCAGTCCTGAGACTGGTTTGATGCAGCTCTCCATGCTAATCTATCCAGTGCAAGCTCCTTCATCTCCCAGTACCTACTGCAACCTACATCCTTCTGAATCTGCTTAGTGTATCCATCTCTTGGTCTCCCTCTACGATTTTTACCCTCCACACTGCCCTCCAATGCTAAATTTGTGATCCCTTGATGCCTCAGAACATGTCCTACCAACCGATCCCTTCTTCTAATCAAGTTGTGCCACAAACTTCTCTTCTCCCCAATCCTATTCAATACCTCCTCATTAGTTATATGATCTACCCACCCAATCTTCAACATTCTTCTGTAGCACCACATTTCGAAAGCTTCTATTCTCTTGTTGTCCAAACTATTTATTGTCCATGTTTCACTTCCATACATGGCTACACTCCATACAAATACTCGATGTTAACAAATTTCTCTTCTTCAGAAACACTTTCCTTGCCATTGCCAGTCTACATTTAATATCCTCTATACTTCGACCATCATCAGTTATTTTGCTCCCCAAATATCAAAACTCCTTTACTACTTTAAGTATCTCATTTTCTAACCTAATTACCTCAGCATCACCCAACTTAATTCGACTACATTCCATTATCCTCGCTTTGCTTTTGTTGATGTTCATCTTATATCCTCCTTTCAACACACTGTCCATTCCATTCAACTGCTCTTCCAAGTCCTTTGCTGTCTCTGACAGAATTACAATGTCATCGGCGAACCTCAAAGTTTTTATTTCTTCTCCCTGGATTTTAATACCTACTCCAAATTTTTCTTTTGTTTCCTTTACTGCTTGCTCAATATACAGATTGAATAACATCGGGGAGAGGCTACAACCCTGTCTCACTCCCTTCCCAACCACTGCTTCCCTTTCATGCCCCTCAACCCTTATAACTGCCATTTGGTTTCTGTACAAATTGTAAATAGCCTGTATTTTACTCCCTGTATTTTACCCCTGCCACCTTCAGAATTTGAAAGAGAGTATTCCAGTCAACATTGTCAAAAGTTTTCTCTTAGTCTACAAATGCTAGAAACGTAGGTTTGCCTTTCCTTAATCTTCCTTCCAAGTTAAGTCGTAAGGTCGGTATTGCCTCACGTGTTCCAACATTTCTACGGAATCCAAACTGATCTTCCCCGAGGTCGGCTTCTACCAGTTTTTCCATTTGTCTGTAAATAATTCGCGTTAGTATTTTGCAGCTGTGACTTATTAAACTGATAGTTCGGTAATTTTCACATCTGTCAACACCTGCTTTCTTTGGGTTTGGAATTATTATATCCTTCTTGAAGTCTGAGGGTATTTCGCCTGTCTCGTACATCTTGCTCACTAGATGGTAGAGTTTTGTCAGGACTGGCTCTCCCAAGGCCGTCAGTAGTTCTGATGGAATGTTGTCTACTCCCGGAGCCTTGTTTCGACTCGGTCTTTCAGTGCTCTGTCAAGCTCTTCACGCAGTATCGTATCTCCCATTACATCTTCATCTACATTCTCTTCCATTTCCATAATATTGTCCTCAAGTACATCGCCCTTGTATAGACCCTCTATATACTCCTCCCACCTTTCTGCTTTCCCCTCTTTGCTTAGAACTGGGTTTCCATCTGAGCTCTTGATATTCGTACAAGTGGCTCTCTTTTCTCCGAAGGTCTCTTTAATTTTCCTGTGGGCAGTATCTATCTTACCCCTCTACATCCTTACATTTGTCCTCTAGCCATGCCTGCTTAGCCATTTTTCACTTCCTGTCGATCTCATTTTTGAGACGTTTGTATTCCGTTTTGCCTGCTTCATTTACTGCATTTTTATATTTTCTCCTTTCATCAATTAAATTCAATATTTCTTCTGTTACCCAAGGATTTCTACTAGCCCTCGTCTTTTTACCTACTTGATCCTCTGCTGCCTTCACTACTTCATCCCTCATAGCTACCCATTCGTCTTCTACTATATTTCTTTCCCCAATTCATGTCAATTGTTCCCTTACGCTCTTCCTGAAACTCTGTACAACCTCTGGTTTAGTCAGTTTATCCAGGTCCCATCTCCTTAAATTCCCACCTTTTTGCAATTTCTTCAGTTTTAATCTACAGTTCATAACCAATAGATTGTGGTCAGAGTCCACATCTGCCACTGGAAATGTCCTACAATTTAAAACCTGGTTCCTAAATCTCTGTCTTACCATTATATAATCTATCTGATACCTTTTTGTATCTCCAGGATTCTTCCATGTATACAACCTTCTTTTATGATTCTTGAACCAAGTGTTAGCTATGATTAAGTTATGTTCTGTGCAAAATTCTACCAGACGGCTTCCTCTTTCATTTCTTAGCCCCAATCCATATTCACCTACTATGTTTCCCTTTCTCCCTTTGCCTACTGTCGAATTCCAGTCACCCATGACTATTAAATTTTCATCTCCCTTCACTACCTGAATAATTTCTTTTATCTCATCATACATTTCTTCAATTTCTTCGTCATCTGCAGAGCTAGTTGGCATATAAACTTGTACTACCGTAGTAGGCATGGGCTTCGTGTCTATCTTGGCCACTATAATACGTTCACCTTGCTGTTTGTAGTAGCTTACCCGTGCTCCTATCTTTTTATTCATTATTAAACCGACTCCTCCATTACCCCTATTTGATTTTGTATTTATAACCCTGTATTTACCTGACCAGAAGTCTTGTTCCTCCTGCCACCGAACTTCACCAATTCCCACTATATCTAACTTTAACCTATCCATTTCCCTTTTTAAATTTTCTAACCTACCTGCCCGATTAAGGGATCTGACATTCCACGCTCCGATCCGTAGAATGCCAGTTTTCTTTCTCCTGATAACGATGTCCTCCTGAGTAGTCCCCGCCCGGAGATCCGAATGGGGGACTATTTTACCTCCGGAATATTTTACCCAAGAGGACGCCATCATCATTTAACCATACAGTAAAGCTGCATGCCCTCGGGAAAAATTACGGCTGTAGTTTCCCCTTGCTTTCAGCCATTCGCAGTACCACAACAGCAAGGCCATTTTGGTTAGTGTTACAAGGCCAGATCAGTCAATCATCCAGATTGTTGCCCCTGCAACTTTTGGAAAGGCTGCTACCCCTCTTCAGGAACCACACGTTTGTCTGGCCTCTCAACAGATACCCCTCCGTTGTGGTTGTACCTACGGTACGGCTATCTGTATCGTTGAGGCACGCTAGCCTCCCCACCAACGGCAAGGTCCATGGTTCATTCCTCCATGTAAAAACAGTTAATTAACAAAGATGTTCATGTTAGTACTTAAGATTTTTGCTCGTATCATGAGACACCATCTATTTGCTAGTTCTTTTCTAGATATTTCCTCATTTGCACTATTGTTTCTTGTACTGTAGCTGAAAAGACAAATTGTCAACTTACACCTTAATTTACCCTTGAGATCTCAAAAAATTTGTCAGGGAAAACTCCTAAAACTTGTCTGGAAATCGGGGAAATATCAGGGAATTTCACTTGGAAAAACTTGTGGTAACCCGTACAGCAAATTGTTGAGAGTTTGAAGTACTCTCAAAAAGCAGCAAAGCTTGTATAATACTAGGTATCAAAAACTGGTTAAAACCCGAAACTGAAAGCACTGAGATTTGGAAAATAACAGAAGACTAGACTAGTAGTAAGTCGTGGTGTATTTGTTGCAATAGACAGGAAAACCATATTCACCAAGATAGACATTAAAGCCACATGTGAGATTGTCTGGGCAACACTCACAAGTAAACCTACCCAGAGATACACCTCAGTTTTGATCGGCTTTGATTATGAGCAAAATAAGAGAGGCAGATTTTTTTAATACTTGTATCAGCTGTTAAGGAGATGAAACATCCCCTGGAAAAAAAATGAGTTTAATATTTGAGTGAATACCATTGAAACAGAAACAGATAAAAAAAGTTCTATGGTTTTTAATGTACATTAGCGCCCATATTTGTCAAAAAAGTAATTTGTTCGAAATTCCCTCCCATTCAGCACTTTTTGACCCAAACAATTCTGTGCTTCCTTCGTATTGTACATTTTTTACAGTAAAGTTACAACAATAATCTACAAACCATTTCAGATATAACATATTTAAATAAAGATTGAAAATAAGAAATACATAAATGTTAAAAAGAAAACACAAATACATCACAAGGTACTTTTTATTTTATTAAAAGAGGAAAAAAAAGGTAGAACAATGTATATAGAATATACATTTGGAATGTAGGTATCTGGAAATGACTTATTAAACAACACAATATGGCAAATGGCATTGATAGTGACACACATCAGGAATGTGTACAGTGGTGTAGAGATATTTTTACCTTATTTCTGACAAATACATCTCTGAAACAGCACTGTATCATATTCGATTGAATTTGCTATTAATGATAATATATGTTTTTCTGTTAGTTGAAGGTTGAAATGAAAAACAAAATAGTGCGGGGGAGAGGTTTTTAAAAGAAATGACTTTTTCAACAAAATGGGTGCACCATTGTAACATACATTTTATTTTAAATTTTTCTGATATCTGTTACTGTTTCAACAGTATTCATTCAGAACTATTTTAAAAAATTATTTTCAAGGGGGTATTTCACCCACTTACTAAAAAAAAGGTGTGTGTTATTTTGCTCTACACTACAACATATTCGAAGCCAATCAAAATAGAAGTGTATCCCTTTTGTAGGTTTACTTGTCCGTATCAAGTGTGGGCACAGAGTCATAATCGGATGCTTGTATCAAACACCTGACTTACCTCCATATTTAACCAGGAACTCAGTTCACTAGTATGGAAGTTCCCTAATCATACCATCATCGGAGGAGGAAACTTTAATAATTAAACAATCAGTAGCAAAGTGGTGTCCTTCTCTTAAAACTATTAGAACAGATGGTTTGGAACCCAAGTCTTGATGGAAATTATTGGATCTAATGGCAACAAGCTGATGTCTTTGAGGATATATTTACATAGGAACTGATAACACTGACAATTAGGCAGTGGTAGCAACAATAATTACCAAATTACAAAGGGCAACTACAATAAGTTGAAGGGTTTACATGTACAGAAAACTACACTAAGTGATCAAAGGTATCCATACACCTGGCTGAAAATGATGTACAAGTTCTTGATGCACTCCATCGGTAATGCTGGAATTCAGTACGGTGTTGGCCCACCCTTAGCCTTGATGAGAACTTCCAGTCTCGCAGGCATACATTCTATCAAGTGCTGGAAGGTTTCTTGGGGAATGGTGGTTCATTCTTCACAGAGCGCTGCACTGAGGAGAGGTATCGATGTCGGTCAGTGAGGCCTGGCACGAAGTCGGCGTTCCAAAATATCCCAAAGGTGTTCTATAGGATTCAGGTGAGGACTCTGTGCAGGCCAGTCCGTTACAGGGATGTTATTGTCGTGTAACCACTCTGCCACAGGCCATTCATTATGAATAGGTGCTCGATTGTATTGAAAGATGCAGTGCCATCCCCGAATTGCTCTACAACAGTGGGCAGCAAGAAGGTGCTTAAAACATCAACGTAGGCCTGCTCCATGATAGTGCCATGCAAAACAACAGGGGGTGCAAGCTCCCTCCATGAAAAACACAACCACACCATAACACCACCGCCTCCAAATTTTACTGTTGGCACTACACACACTGGCAGATGGCGTTCACTGGGCATTCGCCATACCCACACCCTGCCGTCGGGTCGCCGCATTGTGTGCCATGATTAGTGAATCCACACAGCGTTTTTCCACTGTTCAATCATCCAATGTTTATGCTCCTTATACCAAGCAAGGCGTCGTTTTTCATTTACCAGCGTGATGTGTGACTTATGAGCTGCCGCTCGACCATCAAATCGCAAGTTTTCACACCTCCTGCCTAACTGTCATAGTACTTGCAGTGGATCCTGATGCAGTTTCGAATTCCTGTGTAATGGTCTGGATAGATGTCTGCCTGTTACACATTACCACAAGTGACACCAAATCACCTGACCACGTTCAAAGTCCGTGAGTTCCATGGAGCGCTCTGTTCTGCTCTCTCACGGTGTCTAATGACTACTGTCATTGATATGGAGTACCTGGCAGTAGATGGCAACACAATGCACCTAATATGAAAAACATATGTTTTTGGGTGTCCGGATATTTTTGATCACACAGTGTAGATAAAGATGCAGTTGCATCATATCTCAATAAGGAAATTGAAATCAATATAATGGAAGGAAACATTCCACGTGGGAAAAATTATATATAAAAACAAAGATGAGGTGACTTACCGAACAAAAGCGCTGGCAGGTCGATAGACACACAAACAAACACAAACATACACACAAAATTCAAGCTTTCGCAACAAACTGTTGCCTCATCAGGAAAGAGGGAAGGAGAGGGGAAGACGAAAGGAAGTGGGTTTTAAGGGAGAGGGTAAGGAGTCATTCCAATCCCGGGAGCGGAAAGACTTGTGTCTGTATGTGTGGATGGATATGTGCGTGTGTGCGAGTGTATACCTGTCCTTTTTTCCCCCTAAGGTAAGTCTTTCCGCTCCCGGGATTGGAATGACTCCTTACCCTCTCCCTTAAAACCCACTTCCTTTCGTCTTCCCCTCTCCTTCCCTCTTTCCTGATGAGGCAACAGTTTGTTGCGAAAGCTTGAATTTTGTGTGTATGTTTGTGTTTGTTTGTGTGTCTATCGACCTGCCAGCACTTTTGTTCGGTAAGGCACCTCATCTTTTTTTTATATATAAGGAAATTGAAACATTTATAGCTTTAAAGGAGCATGCAGAAGAACTTTGACTCAGGTTTAGAAGAATCGTTGTTCATACATTTCATAGATATGTACCTAGTATGGTGAGAAGGACCCTTGTTGGTATACAGTCACTGTAAAGAAACTTTTAAGAAAGCCTGTAGATATTAGGTGTGAAACAAAGCCTATAGAGCTGCAGATAGTGATTCTGACAGAAATGATTTGGCTTTCAAGAGGGCAAAGCATGAAACCTTCAGCGACTACTATAGCAGAATATTACTGAAAGATCTCTAATGAAACGCAAAGAATTTCTGCTCATATGTAAAGGTTGTTACTGTCCAGACGCTCATGGACGAGACAGGATCTGAAACTGAGGATAGCAAAGCAAAAGCAAAAAAGCTGAACTCATAAGGGGACTGCGCCCACTTGCTATCACCAGTTTCATTCAGATTTATGGTTTTTCGATAGATTGACCAGAAATGTGACAGAAGTGGCAGCCCCAGATGGGCAAGCGTTTGGGGGGGGGGGGGGGGGGGGAATGGCATTTTTGACATGGGTAGGGCAAGGCATAAGCCATTTATGCTAGTGTACATTCCAGTTAGCCATTTGTGCCATGGGAAGGGTCTGGAATTGTAAACCAAAGGTCATCGGATCAAGTACCTGTGCAGAAATCTACTTTTTTCCATTAGTTACACTGCAAATAAATTAAAATACTGCCCAAGATATTCTATTTACTAATATTTTTGTAAAAAGCATAAAAAGGAAAGACAAAGGATAAGTTCAGATTGTAAATAAACTTTCACAAAGGGACTGCAAGACTTACATGAGAACTTTGTATATAAAATTACATACAGGCACTTTATTATTTTACAGTTGATGATTTGTGTGTGCCAGGATGATGATCATAGTAAGCACAGGGTGTAGTGATTGTTGACATCTTGCACTCATTATAAAATTGCATTTTTACAGTTTCACAAACGTTTTAAACTTTGTATTGAAAAGAAACTTCATTTACATTGATTGCACAAATAGTTCAACAGCAAATTATGCATAACGCATCGTTTTGCCAATTATTGGAATTATTGGTGGGGATGGCTGGTGCTGTAAGATGTAATGTATTTCGATGCAGTCTTCTTGAAATGTGATCTCTCTCTCTCGATGGGCTGATTTTACCTGCAGCATGACCCTATTATTTGCATTCAGCTGCTGAGGGCTGCTCTTTGGTTGAAATGAAAGTAATGGAATACAAAGTCCTGTAAACTTAAGTTACAACCCTTTCTTGGAAAGTTATTTGTGAAGTCCTTGAAGAAATACAACCCTTTCTTGGAAATTTATTTGCAATCCTAAATTTTACTTTGTCCATCCTTCTCACACCTTTTATGAAAATATTAATATGTACAATATGTTGTGGCGTAACAAGCTTGCTACGCCACACTGGGAAGGGAGCCGAAAGAAAGGCACGCGTACACACACGCCGACTGGCGTCAAGCCTGGAACAGGATAGTATTGAATGGTAGCAAGAAAAGTACGTAGCTGCTTTATACTTAACTTTTAATCTTTGTTGGTTTACAACGTTCTTCGTGAGACATTTATACGATAACTCTCAAACTAGGTAAGGCTAATGGCGCCTTGCTAGGTCGTAGCCATGGACTTAGCAGAAGGCTATTCTAACTGTCTCTCGGCAAATGAGAGGAAGGCTTCGTCCGTATTGTCGCTAGCAATGTCGTCCGTACAACTGGGGCGAGTGCTCGTCCGTATCTCGAGACCTGCCTTGTGGTGGCGCTAGGTCTGCGATCACACAGTGGCGACACGCAGGTCCGACATGTACTAATTGGACCGCGGCCAATTTAAGCTACCACCTAGCAAGTGTGGTGTCTGGCGGTGACACCACACAATATATTGAGAATTGTTTAAGTTTATTTGCAGTGTAAGCAAGGTAAAAATTGAAAATGAAAAATGTTTCCATTTAGCCGATCGACCCCACGACCTTCAGATTACCATTCTGTACTGCACCAACCACTGGCCAGAAACAACTCTGGCATAATGGTCTCGACCCTCACCCGACCCACAGCAAAAATGCAATTTTTTTCAAAATGCGTGGCCACACTCTGCGCAAATTAAAAAATTTGGACAAAATCGATGTAGGCAAGTAGGGGGATCATTTTCCAGATGTTCATTTACAAAGGAAAACCTAGTAGTATTACCTCAATTTAATTCCCCCGCTTCAAAGGTGAGTGATATAGTATTAGTGTCATTGGTGTTGGGAAACAAAGGGAATTGCTAAAATTGAACAAAACTTCTATCACCCAATGGAATACAAATCAGATTCTATACCAGTTTGTGGCTGATTTACCTTCTCTGTTAACCAACATGCCAACATGCTGTCTATAAGAAGGGTAGCAGAAGTGATCCACGAAACTACCAATCCATAGCCTTGACATCCATTTGTTGTAGGATTATAATGGAAATTCCTGGATGGAATAATATGTAAAATGAAGACAATCACTTACCTATAGCTGAGTGATGTGTGGTGCATAGAAACAGTATTTGCACTATTTACAGTATCCAAACAGCAACACCAGTGGCCATGGCGAGACTGACTGTTGATTATCGGTAGCAGTTGCCTGGGCAGATTGGGGGGGGGGGGGGGGGGGCGGAGGGGAGGGGGGGGGGGTGTAGTGAGAGAGTTGGAGGCAAGTCTTTTAGCAGATGACTCAGCAGCTGCGCAACAAGATAAGAATTGCAGAGGGGGCATATGTGAGGCAGAGAGAGAGAGAGAATATGCCCACATGAGGGAGGGAGGAAGAGTGATGGGAGAAGGCAGTACACAGTCTGGAGGAGGAGAAATTGTGTGTACAGAATAGAACAGGGGAAAAGTGAGATGAGGCAGTGGGAAATAGGTTAGTGGTGGTTTAGACCAGGGGGATTATAAGAGCACATGATATGCTGGGGACACAGTTCACACCTCTGTAGTTCAGGCGAACTAGTTCTGGAAGGAAGTATCCAAGTGACTCACATAGTGAAGCAACTGTTAGTCATTTGTGTTGTGGTCTGCAGCATGTTCGACAACTGAGTGTTTAAGTTTGCTGTCGTCCTTTCACACTTGGCCCTGCCTTTTTATAGAGTAGGAAATGACTGCGACTGGACTGTGGTAAGAGGTGGTGGGTGGCTGTATGGGGAAGATCTTGCACTTATGTCGATCAAAAGGGAATGACTCATGGGGTGCGGGACTGGAACAGAGATATTCTGAAAGTTGAGTGAGTAGTGGAACACAGTTTTGGGTAATGTATATAGGGTTTTGTGTAGGATACCATCACTCATCTCAGGGCATAGTGAGAGGTAGTCAGTGTCCTCATAAAGAATAGGGTTGAGCTTTTCAAGGCCTTGGTGAGACTGCGTGATTGAAGCTCAGTTACGTCCTTCACCAGGTTTCTGACTGCCTCTCACTGTGCCATTCTATCCATGTCACCCAAAGTTGTGTTCTGCTGCCAACGCAATCTACAGAATGTCCTTGTCTATCCCTATTTGAATCCTGCTCCCAATCCTCCTGCCCCCCCCCCCCCCCCCCCCTCCCCCCGAATCATATACACTTACTTGAGATCGAGTCAAGTGTGAGACCTGTTCCTTACCCCCACCCACCACCTCTTACTGCAGTCCAGCCACAGGCATTTCCTACCCTGTAAAAGCCAGTGGCAAATGCAAGAGCAGCTATCTTATGTAACAACTATTCTGCAATTACTGTGCAGCATTCTATGTGGGCATGACAAGTAACAAACTGTCTACTTGCATAAATGGCCACTGCCAAACTGTGGCAAAGAGCAAACTTGACCGTCCAGTTGTCAAACATCCTGTGCACCACAATATAAACGACTTACAAAGCTGCTTCACCATGAGAGCCATTTGAAAACCTCCTTCCAGCACTCGTTTCTCTCAACTACGCAGGTGGCAATTCTCTCCAGCATATCCCACACTCACACAACCCCCTGGCCTAAATCTCCACTAACCTGTTTTCCATTGCCTCACCTCACCTTTTCCTTCTCTCTTCCCCTCCAGATCGTGTACTGTGTGCCGCCCCCCCCCCCCTTCCCCCACCCCCCATGCTCTACCATCTGAATTCCTTGTGTCTTTTTGTGCAGCTGCTGTGCCATCTGCCAAAAAACCTACCTCACACTATCCCGCTATCACCTCCTTGCCTCTTGCTTCCTTTCCTAATCTTGTCAGGCAACTGCTGTCAATAATAAACATTAAGTCTCACTGAAACCACTGGTGTGCACAGTTGTGTGTACACTTCTGCTAGAGAAAGAGAGAGAGCTCGAAAGCTAGTGTGAATAATGTTTTCTGCTTCATGTTTGTATGTGCCACATTTCAGTCGACTATGGGTGAGAGGTTGCCTTCCCTTTATTTTATATATTTGTTGTTGAATCTTAGAACATGTTCTGAGCTTAAACTGAAGAAGGCGTCTCAATCGGTATTACCTCCATGCAAACCAGTTTATATTCTGAAAAAATAAGATGTGTGAAACCCAACTTGCAAGGCAGTCATGTGGATGCTGTATTTCTTGACTTTCATAAAGAATTTGGCTCGGTACCACACCTATGCATAATATCAAAAGTACAATCATATGGAGAATCAAGTGAAATTTGTGACTGGATTGAGGAATTTTTGGTAGGGAGGACACAGCATGGTATCCTAGATGGAGAGTCATTGACAGATCTAAAAGTAACTTTTAGGCATGCTTCAAGGAGGTGAGTTGGAGCTCTTCTTCTTCATGTTGTATATTAATGATCTGGCAGACAAAATTAATAGTAACGTCTGACTTTTGTAGAAGATACAGTTATGTATGATGAAATACTGTCTGAAAAAAGAGCTGCAGAAATATGCAGTAAGATCATGATAATATTTAAAAGTGATGCATAGACTGGTCACTTGGTTTAAATGTTCAGCAAAGTAAAGGTTTGCACTTCACAGAATGGAAAATGTTTCTTATGACTGCAATATCAGAGTGTCACAGTCAAGATCAGTCAACTTTTACAAATACAGTCGAACTTTCTTGTAATGACATCGGTTACGACGACAACTCAGCTATAATGTCGTGATTTCTGTGGTATAGCCATATTCCTCATAAGGAACATTCTTCTCATCCTTGCTTAATACAGCAAATGTATATGCATTTACCTTGTACATAATGTGATTTTCAACCTCAGTTAGCTACAAGATTTTCCAAGAATCAGTGTACTGTAGAACGAAACCTGTTGTTGTAATATGGCAATGTGGCATAGTCTTCTCTCTGCCCTTCTATCAATGATGGGTGTTGTATAGACCCCTCACCTCATTGCTGACCTAGCACATTCATACTACAGTAGTGATGACAGTTGCAGAACTCGCCAAAGTACACATGTCAGTTTCCATAGCAGTTTGCTGCGAAGTGCATACATTTTAGAACAGCATGGCTAGTAAAAGAAAAGTGAAAGTGATTCATGAAATTGAGAACAGAGCTAAAAAGGTTGATGTGTGTCATTAATTTGGCCCTGTAATTTCCACAGTCTAAATGATTTGTATGAACAAGGATAAAATCATTATTGTGTTTGAACAAAATGGATATAAAATTAAGCAGTTACGAAAGCTGAACAGAGCAACATGGTTGAAGTGCTGCTTAAGTGGTTTAAGCAACAGAAAAACATCAGTGTACCCATTAGTGGACCTCTTGTTATGGTGAAAGCAGAATAATTTGACAATAAATTCATCATCATCATCATCAGTTATCTGCTATATTAGCAGGTCCTTTGCCTCTCCATTTTCTGCGATCCATTGCTTCCTTCTTAAGGCTACTGTATGTTGTACCGTCCATGTCATCCAGTATCTGGAATCTCTTCCTTCCTTGCTTCCTTTTCCCTTCTACATAACCTTCTAAAACTGTTTTTATCAATCCGTCATTCTTTCTTAAAATATGCCCAATCCAATTTCTTTTTCTTCTCTTTATTACATCTAGTAACTGCCTTTTCTCTCCCACTCTTCTCAGTACCTCTTCATTTTTTACTCTGTCCATCCAACTTATTCTTTCCATCTTCCGCCATGTCCAGATCTCAAAAGCCTCCATCCTTTCTCTGTCTTTTTTCCTCATAGTCCATGTTTCAGCGCCATATAGAAGAATACTCCATACAAGACATTTTATGAGTCTCTTTCTGAGTTCTCTGTCCATACCTCTGCAGAAGATTCTCCTTTTCTTATAAAACGCCTCTTTTGCCATTGCTATCCTTGTTTTAATTTCTGTGGTGCACTTCCAGTCGGTGTCTATCCTGCTTCCAAGATACTTAAAATTTTGCACCTGTTCTAGTGTTTCTCCATTCAGCACAATTTTTATTTCCTCCTATTGCCAATACTTTTGTTTTATTTGTGTTAATTTTCATTCCATATTTTTTTTCCATTAGTTGCAATGATGTCCACCAAATCCTGTAATTCTTTTTCCCCTGTGGCTAGAAGGACCATGTCATCAGCAAATCTCAAGCACCCTACTCTTCTTCCTCCAATTTCTACTCCTTTGTCATCTAATGAGCATTGGTCAATCATATTTTCCAAGTACAGGTTGAAAAGAGTAGGTGATAAACAGCATCCTTGTCTTGCTCCTTTCCCTAGTCTGATCCAGTTTGTACTTTGTCCTCTCACTTTAACTGAAACTTTTTGATTAAGGTACAATGAGTTTATAAGTCTTCTGGTTTTCCAGTCCACTCTCTTTTTCCCTCATAATAGTCGCCAGCTTGTCCCAAACCACCATTGTCAAATGCCTTTTCTAAATCGATGAAGCACATATATAGGTCTCTTCCTTTTTCAATAAACCATTCTCCCAAGATTCGTAGGAGCCCTATTGCGTCTCTGGTGCCCGTATTCCGTCTAAAGCCAAACTGCTCCTTGCCGAGATTCTCCTCTATTACTTTTTCAAGTCTTTTATTAATTATTCTTAACATCACTTTGGCTGCATGTGAAATGAGGCTGATTGTCCTGTGCTCGCTGCATTTCTTGGTTCCTTGTTTTTTCGGTAATGGAATCATTACTGTTGTCAAAAAGTCCTCAGGCCATTCACCACTGTCATATATTTTATTACATAACCTCAATATTTCTCTTATTCCATTGTGGTTCAAGCATTTTAGTATTTCTCCCGGTATTGTATCTGTACCTACTGCTTTGCCATTTTTCATTGCAGCAATGGCAGACTTTACTTCTTCCATTATGATGGTCGGTCCTTTCTCTTCATCACTTACACTGTTGTGTGATTCAAGTTCCAGAGTTTCTGGTTTGCTATTTGTGTCATATAGCTCTTTTATATATTCTTCCCATCTCTGGAGGACATCGTCACGATCTTTATACACTACCTCTTCGTCTTTACTCACTTCCTGCTCTGTTTTGTTCCCATGTCATAGTCTTTACTCTGTTGTATAGTAAGTCGTATCTTCCCTTCCTGTCCAGTTCTTCAATTTCATCACATCCCTCTTTTAGCCATTTTTTCCTAGCCTGCTCTGTTTCTCTTCGCAGTTCGTTATTTAACCTTCAGTATATCTTTCTTGCATCTTCAGTGTTCTTGTTTTTCAATTTTCTTTTCTCCTCCATCTTGGAAATCATTTCTTGTGTGACCCATGGTTTTTTTTTTTTTTACCTTTTCCCTTTTACATATCCTATATTTTGCTGTCCTGCTTTAATGATTCCTTCTTTCAGCATATTCCAGTACTCGTTGGCATTATCAGGTGCTTCTTTGTCTCGTAATGTGTTTAGAAAGTCCCGAGACAGCATTTCTGTAATTAGTTCTTTGTTGGACCTTATCTTCTCTAGATCCCATTTCTTCACCATTGTTGCCTTTTTCAGTTTTTTCATTCTTATTTCTATTTCTGCCATAAGTAAGTTGTGGTCACTATTAATATCTGCACCTGCTAATGTGTGCACCTTCTTGATTCCACTCCTGTATCTTTCTTCTACCAGTATAAAATCGATTTGGTTTCTATATTTATCCCCTGGTGATTTCCAAGTGTAGAGCCTCCTCTTATGGTTCTTGAACCATGTGATTGCCACTATCAGCTGCTTTTCCCTGCAGAAGTCAATTAACCATTCACCTCTGTCATTTCTCTTTCCAAGACCATGACTGCCTACTATGTTTCCCTCTTTCCCTTCTCCCACAATGGCGTTCCAGTCTCCCATTACTATTTTGCAGCATTTTTTATTTTCGTCCATTATTCTCTCTATTACATTGTACGTTTCCTCTACAATTTGGTCATCATGTTCTGAAGTTGGCATATACACCTGGACAATCAGTAAATCTTTTTGTGCTCCTTTCAGCCTTACACCAATAACTCAGTCATTTGCATAGTCTACATATTCCACACATTTAGCCAATTCCTTTGTCATAATCAATCCTACTCCATTAATTCCTTTTACTTCTCCTCCTGAGTAGTAGAATACATATTCATCTGACTGCAACTCTCCATGTCCATTCCATCTTACCTCAGCAACTCCTACGAGGTCCATATGATTCTTTTTCATCTCTCTTTTAAGGTTTTCTAGTTTTCCTGCTTGTAGCAGAGTTCTGACATTCCAGGTACCAATTCTCGTTTTGATTTTTTGCCTCCTTTCAAGTTGTCCCCCCCGGAGATCCGAATGGGGGACTATTTTACCTCCGGACACTGATTTAACATGAGAGGAAGCCATTTTTTGTGCATAAAATGGAGACTGCATTATGCAGGGAAGATAATCTGCGGTAGTATTCCGTTGCCTTCCGCAGTTCTGGAGGCCGCCCCTAACATGGGATACAGACGCCTTTTGCAGCCGCCCGTTCCGGGTCAGACGCTGCATGAGAAGTATAGGTTGGAAAATGAAAGACCCCTAGCCCTCGAAACCTAATAGCGTCAGGGTCAGAAAAGAACAAGAGCTGGCCGAGGGTGGCCAGATAGGAAAGATAAGAGTGAGGAGCCTGGCATAAGTAAGTGGAAGCAATGCCAGGACTCAGCTCGGGGCCCCGTGGTCGCCAGCCACGTATCACTAGGTGTGACTCCCTGAGGTAGACAATAAATTAAAAGATGAGAAATTCGTGTGCAGCAGTGACTGGATTGACAGATTCAAGCAACGTCACAGCATTATTTTTGGCAAAGTGGGCAGTGAAGCCAACAGTATGAATACTGGAACAACCCAACAGTGGCTCACTGCCACATGGCCTATAGTTTATAAAGGATGTGCAGACTGCGACATTTTTAATGCAGATGAGACTGGCATTTTCTTTAAATTGACACTTGTCAAAACCCTAAAATTCAAGGGTGAAAAATGTGTTGGTAGCAAGTTGTCTAAATGAATAACAGTTCTGGTTTGTACTACTCCAGATGGAACCGAGAAGACAAAATTGCTCATGATAGGTAAATAAAAAAACCTAGGTGTTTTAAGCATGTAGAAAATCTGCCAGTGCACTTCAGTGCTAATAAAAACTCCTGGATGATTTCCAAGCTCTTTGAAGTTGAAATAAGATGTTGGGATCAGGGCTCAGAAAAGGAAGAGACTGCTTCTTGTTGACAACTCTCCAGCACATTGTGCTCTCTCTCATCTGGAGAATATTAAGCTGCTTTTTTTTTTTTTTTATTTCTGCAAATATGATAAACTTATTGCAGCCAATGGACCAAAGAGTAATTGGGAGTGTGAAATTCCACTGTCACAAGCTCGTGTTAGTGAAAATGATGCAATGCATTGAGAAAAGCAGGTTATTCTATTACACTGATGGATGTGATCAGATGCATTACCAGAGCTTGGAACCGGGTCACAGCCTAAATCATCAAGAACTGTTTCTGTCGTGCAGAAAGTACGACAGAAGGAATAAATGCCATATAAATGGAAGATGTGTTTGATGACGCTGATCTGCTGCTATCTGCAGTATTGCCACAAATCAACTGTGATACTCCCACGAGTGTGACTATGAAATGCACACAACAATAAATGGTGATCTTGTTACAACTGAAGTGAAGTGCAAACTGAAGACGAAACTAAAAATGAAGTGAAGAATCAGGTCCGCAGTGACATGAAGTGACCTACAGAGGTGAAGAAGAAGAGGGAGAAGGGAAGAAATAAAGTGCCTATCCCTACTGTGAGTGATGCTTCAGAAGGCATTAGAATTGTGAACATATTCTATGAAGCTAGGGGAGGAGAACAGTGGAATTGCAAATGAAGTAATGAATGTAGAACATAGAGCGTGTATTAGGCAAATAGATTACTTCACTCCTAAATAAAGAAGTTTGTTGAGTACTCAGCATACAGCTGTATACACTGTATTCATGTAAGCTTAAGGATGGATACAATATGTAAAATAAATTTATTTATGTATTTATTTTTTCCCCTATTTGCCACTGATTGAAATATGAATCTCAGTTGCAATAATACATGTTTATAACAACATAATTTTCAGGGTCCATCGAGTGTTGTTATGAGCAGGTTCCGCTGTACCCAGTTGTAACGGTTTGTTGGTATATGAAATAGGACAGTCACATAGGCTCTGTGATAGATAAAACACTTGGCAGACTTCGGGTCATTGGTAGAATACTAGGGGAATGCAATCAGTTCACAAGGGAGATTAGTTAGAAAACACTTGTGATCCAGTCTACAGTATTGCTCTAGTGTACATGACCCCTACCAAATAGGTCTAACAGGTTTATTGACCATATACAACGAATGGTAGAATGAATGGTCACAGGTTTGTTTGACCCATGGGAGAATGTCGCAGAAATGTAGAAGAAATTGAACTGGCAGACACTTGATGATAGCACACAAACAATCTGGAGAAAGCCAGCTTTAAATGGTGAACTAAGGGACATATTAAAATGCCCCATATATCACTCCCATACGGATCGTGAGGAGAAAATTATAGTGCTGACAGTGATGTTTAAATAGTCATTTTTCCCACAAGCCATTTTTCAGTGGAACAGAAAAAAGCCGTAATAACTGGTACAATGGGAAATACCCTCTGTGCCACTCATTTCACAGCGGTTTGCAGAGTGCATGTGTAAATTTAGATTTATATGCTCTTCAAGCCTCTTCCATTTATTTCTGTAGAGTGAATTAGTTATAGGTTCAGATATGATCCTTAGTCGTCTTAGATATTGCCTTTGTAACCTAATTCTTGGTCTTTTTTGTCCTTTCATTCGAACTATTGTTTTGTGGAATGTTATTGTGAGTAATCTTTATCTCCAACATTCTTGCTTTGTGATCAGGACAATTGAACCTTCTCTTTTTAGCATTTTGATGCTGTTGATTTGTTTGTACAACTCTGCATGTTGTTCTTCTTCTTCTTTTTTTTTTTTTTTTTTTTTTTTGTGATTACAGATCCAAAAGTTTTTCGTAGTATTTTACTTTTTAATATTAATAGTTTTTCCTCAACTGTATTTCAAAACATTAAAGCTTCACACTCTCATAACTTTACTGCTAATGAAGGTGACTGTCATAGGCACTACGGAAGTTAGCACTAAGTGATCTTAATCCTTAAGATGCTGATATAGCTGTATAGCATTCTGTTAGCTGCTGATACAGACATGTGTACCTAGATCTGTTTTGTTGTGTTTACTGAAAAGACTCCGTATTGTTAAATGACACTTGGATTGTCACCCGTGGAGAGTGAAATGGAACGCCAGGACGACCGCAGATCTGTTCTGTTAATTTGTTTATTCTGGCCTTCAGCCGTAGTACATCAGATACAGCTTGGTGGAGGTGTCCAATTGCCTCTCATGCGAGACAGTAGATGTCTGGTGTTGCTGACAGTACAAAGAGTGGGGCCAAGCATGGCATCACTCAGTGTTGCTGTCAGCAATGTCTCTGGCTGCGACAGTGATGACACCATGGCAGCACAGCTGACGATAGCCATGAACTTCGTCCTGCGAGCAGGTGGGTTCCTTGTGACTGAGGGCATACTGCCCTGTCTCGTGGGCAAACAGCAGGGATGTTGTTCCGGGTGCCTCAGGCTCATCATGTAGGCTGTGATTTGAGATGAGAATGCTTTAGTACATGAATTGCTGAATACTTACACGCCTCATACTATGTTCGTTTAGGGCTTGGGACATGCACTCTAAACATTTCTGTGGTGACAAGTGGGGAAAGGCTTTCATCCTTCTGCATAACACTCCTGCCTGCCTATGGTTGGCTCTGTTGCAACTCACTTCCACTCTGGCATATTTTTGACCAAATACGGTTGATACACTACAGTACATACTTGAAGTGATCAACTATATTGAAAGTCAATCCATCTGCCTTGAAAGATGTATCACTTCAGATTTTCTGTCTTCCCCTCATTATCATAGTAATGTTTTGTCAGCTCTTTTTAATAGTTTTGCATAATTCAGTTTTTTTGGAACTACAGCAGAGTCCCACTAATCCGAACCCCTGGAACCTGAACATGAAAAATGTTAGTCTAAGTATGGAAAACTGTGCAGTACACTGCTGTACATACACGCTATTTTAATTTACATGGTACAGTAAACATGTATTATAAAAATTGGCAAGAAAACATTAGGTTTAAACAATGCATAAAACTGGAAGAAAAGCTGTCAAACTCACTAAAGCACAGTGGACATTTTATCCCTACTTTTTAGATGACAAAAACTCATTGTTTTTTGGCGTAATGAAGACAGTCTGTTAATGTGACACATAGTTTTGCGCCATTGTCTCATAAACATAAAAAATCAACAGGTGTAACAGTGGGCTGTTGCTCCAAATAATGTGTAGTGCGAGGTCAAGGGCTTCTGCTGCGTCACTATGTGGCACCAGCTCTCCTTTGTTGCATTCAGGCTCATTGTCACTTCCGTCACAGCAGTCCACTTCTTCCTGGTCTTGAGTCACAGCAGAACTAAATCAGCGTCAGTAAGGTTCTCCACACATGCCCCATCTGCTGCCATCCACTCATCGGTGTCTCCTTCACTAGCTGCTTCACATCCAGGGATTGTCTGTATCATTTGTAGTAGATTGCCCTCTTCATTTTCAACTAGGTTGTCCTGAAATTCAAGGGATGTCTACAGTTTTCTCCACGATTTTCTCAGAGTATTTTCTGAAATATTCTGCCATGCCACAGCGGCCCAAGAAACATCTTCTTTCACATTGGTCTTTTTTATTTTGTCCACTAAAGGAATGCTATCATCTTGGATCACCATTCTTAAAAATTGTTTTCTGTAAATCAGTTTTAATGTTTGCAGTACGTCCTGGTCCATCGGCTGTAGAAGTGGTGTAACATTCGGCGGCAAAAGCTTCACCAAAATTTCTCCAACACATAATTCCTCAGTGTTGGCGTGAGATGTCGCGTTATCAATCAAAATAATTGCATGGGGAAACAGTATTTCCCTTAGAAAACTGTCGAATAGAGGGAACAAACTGGCTGTGAAACCATTCTTTGGACAGTTTACCATCCATCCATGTTTTTTTCTTGTTGCAATAATATAGCAGATTTGCCGATCAGCATTAAAGGCAGCTTGTGATTACCAGGAGCATGGTCTTCTGCTTTTGATGCCAGGCTTTTTGTTGGCAATGCCCTAAAATTAAGGCCAGTCTCGTCAGCGTTATAAATTTGTTGGGGAGAATACTTTCCCTCTCTTATCATTTTTTCAAACTCATCCAAGTATTCCTTCGCTGCATCATGGTCAGAAGAAAGCTTCCCTCCAGTAATTGTTAGCTGACAGATTCCATGATGGTTTTTTGAATCTGTCCAACCAACCCATACTTGCACTAAAAGACTCATCACCATTCATTAAATTGTTCGGGTAAACAGCTTTCTCCTAAACCAGTACTCCACTCAAAGGAGTTCCCCTTTCCCTTTCCTGCATAAACTAAAGGAAAAGAGCTTCATCCACTGTATCGTACTGGGACTGTTTCAAAGTCTGCCGAATTTTGAGTGTTCCTCCCAAAGACAGTGCACAGGACTGTTCAAGCTTCACTCGGTTCTTCTTTCAATCACAAATGGTTGCTTTACCGACACCCAGTTCTGTTGCCAGTGTAGATACATTCTCACCATTTTTTATCTGCTTCAGAGCATTCAGTTTTTCAGCAAGAGATAATGTTGTATGTTTCTGTTTATTCGTGATGAAAATATGTACACCACTACACCTGAACAAATACAATACAACTGTTAACTTGCCAGCAATCGCTAAATAACATAACCAAGTGCTTTGCGAGCCATCTGGCAGTGCACTGACCTCGGACACTACAAAGGTCTCAACAATGCACAAAAACTGGGGCAGGCAGTGAAAGTGAGCCATTGTTTCCACACTTGTTCCCATTTTTACCATGGTGTACCTACTTATCTGCTTGGTATACTTCATTCTAGAAACTGGTCACTGTAATTCTGGCTAATCCGAACAAATCGGTAATCCAAACAAGGTCGTGTCCCAATTAGTTCTAATTAACAGGACTCTACTGTGCTTATGGTATACTTCATTCTAGAAACTGGTCACTGTAATTCCGGCTAATCCGAACAAATCGGTAATCCGAGCAGTCTCGAGTCCCAATTAGTTCAGATTAACAGGACTCTACTGTGCTTATTAATGCTGCACCATTGATGTAGGCAAGTCTAATAATGTTCATATTCTGTAATTGGATTTGTTGTGTATTAGTTTTAGTAAATCAGTGTCCTCTAAGATGAGGTTTATAATATATGTGCAGTGGTGGTCCCTTGTCTCAGTCCAGTTTAGACCTTAAAATTATCTGATTCTTCTACCAGTGGCTTTATATGGCATAAAGTTTTGTCTATACACATAGTAACCAATTTGATTAATCATGAGTTTCTTTAAAATTCTGTCATTCATTCTGCAAACAACACTGTCGTCCCCACTGGGATTAAGTATTACTCTGTTATGTGTGTATGTTGTACGTCGGAGAGAGGTGGAAGAATAAACAAACAAATTTTATAGTTTCACACAATTATAGCTTTCGGCCATTAGGGCCTTTGTCAGCAGTAGACACACACACACACACACACACACACACACACACACACACACACACACGTGCGCCAGTCTCAAAGAGCTGAAACTACACAGTGAATGATGGGAGTGGTGACTGGGTGGGGGTAAGGAGGAGGCAGGGGGAGGGATAGTATGGTGGGAGTGGTGGACAGTGAAGTGTTACAGTTTAGATGGAGGGCAGGAGAGAAGGTGCAGAGGGGGGAGGGGGTAAGTAGCGGAAAGGAGAGAAATAAAAAGAAATGAAAAGACTGGGTGCGGTGGTGAAATGACGGCTGTGTAGTGCTGGAATGGGAACAAGGAGGGGGCTGGATGGGTGAGGACAGTGACTAACGAAGGTTGAGGCCAGGAGGGTTACGGGAACGTAGGATGTATTGCAGGAAAGTTCACACCTGCGCAATTCAGAAAAGCTGGTGTTGGTGGGAAGGATCCATGTGTCACAGGCTGTGAAGCAGTCATTGAGATGAGGGATATCATGTTTGGCAGTGTGTTCAGCAACAGGGTGGTCCACTTGTTTTTTGGCCACAGTTTGTCAGTGGCCATTCATGAGGACAGACAGCTTGTTGGTTGTCATTCCTACATAGAATGCAGCACAGTGGTTGCAGCTTAGTTTGTAAATCACATGACTAGTTTCACAGGTAGCCCTGCCTTTGATGGGATAGGTGATGTTAGTGACCAGACTGGAGTAGGTGGTGGTAGGAGGATGTATGGGACAGGTCTTGCATCTAGGTCTGTTAGGGGAATGAGCCATGAGGTAAGGGATTGGGAGCAGGGGTTGTATAAGGATGGACGAGTATCTTGTGTAGGTTCGGTGGACGACAGAATACCACGGTAGGAGGGGTGGGAAGGATAGTGGGCAGGACATTTCTCATTTCAGTGCACGACGAGAGGTAATGGAAACCCTGGCGGAGAATGTAATTCATTTGCTCCAGTCCCGGATGGTACTGAGTTAAGAGGGGATTGTACCTCTGTGCCCGACTGTGGGACTTTCAGAGGTGGTGGGAGACTGGAAAGATAAGGCACGGGAGATTTGTTTTTGTACAAGGATAGGAGGATAATTATGATCAGTGAAGGCTTCAGTGAGACCCTCGGTATATTTTGAGAGGGACTGCTCGTCACTGTAGATGCGACGACCACAGGTGGCTAGGCTGTACAGAAGAGACTTCTTGGTATGAAATGGGTGGCACCTGTCGAAGTGGAGGTGTTGCTGGTGGTTAGTAGGTTTGATATGTACGGAGGTACTGATGTAGCCATCCATGAGGTGAAGGTCAACATGTAGGAAGGTGGCTTGTCGGGTTGAGTAGGACCAGGTGAAGCAAATGGGAGAGAAGTTGTTGAGGTTCTGGAGGAATGTGAATAAGGTGTCCTCACCTTCAATCCAGATAGCAAAGAGGTCATCAATAAATCTGAACGAGGTGAGGGGTTTCGGATTCTGGGTTTTTAGGAAGGATTCCTCTAGATGGCCCTCAATAGGTTAGCATAGGATGATGCCGTGTGGGTGCCCATAGCCATACTGCAGATTTGTTTGTAGGTAATGCGTTCAAAGGAGAAGTAATTGTGGGTGAGGATATAGTTTGTCATGGAGACTAGGAAGGAGGTTGTTGGTTTGGAATCCATAGAGAGTCTGGAAAGGTAGTGTTTGATAGCAGTAAGGCCATGGGCATTAGGAATGTTAGTGTACAGGTAGGTGGCATTAATAGTGACGAGCAGGGCACCGTGTGGTAAAGAGACAGGAACTGTGGAGAGTCGGTCGAGGAAATGGTTGGTATCTTTTATATAGGAGGATAGGTTCCAGGTAATAAGTAGAAGGTGTTGGCCTATGAGAGCAGAGATTCTCTCAGTGTTGTTGTTGTTGTTGTGGTCTTCAGTCCTGAGACTGGTTTGATGCAGCTCTCCATGCTACTCTATCCTGTGCAAGCTTTTTCATCTCCCAGTACCTACTGCAACCTACATCCTTCTGAATCTGCTTAGTGTATTCATCTCTTGGTCTCCCTCTACGATTTTTACCCTCCACGCTGCCCTCCAATACTAAATTGGTGATCCCTTGATGCCTCAGAACATGTCCTACCAACCGATCCCTTCTTCTGGTCAAGTTGTGCCACAAACTTCTCTTCTCCCCAATCCTATTCAATACTTCCTCATTAGTTATGTGATCTACCCATCTAATCTTCAGCATTCTTCTGTAGCACCACATTTCGAAAGCTTCTATTCTCTTCTTGTCCAAACTGTTTATCGTCCATGTTTCACTTCCATACATGGCTACACTCCATACGAATACTTTCAGAAATGACTTCCTGACACTTAAATCTATACTCGATGTTAACAAATTTCTCTTCTTCAGAAACGCTTTCCTTGCCATTGCCAGCCTACATTTTATATCCTCTCTACTTCGACCATCATCAGTTATTTTGCTCCCCAAATAGCAAAACTCCTTTACTACTTTAAGTGCCTCATTTCCTAATCTAATTCCCTCAGCATCACCCGACTTAATTAGACTACATTCCATTATCCTTGTTTTGCTTTTGTTGATGTTCATCTTATATCCTCCTTTCAAGACACTGTCCATTCCATTCAACTGCTCTTCCAAGTCCTTTGCTGTCTCTGACAGAATTACAGTGTCATCGGCGAACCTCAAAGTTTTTATTTCTTCTCCATGAATTTTAATACCTACTCCGAATTTTTCTTTTGTTTCCTTTACTGCTTGCTCTATATACAGATTGAACAACATCGGGGAGAGGCTACAACCCTGTCTTACTCCCTTCCCAACCACTGCTTCCCTTTCATGTCCCTCGACTCTTATAACTGCCATCTGGTTTCTGTACAAATTGTAAATAGCCTTTCGCTCCCTGTATTTTACCCCTGCCACCTTTAGAATTTGAAAGAGAGTATTCCAGTCAACATTGTCAAAAGCTTTCTCTAAGTCTACAAATGCTAGAAACGTAGGTTTGCCTTTCCTTAATCTTTCTTCTAAGATAAGTCGTAAGGTCAGTATTGCCTCACGTGTTCCAGTGTTTCTACGGAATCCAAACTGATCTTCCCCGAGGTTGGCTTCTACTAGTTTTTCCATTCGTCTGTAAAGAATTCGTGTTAGTATTTTGCAGCTGTGACTTATTAAGCTGATTGTTCGGTAATTCTCACATCTGTCAACACCTGCTTTCTTTGGGATTGGAATTATTATATTCTTCTTGAAGTCTGAGGGTATTTCGCCTGTTTCATACATCTTGCTCACCAGATGGTAGAGTTTTGTCAGGACTGGCTCTCCCACGGCCGTCAGTAGTTCCAATGGAATATTGTCTGCTCCGGGGGCCTTGTTTCGACTCAGGTCTTTCAGTGCTCTGTCAAACTCTTCATGCAGTATCATATCTCCCATTTCATCTTCATCTACATCCTCTTCCATTTCCATAATATTGTCCTCAAGTACATCGCCCTTGTATAGACCCTCTATATACTCCTTCCACCTTTCTGCTTTCCCTTCTTTGCTTAGAACTGGGTTTCCATCTGAGCTCTTGATATTCATACAAGTCGTTCTCTTATCTCCAAAGGTCTCTTTAATTTTCCTGTAGGCGGTATCTATCTTACCCCTAGTGAGATAGGCCTCTACATCCTTACATTTGTCCTCTAGCCATCCCTGCTTAGCCATTTTGCACTTCCTGTCGATCTCATTTTTGAGACGTTTGTATTCCTTTTTGCCTGTTTCACTTACTGCATTTTTATATTTTCTCCTTTCATCAATTAAATTCAATATTTCTTCTGTTACCCAAGGATTTCTACTAGCCCTCATCTTTCTACCTACTTGGTCCTCTGCTGCCTTCACTACTTCATCCCTCAAAGCTACCCATTCTTCTTCTACTGTATTTATTTCCCCCATTCCTGTCAATTGCTCCCTTATGCTCTCCCTGAATCTCTGTACAACCTCTGGTTCTTTTAGTTTATCCAGGTCCCATCTCCTTAAATTCCCACCTTTTTGCAGTTTCTTCAGTTTTAATCTACAGGTCATAACCAATAGATTGTGGTCAGAGTCCACATCTGCCCCTGGAAATGTCTTACAATTTAAAACCTGGTTCCTAAATCTCTGTCTTACCATTATATAATCTATCTGATACCTTTTAGTATCTCCAGGGTTCTTCCATGTATACAACCTTCTTTCATGATTCTTAAACCAAGTGTTAGTTATGATTATGTTGTGCTCTGTGCAAAATTCTACCAGGCGGCTTCCTCTTTCATTTCTGTCCCCCAATCCATATTCACCTACTATGTTTCCTTCTCTCCCTCAGTGGGGGCACAGTAACCGGCCACAATGGGGCGTCCTGGGTGGTTGGGTTTATGGACTTTAGGCAACATGTAGAGGGTGGGAGTGCAGGAGTGGTAGGGGTCAGTAGAGAGATGGACTCTGGGGAGAGGTTCTGGGATGGGCCTAAGGATTTCAGTAGTGACTGGAGATTCTGCTGGATTACTGTAAGTATCTGACAGCTGATGGAGCCCTTCTGCCACATAATCCTTACGGTTCTAAACAATGGTGGTGGAGCCTTTGTCAGCAGGTAGGATTATAAGGTCAGGATCAGTTTTTAGATGGTGGACTGCGGTTCTTTCTGCGGATGTAAGGTTAGTTTGCATGTTGAGTGATTTGGGGAATGATGTTGAGACAAAGTTAGAGGTTAAGAAATTCTGGAAAGTTAACAGGTGGTGGTTTGGAGGCAGTGGGGGTGGATCACAGGTGGATGGAGGAATGAACTGAGTAGGCAAGGTTCAATATTGGTCTTAGGTTGAATCTGATTGGTCAGGTTGGTGGCGAAAAAGTGTTTCCACTGTAGGGACTGGGAGAAAGAGAGAAGGTCTTTAACTAGTCCTGCATGGTTGAATTTGGGAGTTGTTTTTGTTGTGCCTGTCGCGACTCAGCATCTCCGCTATATAGTGAGTAGCAACTTCCCTTCTCTGGTATTGTTACATTCCATCCTGGATTTTCCATTGTTTGAAATGCTATAGTTTCATGTATAACTGGTTGTTGTTGTTGTTGTTGTTGTTATAGTTTAGACAGTGTAATATCGCTTTCTGTCTTAGTTTGAAATTATCATACTTTTTTGTTTATTAGCACTTGATTATAAGGAGATTCTTCATTTTTTACATTAGAGTAGTTTAAGATACTTTCTTATAAGTTACAGGTTTCTGGGATTTTGTGTTTTTTTTAACTGATGTGAGACATCAGATAAATAAGAACCAGCAAGTAGTTCTGACGAAACTCATAAGATTTTACCTTTCATTGTTGGCTATGCCAGCTTGATTTATGTGTGCGTTACTCATCCATCAGTTTTGTCAGGCACCTAGCACACATCATGATGTATGATCGTTTCTTTGTTACAGATCCATTCCTGTTGCCATGGGAGCAGGTTGATAAGGGAGCTATTCGATTTGTCCTTAGTGGTGCTAACATTATGTGTCCGGGACTTACATCTCCAGGAGCCAAAATGACTCCAGTTCCAAAGGGAACAATTGTTGTATCCTTTATTTCATATAAAATTGTGATTTAATGAATTTAAGTTACTGGAAGTAAACGACTTGAACATGTTACACAAGCCAAATATAACATCATGTGCCATTATCGTTGCTTAAATGATGATATTGTGCTTTCAGCTGTTTGTGATTTATTGTATGATTGCAATTTTAGCACTGTTCCAATTGTGGTATTATGCCATTGTCAGGCTTCTATAAACATAATACAATGTAATGAGAACAACATAAAGTGGGTTTAATAGTATGTACAACCAATTTTGTAGTATGTTGATATTCGTATATGAACAAGATTTTGATTAATAGCTTTACATTAAGCAGAAATAACAATGTAATATGAACATCAAAGAAAAATTTGTCAGTAGTACTATAGTCTGAAAAAAATTAATTGAAATGATAGTTGACACTTCACGCATTGGAGCTGGTTTCCTCCAACAGCAATTATTGGTCAGTTCACTTCCAGTTCCTTGTCTGGCTTTCTTCCTTGATGTGTTTGGAAGCCTGATCCTGGGTCTGGCCTTCTGAAATTTTTTGTTTCCAAATCTAATCAAAATACTTTAATTACTATTTTTATTCATTTAATTGGTTTAAATATTTTTGTTTCTTTCATTGCTTATACTTTTTGCCTATCATTTTCACCATTGTATTGACTTTTTACTTTGCTGTTATTTTTCTTGTCGTCATTCTTTTTTTCGTTTAGAATCTATCTGTGTCATCCATAATCAGCAACCAGGTGCCAACCAGGAGTGCTCATCGGTTGGTAATGCTGCAGCTTGTGTAGCAAGTTCAAGGATAGTATTAGGTAACCAATGACAGCAAGAAATTAAAGTTTGCTTTTACCACGGAGACAAAAATTTTTACGCCTTGAGTTTTCTTGTAGAGGTTTGCTTCAATTGCTGTGAACAAAGCAATTGTGATTGTAGTTCTGCTGCAGATTGCTGACAGCCATTTCGTGGATACATTGCACACCACAAGGTTGTGGTTAAGACGAGTTTAAATTCAGGGCTGCAAAGTGCGTCATTTGCCGTATTTCAGTCATTGGCCACCTAAAAATGGGTTGCCGACAGAGCATCTTGCATTTCCGTTATACGGTGCGCCAGCCACTTCCAACAGTACTTCGTGTTATACATTAACAGCATTATTTTGTGATGTGACAATTTTGTTTCTGTGTCACTAATGATTGAGCAGTTGCCAGCAGCCAATGTAGCAACATTGAAGGAGCAAGAGATAGACATCAACTGTCAAGTAGTTTTAATCAGACTATAGTCAGTATTCCATTTCATGTACTGCAGTTTTGAGTAGATTATATATAGCACTACAGATTGACTCATCTGAAAGCGTGCACTCATAATACATTAGAGTAAATGTCTAAAACAACTGAGAAAATTTTTATTTCCGAGGACTGTTTGTTCATTGAGTGTGTAACGTGGTTGTTCTTCGAAGGTGCTATAAAGTTCAATTTCTTGTAGAATGCTTAGTAATCTGCCTTTCACTACCCTCTGTATTACCGTCAAATATTCCTTGGTTTTATGATTGTAGTTTCGTAGATGTGCACTAAATGAAGATTTACAGCTCTTTATTAGGTTTGTGTGCTCTCTCATTCTGGTGGAGAAACGTCAGCCTGTTTGACCAACATTAGATTTAATAAATCCCTCACTGTGTAAATGGTTCTGTTTTGTGAGTGGTGTGTCAGACTATTCTCCCAATATCACACTCCAGCCATATGTTTACATATTGTATCTCCGTTCTGTTTCATAATCGACCACTAAATAACATCAGTAGCTAACTCCAAGCTTATATCTAGAGGTAGCTCATTTATCCCGCAATGTGACATTTTCCGACAGTTTACCGCAACAAATCATACTAAAAGATGCATTTTGGAGAGAGATTTAATGAGGAGTATATTAGAATTATTGCCTGCTTTGCCTTTGATGGTTTCATTTCTGTACTTCAGATGTTTAATGTTTTGTGCATCCACACCATGGCGTTTGAGTTTGCATAACAAAACAGTGATGTTTCCATGGTGTCATGGATATTGTGCTGTGATCATCTGACATATGCAACTGCCTTGTTAATTTACATGTACCACATTTATCATATGTATACTTGTGTGTTATGTAAATACAGATTTAAGTGATACAGGACATTAAAGATGTGCCCAAAACATGTCATTTGTAGTATGGTTTCACATGCTGAAGTGTCAGAAAATTATTAATGCACTTTTGATTCCCTTAATTCATTTGTTTATAGATGATGAAATCAGCTCCTCTCCGCTTATAGACCGCAAAATGGTGTATGGCCATTTTATAGAAATTTGGCTGATTCAGTAGTTTTTTTGAGAACACATCTTAAGCATATAAAGATTGTCCTCATTCGTTGTATTACTTATGAATGTTTTCACTCACTTTAATGTAGAAAAGCAGCGATCTGCATGTCCTGTCATGATTGGGAAGATTAATAGTATCTGCAGAAGTTTGACACTTCCAGGAAAAGCTTTTCCCGTATTATTTGCATAAAGTAAGTTCAGCAAGGTTAAAGCACCTGACACTTTCATAAAATCCTTTCCACTGTACAACACATTCAGTTCATGATGTAAGTGTGAAGACTCTGGTTTAATCAGATTGATAACTGCTTTCAGTTCTTTCTGTAGGAAACAACTTTAAGTTTAAAAAATGATGACTGTTCAAACAGTGGTGCAGTTGACAAGTTATCATTAAAATTTAGTCTCTCACTGATCTGAGTTGCGATGTGGTAACAGATGTCTCGTGCATGCACCTCTCTTGATTCAGTGAAATGCCCCAATTTTGCAGTCAGTTCTGTCTGTTCTCAGTGATTGTTAATTTACGATGAGGCCCTAACATTCTGGAGAGAAGCTGCAAAGTGAGATATGTATTAAACAGTTTTCACTGCATCGTTATTCCTTTGGAGTAGTCTACTGAACAGAGTGCCACAGTGAGGCATGACTTTATCAGAAAATGTATCCAGAAGAGGAGATCTGCATCTTCAGGAAAGACTTCAGTCCCATAACGTTGTGTATCATCCTGTGATCATTAGTATCACCATAATTTTTTTTCCATACACACAACAATTTCCTTTTGGCATTTGCTTTTAGTGGTTACATTCCATGATTTGAAATTCCATGTGATTGAATGAGGAATAGGTTTCTTCACACTCTCGTCAAGAATGGCTGTGCGTTTAGGAGACTCTGGGAAAAAGGTAAAAATTCCTTCCACATTGCTGAAGAATATCTGTACCTGCTTGTTGCATAACACACAACATTCAGTAATTAAATTTATTTAATATGGATAACTGTGAATAAAGCGAGTATTTTCATAATTTCTTTAATTCTGATTTGAACTTCACTTTTGTGGCCACTTATAACAGGAGCACCGTCATAACACCGAGCTATCAGTTTTTGAGGTGTTTCATTTACATTCATTTTCTCTAGCTGACTGAGAACAGCTGCATAGTTCAAACATTGTGACCAGTTGTGACAAATTTGCACAGACAGTTGTTTTGTCGATCTGAGTGCATAGAAATTTTTCTTCGACAATTCTCTCCTGATGAGATTAAGGCGTAACTCATTCCAGCAGTTCATTTTGAATTGTTTTTGACAGGCCTAAGGAAACCCCATTTTCTGATTTTTCAATGTGCTGCCTAAACGCACTGTTCCGTTCTGAAATCTGGCTAACTAATCTCGAAAAACTCCAGAGTTTGTAGAGAATTTCCTGTTTTGTCATGGCCCCTTAAGGCTAGCTCAAATTTGCCACAGAATTTAATGCAGTTATCTGTTCAATCAATATATAACAGTTTTTTGATATATTTTTATTATAAGTCTTTACATTAAGGTGTTAAGCATTATCTGTTTGGCACATAATGGCAGCTTTCCCATTGAAAATTGAATAAAACCATTTAAATATTTTTCTCTGGAATTGTGTTTTTTTTCACCTTTGTGTGAACATTTTTTAAGTTTGTAAAGCTATTTTCAGTCCAAGCACTCTGACTAATACGTGTCACAAGATAGGTGAAACAGAAAAAAATGTGTTTTTCACTTCACAACCACTCAGCAGCATTGTACAGTGCTGTGTTAAAACTGCATGTATACCCTTGCTCGGATTTCCTCTGTTTTTGTTCATAACTAATGCTGAGATTGGGTCTGGGTGCTCAAAGTTCCTTCGTTTTCATCCTAACCATATGTTCCAAATTTTTACTTGATAAATTGCACATTGAATTCACATTGTGTTGTTTTTGAACTCTTGGTATGTTGAAGTTATTCCCTAAAAAGTAAAATTCGCTAAACTCGTGCACAATACACTCACAAAAAGGAGCTTACTAATAAGGCACATAATCTGAAAACACAGTCAGCAAGCAAGGAAAATAAAGTAGCAAGATACATTTTGTGAAACTCACTAGGTGGTGATACTCATATAACCATACTCAGGTGCACTCTGACGAGACATTTGTGAACTTATTCCAATAATGGATGGAATAGGCAATTGCAGAAACAAAAACTGTCAGAACAATAATACTAAAAATTGTTTCGCACAGTTCCAGTGTTGTTTCACAATTGCAAGCCCATACCTATTCCTTTCTTATAGCTTCATCTAAAAGAGTGATAATTTGTATTGTTATAGATCCAAGTAAGCAGCAGTAATGTAAAATAAACAGCGAGCTAGGTGAGCAAAAATTACTTTCTGTGGAAGAAAATTACCCATATTAAGGGCTAGTAACACAATCCTATAATGAGGCAGTTGTCTACGAGATAATTAGTAATTGAATAAGCAGTTGGCTTGCTGTTTAGTGCTATGAGTGGGTTATTACTATGGGGTAACATCTGTCTGTTGTAAGGGAATGATATGATAGTTTATTTCATTATTGCTTAACTAAGCAGTGCTTCAGCTCATGTTATTTAAGTTTGTCTTATTGCTGTTTATTTAAACCAAGATTAAACAGTCATTTTGCTCATTCACGTCTAATCTGGTAACATAAAGACGCTATTCTTTACCTGTGTACAAAGTATGCCACACGCACACTCGTGTTATGAAAAAACAGTGCACCTGAGGGTTAATGGCACATCAAAGCATAACAGAGGTATAAAGAGATAGGGAAAATGTTGGGAACTCTGTTTGTGTCCTTTTAACTTAAGGAGTGGGATGTGAAAATTATTTGCAGGTTGGTAGGACTTCCTTTGGCTGAAACGCCAGATCCTTCAGGATGCCCATGAGAGCTATACTCCGAGAAGCCATGCTTCCAGACCTTCTCTACATAGACCTGGGTGGCATTTCAAGGGGGGCCAGTTTTAAGGCTAGCTAACACCTGTTCGAAAAACATCATGCATCAGAAGTCCCAAAAACGTTGACTGCCATAATTTAAATCTGTGTGGGAAATACGGAAAATGCATTCTGATAATATAAATTCTTTAAGTTGGTGAGAAATTTATTTCAATATACACCATGGGG
Organism: Schistocerca serialis cubense; assembly: GCF_023864345.2. Lineage (NCBI taxonomy): Eukaryota > Metazoa > Arthropoda > Insecta > Orthoptera > Acrididae > Schistocerca > Schistocerca serialis. The sequence continues at coordinate 602,632,566 of NC_064644.1, read as the reverse complement.
TGACTCCTCAGAACCTTTAACTACGAATCGCGCCTGCGGTGGACAAAATGTATACAAGAAGATTGCATAACAGATGCAACAATATACACTCCTGGAAATTGAAATAAGAACACCGTGAATTCATTGTCCCAGGAAGGGGAAACTTTATTGACACATTCCTGGGGTCAGATACATCACATGATCACACTGACAGAACCACAGGCACATAGACACAGGCAACAGAGCATGCACAGTGTCGGCACTAGTACAGTGTATATCCACCTTTCGCAGCAATGCAGGCTGCTATTCTCCCATGGAGACGATCGTAGAGATGCTGGATGTAGTCTTGTGGAACAGCTTGCCATGCCATTTCCACCTGGTGCCTCAGTTGGACCAGCGTTCGTGCTGGACTTGCAGACCGCGTGAGACGGCGCTTCATCCAGTCCCAAACATGCACAATAGGGGACAGATCTGGAGATCTTGCTGGCCAGGGTAGTTGACTTACACCTTCTAGAGCACGTTGGGTGGCACGGGATACATGCGGACGTGCATTGTCCTGTTGGAACAGCAAGATCCCTTGCCGGTCTAGGAATGGTAGAATGATGGGTTCGATGACGGTTTGGATGTACCGTGCACTATTCAGTGTCCCCTCGACGATCACCAGTGGTGTACGACCAGTGTAGGAGATCGCTCCCCACACCATGATGCCGGGTGTTGGCTCTGTGTGCCTCGGTCGTATGCAGTCCTGATTGTGGCGCTCACCTGCACGGCGCCAAACACGCATACGACCATCATTGGCACCAAGGCAGAAGCGACTCTCATCGCTGAAGACGACACGTCTCCATTCGTCCCTCCATTCACGCCTGTCGCGACACCACTGGAGGCGGGCTGCACGATGTTGGGGCGTGAGCGAAGACGGCCTAACGGTGGGCGGGATCGTAGCCCAGCTTCATGGAGACGGTTGCGAATGGTCCTCGCCGATACCCCAGGAGCAACAGTGTCCCTAATTTGCTGGGAAGTGGCGGTGCGGTCCCCTACGGCACTGCGTAGGATCCTACGGTCTTGGCGTGCATCCGTCCGTCGCTGCGGTCCGGTCCCAGGTCGACGGGCACGTGCACCTTCCGCCGACCACTGGCGACAACATCGATGTACTGTGGAGACCTCACGCGCCACGTGTTGAGCAATTCGGCACTACGTCCACCCGGCCTCCCGCATGCCCACTATACGCCCTCGCTCAAAGTCCGTCAACTGCACATACGGTTCACGTCCACGCTGTCGCGGCATGCTACCAGTGTTAAAGACTGCGATGGAGCTCCGTATGCCACGGCAAACTGGCTGACACTGACGGCGGCGGTGCACAAATGCTGCGCAGCTAGCGCCATTCGACGGCCAACACCGCGGTTCCTGGTGTGTCCGCTGTGCCGTGCGTGTGATCATTGCTTGTACAGCCCTCTCGCAGTGTCCGGAGCAAGTATGGTGGGTCTGACACACCGGTGTCAATGTGTTCTTTTTTCCATTTCCAGGAGTGTAGATAGTGAATAACATTAACAGTATAAACAGAAACAGAAAAAAGAAATATATTACTTTACATTATTATGGTACCATATTGGACAGAATACATGATAATTTTTGTAAAACTAATGTAGAAATTGGATTCTGCACAAACGACAAAGTAGGGAGAATAGTTTGACACACCACCGACAAAACAAAACCATCTACATCCTCATGGATTTATAAAATCAAATGTGAAAATTTCTATGTTGGGTGAACAGGTAGATGTTTCTCCACCAGATTTAGAGGGCACACTAACATAAGTGAGAATTGTAAATCTTCTTTTAGTGCACATGTACGAAACTACGGTCATAAAACCAGCAGCTTGAGGAATCTTTAAAGGTACTACATAGGGCAGAGAAAGGCAGATTATTGGATGCTCTAGAAAAAATTGAATTTTATAGCGCATTGGAAGAACAACCACGGTACATGTTCAATCAACAAACAGACCTCAGAAATAAAAATTTTCTCAGTTGTTTTAGACATATACCCGAACGTATTATATTGCACCTTTGCAGATGTGTCAGTTTGACATGATATTTACAGGTCACTTAAAATTTCAATATGTGAAATGGAACATTGACTAATTTTGCTCACTAGTTGTTCTTTGATGTGCATGTTGCATTTTTATCTGTACTTAATGTAAACCTGCATGTCAAAATCTTGTAAGTATATGAATGTCAAAGAACTACAAAACTGGTTGCACAAACTGTTAATCCCATTTTTCATTGTTCTCATTACATTGTGTTATGTTCATAGGGGGCTGAAAAAGGCGTAATGCCAAAATTGCAATTGTAAAATAAAACACTAACAGCTGAAAGCAAGATGACACCATTTTAAATATGCATATGACAAGAAATTAATTATCATTGTTGTGGTGGTGTCAAAGTTTTGAAGAGAAGAGATAATTACAGCAAAAAAATTATGAATGTAGGCCGTCAAATGAATTATTTTGCACCATGGGTTTTTGAATGTGTCTTGCAACATTACACATTATTACAAGGGCCACCAATTTAAGTTTTATGAAACCAAAGAAAGATGTTTTTTACAAATTATTGTATTGTTTCTCAGAACTTTTGCATATATGTTTTTTACAAATTATTGTATTGTTTCTCAGAACTTTTGCATATATTTGGACCAATACTACAGACATTTCTTCCATTCTGATGTTGGTCCCTCAAGACAGTAGTTCACTGTTCACACATCTTTTGTTTGAGAGGCAAAGAGAGAAAGTTGTTGAGAATGTATCTGATGCATATAGGCAATCAGCCATTAATTCAATATTTTTCTCCATCAAATAATTGATTGTTTTATATGCCGTCTTACAGTTGACATTGTCACGTTAAAAATGTTGCGCAGTTTTGAATGTTTTTCCCGATCATTGACTGCTTGCTCACGAACAGATTGCTTGTGAACTACTTAGCAACGTTAACTATTCTTAGATCCTCTAAAACGAATGGCTGTTACATCTCCAATGCAACTAAAGAAACAGGTGAATTTTTTTTTCATGGAAGAGCTTAGTGAATCATCCTCTTTTATTGGTTTCAGCTAATCTTGGAACACCAAAACAGTTGTTTGTTGCTCTGTTTCTGGCTTGTATGAATTTGTCAAAGTTTTCTTTTGTTGTGTACGGATTTTACATTTCTTCAGTGAAATATTTTTGAGGATTACTTGATACTGATAGAATCCAACCTGTTTTTGAGCTTTGCTGAAATTGTCTTCAGTCATGTTGCACACAGCATTTGTTTTTGTTGTGGTCTTCAGTCCTGAGACTGGTTTGATGCAGCTCTCCATGCTACTCTATCCTGTGCAAGCTGCTTCATCTCCCAGTACGTACTGCAGCCTACACCCTTCTGAATCTGCTTAGTGTATTCATCTCTTGGTCTCCCTCTACGATTTTTACCCTCCATGCTGCCCTCCAGTACTAAATTGATGATCCCTTGATGCCTGAGAACATTTCGTAGCAACTGATCCCTTCTTCTAGTCAAGTTGTGCCACAAACTCCTCTCCTCCCCAATTGTATTCAATACCTCCTCATTAGTTATGTGATCTACTCATCTATCTTTAGCATTCTTCTGTAGCACCACATTTCGAAAGCTTCTATTCTCTTCTTGTCCAAACTATTTATCGTCCATGTTTCACTTCCATACATGGCTACACTCCATACAAATTACTTTCAGATACGACTTCCTGACACTTAAATCTATACTCGATGTCAACAAATTTCTCTTCTTCAGAAACGCTTTCCTTGCCATTGCCAGTCTACATTTTATATCCTCTCTACTTCGACCATCATCAGTTATTTTGCTCCCCAAATAGCAAAACTCCTTTACTACTTTAAGTGTCTCATTTCCTAATCTAATTCCCTCAGCATCACCTGACTTAATTCGACTACATTCCGTTATACTCATTTTGCTTCTGTTGATGTTCATCTTATACCCTCCTTTCAAGATACTGTCCATTCCATTCAACTGCTCTTCCAAGTCCTTTGCTGTCTCTGGCAGAATTACAATGCCATCGGCGAACCATAAAGTTTTTATTTCTTCTCCATGGATTTTAATACCCATTCCAAATTTTTCTTTTGTTTCCTTTATTGCTTGCTCAATATACAGGTTGAATAACATCGGGGATAGGCTACATCCCTGTCTCACTCCCTTCTCCTTTCATGCCCCTCAACCCTTATAACTGCCATCTGGTTTCTGTACAAATTGTAAATAGCCTGTATTTTACTCCCTGTATTTTACCCCTGCCACCTTCAGACTTTGAAAGAGAGTATTCCAGTCAACATTGTCAAAAGCTTACATAGCATTTATAATTGCTGAAATAGCAATTGACTTTGGTTGACCTGGACAAAACTCATCACTAGTGGAAGCAGGACTGCAACAAAATTCTGTAAACCCATTATAAACAGATTTTTTGAAAATGACAGATCACAAAAAGTTGAACAAATGGATTTAACCAATGACTGTCTTTTATCACCCTGTCCCTAATACTTGGATATGTGCTGTGACACTATTCCACCGGCATACTACACTTCAAGTATTCTGCCAACAGCATCTGCATGGGCCAGCCACCAGAGGCTGCCTACAGTGGGCCACGTAACTTGTGCACATGGCACAGCATCTGTCATGTCATCTAGTCGAGCCCTCCTCTTTATAAGTGTAGGCAGCAGGCTCTCCCTCTCATATTGTGCTCATGCTTATTGTCAGTAACTGCTTGTATCAGTACGTGGATTAGTTCTGTGTTTGTCTCTCATGTTCTCAACTGTTGTTCGCTTGTATGTGGAAGAAGAATAGACTTTGGCTCATTGGGGCTGTGCTGTTGTTTGTGTCTTACACTACCACACAATTGGCGAAAAGTGTGGTATTTACTTCCATGTGCTCAGTCTATTTGGTCGTTCCTTCTGTACTTCTTTCCATGGAGGCAGTGTGCCAATCTCTCCTCGAACTCGTTGGCCACATTCCACTCTGTCAACATGCCTGCCGCCCTTTACCCCTTATGACAACACATCTTAAGACTGGGAGGCTAATGAGAAGTGGCTTCAACAACACTTCTTCACCTTAGTGTCAATAATGTAAACACTTGTAAGACTTTGTTCCTTTTATGGATTTCTTCTTGGAATTACCAGTTATTGTGCCATTTAGCCCCACTCCAGAAATCTGTGTCGAATTGTTCTAGAAAATGTATAAGTTGTCAGATTACCATCATAAATTTGTGCATTCATTGCAGTGTATGTAGAGTTCTATCGTGGTCATACACAGGCCTTCCAGTCATACAGGGCTTGGGTAGCCAAACTTCATTGTCTGCATGCAAATGTCAGTTTGTTACCAATGCTCATCATGGTTCTGCTGTCCGTGATGTCATCATTCGGTTGGCTTCTCACAAGGATGTGCATCAGTATGTGCTACAATGCAAGAATCCATCTTTGCCAGAAGTGTTAAATATTACTCTCTTTCGGGGGTATCTCGTGTTGCTGGTGATCAGATTGAGGCCTGGTGTGACATTGTTGCAGTGACTCCTGTTTCTGGTCTTTGGAAGTCCGTCAGTTCTCAACAGGGAGCCGTAAAAACATGGCCTCTGCACCACACTGGAGAGTGACTTGTCAATCACAGCACTTCCATCTTGGGAATAATGTTCCGTGCAACACGACAGGGGTGCGTGCTCTAAGCGCTGGGCGACTTGAAGCAACTATAGGACTAAAAGACATATCATTGTGTTTTGTTCCAACCCCCAATGCGAATGTGGACATGGATGTTAATTGTGTCTCTCCAGTGCTTATGAATCATAACAAACTGGTTATGGAAGTGGGAGTGATGAACAAAGTGTTCAGACTGCAGGTGGACATGAGTGCAGCAGTGACTTTACTGAACTCAACCAATTTCATGGATATAGGATCTCTGGAATTGTCTTCGGTTACTTGATGTTCCGTGGGTTACAACAAGCAGTGTATTCCAATTTTGGGGCAATTTACAACTTCCCCCAGGCGTAAATCTGTGTTTCCTTGACTTTTTTTTGTAGTGGATAACACTGTCACCAATAATTTGCTTGGTTTGGATGCTTTCAGTGCTTTTGGTTTTTCCATTTTGGATATGGTGCACCTCGTGTCTGAGCAGGTCCTTAACCAGGAATTCTTCTGTGTTGTCGTTTCTTTTCTCAGATGAAATAGGTTGTGTCACAAATTTTGCAGCCCACATTACCCTGAAACCTGTGGTGCTTTTTCTGTGCACACCTTATTTCGGTGGCTTTGCACGGTCAAGTGAAATCAGAAATGGACAGGTTGAGGTCGTTGTGGGTCATACAGCTTACTATGTAGGGTGAGTCGTCTACCTCTGCTGCCCCCCCACCCCCACCCCCCTTCTTCGTGGATGTTAAAATCTATCTGGTTAGCTTCACTTCTGCGGCAACTTTAAAGTTTCAGTAAATTCTCAATCTATCATTTGCCCGTCCAGATGAGTTATTGGCTAAATTCACTGTGGCCAGTTTTCTCCAAAATTTATTTATCTGAAGCCCATTTACAGATTCCATTGAATGAGGATTTTAAATGACTCTTTGTGATTTATGTGCACTTCTGGTTGTACTAATATTATCACCTTGCATTTGGTCTGACCAGTGCCCCGGCTAAATTCCCCCCCCCCCCCCCCTCCCCCGCCCCTCCTCCCTCCCTCGCCCCCGATGACACTGCTTCCGATGGGCATGACGTCACAGACGTCACACCAGTTTCATTTGGTTCATTTGAGTAGTTGTCAGCAGGCTTATGCGCATACACAGTTGAGTCGCGTATGTGATGTGCAGTACCTTCTCCTGCTTCTAGCTACTTGAAGTGTGGCTGTTACCTGTATCCAAGGTAACTAGACAGGAGCCATATAAGCAATAGCAACAAGCAGCCAGATGCTACCCGGAAACATTTTTCTAGCATGCCCAAGCTACCAGATTTGCACTTGCGCAGAGCAGTCCGAGTTGTAGTGGTGAGTGGTAGTCTCCACGTGAACCGTGTTTACATTTTGTGATTTTGCTGTTTCCTCTTGGTTTATAGCTCTCAACTCAAATGAAAACAAAATGGATTTCTGTGGCCAGGAGCTATGAAGCGAATTAAAATACATTCACATTCTCAAGGAAGGCTAAAATATGGTATTAGTTTCAGTTTTCTGATTTTTATTTCATTTCCAGGTTTTTGGCAGTTGGGCATTAATTGCCTTGCAGAACACTGAAATTATTTTCGTCGATTTGATACAAAACTTTGGCTTTAATTAATCTTTTCCACAGAGACAGTCAATTTATTTGAAACACTATTGAATAGTGTCAGATGTTTGAGGAATTTCAAGTGCATGTTGTTATCGTTTGGAACGTGTGGCATTATGCCATAATAAAGAACTACACATGTGGTAATACATTGGTACTCCAAGAAAATTTGTATCCTGAAAACCACTCTGAAAAGTTTAATATCAGCTTGTGGCCTATGTCTTCGTGAATCTGGATATATGAAAAAAGCTCTTTAAGTTGAATTATGCATTTTATTAGGGTTTACGAAATTCCGATGCTCTTGAAGTATCCTCTGATGTCCTGTTTCGTCTGTGACATAATTTAAGGTCTCCTAATGCTATGTATGTACGAAAATACAGTGTACCTACATCATCATAGCTGCGGAGGCACAGTAATGCTGTTTTGTGGCGCTCTCTGACAACTGCTGAATCGTGGGAAAATATTGCAATCGGTTTTTTGAAAAGAGTTACTTTCAAAGTACATTTCATTTTACGCAATATGAGTTATGTTACGTGTGCGAACATGCTTTGAATTTCTTAAATCACAGAGCATTTGATTCTCATTTAAAGCTTAACTCTTTGAGGGCCAGCCACTTAGAAGAATTTCGAACCCAGAAGATCATTTACGAGGTGCATTCAAGTTCTAAGGCCTCCGATTTTCTTCTCCGGACTGGAAAGAGATAGAAACATGCGCATTGTTTTAAAATGAGGTCGCGTTAATTGTCAATACGTCCCAGAGATGGCAGCACCGTACGGCAGATGGAATTTTACCGCCAGCGGCGAGAATGAGAACTGTTTTAAAGACTTAAAATGGCGACATTTTCCTTACTTGAACAGTGTGCAGTCATTCGTTTTCTGAATCTGCGTGGTGTGAAACCAATTGAAATTCATCGACAGTTGAAGGAGACATGTGGTGATGGAGTTATGGATGTGTCGAAAGTGCGTTCGTGGGTGCGACAGTTTAATGAAGGCAGAACATCGTGTGACAACAAACCGAAACAACCTCGGGCTCGCACAAGCCGGTCTGACGACATGATCGAGAAAGTGGAGAGAATTGTTTTGGGGGATCGCCGAATGACTGTTGAACAGATCACCTCCAGAGTTGGCATTTCTGTGGGTTCTGTGCACACAATCCTGCATGATGACCTGAAATGCGAAAAGTGTCATCCAGGTGGGTGCCACGAATGCTGACGGATGACCACATGGCTGCCCTTGTGGCATGTTTCCAAGTAATGTTGGCGCACAACGACAGCATGAATGGGACTTTCTTTTCGTCGGTTGTGACAATGGATGAGACGTGGATGCCATTTTCCAATCCAGAAACAAAGCGCCAGTCAGCTCAATGGAAGCACACAGATTCAACGCCACCAAAAAAATTTCGGGTAACCACCAGTGCTGAAAAAATGATGGTGTCCATGTTCTGGGAGAGCGAGGGCGTAATCCTTACCCATTGCGTTCCAAAGGGCACTACGGTAACAGGTGCATCCTACGAAAATGTTTTGAAGAACAAATTCCTTCCTGCACTGCAACAAAACTGTCCAGGAAGGGCTGCGCGTGTGCTGTTTCACCAAGACAACGCACCCACACATCGTACATCATTACTTAAAATTTTACTAGCACATTTGTGCGATGTATCAAAGTGCAACACATGCACAAAAGACAAATATTGTATGTGAAAGCTTAGTTTTTCTTGTAGCTACACTATGTACATTAATTTATATCATTAACTTTTCCTATTGTATGTTCCGAATCACATCATTTATTTGGGACACACATTCTGAAAGACGAAAACCGAATTTCGGAAATGGTTTTCTGCTGTTATGTTTACTTGTTGAGGTCTGAAGCGGATTTGCTAGCCTAGTTAACTACGGGGCCTGGAAAACAGCAGATGTAGTTTATAATTTAGTCAGCACAACACTATTTCTCTTCAACTAGACAAGGTATAAACAGCTTCATTCTAAAATTTCTACTTATCCTTCACTGTACAAAAGCCACTCCGTCAATATTAGCCAAATTTTTTAAAAACGAGATGAAACCTGACAGCCCAAGCACATTTCGGTACTGGCTGAATTTACATGGGAGCGAAAATTGATTGTGGAATTGGAAAACCGGCAGCCAGGAGGGGATTTCCAGAATCGATTTTGAAGTGTTCACATGACCACCCAGAAGCGATAGTAGGAGACCAGTTTACGAAATTTTGAGTGCCCCATCTAAACGCAATGAATATCTGCTACCATCGGCTGGTGAGATCACGTATCATGAGCTATGATTGGCTTACAAAAGCGCATTGCGATCTCGATTTAAATGCTTTGGAAACTAATGTTCTGTGTTTGGTGAAATTCGAGTATATACGTTCGTAATACGAAAATATGCAGCATACATGTTGCTGCAAATCAAATATCTTTCGAAAACAAATTCTTTTGTGGGGTTCATTTTCTAAAGGGGTGGGAGGTTCTACACAAGGGTATAAAACCTTGAGCATTCAAAGCATTGATAAGCTTTCTGATTCTGAGGAAAAGTATACTCTCACTTAACACACAAAAAGTGTATTTTCATCTGGGAGAAAGTGTACTTTTTAACCGGGAAAAATCCAGAAATTCTTTTTCGTTGTCAACGTACATGTTCCATAGATCATTTGAATGGTTCCTTTATCAGAATGATGTGGAACGAATCAGTTTCCAGGATATAACATTCCTTCCTGGATTTTTCCATTGTTTGAGTTTCCAGGATATATTATACATGATTAGTGGATCCCAGTTTTTAGGTAGAAATATATCAGTGGAATAGGAGGAGATGTTAAGGAGAAATGATTTTAAATTAGATGTAAAACTTGCTTTGCTACTATCAGACATTTTATGTTATTCGGCAAATGACCAATAATATTTGTTGCTGCATATTGCATTCCCTTCTAAGACACCGACAACTTTAACAATGGGTAATGAAGGTCATTTTTCCCTCTAGTGTTGTAGGTATGGACATCACTGTTCTTCTCAAATTGTGATGGATTATTTATGATGTATTTCCTTAGTGCGTATATGTATTGTGACGGCACTTTCTCATGTCTACATCAATTGTTGGTATTTTTTCAAACTTCGAGGAGTCCATTTTCAGAGAGCTACTTAATAATTCTTTGGAAATATCATTTAGCAACTCTTCTGTTGTGTTCTCCCTAGTGGGATTTATGGTAACATTATTACTGTTTGCAAAAAGTGGCAGTTTTGCTTGTGGAAGGTAATTCATGTATGTAAGGAATGGGAGTGAACCCAGATTTGAACCCTGTGGGACTCTCTTTGTGATTCCTTTTTTTTTTTTCCCAAATCACTAAAATTTTTACCTTTCCAACATTGAATTATTCAGCACAACCATTTGCATTCGTTCAAAACCAGCTGTGCATATAGCTATCAATTCCATAAAACTTGAGTGTTTCTAAGAGAGTAATATGATCTACACAATCAGACTTCTTGGAAAGATTACAAAAATAACAACTGGCTATATACAGTTATTTAAGGTTGTACTGTTTGATGAGTAAATGTATAAATAGCATTGCTTTAAGTGTACTACTCCTCTTTAGTACATCGCCTTCTCGAATAGTTGGAAAAAGTAGTCAGTAAAGAAACTGAACAATAATTTTTTTAACTCTGTATTGTCACTTTTCTTATAAAGTGGTTTAACAATTGCATTGTTAAGCTTTGACATTGTTTATTAAGTTGGAGCAACTACTCAGAGTTCTGTTTGAAATTCCAGCAACCCAACCCAAAATGTTTTTTTTTTTTTTTTTTTAAGTGTTTATAATTTTATTAATTACAGTGAAGGATGTTGGTACTACTTCTAATTGCTTGTAGTTTTGTGGAATGACATTTTTAATATATTCTCTCACTTCTTCAAATGAACCATTTAATCCTGTATTTGCTTCTACATTCAGAAAGTGGTTGTTAAAAGTACTGGCAGCTTGTGAATTATCAGCCACAACATTGTCATTTAGTTCAATTGTTATGGAATCTTGTACACTGACTGACTGTCAGTCATGTTTCCCATTTCACAATGTCCAATATGGTTTTAATCTTGTTATCTGTGTTATTTATTTCTGTCTGGACATGCATACTTCTGGAGACTATAATGACTTTCCTTAAAATATTACAGTATGTTTTTGTAGTATGCAAGTAATGTCAGATCTTGATTTACTCTGGCCTTTAAACAAATTTCTCTCTTCCTCCTGTTAAGATTTTAATGCTCTAAGTTATCCTTGGATTACTTGTGTGTATTTTTAAATGGATGTTCTGGATGATTTTTTAGGGAAGCGACTTTAAAAAATTGACACAAATTTGCTATGAAATATATTGAATTTGACATTAGCATCTCTTTCTACTTATACCTCATCCCTCAGCAGTCCTTTCAGCTTACTCTTAAAACATTGTATCCTGTTCTTCAGTAGCGCTACAGCCCTTGGTGAGCCTTGGCTTCTTCAACAATCTTCCTCCACACTTCTCAGTTATTTGCTGCTGTTTTCCGCCTCCGGACTCCCATACTGGTAAGATCCATTATTATGTCGTCAATCCATCTTCTTCTAGGTCTCCCTTTTTGCCTAGCTGAATGGATTGCACTTTTCATCATTTTCTTTGTAATTCTATCCTCTGCTATTCTCTGAAAGTGTGCTAGCTGTGATTTCACAAATTTTACTTTGCCCCTACCTTGAATGAACTCTTAAATTTTGGCATTGTAGTGTATTCTCCAGCCTTCTTCCTCCCTTATTGGCCCATAGGTTTTGCATATTATTTTCCGCTCAGTGGTTCTTAGTGCGTTTTTATCATGTTCTGTCAACCTCCATACCTCTGAACCATATGTGATGACTGGACAGATTAGGGAATTATATATTAGCAGTTTTGTTTTTCTTGTAAAAAGGCTATTTCCGAAAAGTTGCATATTTGCAAAGTAAGCTCTGTTTCCAGCTTGTATTCTTTCCCCTATAACCTTTCCAATACTGTTATCATTTGTTATTAGGGCTCCCAAGTAGTTAAAAGAGGACACACCTTTGAAGCATTTCTCATTGATGTTTAGGTTTTTAGGGGTTCTTCTGGCCTCAGATTGTGACATTGCCATATATTTCGTTTTGTTTTCATTTACTATGTGGCCAATTTTTAAGGCTTCTATTTCCATTGCCTGGCATGTTTCTTGGAGTGTATAGATATTTCTTCCTACTATAGCAACGTCATCAGTGTATGCACATATCTGCCTAGTTTTCTTAAATATCGTGCCTTTTTTGTTGATTTTATTTAGTACACTATGCAAGGCTATATTGAATAGGACAGTGGAGAGACTATCACCTTGCTCCATGCCTTTAATAAAGTCAAAGCTTTCACTTGTTCTGCTAAGGACCTTTACTTTTTGCTCTTGTCTCTGTCATTGTCATTCTGGTCAGTCTTATTAGTTTAGCACATATACCAACTTCTTCCAGTACTCTGTATAGTTCTTGCCAATTTATGCTGTCAAAGGCATGTTTGAAGTCGATGAATAGGAAATGCAGATCTATATCGTATTCATAGAACTTTTCCATCATTTTTCTTATCACAAATATTTGATCAGTTGTTCCTTTGTCTGGTCGAAAGCCACACTGGTATTCCCCTAGTATGCCTTCTGTACACTTCTTTATCCTTTTGTTTAATATACTTGTGAAGATCTTATAAGCTGTGCTTATGAGTGTTAAACCTCTATAGTTTTCACGTGCTGTTGTGTCCCCTATCTTATAAATGGGGATTATTGTTCCAGTTTTCCAATTATCTATCATAGTTTCCGTTTCCCATATATCTGATATTAATGTGCGCAGTTTCTTTATTACAGCCTCACCATCAGTTTTTATTAATTCAGCGATTATGCTGTCATCCCCAGGGACTCGATTGTTTTTTGACCTACGCACAGCCTGGGAGACCTCTTGCAGCGTTAAATGATAATTAAATCAAGACCCTAAGCTGTCAACAGGTGTTGATATACATCAACGGGGACAGTTGTAAATGTGTGCCCCAACTGGGATCGGAACCCGGGATCTCCTGCTTATTTGACAGACACACTATCTATCTGAGCCACCGAGGGCACGGAGGATAGCGCGTTGCCCTACTATTTTGCTACGCATGAGTTGGAAAATTGACTATTGCAATTAGATTGATGCACCAAAATAATAATTCAGTTTATTTTTCCTGTCCGTATTGTTTAAGAAATCTACGATGAAATCTCCGTGCACTTCTAACTGTTTCTTCTTGTCTGACAGGTAGCTAAATAATGTATTTCGATTTCTCATAAATAGCTGTAAGTTTCTTAGAGGGGATCTGTAGACAGTTACAATTATCAGAGAAGTATGCAGCAGTAACAACTCACAAGCCCATGCTTCTAGGTTCTGATCAACACAAAAACGGTTCTTTCAAAATTTTTGACTCTGTGTCCAACTTTTATGTTTCAACTTCTCCTTTATCCATGTTAACTCTACACGAAAATGATATAAGTCTATAATCCTTGATAACTTCTCTATCCCTGTGTTTAGATGGTGTTTGGAGAGGCCCGGTTTACTACATTGTACAGGTTGGAATTGGTTGAGCTCGTTCATCATTGTTTGATTGACTTGTGTGATGATGATTTGGCTATAACTAAAACAAATGTGACCAATCTCTGCATAAATCACACGGCGTCTGTTTGTATGCAGTAACAGAGCTGAGATACCCATTGGATTGTGGAGGTCAAGGAATTACATATAGAAAAAGTATTATTATTATTATTACTATTACGAATTTATTTTCAAAGAACAATTTGACCATGTAAGCTGCAGGTTCTTCCCTAGTTTCCAATACGCATTCCGATCGCTTAGTTTACGTGAGACATACCAGTACATGAACTTTGTACTTGGTGACCACTGAAATGAAACTCCAATGTAACTTTTATTTCTTTAAATAAATTTTGTTATTTTGTCTTAGTTGTTAATGATTTAAATCTTCATTTTACAATCATAAATTACTCTTTCTATACATATTTTAATGTCAGAAACTCAGCAATGGAAACTTGCAGCATGTCTGCCATTAACATTCCAAGATTAGGGTGTATATTAAGTCCGGGAACACTTTCAATTATTTATTGCACAAGAACCAAACATTGTACAGATATCATACATAATATCATTTTGAAGAGAAACCCTGAAAGTTTTTTTTTCCATGTATACCACCACAGCGTAGTTTGGTAATTTGCCAATAGCGCTAGTTGCAAACATGGCGAGTTAGGTGCGGAGTGAGCTTTCTGTGTGTTGGAGTTCGACAAAAACACCAGATCTCTCTCTGAGTGACTTTTTTCTGTGGGAACACATTAAAGGTCTTGTGGAAGTACTGCTTCTACCAAGTGATGTAGCAGAGCTCGAGGAGAGAATACGGGAAGTGACTGCCACAGTCGACGATGCCATGCTGGGATGGGTATGGCCAGAATTCGATTACCATATTGACATCTGCCAGGTCACTCATGGTTCGCATATCGAATGTTTTCAGAGTTTCTGTTCATAATGCAATATGTACGACATCTGAACGATGTTTAGTTCTTGTGCAATAAATAATTAAAAGTGTTCGCGGACTTTATGTACCCCCTGTACATCCATCGCCTCTGAGATCTCAAACAGAAATAGTTTAGTACCTTTGTTAATTCCACAAATCATACTGGCTCAGAATACTTCAGAGCGTGACACCGATTATTAGTGTTCGGACTCAAAGTAGTATGTAACTTGACTCCAACCTAAAAAATGTGCCCCTCTGATTCCAATATAATAGGGATATTGTTTTGTGTGCTTGTGGGCTCCCTTACATTTTCTGCAAGGTGCTCAGCTAATCTTTTCTTTCTCCTCCACCCATCCCTCCACGAGTAGGTCCCCAAGAATGTTCCTTGTTTGGCTCCTTTACACTGTGTCCACCATCTGGTTTTGGCTACGGATGCATCTCACTATCTACTTGGAGACATTCTTGCACATCTATATGAGGATGATTCTTAACATCAAATAGCTTAAGTGTCAAAAATGTTCATCTCTGCTCAGCAGTGTTACTCTCAAATTGAAAAGCAAGCACTCGTTATTGTCTACACCCTCAATAAGTTTCATGTCTTCTTCTATGGATCTAAGCTACACCTTATTACTAACAATGAGCCCTTGGTTTCATTGTTTAATCCTTCTACTTCTTTGCCTGTCACAGTAGTACATCACCCCCAGGGTGGGGCCTCGTTTCTGTCTTACTACACGTATGAAATAAATTTTCAGCCTGTCCAATGCTGATGCGTTATTCCAGCTTCCAGTGTGATCCTACTTTTGAACTGGATGCTCTTTGTTTCCACTTACATGTTGGGGCGCAACATACAGTAGATGGGTTTCCTGTTATAAGTTTCTGGATCGCAGCTACTGTTCCTGCCAATCTGGTTTTGCATCATGTCATTCACCTCATTCAGCATGATTGACCAGGCAATCCACCATGCGGGTTTCTGATCCTTTGTGTAACTATTTTGCCATACGTCATTACCTTTTGCTATTTGATGGTGTTCTCTTAGCTACAAACAGGCTGTCACCAAAGGTCATGATCCAGGTCGCTCTATGCCAAGATGTGCTCCAACTCCTACATCAGGAACATTGGGGGATGTTGTGGACAAAGTAATTGGCCCATCGGCATGTGTTTTGGCCTAGTATTGACGGCGATGTACATCTTGTCACGTACTGCTCTGTGCGCTACCCCCGTGGGTGACCATGTCTCTGTGGCCCATGAGAACACATCCATGTTGATTTTAAAAGACCCTTCCTAAATTCTTACTAGTTATTGGTTCTCAATGCTTTCTGTAAATTTCTGTATGTTATCCGCTATCTTTCAACTTCAGCTGTGCCTATGATTCAGGACCAGTCCAAAATTTTTTGTATTGAAGAATTGTCTTACACATTTGTGACAGATAACAGTCCACGTTTCGTGTCTCAGACCTTCCACGATTTCTGCACCCATCAAGGCATTCACCACGTGACTGCTCCTTCTTTTCACCCCTAATGTAACGTTGAGGCAGAATGTCTTGTCTGTATGTTCAGTGTTCAAATGAAGAAGTTTGTCACCGACTTGTCCACAGACAACTCCTTGACATGCTAGAATTCCTTCAGATATATGCTGATGGGGGATCGGAGTCTGGTCAAGGCGCTCTGTGGTCATCAGCTCTGCACCCTCCTCCTTCATCTTCTCGTGCAACCACACCAATGCCCATTAGTGCAACCCTCGTCACAGTTCACTTCTGGTTCTGTTGTCTGGGCTTGGAGGTTCTGTTTCTGATCCTGGTCCATAGCTGCTGATGCCACCATTCCTGTATACTGTGCATTGCTGATGAGCTTACGGCATGCGACCGTGACCATCTGCATCCTCGCACTAGTGTGTGGGTCGTAGGTCTACTGCCGCTGCCTCCGTCTCATCCCTTAACACCTGTCCCGGTCTCGTGGGGCACTCCTGCTGCAAGGGGGACCCACCCTCTTGTGGATGTTGCTGCCTTCTGCCCTCCTCTG
Organism: Schistocerca serialis cubense; assembly: GCF_023864345.2. Lineage (NCBI taxonomy): Eukaryota > Metazoa > Arthropoda > Insecta > Orthoptera > Acrididae > Schistocerca > Schistocerca serialis. The sequence goes on along the minus strand of NC_064644.1, from coordinate 602,615,742 downwards.
GGGTCCAGCGCCTCAATGTGTGCTGCCAGCCCTTCCTGCTATGCTTTGCTATCACCAGTGATTCCACTGCTGACTGGGTCAGTGCCCTCGGATCCTTCAGAACCAGTGCCCCTGGCTGAGCAGCTAGCACGTTTACTGTCTGTACAGTTCCACAATGTTCAGGAACCAGAAGTCAAAATGCAACAAGTGCCTTTACCGTCAGTCTTCTCTTATGGTGCTTTGTGGGGGAGTGGCCAGTGCATGCCTCCATGGTTGGCACCACTTCTGCCCTACTCACTGGTTCTGGCCCAGAATCTTCTTCCGCCACCACTGTCATTGTTCTCATATTGTGTTGGTCGCTATTGTCAGCAATTGCTTGCATCAGTACCTGGAACTGAGATTGTTTCTATGTTTTCTATGTTTGTCCCCCCATTCTCAACTGTTATTATCTTGTCTGTGGAAGGAGAATAAACTTTGGTTCATTGTGGCTGTGCTGTTGTTTGTGTCTTATAGTACAATATGCTGTCAAGCTAGACTTTTACGAAAATTATAAAAAAAGTTATCCATTGAAAACCATCATAAAAATGTAATTTTTCTCACAAGAGAGTTTCTTTAAATGCTCATTACAAAGAAACTACTCTGTGATATGATATTACTGTAACAATAACATATCACATACTAAGTAAATCTCACATCTCAGTACTGCCACATAGTGTTTGGTTGTAAAAACGTAGAAGGTGGCCCTCAAATCTCATATTTAAATAAATTCTTGTAGACAGGAAAGATAACTACAACAATTTTAGTTCATGGTAATTGAAACATTTTCTCATAGTATGTCTGTTTCATGGAGTTCCATTTATGTAGATATGTTTATTGCGTATATATTTTTCTTAACAGTAATCTAGGCTGTCATGGCCGAAGGCAAACAGCATGCATTAGCAATAGGAATTACAACATTATCTACAGAAGACATGTAAGTATTTACCAGTAATGATTGGATCAATAATTCTGCAACGCTTAAAAGTAAGATTAAATTCAGTATTCAGTGTAGAAAATTCATATTTTGTGGCAGTAGTCAGTGTCATTGGAAACAGATTTTTATCTGGAACAAACACTCTCTCTCTCTCTCTCTCTCTCTCTCTCTCTCTCTCTCTCTCTCTCTCTCTGTCTCTCTCTCTCTGTCTCTCTCTCTCTCTCTCTCTCTGTCTCTCTCTCTCTCTCTCTGTCTCTCTGTGTGTGTGTGTGTGTGTGTGTGTGTGTGTGTGTGTGTGTGTGTGTGTGTGTGAGAGAGAGAGAGAGAGAGAGAGAGAGAGAGAGAGAGATCTAATCCTTCTCAATTCATTGAGCTACCTTCTTTCAGCTATCACACTATCTTCATCTGGACAGGCTGTCACCCAGTCTATCCTATACAGCCCTGCTATGCATAGGATCTGCAGATGCTGTGGGAAACAGGAGATACCAAAATACACCGATTAACCTTGCAAGAGTCATTACAGACAGATAACATCTTGCCCTGGTAATTCGCAACAAAGTTTCTGATACCATTTTTTGTGACACCAATCACCATCACTGTAAGCAAATCATTGACTTATAGTCATCCGATGCCACAGACCTCAACAAAAATCAAACCCATTTTCTTTCAGGATAGTAACCACATCTTGTGGTGCCCTCTGATGAGAGATACTGCATTAAAAACCATACTCTCATACCCCAAAGTGGTGGTCTATCACCAGCTTGATATATGCAGTGCCCTAGTGCCTGTGCTTGATACAGTCCTAGTCCTATGTCCCATGGCTGTGGATGACCCGAGTGGAAGACTTACAATAAGGCCTGATTATTGCTTTTTGTTCTCTGTTCTTTCTTCAGGCAGATAAGGGAACAGTACCGGAAGCTAGTTTTGATATAAGGGAAAAACAGTTTTCAAAACGGCTACCTTTATTTTCTTATCTTCCAGATTGTAACTGATTTCAGATTATGTGTTTCCATTAGAAAATGTCCACCATGAGATTGAGCATAAAGGTGACTTTAAGATGGGGCTGTTCACAGAGTAAAATTGACAGGTCTGATGGTAACATCTTGTCTCATACCACTGCATAATTATGACAACTTTAAAGCTGAAAACTGGTTCATGTGTTATTTTTCTCTTAGTGCTTATACCTGCTCTTATTTGATATATAGAAATTTCTGCTAGCTAAATTTCACTGTAGTTAAAATCTTCTGGGTTATTAGGCCGCGTCATGTTTCTTTTAAAATTTTCGACGTTTCGACCCCTCTGCTGGGATCTACCTCAGGATCTTTTGGTGTTCACTACTGCTGGAACACTCACACTAACACACGTAAAATGAGTTCGCCAGTTGGATGTGTGGAAAGGGGGAGTGGCCCTTCAACGGTGGGAGTGCAGGCAGGGGTAAAAGCATTTTGTGAAGTGGTGAAAATATACTTTTCGTGCAGATCACATGCAATGACAGAGGTCATATTGTAGTGAGAAAAACAGTTGTCTGCCTGCCACTATCTCATTGGCAGTGCATAACCAGCAGCTGACAATCTATATCATTTGCATACTGCTGCCAGAAACACGTAAATGCATCACTGGCACCAGTCTAGACTTATACTGTCTCCTGCAGAAATGTAAGAGGGTGCTTTGAAAAGTTCTCAGAACGGAATACAAATAAAGTACTTACATCACTGAAACTTTTTTTATTTTCCGATATAGTCTCCTTGTAGATTTATGCACTTGCTCCAGCGATGTTCCAGTGTCTTGATCCCATCTTGAAAAAGTTTCCTCCAGGTCTGCAGAATAGTTGTGAACTTCAGCTATCAATTCTTCGTTTGAAGTGAATCTTCATCCACCAAGAAAAATTTTCACCATATCTGGTGATTAAGGCCGGTATGGCAACAATTCATACCCTAGTGTAATTTTGCCATGGCAATGTCATGTGTGCAGGTGCACCTTAAGATTCGCAGCACCCATCTTGCAGATAATTTTTTCATTTCTAATTCTTCAATTAAAATGTGGTATACCCTGTCAGATGACATCTGGCAAGCATGAGCAATTTCACGCACTTTCAATTGGCAATCCTTCATGGCCCTTTTATGCACTTCTGCAGTGATTTCTGGAGTAGTGACAGATCTTGGCCAACCACTGTGCGGATCATCATCTAAGCTCTCCTGACCAAATTTAAATTCATTTGTCCACTTGGCAACAGTTGAGTATGAAGGAGCAGAGTCCCCCAGTGTATTCTGGAAATTGGCTTGAATGTCCTTTGCTTTCATGTTTCTTTGTGAAGTGCTTAATCACTGCTCGAATCTCTATTTTTTTTTTTTTTTTTTTTCCTTCTTTGCAAATCACTATGCGAGAACAACAACAGAGCCATGTCACTGCAACAGCTCTCTTCCAAGAGCACAGGCATGGCACGTGTTTACAGACAACGGTCCAATGAATATCACATGAACAACTTATTGCGCAAGTGCTGACCTCTCATGGTGATTCCGAGAACTTTTCAAGCCACCCTCATATGCTATTGTTAAGTATTTGCCCAATTTTAAAGTCAATTTGATCCCAAGTGCAAATGGTTTCAGATAAAGTGCACTTTAAATGTGGTAAATGTTCATAAAAAGTCGAAGTATGCAGTAAAGATCCCCATGATTGGAGCAAGATGAGATTTACTCCCTGTTCGCCACTCCCCTCGCCATACTCGTAATAGTTCTCAGCCAAGCTGGTGTTACCATTCCCCCTCGAAGCCCTCCATAGTGCTGCACTTGAGCAACAGTGAAACTTGGATGGCTGTATCTTCGAGGGTGCAAATCGTATGAAATTACAACAACTAATACGTAAATGAAAGTTCGCAATCATGATTCAGTCCAATTCTTGAACTTTCACTTGTCCTACGATCTAGCACTATCTCTGGGTGCTATCTCCACAGCTGGTCTTTTTGCTATAATTTTTTCTTGCAATAGCAATTGCAGTCAGTTCAATGTGATTTGTTTCATTTGTTTACCATTTACTTTGCGGTTAATTTTCTTTATCATTTCATCTGAATGTAATCATGTTGTAAAGCTGATTAAAAGCTGGTAAGGTTTTCCACTGGTGTTCGGTACCTGAGCAGATACCAAATTTTCCTTAGCAATGCACTTCATAAATCATTGCATTCTTATAAGTAAATGAAATACTGACTTGGGTTCAGAATCGTGTAATTGTTTTTGAAGGACAAGATTTTCGCCTTCAAATGTTACCTTTACATAAAAAGCAGCATAAATTTATGTATACGGTATCCCAACATGTATGAGAACTTCTGTTGCGAATCTAGTCAAATACAACAAAGGTTTGGGAGTTGAAAGAGTTTAATGCTATTTCCTCCTGTATTTTTTAAGTAAAGCATTAGAAATTTGTAGTGCCTAGTTCATAGTTTCTCATGTATCAAACCCTTGTACTAGTGCCACGAGTCAGATGCCACATGATTGATCGAGCAAGATCAATGCTGTATTGAGCACTTCTGCGTATTGGTAAATCTCAAGCCTATTTGAACTAAAGTATTATTCGCTAAGCTCTACCCTTTAGAACAGAACTCTTCTAAGTAAATTTCTGTGAAATCACAATAACAAAAGTCAATCAAATTCTTCTGGGTTTGAGGGTGAAGAGGAAGGGAATTAGGAGTTCATTTAATGGTCTTTGCATTGCACGTTGTCATTGGTGGAAATGGGCATTTCCCATTTGAGTTTCCTTCACTGCTTCCGATTGTTGGAAATCGGCGAATAAGACACGGAGCGGCAACAACAGCATAGCATTGTTTATTAACTGCAGCCGCAGGAATATGTGTGTACAGGCTAGCAAAGCTTTGTTGCGAGAAAGGATCCACCACATTCGTGGTAGTCTCGAGGCAAACGAAATAAAACTGTGTGAACTGCACCTCTTTCTGAGTGGGAAACTGGATGAAGATGACTGGCAGAAGGTCAACAGGTTAACCTTTTAACGAGCCACAAGGTCAAGTGAAAGTACCAGTAGTCGCCAGGTGACAAAGTTCGACAAATTGCAACAGAAAACAACAGATGAAGGACCGATTCTAGACACGCGACGAACAGTGGTGAACCTCTCCAGCCACACCTTGAGCAGTGCAGCCACAAAAATTTTGGCCAAAGGGATGAACTATGCAATCGCACCAGAACTAGTAGTACTGAAAGAGTACATTATTGAATCAGTGGAGGCCTCAGTTAGTCATCTACCACAACCAGAAGCAGAGAAGATTCGACAAGAAACCATATGAGTCTTGGCCCACTCAAAGCCTCTGAAGCAAAACATCAGTAAGGAGAAATGTCATGCCATCAAGAAGCTGAAGAACAACTCTCAGATAGTGGTAATACAGGCAGACAAGGGAAATGCCACCGTAGTGTTGGACGCAGTAGATTACGACAAGCGGATGGAGGATCTTTTGAATGAACCCATTTACCATAAACTTAAGGGAGATCCGATGGCCAAGATAATGAAATCGATGCAAGCGCTGCTGAAGAAAACTAGGATGAAATTTGACTTGAACCGAAGACTCATTCCACAAGTGCCACAGTCGCCAAGAATATATTGTGTACCAAAGATCCACAAAGAAGCCTTTCCATTACGGCCGATAGTGAGTAGTATTAACTCACTGACCTACAAATGTGCGAAAGAATTGGCTCTGAAGCTTAGACGTTTAGTGAGCCATACAGATTCATACGTCAAGGACTCCACCCATTTTATAGCACTTTTGAAAGAAAAGCGTGCATCGGATATGGATCTGATGGTCAGTTTTGATGTGAAGTCTTTGTTCACGAATGTACCCTTGACGAACAACATGAACATCTTAGAGGAACGCACAGCACCTGATATCTGCGAGCTAGTGCGCCACTGTTTGACGACCTCTTATTTCAGGTGGAAAGGGGATTTGTATGAGCAGACGGACGGTGTAGCTATGGGTTCCCTTCTTTTTCCGGCCGCAGCAGGCATTTTTATGCGATAGTTCGAAGAAATAGCACTCCAATCCACACCATTACACTCAGAATGGTGGCTGATGTGTTAATGACACCTTTATCTGGCCACACGGAGAAGAAGAGCTTCAGAAATTTTACGAACATCTCACCCAGCAGCACAGCAAAATTCACTTTACCATGGAGATACAAAAGAATGGGGTATTGCCTTTTCTCGATGTGGAAGTTTACCTAAGCCAGAGGGGAAGCTTGGACACACAGTTTATAGGAAGCCCACCAACACGGACGGGTACCTGCGTGCATCCTCCCACCACCATCCTACGCAAAAGAATTCTGCCCTGCAAACTTTAACTAAGAGAGCCTACAGTATCAGTGATGAACACAACCTGCAAGCTGAACTACAGAATCTCAGGTCCATTTTTGGAGCTAATGGCTACGACATAAGGATGATACACGAAACCATGGCGCTGAAGGAGGAGGGCAACAGGGAAATGCAGAACAAAGCACAGAACACTGTCGTGCTACTGTATGTACGGGGGGTTACTGAACGTCTGGGCAAAATTCTCAGTCAGGCAGGCATTAAGCTGATTTTTCATAGCAACAACAAAATAACAGACATTCTGTGCTCGACGAAGGATGGCATTGACAAGTTTCATGCCGCCGGAGTTTATGAAATCGGGTGCGAATGTGGACTGGTGTATGTAGGTGGGATTGGGCATCCAATAAGCGCAAGGTTAACTGAACACGAGAGATATATCCGCCTCAAACAGTACAACAAATCAGCGGTGGCAGAACATCAGGAGCAGTGCAGAATGGAGATCGAATTTCAAGAGGACCGCGTACTGGCGAAACAGCCATTTACTTTGAGGAGGAAGATTAGAGAGGCTATAGAAATAGCCAAGTGACCCGACAATATGAATAGAGAAGAGGGGTAGTGGCTTCCAGTGTCTTGGCTGCCAGCTGTGACAGCTTTGCAGGAGGACAGCTCTTGCAGAGCAACAGATGCGTGGTAGGTCACAGCTGTGGAGGGTATACAGAGCACTGACGCGGCCTAGTTGATACTAGGCAGTTAGTAAACAACGGTATGCTGTTGTTGCCACTGCGTATCTTATCCGCCAATTTCCACCAATGGCAAGCAGTAAAGGAAACTCCAATGGAAAATGCCCATTTCCGCCAGTGACAACACACAATGCAAAGACCAATAAAATGAACTCCTAATACGCTTCCTCCTCACCCTCACATCCGATGACAGCACTCCTCCATAGTATATAAGTATCCAAGCTAGTGCTCATTCATCAGTTAGCAATACACCCTGAGGAAGGCACCTTCCAACAGTCTCTGAAACGTCAGAATTTTACAGATGACGAGGTGACTTCAAACCCAGAAGAATTTTATTTACTGTGACAGTGACCACGGAAGCCTACGTTTACACCTCAATAACAAAAGTTTTATCTGTAAATGTAAGACGACCAGCATAGTAATCTATTAAACACTGTAAGAACATTTACCTCAGCAGCAATAGTTTAATCTGTGAATATAACACGACACTGTGAATATAGGGAAAAAAAACTTGGCGTGTCATCAGGTAAATACAGTAATACATAATTTCAAAGTAATCTCTAGAGTTCATAGTTTGCAGTTGAGATTATATAATTTTTAGCAGAATACACAAGCCCTCATAATCTCGAGAGCTTGTAGTTTGCAGTTGAGATTATAATTTTTAGCAGAAAATTTTAGCAGATTCCCTGTCTTCCTCAGGTGTGTCGAATACAGAAATCAGTTGCTTGCTGTCTTGATTAAAATAAATGTAAATGTCATGTGACTAGGGCCTCCCGTCGGGTAGACCGTCCGCCGGATGCAAGTCTGTCGATTTGATGCCACTTTGGCGACTTGCGCATTGATGGGGATGAAATGAAGATGATTAGGACAACACAACACCCAGTCCCTGAGCGGATAAAATCTCTGACCCAGCCAGGAATCGAACCCGGGCCCTTAGGATTGGCATTCTGTCACACTGACCCAGGGGTGGACGCTGTCTTGATTACAAATAAACTGTGAACTGGGCAGGTTGTATAGTGCTCATTTACATTAGTCTTTATATTCTAGTGTCAACAATGCTGTTCTGTTGCAAGTCCAGTACTGGGTATTTCTCCTGTCTTTTGAGGTGATTTCTGACAATGTGATTGCAAACTTGATCACTTAAACTAAAGTCTCTGTTGCTGTTGATTGGGCATAACATCGTGTCCTTTAAATCCTCATATGAAAATCTTCATGCACATGATATCCAGTTTATGGAGGCCTGAGGCACCATTTATACGAAATAATTTTAAACAAGTCACCCAAAGTTTCTTCCAGCTGATGTATATGCTGCATATGCATGCTTTAGAACAATTGCAGTGTTTGATATATATCTAAAAACAAAGATGATGTGGCTTACCAAATGAAAGTGCTGGCAAGTCGACAGACACACAAACGAACACAAACATACACACAAAGCTTTCGCAACAAACTGTTGCCTCATCAGGAAAGAGGGAAGGAGAGGGAAAGACGAAAGGATGTGGGTTTCAAGGGAGAGGGTAAGGAGTCATTCCAATCCCGGGAGCGGAAAGACTTACCTTAGGGGGAAAAAAGGACGGGTATACACTCGCGCACACACACACACACATATCCATCCACACATATACAGACACAAGCAGACATATTTAAGTCTTTAAATATGTCTGCTTGTGTCTGTATATGTGTGGATGGATATGTGTGTGTGTGCGAGTGTATACCCGTCCTTTTTTCCCCCTAAGGTAAGTCTTTCCACTCCCGGGATTGGAATGACTCCTTACCCTCTCCCTTAAAACCCACATCCTTTTGTCTTTCCCTCTCCTTCCCTCTTTCCTGATGAGGCAACAGTTTGTTGCGAAAGCTTGAATTTTGTGTGTATGTTTGGGTTCGTTTGTGTGTCTGTCGACCTGCCAGCACTTTCATTTGGTAAGTCACATCATCTTTGTTTTTAGATATATTTTTCCTACGTGGAATGTTTCCCTCTATTATATATATATATATATATATATATATATATATATATATATATATATATATATATATATATATATGTGTGTGTGTGTGTGTGTGTGTGTGTGTGTGTGTGTGAAATATAATTATATCTCCTGTGTATATATTGTATCATTAACTCTTCGTGTCTGTTAATTCTTTTATATCTTTCTTTTTCAGTGCAAAAGTGAACAAAGGCATTGGAGTAGAAAACTATCATTATTTAAATGATGGCCTGTGGCAAATGAAACCTGTAAAATGATGTGTGTTCTGCCTATTTATGTGAACTGCCTTTTAAAAAATGTTGTTGAAAACCAGCTGCGTGTAAATAAATTATTGTTTCTTGCTGCTGTCAGTATTTTTGTTAACAATAAATATTACATCAGTCCTTTATATGTTTACATAATTATGAAAAATGGTAACAGTGTGGAACAGCTAACAGTGTGTAGCTATAACGCCACATTTTTGTACAGTGTGAAGGAACTATCCAGCTTTCAAAAAGGGTGAAAAAAAGTCGTGCTTCTAACTCAATGACCTGTAGGCATATGAAGAAGGCTTACAACACATGGACATGAATGTTCAAGGATTCTCGAGGGCATAAAGTAATGTTGCAGTGACTAGAGTGAAGCAAATGGCTGGAAGTGTTAATAGTTAATTCTGTATATACTTATGAAAGTTTTTAATTGCAATGGATGAGTCAGTTTGCAGGCTACATATGTAAGATTTGTGTGTACGGATAGATGCTGTCCATTTATAGAATACAATTATCATAGTGACTTAAATTTCATAAAAGATAGTGTTTCTACAGTACACATGCTACTAGTTTTTAATGAAGATTTGAATATGGAATAGGAGCAGTTGTCCACAAGAAACAATACTCTTTAGATTAATATTATGGAAAGGATAGTCGATACTCACCATATAATGAAACTGCTGAGTCACAGACAAGCTCAACAGAAAGACTGTCAGAAAATGAGCTTTCAGCCAACAAGGCCTTAGTTAGAGATAGAACATTGTGCAAATACACCACGCAAATGCAACTCATGTGCCTGTGACTGCTGTCTCTGGCTGTTGAGGCCACAGTGCAAAAGTTGCATTAAACTGGTTTTCTTTCAAATATATTCACATTTTTCCACACTGATACGAGCATCAATTTCTCTGTGTGGATCACAAATCCATCAATGTTTCACTGTAACACAGGGACCAAATTAATGACAACACTCCTCCTCTTTCTTCTGATAGTATGGCCTCAGCAGCCAGAGGCTCTGTGTGTGTGTGTGTGTGTGTGTGTTCTATCTTTGATGAAGAACTTGATGGCCAAAAGCTCATTTTCTGGCAGTTTTTTTGTTGTGCCTATCTGTAACTCAGCATCTCCACTATATGGTGGGTAGCAACTATCCTTTTCATAATATTGTTACATTACATCCGGGATTTTCCTTTGTTGAATTTTACTCTTTCGACTAATATTTTTGAAATTTAACCCTGAAGTGCTTCTCGGGAACATAAGGCAGGCTTTTCATACATGAAGATGAGACCGTATGTGCCTAATCATCTGTGCTGGTTCGTGCGTTAGCAGTGTGTTTGTACAGCATTGTTGTAAATGCAACACATTGAAATATGCTAAAAATGCGTATGAAAGGAGCAGGAAACTCCCCTCCTCTTTCTACTGTAGACATCTTGGGACAATTCATTGTGGAGCGTATATTTTCTGCTACTCTGAAAGATAATGATGCAGAAAGTTGTCACCAGATAACAACCCTGTGTTAAAGTGATGGTGTATACATTTAAAACTGTCTTGACTTTTTCTCTTAAAATGTCTATTGTGTGATTTACTGTCTCAACACCAACTTAAGACAATTACTCCAGCAACAACTGCATATGAATGTGCAGCTGTAAATGCTCACTTACATTGAAACATTCTGCCCCTCAAAACTAATCAGTCATATCCATTGCAATTCTACCAAAGCCACACACATTTTTCAATAGACTGAAAAAGCAAATAATTCATCTTATAGCAATCAAAAATCATGCAAAAAATGGGAAAAGCACTACTAACAACAAAGCAAAAAGTATTATAAATCCAACCAACCCAAAAACTCTCTCTGTTGTTGTAATGGACTCGTTACATTATCAGAAGGAAGAGGGGGGGGGGGGGGGCGTCTCATCATTAATTTGACCCCTGTGTTACAGTGAAACATTAATGAATTTGTGTACAGTGAAACATTAATGGATTCGTGATCCACAGGGAGAAATTGATGCTCATAACACAGTGGGGAAAATGTGGATATATTTGAAAGAGAACCAGTTTAAACCTAATTGTAATTCTCTGGGGTTAAGGAGCTACAGTCTCTAGTGGAACAATACCAGTAGTGGGGAAAAGGTAAGTATAGAATTCTATGTCAGTGTTGGATACAACTCCTCACCTGTCTCCTTCATCACACAGGAAAGCTGTTTCTGTTGAAAACTTAATCTTTGCATCAATCTAGAGAACAGTGTGTTCTTTGAAGTAGCCACTACATAATCCTTTGGACAATAAAAGTTGGAAAGATGTCCTTGAAGAACTATCCCTAATAGGTTTCGTCCTCAGGGGTCCAGCGTCTTGTAGGTATGCGCCTGGTGATTGTGGGGCTCAGAGCCAATGCCGTAACCCCCACCCCACCCCTCCCCGTCCCTCCTTTATACTAGATTGACCACACTGCAGTGTTAAGTTTTGATTGTAACCTGGATGTTCCTTAGGTTCAAGTTTGGATTATTTCCTTTGCTTTCTTCTGTCACAATGTAAAGTCCAGTCCTCACTTCCAGGTCATTTGGAGGAGGACATTTTATGTAGCACCATGTCTGTAGTGTACTATGATTGCTCATGCAATGTCACTACTTGGACAGCTATTACTGCAGAAATGACAATGTGGTAACCAATATGACATGGTGGGGTCATCATGTACTGTCTCGACTGTAGTCCTCTGACAACACGGGGCATGCCCTCTTGTTGTGAGGTATTAGCCTGTCAACTTGTGCGAGCCAAATGGTAGATACCTGTCCTATTGGGGCATGGTAATTTTGAGAAATGTTCATCAAACCAGGTGGAAACCAGAGTAGATGGCATCACAGTGGACACTTTGCAAATAAAAAGAAGTACCCTTCAGTCCAAAAAAATTTTGTGTACATATCCCTCTCCCTTAAAACCCATATCCTTTTGTCTTTCCTTCTCCTTCCCTCTTTCCTGACGAGGCAACCATTGGTTGCGAAAGCTAGAATTTTGTGTGTATGTTTGTGTTTGTTTGTGTGTCTATCGACCTGCCAGCGCTTTTGTTTGGTAAGTTTCATCATCTTTCTTTTTAGACATATTTGTTATTACTAACGTTTTGTTGTGACTGATTCTCCTCTTCTTGCATTCTGAGGGCACTGCACACACATATTAAATATTCTTTGCATAATTTTGGTTTTTCAAATGCATTTTCACTTCGCCCACAATGTTGTTGTATGCCCTAATCTTGTTGCCATACATTTGTTTCCGAGTGAGTTTGATGGCAAATTTTGTTTACTTCTCTCTCTCTCTCTCTCTCTCTCTCTCTCTCTCTCTCTCTCTCTCTCTCTCTCTCTCTCTCTCTCTCTGGTTAGGATACAACAACAACATCGGGTACACATTGTTTTGCGAAGTGAAAAGGCGTTTGAAAAACTGAAATTACACAAAGTTCATTTCATATCTGTGTGCAGTGCCCTCAGACCACAAAAGAAGATGGATCAGGCACAACAGAACATGAGTAATAACAAATACATACACAGAACATTTTGCCTTACCAAAATAATATTTTGAAGAATCAAAGGATGTGTTAACTAGCACATAAAATTCACATTTACATCGTTTCCTTAGCATATGACACGGTATAAGTGCAGGACACTATACAAATGGTCCTGGACAACCATATAATTTAAAATCAAGGAAAGAACAAAAACTGTCTTTATGCCTCATTTTGTTAAACCAGTTACAACCTAAAATGTGTTCACTTTATACAGTTTTTCAGTAAACAAAACCCACTGATGATGGCACAGAGGTGCCAAAACATGGGTGGGTAGGAAGGAAAAAAACAGTGTTTTGCATAAAAGATGGGACCTATATCCAACAAGTTCATCCGTTTCATTTGAGGTTCATCCACCATAGTGCCACCTACTGAATATATCTTCTCGCACTGTTTTTATGTAAATATGCACTCCCGAGTAAATCATCAATACTTCTATCAAATATATAACAAACAGATACTAGTATTACAGCTAGTCCTGTGATACTGTGGATTCATACATTTGCAGTGTATACCCACTGGAAAGCCCATGTTGATAAATTAACTCCGTATTATGGCAGTGATAATATGTCTGATGCATCATGAAACAGTATTATCAGATAATTGTACCACATCTATTTTTTGGCAGTCTGCCCATTATTAACACGTGACACTGTGTCTTTGACATGTGGCTTAATAAGTTTTTCTCCAGTTGAATGAGGTTTACCATTAAGCACAGTATGGCAATGTACACAGTAAGATGCTTCTGTTATATTTTCATTTTCAGGAATTGCAAAAGTAATTGAGAAAGTTGTGCTGTTTTTTTAATAAAGTGATAATATTTGCCTTCGTGATTAACATCCATTGTTTGTAAGTGCCTATGAAGAACCGTTTGTGAATTTTGCTGCATCTGAATCCAAATTTTAAATATCTTTCATCGTGCATCTGTTTAGGTCTATTGTACAGGACATGTATTCTTTAATGGGAGATACATTCTTGACTATTATCTTTTGAGGAAATCCCAGTTTGTGGATCCTTTCCTTCTTCAGTAGCAGATATATCAGATGACTCACCACAACTCCCTCCCCTCAAAGTTCCTCTCTTTAACCATGGATATTTTTTTTGCAGTATATAAATTCTGTAAAAAGGAAAACAATGTTGTTGCAATGCTTTCATTATGTTTTAAATAATATATTTAGAAAAGTATATAGCCCATAACTTGTCAAAGCTAAGTAGAGGTTCAGTCTCAAGCCAGCACAGGAAGCAGAAAAAGAACATGGCCACCACGTGGTGTACACGGACTTGAGAGGGAAACTTTCCTATGTTTGCCTTTCAATGGTGATCTTTCACCATTTGCAGTATAAATTACAAATGGATGTAACAAATTTCATGAAAGCTCAGCACAAAGGCATTAACATTTACACACACCAGTTATTTCTCAGTTGACACATACAACATGGCCTCATCACAATAGTGCCATATCTGTTGGCTCACTGAGGTTGGCAGTTGTCAAAAACATGAGACAGTGGATGAAAAGTGTACCGATATGTGCTATGTTCAAATTCAGAACATTGCACACTGCTGGTAACTTCCTTGGCATGTTAGCCTGATCATTTACGTGAGCAAGCCAGTGTGAAAACCCACTTGCAAGATACAAAATTTCACTACGTATCATTATGTGTGTTGTAATTTCAACAATAAATCCAATTCTCAGGTGAATGCTTAGTTGAATCTAGAAAAGAAAATGGGAGCCAGTCTATTAATTTATATGTAATTGTGCAACAAGAACAATGATAAAATTGGTAGGCATGCATACTTAATATGTACCAAAATGCCGCGCATAAAAACGGGATGTTCCAGTGCTCATACCTCGATTTCTGTTGGTGCTAAAATGGCAAGAACAAGTGTTTTGGGTAGCCCCTAAGCTAGAGACCATATGTACACCCAACAGAAGGATCCTCTTAGTGTCACTGTCCTACAATACAGGGTCAAAGTATGAATAATACTCCTGCTTAGCTAAATGGAGCAAATCAGGTGGTTCTTTTCGCATTTCATGTGGTTTACAATGGGCTTGATGGGACATGGAGGCACCATTAGTCCATGGGCACTTTCTTGTAAAAACTACAAAAAGTTTTTTACTATATTTTCACCATCATGAGCAGACCAAAACCTAACTGCGGATTCTGAGAAGCCTATGCACAGCAAATGAGTGTAATTTTTACAATGTATCCTTAAGATCCCAATCTCGAACAACCTTGAAAATTTTCTACATACATATCTTTATGGAAATGGAAGAGGAAGTAGATGAAGATGAAATAGGAGATATGATACTGCATGAAGAGTTTGACAGAGCACTAAAAGACCTAAGTCGAAACAAGGCCCAGGGAGTAGACAACATTCCATTAGAACTACTGATAGCCTTGGGAGAGCCAGCCCTGACAAAACTCTACCATCTAGTGAGCAAGATGTATGAGACAGGTGAAATACCCTCAGACTTCAAGAAGAATATAATAATTCCAATCCCAAAGAAAGCAGGTACCAAACTATCAGTTTAATAAGCCACAACTGCAAAATACTATCACGAATTCTTTACAGACGATTGGAAAAACTGGTAGAAGTCGACCTTAGGGAAGATCATTTTTGATTCCCTAGAAATTTTGGAACACGTGAGGCAATACGGACCCTGCGAAATATCTTACAAGATCAGTTAAGGA
Source organism: Schistocerca serialis cubense (assembly GCF_023864345.2). Classification (NCBI taxonomy): domain Eukaryota; kingdom Metazoa; phylum Arthropoda; class Insecta; order Orthoptera; family Acrididae; genus Schistocerca; species Schistocerca serialis. The sequence goes on along the minus strand of NC_064644.1, from coordinate 602,600,276 downwards.
AAGGCAAACTACATTTGTAGCCTTAGAGAAAGCTTTTGACAATGTTGACTGGAACACTCTCTTTCAAAGTCTGAAGGTGGCAGGGGTAAAATACAGGGAGCAAAAGGCTATTTACAAGTTGTGCAGATAGCAGAAGAGTCGAGGGGCATGAAAGGGACGCAGTGGTTGGGAAGGGAGTGAGACAGGGTTGTGGCCTATCCACAATGTTATTCAATCTATATATTGAGCAAGCAGTAAGGGAAACAAAAGAAAAATTTGGAGTAGGAATTAAAATCCATGGAGAAGAAATAAAACTTTGAGGTTTGCCAATGACATTGTAATTCTGTCAGAGACAGCAAAGTACCCGGAAGAGCATCTAAACGGAATGGACAGGGTTTTGAAAGTAGGATATAATATGAACATCTACAAAAGCAAGACAATGATAATGGAATGTAGTTGAATTAAATCGGGTAATACTGAGGGAATGAGGTTAGGAAATGAGTCACTTAAAGTAGTAAATGAATTTTGCTATTTGGGAAGCAAAAACACTAATGATGGTCGATGTAGAGAGGATATAAAACGTAGGCTGGCTATGGATAGGAAAGTGTTTCTGAAGAAAAGAAATTTGTTAACATCGAGTATAGATTTAAGTGTCGAGAAGTTTTTTCTGAAAGTATTTGTATGGAGTGTAGCCATGTATGGAAGTGAAACATGGACAATAAATAGTTTAGATAAGAAGAGAATAGAAGCTTTCGAAATGTGGTGCTACAGAAGAATGCTGAAGATTAGATGGGTAGATCACATAACTAATGAGGAGGTACTGAATAGAACTGGGGAGAAGAGGAATTTGTGGCACAACTTGACTAGGAGAAGGGATTGGTTGGTAGGACACATTCTGAGGTATCAAGGGATCAACAGTTTAGTATTGGAGAGCAGCATGGAGGGTAAAAATCATAGAGGGATACCAAGAGATGAATACACTAAGCAGATTCAGAAGGATGTAGGCTGCAGTAGTTACTTCAAGATGAAGAGGCTTGCGCAGGATAGAGTAGCATGGGGAACTGCATCAAACCAGTCTCTGGACTGAAGACGATAACAACAACAACATCTTTATCCATATCCAAGATACAGAGATTCAAAGTTATTTTACCTGTACAGTTCATGAAGTGATGTAGCGCAGAGAAATATGCTGTAAAGCATCTCTGTTATCATGTTGTAGTACTGAAGCAAATGCAAAATTTTTTTTCATGTAAAATCCTAAATTTGACTGACCAGTACATTTCTTTTCATGTGAGTCATATCACCTGTTGCAGCAGGGACAACAAGAGAACCACCAGAAAAATGCTCCTTATGGAGCACAAAAAATGTGAATACATTCCTGTGTAATTAAAAGATTGAAAAGTGGTGTAGCAGCTGTCTCGTATTACCTTCCTCAGCATCTTTAAAAATTTTCTCCAAAATTTTGTCATGCGAACATATTCACATTCTTTTATGCTGAGAGAGAAAACACAGGCGGTAGCAGAAAGGTGGAAAAGTAATAAATACTGGAAGATGTTAAACTGTCTTTGTGGTAGAGAAGGAGTGAAGGAGACAATGGCAGTGGGAGAGGTAGAGACAGACATTGTGACAGTGGAACATAGATGACAGTAACAGGACAATGCTAGGAAAAGAGTGAAGAAGACAGTGTAAGGGGGAATAAAGAGAAAGAGGAAGTACATGTGGATGAGAGCCAGTGATGATGATGATGATGATGATGAGAAAGAGTGTATGACAGTGACAGTGACAATGAGGAAGGGAGATATGCGATAACAACAGGACAGAACAAAGGGGTCTATGGCTGTGACACAGGAGACAAGGAGACACAAAGAGATAGTGACAATAAGTTGGTCTGAATGATTGAGTGACAAAGGGCAGCTGGGAGTGGATGGGTATGGGTGAGTGACAGCGATGAATTAGTGGATGTGAGTGAGGTAGGGGAGCTTGTAGGAGTTTGAAGTGAGTTGTGTGTCACAAAAAGCACAAATATGTTAGCATGTCACAATTTTTGGGAAAATTTTTATACATGCTGAGGAAGGTAGAATGAGGCAGCTGGTGCCCCACTTTTCAGTCAGACTCTTTTTAAATAAATGGGATCCTATTTGCATTTTTTGTGTACCGATAGGAGCGCTTTTCCTCTAGTATTATATGTAAATGAGTTATTTACTGAGTCATATTCCAAATAATAAACTGTTATGCAGGTTGCGCGTGGTACTTCATTAAAGTATTTTGTGCTTTACTTTATTTCTGACTTTCAGTTACTGTAAATAACTTTTGTTTCCAAATTCAGTTACATTATTTAAAAAAGTCAGAAAGCCATTTTAAAGCAGTGAATATTGTACTGAGTCTGAGTGTAGGTGGGCATAAGTAAGTTGCCCAATCTGGTTCTAACATACCAGCACATATTTTGGCAACTTCTACTGTACAGTTATAAGAAAATTGAGATCAATTAACACTGGGGAATATAAGATGTTTTGTTTTGTTTCTCTGCAACTGTGAACATGCCAAGGGTTAGTTTTCATTATTTCATAGCATGTATTCAGAGTGATATGATTGTGGTGTGCCATATTTTAATTATATGGGTTACCAGATATACTGAGTGAAACAAAGTCTCCTGTGCCCAACCACAACCTCATGCCACTGTTGTAACAGACACTATCAGATAATAGGAGTGTCTCCTAATAGCACATATGAATTAAAGCAAAAATGTATATAGCAAACATACATGTGTGCTTCTCAGCCTACTACATATATAAAAGAGAAGTAGAATATGAAAGAAAAAAATTATTTTGGATGAGTTTATCAAGTATTTTAATCAGGTTTATGAAGAATGTATCAATAATATTGTCAACAGTACTGTGCTGCTGTGATAACTAGCATGGAATGCTGCCAACAGAGGAGAAAGAACCAAAGCGATTGCAGTTCTTGAGCGAGTTGGAGGTGTGGTGAAACTTCTTTTTCCCTCCATAACTCTCTGCTGACAACACAGTCGCACCATACAGACGACCTGGGTTTCACAAAAGAGCATTATGGAAATACTCTTCTTCAAATTTGATGCTTATTTGTAGTTATGATTATGAAGTGAGTTATGTAGAAGCTGTTGTAACTCAACTACTCAGTAAGTAGAAGAGAGATGACATTATAAACATCTATAGCATGCTCGGTTAGCTGTGCAGCCTAACACGCTGCTTTTTGGGCAGGAAGGCTTGCCGTTCCCCTGCACGAATCCGCCCGGCAGATTAGTGTCGAGGTCCGGTGTGCCGGCCAGTCTGTGGATTGTTTTTAAAGCGGTTTTCCATCTGCCTCAGCAAATGTGGGCTGGTTCCCCTTATTCCGCCTCAGTTACATTATATCGGCAATTGCTGCGCGAACACTTTCTCCATGTATGCGTACACCATAATTGCTCTACCCCGCAAACATTGTGGTTACACTTGTCTGGTGTGAGATGTTCCCCCAGGGGCCGAACTGCACAATAACCCTGGGGTCGGTGTGGGGTGGTGGTGGGGTGAAGTAGACTGCTGTAGCCTGTTGTGGGGTTGTGAACCGCTGAGGGCTACAGCGGGGACGAAGCCTCTCCATCATTTCTAGGTCCCCAGTTCCATACAATACAATACAATACAATACAATGAACATCTCTTTAATAAGCAGGCAGGCAGGCAGCATGAAACCCTACTGTTAGTTCAAAAACAGTGGTAGTTGTTCCAACAGTGATGACTTCCAACTTCTATCAGCCATTATTAATAAGAGAAAGAGACCAAGTTATTGGCAGCAGCACAGTATAAGCTATTTTCAGAAATGAATATAAGCTAGAAGAAATGTCTAATATTACTGGCAACCATGTGCACAGTGACATTTCGTGGTACCAACAGGGAGGTCTGATGCTCCTGTCTGACAAATACTGAGGTGTTCATTTTGTACAGGGAGGCAAAAAGAAAAACGGACTTGACACAGGAGCCTTATAATGGCATTTGAAGGATATGTGTTACTGAATGAAGTAAAAGTCATGGCATATAGATGTGACTTTATATCTTATGTCCCACCTCCTCTGAGGTGCTTTTAATGTTTCTGCTTTGTCTTGCTGTACATTATAAACTGTCTGTGAAAGCTGAGATAGACAACATGTTGGTCACACTGTGCACAAGTTGCCTAAACCATCATTCTCCCTGTAGCAAGTTTGATTGACTCTTAAAAAGAGAAAGAAGGTACAGGAATATAAAACATTTGATCACCTGTAATAGCAGCATGAAGGCCCCCCCCCCCCCCCCCCCAAAATATGACACCTTTATGCATTTACCGTGATCACAAGTTTTGCAAAGATACAGATAGCATTGTCCCTGTTCAAAGTTGTGAACTACCTATTAAAACAGTAAACTGTTTGAGGGAGAGGTTATTACCCAGCACCAGTGCCAAATGTGTGGACACCCCTCTGTTTATGCAGCTGGAGACCCTACGTCCTTCAGCGGCATCGCTAGAAGAAAGATCACTTGCTGGGAAGGTGTCTTGCATTTTAACTAATCCACACACAGATAACAATTCAAGGGAGAAAGAAGTACATTTAGAATGGACCAATTGTCCTCTTACCGGGATATACAATTTGAAAAGCCTTCACTAGAATTATAAGACAGTATCCCAAAGAAAAAGAGAAGGGAAAGAAAATATGTAAACGAAAGACGACAATGCCATTCGACCACACAGATACATAGTTCCGAAAAACTGTATTTTTCATACAAATGAAAATGTTCTTTAATGAATGACATTACATGTAGGTGTACAATGACAGCTTTCAAAGGGAAGCAATGAGTTATAAAATTTTGTAGATGACCATTTATGAAATCCTGCGTATGTCATGAACTGGACTTCGACTAAAACATGCTGTAACTTGGTCATTTTTTAGTTCCTATGTGGATATGTAGTCCAACCATGTATTTCACAATGGTTTCCTGTGGGCAGGAATCTTGACGGATGTGACTGGAACACAGTAGATGTATTCATCTCATACCACTGGTGAGCACTTGTATGTCATGTGACGAACTCCTGTCACTTTAAATTTCCAGCGAAGTAACATCTTATTCTTCCCAACTTTCTGACCTGCTAATTTCTGTTGAATTCAGGGTCACTATAGCCATCCACTTTCAGAAGTACTGTGAACACAATAACGTAGGACGGAGGCTGAAAGTTCATGTTTCATCGTTGAGTATCCAAAGGTACACACAATAAAGGCAAACATCCCAACCAAAACATGACAGCCAGGCTAAAAATGTAGTACTGCTCTCAAATGGATGATCACTTAATTAATAGCACAGAAACAGATGCACAGAAAGCCGTTCTTTTCCCAAAGAACTGTTCTTAAGTTGCCCAAGTTTACTTGGGATTTTAAGTTTCTGTCAAAATAATAAAAATGTGGCAACTCAGGACGTTATTTTTAAGGGGTTACTGAACACACAATAGAATTTTAAGTTATCACAGTCATGTGGCTGACCTCGAGCAGTTGATGTCACTGTTCTACACAGTACACGTTACACTTTAAGAACACAACTACCACAGTTTTAGTAAAAATTGAACTAATGAGATGAGGGCTCATGATGCGTTTGTACATTGGTACAATTCTCCACATTTAGCAAATAGGTACAACTGAACACCACACTAGAGACCATAGCCATTGGAATACAGATGTCTACTTTGGTAGCGGTTGGCAACTTTACCTCCCCTCAGGCACGTATATATGCTGTCAGAAGATGGAAGAACTATATCCTTGGAGCTAATTCTGATTCTATTACGTAGTAGTAACCGAAATGTGAGAGAAACTTGCCGTGGTTGCCAAAGGAAGTAATACCAGAGTAAGGAAATAGAATGTAGAACAACTGAAAGATAGGTCTACTGTTCAGAAGTACCAGAACAGATTGACACAGGAGTTACAAACAAAAGATGGTGGAGAGGATATAAACAAAGAATGGAACTCTATTAAAGATGGAAGCAAGGGGACTTAGGAATGAAGATTGGTATGATGGTGAATGTATACAGGCAGTGGAACAGAAATAGGAAGCAAGGCTGAAATGCTTGGAGCAGAATACTAGATCAAATCAGGCATTATATAATGAAAAGAGAATAGAGGCAGAGGAAAAAAAGAGAAGCCATGAAAAGAAAGATTGAGGAGATGGAAGAGCAGTTCCAAAGGAATGAAAGCAGAAAATTCTACAAGAAAATTAAAGAAGGAACTCAAGAATATAGTTCAAAAATAACAGCTTGTAAGGGGGAAATTTGCTGACAGATAAACAAGATGTACTGGATAGATGGAAAAAATACTTCAAGGGAATTTTGGAGGACAAAGGAATGAGCAGCCACTCTATTACACCGCAAATCCAAAAATAGAGGGACCAACATTAGAGGAAGTACAGGAGCTAGTGCATTGTCTAAAATAATTATAAATCACCAGGAGCTAATTAAATAACTGCAGAACTGCTAAAAAGTGGGGGAACTGATCTTGGTAAGCAGATCCACAAACTTATTAAGTTGATACGGAATCGGGAAAGAATCCCAGAAGAATGGACCTTAGGTGTAATTCAACCTGTATACAAGAAAGGACACAAGACCTGTTGTCCAAATTACCAAGGAATTATCCTGCTGAATCTAACCTACAAGATCTACAACAGGTTATTACCATATGCAGAAGAGATTGTGGGGGAGTATCAGTGTGGATTTCAGCCTAATAGATCAACAACAGACCAGATATTTGTGTTGAGGCAAATACATGAGAAGGCATATGAGTATAACATTGAACTTTATAACCTCTACATAGACTTCAAGCAGGCCTTTGATAGTCTTAATAGAGCACAAATGCTAAATAATTTGATGCTGCTTGGTATACCATCGAGGTATGTCTCATTTATTCAAGCAACATTGGCTGGTTCCAAGGCTGTAGTGTGAGTGGATGAAGAATTGAGCAATTGGTTTAGCATTAGTAAAGGAGTCTGACAAGAAGACACACTCTCTACAATGCTTTTCAATCTGACTCTTGAAGCATCCATGTTGAAGTTTCAGATATCTGGTTACACAGGCACAAAGTAACTCGGATATGCTGATGGTGTAGCAATTATTAGTAGAAGAAGGGTGTCACTAGAGAGGACAATATATGAGCTGAAAGAAGCCACAGGACCTAGAGGCCTTTCTATAAATGAAACAAAGATAAAGTACATGAATTTCACCAGGAAGGAAAATAATAACTTGGACAGACTATCAGCAGATGGTTTCAATGGTAAACATGTGCAGAACTTCGACTATTTGAGCTCTAATATTAACAGCACAAATTCCATGCCAACTGAAATAAAACTGCGCATCCTAAGTGGCAATAGAGAAGCTTTGATGTGTTTAAGACATTGTTGGCCTCTAGGTTATTAAATAGGCAGCTGAAGCTGCAACTATATAAGGTCATGCAAAACATGGATGCTAATGAGTGTTGATGAGCAGCAGCTCAGGTTATTGCTGCATAAGATCTATGGGGCAGTTCAGGATAATAATGGTATCTGGAAATCTAGGACGAATACTGGGCTGGTCTGCCTCCTACAAGGAGCTGACATTGCAAGAATTATAAGAAGTAGAATAATAGCCTGGCTTGGGCACATCCACAGGATGGATACTGGAAGAGCAGCTAAAAAGATTTTGGAATGAAGGCCAAATGGAAGAAGACAGGAAGGCCACAAAAACAGTGGATAGATAATGTGGAAGAAGATATAAAATGTCTCAGAGTCCGAGGTTGGCGGAGAAATGTGCTGAAGAGGGCACAAAGGAGGAAACGTGCTGATGAGACTAAAACCCACGCAGGGTTGTGTAATACCATGAGAAGAAGAAGACACATGAATAAAAGTTGGAGGGAGAAAGGAGTACAATTAGAATGTAAGAACTATTACATCAATTAGCCCTCCACAATTACATGTGGGGCAGTGAAAATCCAAATAGTAGAGGTTCACTAGTCCTCCCAGATTTTAATGTTTGTCTGATGAATACAGGAACTCCAATCTACTTTTGGACCAACTGGATGAAGCTGTTCGTTTTTTTTTTGACATCAAATTGTGATGGATGATCAAATGCTTTATATCATTATATCTTATTTTCCATCTTAAAAATCAGGCAAACTTATAACCAAGTAGTGTGTTGGTCTAAGTAGTTTTTGCACAGTAGTGGTTGTTCACAGGGTGATCGTCTTGTAGAGTTCTGCCCCAGTTTCCAAAGATGTTTTCTGAAGTACAGTGAGATTACTGTATGTGTGATCAGAAGCACCTCTTATCATCATATCTATATACCATGACTTTTATTTACTCCAGTTAAATTTATCCTTCAAATGCCAGTTGAAGGCATCTGTGTCAACCCAGTGTTCTTTTGGGCCTCCGTATGTGTCATGGAAAATGTATGCTGCAGTGTTCCAGGTGTGTTTTGAGATCTTCATGAAGCTGGAGCCTTATATCCATGGAAGTAAATATCCAGGGTCATATTAAGGCTATTTTGTGGGGTAATAGTAACAGGGATATCTCCTAACTTGATACCAGTCTTTTTGACATGGGTGAAATATTGGCCACATACCACACCAAAATGCCAACTTCAAAAAATTTCTATCCAGATTTTACTTTACATCGAATTTTAAGAGAGATAGTTGCTTGCTACTCACTGTATATTGGATATGCTGAGTCACAGATAGGCATTACAAAAAGACTGTCAGAAAGTAAGCTTTCGGCAAACCAGGCCTTCATTGGAAATAGACAACATACATACACACACATTCATGAAAATGCATCTCACACACACATGACCACAGTCTCTGGCTGCTGAGGCCAAACTCAACTATTATGAAAAGGTTAGATTGCTACTCACCATATAGTGGAGACCATGAGTTGCAGATTGGCACAACGAAAAGATTACACTCCTATCCTGCTATCCATCCCCTTTCCCATCCCAGCCTCTTCCTTACCTGCACCACTCAGATTGCTCATATATGGGGGGGGGGGTCTACTTTAGACAAGGCCCTTCTGACCAAAAGCTCACTTGTTTAGCAGTCTTCTTGTTGCTCATGTCTGTGACTCAGTATCTCCACCATATGCTGAGTAGAAAGTTGTCCTTTTCATAATACTGTCGTTATTCCATACTGGTTTTTCTTTTGCAGGATAGGAACGTGACAGTGCACTAGCACAAAGCAAATATGCCTCCCTAGCCCCATACATCCACAGTCAAATCCTTCACCATATTAGTGACCATAACGAAGTATCCTGTTCTATGCTCATAATGACGTTTTTATGCATATTATTTTATGTGGTTTCTATATCTCTAATTTACTTAGAAGCAGTAAAATTGCACATGTTCAAAGTAAACCAATACATTTCTTGTTTCATCAGGTTCTCTATCTCATTTCTGGCAGTATTGCAGACTTGAAACAAAAATGAAGAACCCCACAAGGTTCAGTTTGCCGTTACAAACTGGAATAATGTGTGAGAAAAATAAGGAAATTGTCTGTTTTGGAACATATTGTAATTTTTGTTTCAGTATACTCACTTCACGTTTGTACATGTGAAACACTAGTCACACTTTTTGGAGTAGTGATTTTTTTAAAAAAGAAAAAAAATCTGCCAGCTGACCTTTTGCATTTGCTTGCTGTATTGAATATAATGCAGGGCACATGTGTTCCCTTGCCCACTTTGTGTAATCAACTACTTGTGTTGTAACTGTGGTGTCACCGCCAGACACCACACTTGCTAGGTGGTAGCCTTTAAATCGGCCGCAGTCTTTTAGTATACGCCGGACCCGCGTGTCGCCACTGTCAGTGATAGCAGACCGAGCGCCACCACATGGCAGGTCTAGAGAGACGTACTGGCACTCGCCCCAGTTGTACAGCCGACGTTGCTAGGAAAGGTTCACTGACAAATACGCTCTCATTTGCCGAGACGATAGTTAGCATAGCCTTCAGCTACATTTGCTACGACCTAGCAAGGCGCCGTATTCAATTGATATTTATTATGTGAAGCATGTATCATCAAGAGCGATGTTCTACAATTGTGGATTAAAGTTAAGTATTACATCATCTACGTACTTTATTTGCAATTCTCAAGATATTGTCCTGTTCCAGACCTCAAGCCAGTCAGTGTGTAATTAAACGCGTGCATTTCGGCCTCCTCTAGAAACACTGTGTTGGCTCTTCTGCCAACACTACAGTAACTGTGTATGTCCCTGAAAAGTAGTCAACACAGCAAGTACATGGATATCAAGAAACAGTTGCTAATGATTGGAAATCCTTACCCACCAGCTGTCTCAGTGAAACCACTTACATAGTTATGTTAATGAAATTATATTGTCCTTATGAATGCAGCTGTGGGTATGGTTTGAGAACTTGTGAAGTACATATTTGATATCCTCATCCATTCAAAATGTAATCAGACTTCTCTCCATAGTGTAACTGTTATCTGTCATAGTAATGGAGCATAGGATATCCTCAAGACATGCCAGATACAAACACCATGTTACAATGTCAGTATTCGGAAATCAAAGGATTACTCATTTATCCTTTGATTGTTTCATTAACAAGGATTCTATGAACACTTGACCATTCTCTTCTTGGAGATTTGTGTATGTGCTTAAGATTCAGACATACATTTCTTTCAATAATGGATACAGTTCTCAAAAAGTGAAACAATATAGCACTCCATATGCAGTGCCAACTCTTTTAAAATTTTTATTTTAGCATTACTCCACATTATACACCATTTAAATTTAGTCTTGTGAATATTACAAAATGTCATCTCTCATTTTGGTGAATTTAATTAAAATAGGTTTATCAGGAAACAAGAGGTCGCCAGTCAGTGTACTGAAATAGAATATTTAAAAAAAATTACTTTTTGTTGATTTAGACATTTAATAACTGAAAAGTGTCTTAAAGAGCATTTAATTAACTTTGGTCAAAGAGCGCCATAAAAGCCCGAATAATTGTGTCATGTTAAAAATTTTATTCTGTATTCATATTATTCATATTTGGAAACATACAGTAAATAATACTAACAGCAAAATTTACACTTGTGTCCACAGGTTAATCACAACTGAGGTAAATAATAATAATAATAATAATAATAGTCTCACAACAAGAAGTGATAGAGCAATTAGATGAAAAGAAGCAGAAATTACAAGCATTGGCCAAACAACTTAGAAGATACAAAAAAAGTGAAAATAGAAGGAAACAAAACCAAACATTCAGCACAAACCAAAAGAAATTTTACCAGACAATAGATAACACACACATTAAAATAGACAATCCACCAAACATAACAGACATGGAACACATCTGGAGCAACATATGGTCAAACCCAGTACAACATAACAGGCATGCACGGTGGATACAAGCAGAAACAGATACATTCAAGATGACACCACATATGCCTAAAGTGATAATTTTGCAACATGAAGTCACCCAAGCAATTAATTCTACTCGCAATTGGAAAGCCCCTGGAAAAGATAAAATAGCAAATTTCTGGCTAAAGAAATTCACCTCAACACATTCACATCTAACTAAATTATTTAACAATATCAATATAATGGAAGGAAACATTCCACGTGGGAAAAAATATATATAAAAACAAAGATGAGGTGACTTACCGAACAAAAGCGCTGGCAGGTCGATAGACACACAAACGAACACAAACACACACACAAAATTCAAGCTTTCGCAACAAACTGTTGCCTCATCAGGAAAGAGGGAAGGAGAGGGGAAGACGAAAGGAAGTGGGTTTTAAGGGAGAGGGTAAGGAGTCATTCCAATCCCGGGAGCGGAAAGACTTACCTTAGGGGGAGAAAAGGACAGGTATACACTCGCACACACGCACATATCCATCCACACATACCTATGTGTGGATGGATATGTGCGTGTGTGCGAGTGTATACCTGTCCTTTTCTCCCCCTAAGGTAAGTCTTTCCGCTCCCGGGATTGGAATGACTCCTTACCCTCTCCCTTAAAACCCACTTCCTTTCGTCTTCCCCTCTCCTTCCCTCTTTCCTGATGAGGCAACAGTTTGTTGCGAAAGCTTGAATTTTGTGTGTGTGTTTGTGTTCGTTTGTGTGTCTATCGACCTGCCAGCGCTTTTGTTCGGTAAGTCACCTCATCTTTGTTTTTATATATAAATTATTTAACAGTTACATTGCAGACCCTGATACACTTATACATGGAATAACTTATCTGAAACCTAAAGATCAAGCAGACACAGCAAACCCAGCTAAATATCGCCCCATAACATGCCTACCAACAATATACAAACTATTAACTTCAGTCATTACACAGAAATTAATGACACATACAACACAGAACAAAATTATAAATGAAGAACAAAAACGCTGTTGCAAAGGAGCACGAGGATGTAAAGAGCAACTGATAATAGATGCAGAGGTGACATATCAAGCTAAAACTAAACAAAGGTCACTACACTATGCATATATTGATTACCAAAACTTTTGATAGTGTACCCCACTCATGGTTACTACAAATATTGGAAATATACAAAGTAGATCCTAAATTGATACAGTTCCTAAACATAGTAATGAAAAATTGGAAAACCACACTTAATATCCAAACAAATTCAAATAATATCACATCACAGCCTATACAGATTAAGTGTGGAATATACCAAGGAGGCTCATTAAGTCCTTTCTGGTTCTGCCTTGCTCTGAACCCACTATCCAACATGCTAAATAATACAAATTATGGATACAATATTACTGGAACATACCCACACAAAATCACACATCTGCTATACATGGATGATCTAAAACTACTGGCAGCAACAAGTCAACAACTCAACCAATTACTAAAGATAACAGAAGTATTCAGCAATGATATAAATATGGCTTTTGGAACAGACAAATGTAAGAAAAATAGCATAGTCAAGGGAAAACACACTAAACAAGAAGATTACATATTGGATAACCACAGCGACTGCATAGAAGCGATGGAAAAAACACATGCCTATAAATATCTAGGATACAGACAAAAAATAGGAATAGATAATACAAATATTAAAGAAGAACTAAAAGAAAAATATAGACGAAGATTAACAAAAATACTGAAAACCGAATTGACAGCAAGAAACAAGACAAAAGCTATAAATACTTATGCTATACCAATATTGACCTACTCATTTGTAGTAGTGAAATGGAATAACACAGACCTAGAAGCACTCAATACACTTACACGATCACAATGCCACAAATATAGAATACATCACATACATTCAGCAATTGAAAGATTCACATTAAGCAGAAAGGAAGGAGGACATAAAAAACCTACATTATGGACAGGTAGACAATTTAAGAAAATTCTTTCTAGAACGAGCAGAAACTAGCAAAATACACAAAGCAATCACTCATATAAATACATCGGCTACACCACTGCAATTTCATAACCACTTCTACAACCCTTTAGATCACATAACTTCAACAGATACGAAGAAAGCAAATTGGAAAAAGAAAACACTACATGGCAAGCACCCGTATCATCTAACACAGCCACACATCGATCAAGACGCATCCAACACATGGCTAAGAAAAGGCAATATATACAGTGAGATGGAAGGATTCACAATTGCAATACAAGATCAAACAATAAACACCAGATAGTACAGCAAGCATATTATTAAAGATCCCAATACCACAGCAGATAAATGCAGACTTTGCAAACAACAAATAGAAACAGTAGATCACATCATAAGCAGATGTACAAGACTAGCAAATACAGAATACACCAGAAGACATGACAATGTAGCAAAAATAATACATCAACAGCTTGCCTTACAACATAAACTTATAAAACAGCATGTTCCCACATACACTGTAGAATCTCATCTAAAAAGCCTTGAGTGAAAAGCAGATCCCACAATTGTCTGACACTTGAATTTCTATCCAAAGCACTGCCTCTAGACCTCAGGCCAGGAATCTGCAACAAAGTTTGTTTTCTTGTCCTCTCAATAGTTGGTAGTTATGTTTTTCTCCATCTAAAGCATTTCCCTTTACCATAAAAGAAGGAATCATGGCAATATGATTGTCTGTACTTGGATCATCTTCATCTGCACCTGTGTCCTCCATTCCAGCATCATCATCAGCATCCACTTCATATTATCAATTCATATCATCATCACTTCCTATTTCATAACCTTGATCAGTATCACTGTCATCCAAAACTTCATTAATCATTTTTTACCAAATACAGTTCGAAGTTTGGTTCATTTCCTTCCAGAACTCATCGAAAGTACATAGTCTATTTTTGCTGTTTTGTAATGGTGTGATGGATCTGGTTGTGACTTCATGTTCTGCAAACTAATTACATGACACTGTCAGTAATAAATATAATATATTGCATTATCGGTATCACAATGACCCCAAAATTTTGGTAAAAACATCCAACAAAAAATAATCACACAACTTGTATCACATGTCAGCGAGATGTAGTGATGACTTCACCACACATTTACTCGAGCTTCACTGCAGCAAGTCAACACTCAAACTGAAATGTACATAGAGAGCAAAAGCAAAACAACTCCAGAAAGGGAGGGATGGCCATTAGGAAGTTCGACAGCTGTCCTACAGACATATGATACCAGTTAAGTGTTAATGCCCAGAAGTATTGCACTGTAACTCTGCTCAATACAGGTCCTTGCTGCCCCTTCAGCCTCTCATGACATACCTGTGGTTCCACTAATATGCAAGAACATAGTTCCAATAAACAGAAGGTAACGTGTAACGTGCTGTGACTGGGGCCTTTTTTTTCCCTCCTGTAGCAGTTGCTACAGTACTGTGACTGTGGTGTGCAGATTGCAGATTTCAATGTGTATCAGGATTGTAGATGTGGGTCCGAAAATTAATGAAACATTAACAATATAACTTTATTTTTTGAAGTTGATAGTTAAAATTTTATGAATACTCCTTGTAAATATTCGATACAATATTCCAAATGTGTGCTCTGGTTCAGACTATGCATCCATGCACGCAGCCCCACAATCCCAAAGACACGCAGTGTTCTCATGCTGTACAGTCTCAAATTTCTGTAAGTCACCTACGAGACCCAAGCCTTGCCCTGTATGACTGGAGCTGTATTCATTCAGGTCCCATCAAGAAAGATAGCATTCAGGGATGTGGAATGAGTCATGGTACACATTAACAAAAGACAAGAAATCATCAAAACTTAATCTATATACTGTATTAACAATAAACTATCACTACAATGTTTAATGCTATTCATACTTACATTATTTAAATTTAATCAGATACCTTGTGAAGGAAGCTACTATGTACCATGAAAAAGCTCCTGCCTTCTCAGTTATACTACAGGGTTCCCCACTTGTAAGCAGCCCCCTCCCCCCCCTCCCCCCCTCCCCCCCCCCCTTCCTCCCTCCCTGCCCCCCACCCACAACCCCCCGTATACACACACAGAAAAGTATTATCAAAGTCTTAATTAAAAGAGGATAAGAAACCAAATTTGTGATTGACATACCCTTATGGTGGAGAAATGAAGCTACGAGTTGCTGGAAGTGGCCTCCCTGCACCCATATACTGCGTGTTCGTGACTGCCAGAGTATTGGGTGTCACTGATTGCATTTCAAAGTGACTATTCTCACTTCAATGGTGTGTGGTTTCCTCATGAACACATTGCCTTTAAGGTGATTCCACAGAAAGAACACAAGAGAGGGTCAAGTCAATGATCTTAGGGGACATAACCCTTTGGCAATCATCCTGTCAGGTAAAAATGATTTCACTGCAGCCACTCTTGCTTTGGACATATGGCATGTTGCCCCATCTTGCTGGTGCCAGCCAAATGTCAGATCCTTGTCATTGAACTGGTGCACAAATACATGAAACACCGGTACACTTCATTGGTGATAGTAGTGTCAAAAAAACATTGACCTAATGATACACCACTGCAATAACGCACAGGACACTCCTACCTTCTGTGAATGAAGGGGTTCCTCAACAAATGCTACACTGAAACATGAGATCCACACACAGTTCCCAGAACCTAATTGTTGGCTCATTTCACAGATGCTGCCACATTAAGTTACATGAGAACATCTGCCATGAAATCCAGTACTCTGGCAGCAGCATTCACAAATGTGCAACACCATGTCGAACTGTGTATAGAGGTGGGAGGAAATCACTTTCGGCATCCCTTCTAATGTATCTTCATTTTTAACTGTAAATATATATTTGTGTACAAATTTGGTTTCAAGATTTTTCATAACACTGTTCCCAGGGCCCCTTATGAGTGGGATACCCTGTATATAGCTGCTGTTTATCTGATTTTTGTAGTTTGATATATACTTGCTTAATGGTATGTTAAAGAAAATATATTTACCGATATTATGAAAAGGAAAGTTGCTACTCAACCATATAGTGGAGATGCTGAGCCACATTCAAGCGCAACAAAAAGACTGACACAAATAAGCTTTCGGCCAACAAGGCCTTTGTCAGAAATATATGACAGACATACACACACACACACACACACACACACACACACACACACACACACACACACTCACACAAATGTAACTCACACACATGCACACGACTGCAGTCTCTGGCAGCTGAAGCCACACTGTGAGCAGCAGTGCGTGATGGAAGTGGCAACTGAGTGGGGTTAAGGAGGAGTCTGGGGCGGGGAGGGGGAGGGGTAGTAGGGCAGGGGCGAGGGACAGTGATGTGCAGCTGGGGAGCACGCAGGGATGAGCAGGAGAGAGGAAGGGCAGCTAGGTGCAGTCGGGAGGTTAGATGGATGGCAGGGGAGAGGTGGGGCGGGGAGGGGGGGGGGGGGGTAAGCAGAAAATGAGAGAAGTAAAAGGACTGGGTGCATTGGGGGAATGAGGGCTGTGTAGTGCTGAAATGGGAACAGGAAAGGGGCTGGGTAGGTGAGGACAATGACTGACAAAGTTTGAGGCCACAATGGTTACGGGAAAGTAGGATATATTCCAGGGAGAGTTCCTACCTGCACAACTCAGGAAAGCTGGTGTTGGCACAGTGGTTGCAGTATAGCTTGTAGATCACATGACTGATTTTACAGGTAGTGCTGTCTTTGATGGGATAGGTGATGTTTGTGACCGGACTGGAGTAGGTGGCGATAGGAGGATGTATAGGACAGGTCTTGCATCTAGGTGTATTACAGAGATATGAGCCACAAGATAAGGGGTTGGAAGCAGGAGTTGTGTAGGGACAGACGGGTATATTGTGTAGGTTTGGTGGAAGTTGGAATACCCCTGTGGGATGGGTCGGAAGGATAGAGGGCAGGACATTTCTCATATCAGGGCATGACAAGAGGTAGTCGAAACTCTGGTGAAGAATGTAATTCAGTTGGTCCAGTCCTGGGTGGTACTGAGTTATATTACATTCTCATATATACAGCTTATTTGTGACACTCTTTTTGTTGTGCCTATCTGTGACTCAGAATCTCTGCTATATGGTGAGTAGCAACTTTCCTTTTCATAATATTTTTATAGTCTGTCCTGGATTTTCCATTGTTTGATATATTTACCTATAATACAATATGTAATGGTAACAGGTTATGCACTATCTAAAGTTACCCTATACAGAAATTAACTGTGAGTATATAGAGCACTTACTCTGTCCTATTTCAGTACATTCCTACTTGTTACACAGGTATACAGTAAACAACACTAGTACTCGCCATGTAGCTGATAGAAATTTTCAATCTGTGGATATAGATATTCACATAATTTGTAGAATTTTCTTTTGAATTGATAGGGATTCCCAATTTCTTGCCTTAACCTAGATGGGAGCATGTTGACTGTATTCCCACCAGAATAAATAAATGTAAATGTCGTATGACTAGGGCCTCCCGTAAGGTAGACCGTTTGCTGGGTGCAAGTCTTTCGATTTGACTTGCACGTCTGAGGATGAAATGATGATGATTAAGACAACACAACACCCAGTCCCTGAGTGGAGAAAATCTCCAACCCAGCCGGAAATCGAACCCAGGCCCTTAGGATTGACATTCTGTCGCACTGACCACTCAGCTTCTGGGGGCAGGCCCCACCAGAGTAGATAACTTCATTCTGAACTGTAGACAAGGAGGCAAAGTCTGCATGAAAATTATTTTTGTGTTTTTTATTGTAATTCTATAAATCACATTTCAGCTGAATTTGGTTTCTATAATCAGCAAGAAAAACCATTAAGGAGTAAATGAATTTGGAAATGAGTTTAAGAATTCCAAGGTCCTTAACAAGGTTCCTCCAAGGTGTTTGGTTATGTACTTTACACAATACCCTCACTGCTCCCTTGTGCTGAATAAACACTTTATTTACCTTACTGAGTGTAAATCTAAAACAGCACCTTAAGATTTTATCAAACCCATGGATTTTCTTTTTCCACTTAAAAAAATTACTTCTTGATTAGATTACTGGAAGCCTCCTCCACCACCCAGAGAATGCTTTCCTTCCATTACCTGCTTCACCCCATCTGATCAGCCAGTTTCATCTGTTGCAACCCCGAAAACTCACTTTTCAGTTTCTACAGAACCAGAACAAAGCATATCTACAACACAGTTATTAACCCACAAGTAACCTGCAAACCCAGAGAACAGTAAAAGTTTCGGCCCATTCAAATGACCCACCATCAGTCTTACATCCAATTTCAATTGTACTGGATGGGACAATGATAGTTTTTCTTCCCTTGCTCATTGCATGGGTAACTCTATTTTGCAGCATATCTTGTTGGCCAAATATGACCCAAAAAATCTATACTGAGCTGCACACCAATTAGTTTGTACCTGGAAGCCATGACTGTCCCCAACATCCAACCAAATACATCTTGATAACTCTCCAGGAGTTACTCACCTCTGACACTGTCTCACTGTCCTTGTCTACTTTCCTTCCAAATGACGTCAGCATAGGAAGAGTAGTCATTTTCATCCTCAAAATTCATACCAATCTAACCACAGGGTAATCATTGCTATGTCTATAGCATTCCAAAGACACACATCTCTTGTGTCCTGTTAAATAATGAGAAACTCAGTATCTCAGCTAGGAATGGTAGGGTTTTTGCTTGGCAAAATGTATTGCTGAATTGGTCCTTACTACTCTTCTAAACATTTAGTGGCAAATGATCACCTATTAGTGACATTTATAAAGTTAGTGAAGTGAATAGCAATCACAGGTTTTTCCAAGAGAAGCCAGGATTGTTTTTAACCATAATTGTGTTTTTCAACCCATACTGCAGATGATGAGACATCATCCTTAGTTTTAAACATCTTTATAGCCAGAAAATGCTTCAGTTTTTAAGCACCTAATGATATCTGTGTTTCTTTTATTGGTTGCTGGTATGAAAGATAACTCTTTCAGTCCTATACCTAGAATGTATCAGCAATAATCTAATGCGTCTGCATTTGATTGTTTACTATTAGTTCTATAGTTTGCTACTGCTTTTAAGAAGTGCTCATTAAATTGGATGGGTACTTATTTCAATGCGCCATCATTAATTCAGAGCTGTTTCCTCAGAAATGTCTCAGCATTTTGAATTGTTTCTTATTTAGCAGTGCTTCATATATTCTTGCTTTACTTTTTCCTTTGTGTATAGAACATTTTTTCCTTCACCGTCTACTTTCTGCAATACAGTTTTGATATTTCTTTTTAACTTCTGCTTACATTTCCTGAGAATTATGTCAAACCCTCAACAAAAGGTATTTAATCAAAGATATTATTCATCCTTACTCTATGGATCTTTTGAACTACAGACTGTGATTAACACAAACTGCTTCTTTGGGCAGGTGCGTTATGTATAAAATACTTTTGGTAAACTTATGGTTAACTTTCTTGTGTAATATTAGATTGGCATACTCTTAGTACAATGGCCAAGAAATGTTAATGATTATTTGTTTGATAATAGTTTGTAATTAGACAAGTTTGGCAGATTTAGGAACTGTGACCCATTTATAGATGATGAAATGTAATACAATGTGTAATAGTAATAGGTTATGCAATGTCTAAATTTGCCTTATACAGAAATTAACTGTGAGTATGTAGGTCACTTACTCTGAGCAAGCTGTCAAATGTGAAGAACAAAGTATAGAGTTATTTTTCCTAATGTGTTTCATCTTCTGAGTTTTCATTTTGTCAATATCCTTCTGAAGTTCTTGAATAAGTTTTATTACATCTAGGCACATGTTGACCTATCACAAAGAGATCTTGAGACATAAATGAAAAACAATATTTCATGTGTTGATTATATAACATAGTAAATAATTTATATGTTTATATAAAATGATTATAAATATCTAAAAACAAAGATGATGTGACTTACCAAATGAAAGTGCTGGCAGGTCGACAGACACACAAACAAACACAAACATACACACAAAATTCAAGCTTTCGCAACAAACTGTTGCCTCATCAGGAAAGAGGGAAGGAGAGGGAAAGACGAAAGGATGTGGGTTTTAAGGGAGAGGGTAAGGAGTCATTCCAATCCCGGGAGCGGAAAGACTTACCTTAGGGGGAAAAAAGGACGGGTATACACTCGCACAAACACACATATCCATCCACACATATACAGACACAAGCAGACATATTTAAAGACCAAATATGTCTGCTTGTGTCTGTATATGTGTGGATGGATATGTGTGTTTGTGCGAGTGTATACCCGTCCTTTTTTCCCCCTAAGGTAAGTCTTTCCGCTCCCGGGATTGGAATGACTCCTTACCCTCTCCCTTAAAACCCACATCCTTTTGTCTTTCCCTCTCCTTCCCTCTTTCCTGATGAGGCAACAGTTTGTTGCGAAAGCTTGAATTTTGTGTGTATGTTTGTGTTTGTTTGTGTGTCTGTCGACCTGCCAGCACTTTCATTTGGTAAGTCACATCATCTTTGTTTTTAGATATATATTTCCTACGTGGAATGTTTCCCTCTATTATAACCATAAAATGATTATAAATTATATGAAAATAAAATGGAAAAATCACCAGTGAAAAAAAGGATTGATGTCAGTGAATAAAGCTGTATTTTTTCAGTCATTTCACTCTCAATCTCTATAGGACTTGCAGTAAACAGGTTTGTACTCCACCACACCCAAAGAAAGCTGTAGATCATCTTAAAGGAAATGAACAATTTGTAAATTATTTCCATTTTGTACACAAAATGTAAATATCATGTTTTCTGTGGTGTGGAAAGTTCTGGATGAACATAAATACTTAGGAGTAATTGTAACAACTCACTGAATAGTAGAGAAGATGATTCATCAATGTCACATACAGTAAACATGACTGAGAACACCAGTGAGGACAACATCCTTGATTTCAATGGCTACTTTACAATCTGTGTCATCTGGATCGTTCCCCTCAACATCAGTTTCTTTGAAGTATGTGAATGGCAGTTGTCCTCACAACACAGCCTTCATTCCTGTAATCCTCCTGACCTCCTGCCTTACACCCACCTCCACTCTTCACCCTATCTTTAGTCCAAACTTCACTCACCAAGCGAGGTGGAGCAGTGGCTAGCACACTGGACTAGCATTCGGGAGGACGACGGTTCAATTCCGTGTCTGGCCATCCTGATTTAGGTTTTCTGTGATTACCCTAAATTGCTTCAGGCAGCAAATGCCAGGATGGTTTCTTTGAAAGGGCATGGCCGACTTCCTTCCCCGTCCTTCCCTAATCCGATGACACCGATGACCTCACTGCCTGGTCTCCTTCCCCAAACAACCCAACCCCTAACTTCACTCATCCTTCCTGAAAGTTTCTGCTTTCTTTGTTCTGTTACTTACAATCCATTTCTCCAAGCTCTGTGTGTATGCGCACGTGTGTGTGTGTGTGTGTGTGTGTGTGTGTGTGTGTGTGTGTGTGTGTGAGAGAGAGAGAGAGAGAGAGAGAGAGAGAGAGAGAGAGAGAGAGAGAGAGAGAGAGAGATTGTGGGGGCAGTCAAGCAGTCAAGCTTGGAATTAAATTTTATGAAAATTTGTTAATGATGTGACAGTTTATTCGTCCAACAGCATCTGTGATGTACTGTGGTGGAAATATTGAAGCAAATAACCTGTACATAAATGATGTGAATAAATACACTAGTTATTCACTATGTATCCATTTTTTGTTGCAAAAAGTTATAATTAATAATCTGAGGTTCACAAAATACTTCTCAGCATCACTGTAACATTAACAATAATAGAAGAAAAATTGTATCAGTGCCACTACAAAATTTCTGTATGAGTAAAATTATATTCCTTCAAAACTTTTATGTCTTCTCAAAATGATTCCCTTCACACTGGTGCATCCTGTCAAACTTACTTAGAACTTTATGATATATATCCTCAGGAAATAATATCAATTCCTTTTGCAGGCTACTACAACAGAGGCTTTTCCAAAGGTCCAAACACTAGCACATTGTTGAAGCAACCAATAATACAATATTATTTTTAGATCAGCATCTTGTATTTAGTCCAGTAGATTTTAAGAAAGCTGTACAATATGCGGCAATAAGTACTATCATTAACCAACTGTTATCAGATACCTGAAAGTGAGTCTGAACAGAATGATATATCAAAACACAATGTAGCATTAAAATACCATATGGTGCTGAGAAGTATCATTAATATTAACTGAGTATATCGATTTCCATCACACACGGCAACTAGACAGTCTGATAGGGTCTCAGTCAGATTATCTGGAGCCATTCAGTTTGTAGAAATTCTCATAACTGTGAAGGGCATGTAGATGACGATTCACACAGCAAATTCATAGATATAGATGGTCTCACAAATATTCCATTTATTTAATATCCAGAAAAATGTTTGAAGTCATCATCTTGCTTTCCAGTGCTTTCTGGACACTTCTAAATATATAACAAGGCAAGTCATCTTGCTGAAATATCTCATCCTTAGCATATGGTCATACGGATTCATAACTAAATCAGCCAAAAGCGTCTATTACATGGAATAATCATCCTACAGAGCAACAAAGATATTTCAATGGCCACAAAGCTGCCTATCTTTTGTTCTTCCAGTGTTTGAAGACTGTTTGCTACTTGATGTTTCTCATTGGCCACAATTATATTTATTCATTCTATTGTAACATCAACTCTCACAACCAGTTTCATTTTCTTCATCTTTATTTACTGCATTCTCTTAGAGCCCATATCTTGTTGAATGACCGTAGCTCATGCTATGATAGAGCTAGGTACAATGGCATGCATTAGCATGCCAGGAATTGCTGATTATTATGTTCACATTTGGAGTCAGGTGGTCATGGCTGTTTGTAGAAGTGTCTATAAAAAGTAGGTCTTCACATGAGTGATGACAACCAGTCCCTGTACTGCATGACATATTTTTGGCTGCATCATGCAGTATGGAGAATTCTACTATTTATACACTAACCCCTAGTGGAAACATTTCCTAATGAGAATTCCTAGAAAATTCACAGCTAAATAAATAACAAATTAATGTACTTTAATTTCTTAAAAGCTCATCATTAATAAAATAAAATATTTAATTTCAGCAAAGCAGAGGGTTGCATCCCAGAATAACCAGAGGACATATACAACATAATAATCTGCATGCAACAGTGTTAAGCTCAAAGAAGTGGCAGAAAACCATGAAGTGAATAACAAACAGATTGGTTACTGTACTGCTGCACAGGAAAATCATTAAGAAGTGTATGAAACTTATGGCGCTGAGGTCAAGGATGTTGAAACACATGTGACTGAGCTAGAAAGTGATGTTCTACATGAAACAGAAACTTTTCATGAATCCAGTTGAGGAAAGGTAGACAATGTCATCAGTAATAACGGAGACCAATATGAACACAAAGGTGGCAAATTTAAGATGTTTGATTGAAGGTATAAGTCTGCATCTAATAACTTTTACTAAACTGCTTGAAAGTCTGTTACTATAATTGTGTCACTGAAAGACAGGTTCTGTGACTGGACAGCTAGAAGTAAATGCTTGGACACAGGGTATGAAAGCTGGAGCAACATGTAAAAGTTACAAAGAGTCTGTTGTCTATCCTCGTCCTCATTACAGGTGGGTCTGTCCCATCCTGGAGTTTGAGTGCCTGACCTTCCTTTTTAACCTTCCCTCTCTTATCATTGATGATGGAGCTTTTAGTTCTACAAGCTATGCAGAGTATCTCTTTTACTTTTATATGTGTTTTTAGGTTGTACTACATAATTTTCCTCCTAAAGATAAGTAATGGTGAGCAACTTTGCCTCATAATTTACAAAAAATCTATTATGAGGCGGAATTACTAGCCATTACTTGCCTTCAGAAAGTGAAATGTTAAGCACTGCCAGTAGACACACACAAAAGTAAACGTGATGACATTATCTTAGCAATATGAACTATTATGATCCTCCTTGGAGAGAAGGTAGGTAAAGAGTGGGAATGTTAGAAAGGAAACACAGGTCACTCAGAACGAAACAGAGAGACTTGTCTGTAGTGAGGTCTTTATTCACCATTGACCATTTATACAATGGAATAGGCTTCATCTTTCTTAGACATTATCAATATACTTAATTATGTACACAATTACAGACATCTTGCATACATTTTAAATTTTAAAACATGTTGACAATCTGTACATCAAAAAATTCTTTTACATTATATAACAGATTTTCAACCAGACAGCTGAACAATTTTTTAAATAATTTACAAGGCATGGAACATCTGAAGATAGTAATCCATTAAAGATTTTTAGGAAGTTGCATCCTGGGAAGTGGGCTGCTTTTGCCATTTTGTGTCGTGGAATATCCATTTTAATTTTTCTGCTTGTGCTGTACTGGTGTATAGAACCTCTCACTTGAAGTTCTTTTGCACTTAGTTAATTGTCTAGTGAAGAGACATACATGTACAGATTTACAATAATAAGTACATCAAATTTATTAAACAGGGGTTGACAGTGATTTCTTGCTACAACCCTGTAAATTTCTCTTATGTATTTTTTTGTATCTTAAATATTTTGCTTATATGTGTAGAGTACCCGAAAACCAGTAGGTCCATAAGAAATGTGGGACTGGAACAGTCCAAAATAGATCAGTCCTAAATATTATGAAGTGCCAATAGCCTTGCCACAGTGGCAACACCGGGTACTGTCAAATCAACGAAGTTAAGCGCAGTCGGGCTTGGTTAACACTAGGATGGGTCACCGCCCAGGTCCGCCAAGTGCTGTTCACACACAGGGTGCACTCGGCCCTTGTGACACCAATTGAGGAGCTGCTTGATTGAGAAGTAGTGGCACTGGTCATGAAAACTGACAACGGCCAGGAGAGAGGTGTGCTGACCACACGCCCTTCCGTGTCCACATCTGGTGACACCTGGTGTCCACATCTGGTGATACAGTGGCTGGCTGGTACTGTTGAGCCTTCGAGGCCTGTTTGGACAGTGTTTGTGAATATTACCAGGTGTACCAGTATGAAATGAGCGTTAAAATACAATTGTGTCGATAGGGAACATTTGTTGTGAACGAGACTTAATTTTTTTTTTTTTTTTTTGGTTGGTATGACATCTGTCAAAGATATTTAGTATACATCAAGTCATGGAACAAACAACATCATATGTTTTCATCGTGTTAACAATGTCGAATTTTGTACCAGAGAGTGATGATTTGCAGAAAGCATTATTTTTTTGTTTTCATTTGAAAAAAAGTGCTGCAGAGTCACATCGAATGCTTGTTGAGGCATATGGTGATCATGTTCTATCAGAAGCAACATGCAAAAGATGGTTTCAACGGTTCAGAAATAATTATTTTGATGTAAGAAATGAAGAACCTGGAAGACCACCAAAAAAGTTCGAAGACGCCGAATTGCAAGCAATATTGAATGAAGATGATACTTTGAGTCAGAAGCAAATGGCAGCAATGCTAAATGTTGCACAACAACAATTTCTGATCGTTTGAAAGCTATGGGAAAGATCCAAAAGTATGGAAAATGGGTGCCACATGAATCGAATGAAAGACAGATGGAAAACCGAAAAACCATTTGTCAAATTTTGCTTCAAAGACATGAACGAAAATCAATTTTGCATTGAATTGTTACTAGCGATGAAAACTGGATTTATTTTAAGAATCCTAAATGGGAAAAATCATGGGTTAATCCGCGACAACCATCAACATCGACTGCAAAACCAGATCAATTTGGCAAGAAGATGATGCTCTGTGTTTGGTGGGATCAGAAAGATGTGGCATATCATGAGCTTCTAAAACCTGGTGAAACTGTGAATACTAATCACTATAGACAACAAATGATCAATTTGAACTATGCGTTGATCGAAAAAAGACTAGAATGGGCCAGAAGAATGGCAAAGTAATTTTTTTACAAGGCAATGCACCTGCACACAAAGCAAAAATGGTTCAGGATACAATCAAAACACTTGGCTGGGAGCTGCTACACCACCCGCCGTATTCACCAGACTTGGCCCCTTCCAACTACCATTCGTTTTCGTCAATGGGACATGCATTGGCTGAGGAACACTTCAATTCCTATGAAGAAGTCAAAAAGTGGGTGTCTGATTGGTTTGCTTCAAAAGATGAACATTTCTATTGGTGTGGTGTCCACAAACTGCCAGAAAGGTGGTCAAAATGTATAGAAAGCAATGGTCAGTACTTTGAATAAAACGTTTTTACTTTTCAATTCAAAATTACTGTTTCATAAAAAAACGCTCATTTCATACCAGTGCACCTGTAGATAGTCCTAACAGAAGAGCATGTTTCTTGTCAGGTTACATGAAAGTTCTTTGCAAGACAACCCATTTCTCAGCAACATCTAGTGGTCCCAGTGAAATTTGTCATGATACTGATATGTCTTGATGAATTGCAATTGTCATTGTGTCATCAGCAGAGCAGATCACAAATTGTTGAACATGATGCGGGAAGACATTCATCGCAATTATGAAAATGAGTGGCTCAAGATCAGATCCTTGTGGTGCTCCTGTATTGATTTGCGTTAATTAAATGCAAAGATATTACTTTTATTGACATATAATGTACACGATAAAATTCGTTTCTCAAGCAGTATTTCATAAGGAATACAATCAAAGATTAGATTAGATTAGATTAGATTAATACTAGTTCCATGGATCATGAATACGATATTTCGTAATGATGTGGAACGAGTCGAATTTTCCAATACATGACATAATTAGGTTAATTTAACAACATACTTAAGTTAATATAACAACTTTATTTTTTTGTGTTTTTTTGTTTTTCTTTATTTTTTATTTTTATTTTTTTATTTTTTTAATATTTTTGTTTTGTTTCTTTTCTTTTTTTTTCTTAATTTGTATCTAAAAATTCCTCTATGGAGTAGAAGGAGTTGTCATTCAGAAATTCTTTTAATTTCTTCTTAAATACTTGTTGGTTATCTGTCAGACTTTTGATACTATTTGGTAAGTGACCAAAGACTTTAGTGCCAGTATAATTCATCCCTTTCTGTGCCAAAGTTAGATTTAATCTTGAATAGTGAAGATCGTCCTTTCTCCTAGTATTGTAGTTATGCACACTGCTATTACTTTTGAATTGGGTTTGGTTGTTAATAACAAATTTCATAAGAGAGTATATATACTGAGAAGCTACTGTGAATATCCCTAGATCCTTAAATAAATGTCTGCAGGATAATCTTGGGTGGACTCCAGCTATTATTCTGATTACACGCTTTTGTGCAATAAATACTTTATTCCTCAGTGATGAATTACCCCAAAATATGATGCCATATGAAAGCAATGAGTGAAAATAGGCGTAGTAAGCTAATTTACTAAGATGTTTATCACCAAAATTTGCAATGACCCTTATTGCATAAGTAGCTGAACTCAAACGTTTCAGCAGATCATCAATGTGTTTCTTCCAATTTAATCTCTCATCAATGGACATACCTAAAAATTTGGAATATTCTACCTTAGCTATATGCTTCTGATTAAGGTCTATATTTATTAATGGTGTCATACCATTCACTGTACGGAACTGTATGTACTGTGTCTTATCAAAATTCAGTGAGAGTCCGTTTACAAGGAACCACTTAGTAATTTTCTGAAAGACAGTATTGACAATTTCATCAGTTAATTCTTGTTTCTCAGGTGTGATTACTATACTTGTATCATCAGCAAAGAGAACTAACTTTGCCTCTTCATGAATATAGAATGGCAAGTCATTAATATATAATAAGAACAACAAAGGACCCAAGACTGACCCTTGTGGAACCCCATTCTTGATAGTTCCCCAGTTTGAGGAATGTGCTGATTTTTGCATGTTACGAGAACTACTTATTTCAACTTTCTGCACTCTTCCAGTTAGGTACGAATTAAACCATTTGTGCACTGTCCCACTCATGCCACAATACTTGAGCTTGTCTAGCAGAATTTCATGATTTACACAATCAAAAGCCTTTGAGAGATCACAAAAAATCCCAATGGGTGGTGTTCGGTTATTCAGATTATTCAAAATTTGATTGGTGAAAGCATATATGGCATTTTCTGTTGAAAAACCTTTCTGGAAACCAAACTGACATTTTGTTAGTACTTCATTTTTACAGATATGTGAAGCTACTCTTGAATACATTACTTTCTCAAAAATTTTGGATAAAGCTGTTAGAAGGGAGATTGGACGGTAATTGTTGACATCAGATCTATCCCCCTTTTTATGCAAAGGTATAACAATAGCATATTTCAGTCTATCAGGGAAAATGCCCTGTTCCAGAGAGCTATTACACAGGTGGCTGAGAATCTTACTTATCTGTTGAGAACAAGCTTTTAGTATTTTGCTGGAAATGCCATCAATTCCATGTGAGTTTTTGCTTTTAAGCAAGTTTATTATTTTCCTAATTTCAGAGGGAGAAGTGGGTGAGATTTCAATTGTATCAAATTGCATGGGTATGGCCTCTTCCATTAACAGCCTAGCATCTTCTAATGAACACCTGGATCCTACTATATCCACAACATTTAGAAAATGATTATTAAAAATATTTTCAACTTCTGACTTTTTGTTCGTAAAGCTTTCATTCAATTTGATGGTAATACTGTCTTCCTCTGCTCTTGGTTGACCTGTTTCTCTTTTAATAATATTCCAAATTGTTTTAATTTTATTATCAGAGTTGCTGATTTCAGACATGATACACATACTCCTGGATTTTTTAATAACTTTTCTTAATATAACACAGTAGTTTTTATAATTTTTGATAGTTTCTGCGTCACTACTCTTTCTTGCTGTCAGATACATTTCCCTTTTCCGGTTACAAGATATTTTTATACCCTCAGTAAACCATGGTTTGTTACAAGGTTTCTTACGAGTATATTTAACTATTTTCTTGGGGAAGCAGTTTTCAAATGCATTTACAAAAATGTCATGAAATAAATTATATTTTAAATTGGCATCAGGTTCACGGTACACCTCATCCCAGTCTAACTGCTGTAGGCTTTCCCTGAAATTTGCAATTGTTAAATCGTTGACTGAACGTACTACTTTGGAGGACTGTTTAGTATTGCTGAATGGAACTATGTCATATATTGGCTTTACGGCTTTACTTAGGTCACATAGAACAAGTGAAGTCTTGCCCTTATATTCAAAAGCAGTGATTATCTGGTTTACAATGTTAAGAACTGCTGAAGTGGAATTTTTCTGAGCCTGTAACCAATTTGATTGTCTGAGAGGAAGTTATTTTATTCAATAAAATAGCCTAGTTGATTGTATATAACAGTTTCAAGTATTTTGGAAATTATATGAACTATTGATATAGGTCAATAATTTTGGGAAGAATTTTGTCTCCTCTTTTAAAAATTGGTATAACTTTTGAAAGTTTTAATGCCTCTGGAAAAATTCCAGACTGATTACATCTGAGAAAAATTGTGCTAGAGGTTCACAGATCAGATCAATAGTTTCCTTGATAATGTAGTTGGATAGTGGGTTATTATCCATAGCTTTAGAATTGGAGAATTTTTTACTGTCTTTATTATAACAGCATATGAGGGAGGACCCAAAAGAAACCAGACTCTGAGGGTGCTGCCACTCGTACAAGTAGTGCAGGGTTCTCAAGCTAGATGGTGTTAGTAGAGACCTTCATGAAACAGCTGTGCAGACGGCGTCAGTGTAGAGCTGAACGTTCAAGTGTGGTATTGTGTTTCTCTGACTGTTGGCGGGTTACCTCTGCGAAGTCGTTATGGCAACTTTAAAAGAAAAAATAGGATGTGTGAAATTTTGTTTCCTGCTTAAAAAACTGCAACGGAGACATACCAAATGCTTCAGGAAGCTTTCCAAGAGGACGCTATGAGCCGCGCACAGGTTTTCGAGTGGTTTGGGCGTTTTAAACGTGGTGAGATGTGTGTTGAAGACCAAGTTCATTCTGGACACCCTTCAACATTGCAAAATGAGGAGAACATTGAAAAGGTCCGCCAAAAGATCAACAAGGATCGTCGCCAAATGATCGACCAAATTTCAGCATGGACAGGAATCAGTTGGAGCTCGTGCCAGCAGATTTTGAGTGAGGATTTGCTCATGAGACGTGTTGCTGCTAAATTTGTTCCACGCCTTCTCACACAGGAGCAAAAAACCATCTGCATGAATGTGTGTCAGGACTTGAAAACAGAGATTGCACGTGATCCAAACTTCTTGAACAAAGTCATTACAGGGGATGAGAGTTGGTGTTACGGGTATGACCCAGAAACCAAGCAAGCATCAAGCCAGCGGAGGACTCCCAACTCTCCCATGCCAAAAAGAGCAAGGCGAGTGAGGTCAGATGTGAAGACGATGATCATTGTCTTTTTTTATGTTCATGGAATCGTGCATCGGGAATTCATACCCCCCTGGCCAGACTGTTAACCAGCACTTTTACTTGGATGTTTTAAGGCGTCTGCTAGAGGATGTGAGGAGGAAACGCCCGGAACTTTGGCGATCAGGTGACTGGTTTCTGCATCATGACAACGCTCCAGCACACACAGCCTTACGAGTGACCCACTATTTGGCATCTCAGAGGTGGTCTGCTGTTCCCCACACTCCGTATTCGCTGGACCTAGCCCTGTGCGACTGTTTCCTATTTCCACGAATGAAAAAAACGCTAAAAGGGGAGCGTTATGACGATGTGGAGGTGGTAAAAACAGCTTCGCAAAGGGCACTGGACAATATCAAACTTGAAGAGTTGCAAACATGCTTCCAACAGTGGGAAAAAGAGACTCGACAAGTGCATCACATGTAATGGAGAGTATTTTGAAGGTGACTGAAGTAATTTTGTAAAAAGGTTCATCAATAAATTTTTTATGACAACAATCTGGTTTCTTTTGGGTCCCCCCTTGTATGTGATAATTTTCCACTTAAAATACTGTTTCACCGTCAGCTGCATCTGAATTGTTCATACGCAGACATGTCAGCCAATTTGATTCTGTTGCCAATTTCTTTCACTGAAGACACAAGGAATTCATTCAATTGACCTGGTTCAAGTGACACTTCTTGTGTGTGGTTACGAGAGTCTTCTTGTGTGCTATCATAATCTGCAATGTCACTTTGGATGTGTTTGGAGCACTTTCTGTAAACCTTTCATAGGCTAATTTGTTTCATGAAGAAGCTTAGTTTTATAATTTTTAAATATATTTCAGATACATCCTATAATCTATATCAGCCTGTTTAGTGTCTGTCCTACAGTTATTTTTATATAAAGTGCAATATCAACATTTATTCCATAATGTTTTTAAGTTCTTCAGTATACCGCAATGGTAACTTTGTTTTATGTTTACCTTTGAAATTAGTCTTTTTTAGAGATAAATAAGTATACCACATATCAATATATCTGCAAATTAGTTTTCCAATATGTGTTACATGTAAAAAACCCACTTTATATAACTTAGTCTATCATCAAACAAATTCACAAACTCACCTTTCTGACCTTTCACCCAAGTCACTTCATTTTCTTCATGGATGATATTAGTGGTGAGACATGACAGTTTACTGTAGAGTGTGAGGAGTAATGGTTTATGGTCACAAAAACATCCATCCGCATGACTAACATTAAAAATCTCATTAGAGAAGTTAACAGGAATATTATCTAAGCAGATGTCTACATGGTAATCTATATCATTGCTTTTAACAGGAGGATCTCAGAAAAATCTAATGCCTCTGAGGCTGTAATGTATAAAATGCTGAAATTTACAAATAAATACTGGATACTGCATAATGATTTATAATTAAGTAAGTGGTTTCATTTTTAATAGCATATGAGTTACATACAAAATTCAAATTTATGCATGACTTAGCAAATCCAGTCAGGTAAAATACATATAAGCAGAATGTTGCAGCTAATATTAAAACTGCAATTGAAATTTTGTGTGTAAGATGGTACAGTGAAAGTACATTTGGAATCAATTAAAACTGTGTAATACTGTTCTTCGGCAATATGGAAGCTACAACCAATCTATAAAATTAAATATTTAAAGAAGTTTAGGGAAACTTTGGCATGGGAAACAATAACTGCATCAAGGTATCTAGTACTTTCATAAAAAAAATGAAGGTTTCACGCACTTTTAGAAAACATATCTATGGCTAAAGCTTCCAAATTAATGTCTTTTAGTTTCTCTCTGAGCACTTAATGAATGGAGACAGGAAATATACTGTTCACTACTTATGCCCCACAGCTACATCTTCCACTGACTCTCTCTTTCGTACTGTATACACCATTCTACAGGATCCACTGTTTTCATGTTGTGATGCACAACAAAAAGCACACTGTCACTGTTAGATCAAGTATATTTTCTGATCAAAAGCACAAGGCTTAACAATGATTATGATGTTTGGGGTGCCCTGTGGCAAGATGGTTACAAACAGTTTAACAACATGGTGAACTGTACATGGAGCCAGAGCTGAATGAGAGCTGGTGCCTGACACCTAGATGGTGGACCTATGGGATACCATACTTCTTTGCCCACAGCGGAGCAACAAGATGCATCTTGTTGCGATGAACCCCATCTGGCATGCCTTCCCAGCAGTGCTGCGAACCAGATCAGCCTCATCCAGGTTGTTGGACGGGCTCTCCTAGTCGACACAGGCAGGAGTGTATGCCCCGACAGCATGGTCGGCATCACTGCATCTCTGCCAAAAGTAGCGAAGAACATGCCATGTCCATAATTGGTCCCAGCATAGAAGGGAACAGTAATGGTGTGATTGATCCTGGTGGGACCGGTATTGCAGCCTGGTCTTCTGACATCCAGTCAATCCGGGGGTGGCCTAAAAACAAGGAAGATGAGAGCAGGGCCATGAGTATCACATAGGGTGGAGAGCCCACAGGCAGAACAGCTAGAGGGCAGGAGGGGAGGGAGCAGAGGGTGCAACAGAGGAGAAACAGAGGTCAGTGGCAGTGTCATGGTAGGCAGCAGCTGGAGGGTCCGGAGGAGTGGATAGTTGGGTTTCTCTGCTGCAGGTAAAGTAGATTTTGATGGCACATCACTGTCGACTCCTCTATGGCCAGAGTGATTGCACAGAGGCCCACTGCTGCTGACTATCATCAGAATCCCCCTCCCCTTTGCCCAAACATATGTGCTCAGGTGGAAATAGGTAAACAGTACCACAAACAGCCTATCAGGCATAGGCACTATGTGGAGAACCAAGTTCGGTTGACGGCCATGGAGGAGTTCTGTTGCTCTCTTCTGGCGTATTGGAGTTAATCTGTACAAACTGAAAGAAAAAGTAAGAGCCTCATCCATAGAAGCACTGGCCACATACTTTTTCCACATCCGTTTCGAATGTGTGAGTGAGCCTTTATATGCCTCACCATTTGACTGAGGGTGGAAAGGCTGTGCTAGCAGGTGGTGAATGCTGTTGCAGAGGCTGAACTCAGTGAAAATGTGGGAACAGGAGCACAATGCATTGTCCGACACAAGTGTTAGAAGAGGACCTTCAATAGCAAAGATTCTGCCAAGTGAAGCAACTGTAGCTTCCACGTTCTTGGACCAAAAGTTCATCATGTATGGGAAATCAGAGTACGCATTAATGACAATCAGCCAGATAGTATCCAAGAAGGGCCCCACGATGTCAACATGAACCTGTTCCCATGGATGGGAGGATGTCAGCCAGGAAGATGATGTCTGGTGGGGTGGCACACTGAGAACAGCTGCAAATAAGGTGTTTGACCTACCTGTCTGTGCCCAGCCAGGACTCATAATGCTGGCCAAGCAGTTTAGTGAATGAAACTCCACAGTGGCATATGTGCAAGGATCATATTTTTGTCAAGCACAAAGGTTCCAGCAGGACCATCTGGACAGACCTCTGCTTAGTGTTGAGGAGGATAACATCATCCACCAGGATGAGCCCGTGGTGGAGGTGAAAATAATGCACATCAGGTTGGAGTCTCAACAGGAAATGCAGTTGGACCAGCCCTGTTGGATGTACCACCACATTTGTTGTAAGATGATGTCTTTCACAATTGCTGCAGCCACACAGGTCACCATGATAGAGAAAGCATCCACTACCCGTTGAGCCTCTTCATCCAACTGGAAACACAAGATCTTGTGTAGATCAAATTCCAGGTCAGGTCCCATCAAGAGACAGGTAAGGGCATTCACTTTGCTGTGCTGTGTAATATTGTGGAAGTGAATTTTTTTTAATGGTGCCTGCTAGAAAAAACACCCAGCACTTGAGATGGTGGGCAATTCTTTCAGGTAACATTGCTGTCAGACAAAAGAGAAAGATTAATAGTTTATAATCCATAATGCGATGGAACTTAGCTCCTCATCGAAAAACATTGAATTCCCTCAGAGCAATGGTAATCACAAAGGCCAGTTTTTCAACCTGTGAATATCTCTTTCACTTGGCATTGAGTGTCTTTGATGAGAATGTGATCAGATATTCTGAGCTGTCCGCATATCTATGAGCCAAGATGGCCCCCAGACCCCAGTCTGAGGCATCTGCCGCCACCACCAACTGTTTACCTGTTTGAAATGTAGTAAGACATGTGGCTCATATGAGGGCCTGCTTCAATGTCTTGAAAGCCTATTCACATTTTTCCAGGAAGACAAAAGGAATACTCTTCTTCCACAGATTGTTTAGTGGGTGCGCAATCAATGTCACACCCAGGGTGAATTTGACATAGGATGAGATCTTCCACAAGAATGACTGGAGCACCTCATGATTTCCGGGTAGAGGAAGGCCAATGATGGCATCGACCAGCTTCTGTGTGGGTTGACTACCATTGCAGGAGATAACGTGCCCTGGGTATTCCACTGACGGTTGAAAAAAAAAAAAAATTCATATCTCAATTTTGCATTTGTGGCCTGCTTACTGCGGCGTGTGAAACAGCTGTTGGAGGTTTGCTGTTCTGCTACTGTGGACCCCTTCACCACAAGGTCATTGAGGTAATTCATGCATCCTGGGTTACCCTACAGCAGTTGTTCAAGGATTCTTCCAAAACTGGCTGGGTATAGGCCACACAGAAAACGAAACAGTGAAGCTATATAATCCAAGTGGTGTGCTGACTACAAGGTCTTTCATTCTCTGTCCACAGGTAATTGTAATCAAGCTTCAGAGACATTGATTGTTGAAAAATGCTGCTCTTGCATGAGTGCAGAGAAAAGTTTGTCAGGTTTTGAAATGTGGTGCTAGTTGATCTTGAACCAAGCACTGACTATAACTTTAAAATCCCCACAGAGGCATAATTTTCCTCATGGCATTTTTATGACAACCAATGATGTCACCCACAGTGATGTCCAAGGCTGCAGGGAAGAAGCAGCAGTGTGTTGACTCCTTTAAGGTGATCTTCATCACAAAGTTCTTAAGTTGCCCAGACTCCCAGAGAAGATCATAGAGTACTCCATACTGTGGTCATCTAATTCTTGAAACACCATTTGTTCCAAGACCAGCTGGGTGGAGTCCTTGATGCAAATCCGAAAGCTGAAAGAGTGTTGAGGCTGAAAATATTCTCTGTATCCATGCTGTGAACCACAAGTAACATGATATGGTACACAACCTGCTTGTGTGACACCATGATCATGATTTGTTCTTTAAGTGGACTATTTTCTTGTTAAATGCCACTAAGTGGTGAGCTGTGGAGTTCAGGGAAGGTGCTCCAAGCAGGAGATTTATTTGTAAGTCCAACATGGGTACATAGGCACCAGTATAATTCTGTAGCTGAACTTGTTTGTTACACAAAGTGTGTGACACTAACAGCTGGTGAAGGGATACTGCCAGGTTTGAGGATTCTTACAAAATCACATTAATGTTTAGTCAGTCCTGATGAGGTGCATGTCATTTATCCTGAATACTACAGTTTGACACTAGATGATCTTGCTTCTGTCATGGCTTGCACTGTACCCTTTTATTTGGTCAGTGATCTCTGACATGTTTTCAGAAACATTCCAGGCACAACGGAAACATGCAGTAGTTGAGGAGCCAAGATTGTTTTCCTTGTTTATGAGACTGAGCCAGAGGGCAGTGGTGCTTTCTCTCAGCAGTTGTCACATTCACTACTTTGGCTTGGTCAGATTCCTCTTCTGAGTCTGAAGTGACGACTGCCACCTTGCCCCCGAAAACTAACTGGCGGCTCACAGCCCAGGATACTTTAAAGGACTGGGCTCCTTTTAAAATGTCCTGCAAAGAAGCGTCTTCAAATTGTAGGGCTTTCTGACTCTCTTCCTTACCCAGAGCCCCCTGAGCCAATGAATCCCGAGTCATCACTTCAGCATATAATTCCTTTTTGTACAAGAGTCAGAAAATAGCATTTCCTTCTGAGTTGCTGCAGCTAAACTGCCCATGCATGGTATGATAGATTAGACTGTTTATGACACTGATAAAGTTCCACATGGGAGTCAATGACATGGCAGTGTGGTGAAAGTAGGTAGTTAATAAAGTACACATTTTGCCACTGGTCGAGTGCACCAGTGCTGTGAGAGGGGCCAGTTTGCACAAAAGCCGGTTCGCATTTGGTGAGATCTGTGACAGAAAAAGTTATATGATCATGGCTCAATCTGTGACATGAAACATAATGAAATGCTACTGGAGGCACTTCTCATATGCCTTCTACTCTTCTGCTGTCTTGTTATAAGGTGGAAATGGTGGTAGAGTCATGGCCAAATGCTGGCAGAGCAGTCCAGACAACAAGGCTCCCTCATGTTTCTGTGCCTATAACTGCAGTGCTTCCAGATGCTTTTGTTTCTCTAACTGCTGTTGCAGAAACTGCTTGAGCACAACTTCTGTTGATGCACCCGTAAAGTAGCCTGGGGTGGAGGATCCAAGGTTGCAAATTGAACATGAAAAAATACCCACAATTGTCAGCAATTACAATGTAATGCACAACATGAAAAAAATCACTGCTATAACAAGTATATTTTTGATCACAAGTACAAAGCCTAACTATGAGTACAAGGTTCAGAGTGCCCTGGGACAAGATGGTTACAAACAGTTCAATAATGAAGTGTGTTGCTCACAGAACCAGAGCTGAATAAGAGTGAATGCTGCATGTGATTGACTACCTAGATGTCTTTGGCAGGTGGCACTGAATGCACCTGTGCAGTTGTTGTGTGCTCTCACTCAGCCGCCGTATCTCCTCCAAGTGGGTACTGTCGGAGACGGTGGCCAGTAACTGACATCTGGGTGGTAGCCCACTGGGTTACTACAATAATTTGACCAATAATTTAACTTTGTGCTGGGACGCTTTTCCTCTCCCCTCAGTAAATGACTAACTTAAGGGAAAAAGGTGTGTACACCCTCTGTCAGCAGTGTGGGATCCGTACCAGATAGGGTTGATAGAAGAGATAGAGAAGATCCAACACAGAGCAGCGTGCTTTGTTACAGGATCATTTAGTAATCACGAAAGCATTACAGAGATGATAGATAAACTCCAGTGGAAGACTCTGAAGGAGAGATGCTCAGTAGGGGCTTTTGTTGAAGTTGCGAGAACATACCTTCACCGAGGAGTCAAGCAGTATATTGCTCCCTCCTACGTATATCTCGCGAAGAGACCATGAGGATAAAATCAGAGAGATTAGAGCCCACACAGAGGCATACCGACAATCCTTCTTTCCACTAACAATACGAGACTGGAATAGAAGGGAGAACTGATAGAGGTACTCAAGGTACCCTCCGCCACACACCGTCAGGTGGCTTGTGGAGTATGGATGTAGATGTAGATGTAGATGTCTGTGAATCGAGTAAACTTCATTGTGTCTGTTACAATTTTTACTATTTATGTTTCATATTTTCTGAGGTGGAGTTTGATGATTACCTCAGCATTTACTGAAACTGGTGTGGAAAACTGCCTAAAGAATCACCCCTATGTTGGCTACTGTACCACACAAACTGTCGTTAATCTGCCGTGCAGATTCAATTTGAGTATGGCACACCTCCATGCCTTGCAAGGCAGTACACTGGTGTTAAGCTATGCAAGCAGGGCAGTTGTACCTGCCATCAGCTGAGAGTGCTAAACATCCTTTCAGCAGTGCACATTATTGGTGGAATTGCAGCTGATTTCTCTTAATGTAAGGAAAAATGTTGTCATTGAACTCAGATTTCTTCACTGTTTCATCATAGTCTTTGTTTCCCCATAAAGCATACCAGCTTCTGTTTTCTGCATCAAGATTGTCTTTATAGTAAATTTCAGTAGTTTCTTTCATAGCTTTGACATATATGGCATTACTTATATTTTTCACAATGGTGGGATACTTTAAAATTGCTTTCAAATTTGTTAATCACAATTTAAGTGATATAACTAGAGTCTAAGTAAGAAATAAAGAAAAGAGCTATGGCACTCTGTAATAATCAGGAATGCTCAAGTGATGAGTTTGTCTTTCAGAGTTTTGGGCATCTGGATGTCAGTTTCCTGAAGATCAATTCTGTTTCTTACTTGCATGAAAATCTCAACAAAGACATGTTTCAATTCTATTCCTTATATGAAAAAAACTATAATTTTTGTTTTGTTTATAAGTTGGTGCACAGAATGCAAGTCAAAAGCCATAGGCTAATTTCTTCACAACCAGTTCCAAACACAAAGAACACCTTAATGTAATTTTGAGGCAAATTGTGAATGTTACAGCATCCATCAGGAAGCTTATGAACATTTATAATTTAGTCTCATAATTGCTATAGAGACTACTTAGAACTTATTTGATACTTAGAATATTTTAAGAAAACAGTCATATTGATATATTTTTTAGACCACCATATTTCTCACAATGGCTGCAATTTTCTTCATCCATAATTCTTCCAGACCTGATTTTTTTTGCAGGAAGGAAAAGTTTCATTTATGTGGTAATGCTACGAGGTGACTTTTTAATGATTTTAGGTGCAAGATTTATATAAAAATATGTACCCTATTCCAAAATATACCTTTTACACTTCATTTTACTACTATAACTAATCACAAAATATTCTCTACTGTAATAAACAGTAAAAAGACCATTCAATAATTACCATGCACAATAGCAATAACAATATTCAGTTATATAGTGGGATATAATGAACCAATAACATCCTTGTATTCTGGTGATCATGAACCACTGTGCACTATCATGAGCTGATGCAAACTGCCACATTGACTTCCTGATATTTTCATAATGATGCCCAACAGTTGACAGCACTTTTGCATGATGAAAAAGTTGAACATTCACAAATTTGTACCTCAGGTTTCCTTTGGGAAAAAAATACTTCTGTTGCTGCTAAGACACAGTAAAAGTTAATGTACACAATTTTAGCCAGAAGGTCTAAAAGGGTTAAAGTACTCTCCCTAAAAAATCTGATTACTTACTGTATCATTTCAGTTGTGTTTCTAATTTCTGGCTTATTACTGATGTCACTGAGCACTAGGTTCATCTTAAAGGAAGCACATTGAAAATACCCAGGTTTCGAAATTTACTTTTGATGCTTCATTGAATAAAAGCTTTGAGGTTTGTTGATGACATTGTAATTCTGTCAGATATGGCAAAGGACTTGTAGGAAGAGTTGAATGGAATGAATGCACTCTTGAAACGAGGTTATAAGCCAAATATCAACCAAAATAATGGCAATGATGTGTAGCTGAATTGAATCAGATGGTGCTAAGGGAATTAGAATAGGAAATGAGACACTAAAACTAATAGATTGGTG
Organism: Schistocerca serialis cubense; assembly: GCF_023864345.2. Classification (NCBI taxonomy): domain Eukaryota; kingdom Metazoa; phylum Arthropoda; class Insecta; order Orthoptera; family Acrididae; genus Schistocerca; species Schistocerca serialis. The sequence continues at coordinate 602,560,234 of NC_064644.1, read as the reverse complement.
AGCAACAAAATAACTGATGGTGGCTGAACTAGAAAGGATATAAAATGCTCACTGGGTAAAAAAAAAAAGTTTACAAAAAAGAGGAATATGTCAGTGTCTAATATACATGTAAGTGTTAGGAATTGTTTTCTGAAGGCATTTGTCTCAAGAATAGCCTTGCATAGAACAAATTAGCAGTTCAGACAAGAAGAGGACAAAAGCACTTGAAATATGGTGCTGCAGAAGAATGTTGAAAGTTACGCACAATGTGTAGGTAACTAATGAAAAAGTACAGAATTTAACTGGTACAAAAGAAAAGCATTGCACAAACCGAGTAAAAGAAGGGATCATTTGACAGGACACATCATGAGCCATAATAAATTGTTAATTTGGTTAACAGATGAAAGTGTAGTGGGTAAAAATTATAGCGGAAGACCAAAGGTTGAACAGGGTAAGCTGCCTCCTTATGGATACCCCTTCTCCTAACAGTTGTGACTCTTTTTGTGTGATCAATTACCGACCATGTAATCAAATTTTAGTTGGTCTTTCTGTCAAGTTATGACCAATATATTACTATAAGCACAATATTATTTGGCACTTTCTTAGGAGCAGAGAGATCACTGGAAGTTGGATGACTTTGGTGCAGTATGGATTGTATATTCACATTGCCAGCATGAGCTAGGAAACAAAGAGGCATGCCATAGCAGTGACTGTGAAAGCTGCTTGCCCTGTGAGAAGGATATTGGGATTCTTCCTATTGTTTGGAATACTTCATGAGAATGGCACAGCCTACCCTTTTTGCACCAAATGTGTAGGTCCCTTTCACATGGGAGCTCATTGAGATGCAGTGAGTCACTTCTTGCAACTGGTTCATCTTTATAAATTTATTTAATTGACCTCTGATGCTGGCCTTTTAGCCAGGAAAGGTATTCTATGACACTGTTAGTCTATATCATAATTAAACCTAAGTGTTTTAAATTAAATACCATTTAAACTTCATGATGCAATCCTTCAGTGAAAATGGGGGAAGTCAAGCTGTTATTACACTTCACTGTTTACATCATGATAATTATCAGCAGGTCTCTACATTTCATGTCAAAATATGTTGCTCACATAGGTAAAGCCCCTGGAGGTTGCGCTGCCAGATAGCTGCTCATCTGATGGCATGTCTTCGATGCACAAAGCTGAAGTCTTGCTCATGATAGCTGAACACATGCCTGCCGGTGTGTTGTATGGAATTACTAAGTTACAAAATATTACCCATATTGAAAGTAGTTGTGACTATGACAAGTGTTGCCATTATGAAGCAACACAAAATCAGGAAACAAAGAATTGATGCCATCCAATACCTAGTTCTAGATTAAGTTTATGAGCTTCCGATTGCTTTCACGAGATGTTCCGAGCAGATCCTCAGAGATTTTTCAATTCCCATCATGTGTTACTGACGTCTTTTGATGAACTTCAAACTTGTGGTTGATACATGGCGTTGAAAAAATCTGCAGCATAGTGCATAAGTTATACACATTTGTGTGGTAGGTACCATGCTACATATTCAACTTTCTTTTTTTACAATGATTTTCTTCTCCTATGACAGTAAGGTCTCAAAATAACTGTCATGTAACCTACACATTTTATCATACTGTACACAAATGATATACAGTTGGCTGAAACAATAGAGATGCTGACTTTTGTTCACCAGAACTGCATGTTTAGGGCAAAGAGGTAACAGACATATAACTGGTAACAAGGTACTCAATGCCTCAAGTGTGGAGTAAGGATTACATTTGACTCTGTGTAGAGTGAGTAATGGCAATTCAGTTGGCTAGCTATGCAATGGCCAGAGTGTCAAAGATGTGTACCTCTCAGGTGAAACGATGCATGAGTGGCCATCTACACATTCCTAAAAGCATGCAACAAAGTGCATGCTAAAGCAGAGGGGAAGAGTTGTGTGTGATTGATGATACTACATGCACAGAGAGGAAACTGTCATGGTGTCAAATCCTAAAATGAAATCACAAAGTCTTGTTTTCTCTGCATTATACACAGTACCCATGAACAGCATGAGAAAAAGAAAACAACCATTATGGATGAAAAACTGAAGTAGCAGACGGGAGGAGGAAGGAAGGTTGGCATGTCTCCTAAAATGACTTGTTACAGAGGCCAAATACTCATTTTGAAATTAATTTAAGATGAGCATGGACAAGTGTCGATTCTTTTATTTTATTATATTTATTTATTTAGCCATCCATAGACATTTTAAAATGTGTAGATGTTGTCAGTTTGTAACAATCACATATTTATACAGATTTTCATTACATGTAGTTACACATTGTGAGATGCAAGTTATTTACAATCATTTTTGCTCCTTATCAAGACATTACATATAGTTAAATATTGTGAGACAGAAGTTATTTACAATCATTTTTACAAATGAATCCATTTGTAGTATAAAAACAGTGTCCCTGCAAATACAATTTAAGACTTTTCCTAAAGCAGCATATGATATCTTTTTTTTCCTGCCACAGTTTATTATACAATTTCACACCTTCACACAAGAAACTATTTTAAGCCTTATGTTGACTTTTCCTGTCTAGGTGAAGACAGTGACTTGTTCTCGTACTATTGTTATGAAAACTGCTATTTGTTCTATAATTTTCTGTATTTTTCTTGATATACACTATGGTCTGGAATATAAATTCACAAGGAGCTGTTAGAATTTCTAACATTTTGAAAAGTTCTCTGCAGTGGGATCACCTACTGCTTTTCTTTATAACTCTTTTGTATTTTAAATACTGCTCCTAAATTCTGAGCACTGTTTCTCCAGAAAATTATACCATAACTGATTACTGAATGAACATAAGTATACAGTTCTCAGACATTCATCACTGCATGCAGATGCAAGGACTTTAAGTGCATAACATGTTGTGGATATCTTTTTCGAGAGTTTCATATCATGTTCATTCCACTTCATTTGACTGTCAATGTGCAACCCTAAGAATTCTGTTGCAGGTACATCATCTATGGATATGTTATCTAGTTTTAAATTTAAGGGACTCTGTTTCCTATTCATTCTGAAGCATATTGTATTTGTTTTCTTTATGTTGAGGGTTACTTTGTTTTCCTGTGACCATTTGTGACATCCCTCAGCACTTCAGTAGAATTTTCCAGCATTTGTGATGTTGTCTTACTGGTGATTAATATGTTGCTGTATCAGAAAACAATATCTTCTCTCCATGGCTGATGTGTTGTGGGAAATCATTTATATATACCAGAAACAGTACTGGGCCTAGTACACTTCCTTGAGGGACTCCAGTATTGATATATATAGTGGATCCAATAGGCCTACACGTTTATCAATGTACTTTGATCCTCTGGAGACATGTGTGATCTCTACTGACTGTACTCTGTTTTCTAGACATGAACAAAACCATTTGTTAACCTCTCCCCTTATTCCTAGTGACTCTAACTTATGCACCAGGTTGTGGTGGACAAATGAATCAAATGCCTTAGACAGGTCTAGGAAAAGGCCAGTTCTCATCTAGTGCTTCTAAAACTGTTTTTGTGAATTGTGCTATTGTGGATTCTGTGCCCCTGCCAGGCCTGAAACCATACTGGTCATTGCAGAGGAGGTTGAATATCCTTAGATAGCTCATAAGCCTGTTTTTCATTATTGTCTCTATCACTTTGGAAAAGGATGACAATAGGGCTATTTGTCTGTAGTTCTCAATGTTTTCTATATCACCTTTCTTGTGAACTGGTAAAACTTTTGCAAGCTTCAGATAGGGAAACAACAAGTTTTGAAGGATTCATTTATGATTTCTGTTAGTGGAACTTTGATACCATTTATGCATGTTTTCAGCACACACATTGGGATTTCACAGAAACCTGCTGAGTTTTTGTTCTTTAATTACCTTATAATATTCCATACTTCCTTCTCACAAGGGAACCTCCCCATCGCACCCCCCTCAGATTTAGTTATAAACTGGCACAGTGGATAGGCCTTGAAAAACTGAACACAGATCAATCAAGAAAACAGGAAGAAGTTGTGTGGAACTATGAAAAAAATAAGCAAACTATACTAACTGAGTAGTCTATGCGCAAGATAAGCAACATCAAGGATAATGTGAGCTCAGGAGTGCCGTGGTTAGCGTGAGCAGCTGCAGAACGAGAGGTCCTAAGTTCAAGTCTTCCCTTGAGTGAAAAGTTTAATTTTTTATTTTCAGATTATTATTATCCGACATGTTTTCCTGTGGAGGAATTGATGACCTATGACCTTGTGATTAAATGTTTTCAGTTCCCATTGGAGAGGAACGTCCTTTTGTCTACTAATCGCACGGTTTTGCAGTGCGGTCGCAAAACACAGACACTAAACTCATTACAGTGAACAGAGACATCAATGAATGAATGAACAGATCATAACTTTGCAAAAATAAAGATAGTAAACTTTTCACTCAAGGGAAGACTTGAACCTAGGACCTCTCGTTCCGCAGCTGCTCACGCTAACCGCAGCGCTCCTGAGCTCACATTATCCTTGGTATTGCCTATCTTGCTCATGGTCTACTCAGTTTGTATATTTTGCTTATTTTTTTCCATAGTTCCACACAACTTCTTCCCGTTTTTTCGATTGATCTGTGTTCAGTTTTTCAAGGCCTATCCACTGTGCCAACTTATAACTAAATCTGAGGGGGGTGTGATAGGGAGGTTCCCTTGTCAGTAGTTGGAAGCAATACCACTGAGTTAGCTACATGCTTCTGTGTTGGTTAATTAACTTTTTTTGTTTTTGTTTTTTTTGAAAATATTTCTGTAACTTTGTTGCAATGCTGCTAAAGTAGGTATTCATATAATTTGCTAATCCTTTTGGGTTACTTGTTAGATTTTCCTTGTTCTTGATTTGTGTGTTTGTGCACCTCTGCTTCACAGATCCTGTTTCTTATTTCACTACTACCCATGTAGCTTTACTTTTATTATTGGTTAGATTTATCAACCTATCATTGGCTGATTTTTTTTTTGCAGTATTGAGTACCATCCTGTAGACCCTTTTGTAGTTTTTGTAGTAGTGAAAAAAATCGGGATCATTATTGTCCTTTTTAATGGAGTTTAAGTATTTACAAATTTGAGCAGATTTTGTAATTCCTTTAGTAATCCATATATTTCTGGTGGGTGTTCCAATAGGAATTAATGCTTTGTGGAATGTTTCTTCAAATTTTAGTTTAAACTCAGACATGAAATTGGAGAATTTCCTATTCACTTCAGTTTCTGTATAAACTCTTTCTCAACTTTCATGTGTTAACTATAAGGAAAACATTTGCAAAGCTGATGGAGAGTACACTCTTTTATATAAGTGCAGTTTGGATTCTTTTTCTACACAAGCTTTTACTTTTATAATCTGACATAGATGGTCTGACAGTCCCAGAGTTTAACAAGTACATCACAGTTTTCTCTGCCTACATCTGTAGCTACATGTCAATGGTAGATGACGAATGTGTGGTTATTCTTGTTGCACAGCTGACTATCATGACATGCCACAACTGTATAGGATGTTCATAAATGTGTTACTGGCGTCATTTGTTTTAGCTGCATTTATGTTGAAGTCCTAGCACAAAAGGATATTATGTTTCGGAGTCAATGCTAGTTCTAGGCTTTGTATAAGTTTTAAAAAGAACGTCTCTAAATTACCACTGGGAGAACGGTATACATATAATACTGTTAGTTTCTTGGGCATATCTATAGCAGCTATCTCTGATGCTGACACTTCAAAGTCTTTATCTATACTTAACAAGGTAGTATCATTTATGACTAAATTCAATAGCGTTCTTAATGACTACATGATCCTCCACCATTCATTGTGTTTCTGCAATAAGAACATGCTTGGACATGTGAGGGTAAATTAATATATAAGATTCCCGTCAACGCTCGGCATAGGTTTGCAGCTCATGATGCAGACAAGTGAAAGTGTTGCTTAAAGACTTGGCCAGACAGAACGCAGCCTGGTGACACGTCTCAGGCCTTGGTGGATGGCCAGTGTTTACAAGGCAAGGGACGCCTCACAGGCATGTGCTGGCCTCAGCGACTGGCTGTTGCTGCGTCAGCTGTCGCTGTGGAAGTGGCCGATAACTCATTAGCACCTTGCAAATGTAGCGTGGTCCAAAGATGCCTCACACTGCTGCTGCAGCAGAGCAGTTAAATGCGCACCTTACTTATGGCCCACGTCTGTGCTAAACATTGACAGAGCGCAAAGGCCTGTAGTAGGCTACGCTGCCACTAAAATTACCGACTGCCCGCAAAATGTGCCGATATCAATAACGGCAGCAGGTGCCGCTGAACAAACTACGAGTAGTTCTCTGTTGTCATCTCGCGCGTGAAGTTCTGTGCTAGAAGTTTCTTAATTTCGTGCAAGTGTCTCTGTGCATCGAGTTTATCCAAAAAAATGTCTGGCGTTCGGCCGGTATTACACTATCAAATTTCTTTGTCAAATATCTTTGTCAAAGATATTTGATGGTGTAAAAGGAACTTTGTCAAATGTCGTCCAATATTTGATCAAATCTAGGGCCTCGCTGTAGATTTGATCAAAGAAATCGCTTGTCTTCTGCATATAGTAGAAATATCTCTGGAGTGAGCATTGCGTGTTGCGCATGTTGTCAACATCAAACTGGAATTGTCACGTGATCTAGGGACGACGTCGACTGTTTAGCGCATGGAGGCAAGAATTCTTACCTCCATGGTGTAGCGGCAATTCGCGTCCGCCATCAGGTGACGTCACGTCTCGTCACATAACACCAAAACATTCTACAATACCTTTCGAATGGAGGCATTCGCACAGGTCGTCAATGGAATGTCACGTCATTTTACGGTACGTCAAGGTTTCTCGGGAAGAAAATTTTGACGGTACCAGTCTGTTAACATCTTAAGTTAACTTATTTTCGCCGCGCTCATTCTCCCTTATAATAGTGGATTTTGTACTGTTGTATCTTCTTAATCTTTATTTTATAATCGCGCTTTGTTTTAGTGACAAATTGGAGATATTCCATGATGACTGGGATATTTTTTTCCACTTTCTAACACAACCGAGGTCGTATATCTGAAGGCGAAAGTTATTTAGGTTTTACGATAACACAATGGCGCTGACGCCCACAATGTATATGTATAAGAACACAAGTAGAAAAGAAGCAAATTCCACCATATGACATTTTAAGCAAAAAAGTCAGCTTTAATGAAGGAGTAAAATACAGTTGTTTATGGCGTTAATAATTACATAAGAAAAAACATAATGGATGAGTTTAACAGGCTTCATCAATTAGTTTGAAGCTTTCTTTGATGTGTATGAATGTACATATTTTCACTAGCAAATAATTGTCGATGTTTTGAAATGTTGTCTCACTTCTCAGTAATTTACCAAACATAATTGATCAAGAACATAGGTTATTAAGTTTGCTTCAGCCATTGACAAACTTTGTCGTTGTTAGCTCCTCAGTTCTGATACTATACTCTAACATTTTATGAATATTAGGGATGGTGACTCAAAACCCCAATTTCGCCATTCAGGTACTGTGTTAAGTGACTTGACGAGATGTAACATGAAAGACATTGTAAATACATGCTGATGTGAAGCTTCTGTGACGTCATGACTTGACAAGATGTAAAATGAAAGATATTGTAAATACATGCTGACGTGAAGCTTCTGTGACGTCATGCTCGTTCATTTTGCTCTTCAAAGCTAAGAGCCCAATTTATTTCAAATATCAGATGTAAACTGCTATGGTGCCTGCAAAACGTCTATAGTAAATCCACAGCACTTACGAAGGGAATCTCTCTTTACTAGCGATAAGGCAACATTCAAAATTTATAGGACAAATGTCGGACAAATCTACGGCATTCCGAGATCACGTGACCATTGTGGCAACGTATGTTGACAACACAAAATCAATTCTGCGCTTCTGAATGCTCACTCCAGAGATATTTCTACTCTATGGTCTTCTGTTCACTGGAATGTGACATGTTACCATAGGGAGTGCTAGCATCACTGCAGCGTTCTGTCATCTGTAGTGTTTTTATAAACATTGGCCGTAAATACAATTGGTGTGTACTGACAACTACAAAATTAATAGAGATGTATGAAGCTGATGGGACGCTTTACAACGTGAGTCACCCTGAATACAAAAATAGATTAAGAAGATTGGAGACCTGACCTGACCTTACATAACCTAACATAACACTCTCCTGTAGCAAGGAATCGGAGTGTTACAGTGAGCCTGTCTTCTGAAGATGTAGCAGTTCTTAAGTGAATATTGTGCTTTGTGATATGAGGATACACTTCGCTGAGCACATACAGAAATGTATGCTCATCCATTCTTAAGTAATCGATGTATGACTTGACGTCTTCCACTGTAAGCTCATGCACAGTCTAAAGCCCGGTCCACACGCAACGATCTGTCTACGCAGACATCGGCGCAGATGTGTGTACATGTAAAAGATCGCTGCAAATGTGGTGTGTTCACACGACACAAACCCCAATCTACTACTCGCCCGCCATCTGTCGGTGTAGAAAAGAAATATCAGTGCCAAGCGACTACGCTCCCTGTAAACGTCAAAAATTTAATTCACTTATTTTGAAATATAGAAATGGAGGAAGCTCTGTTGTGGTCTGTGTTCGCAACTTGTGTTTCAAAAAACATTCAGACCAACCGCAGGAAACAGAGAAAGTGGTCAAAATGGTGTAGACAGTGGAAGGAGAAATTGCCCTTCTCATACAAGTATTTTTTCTCATAATATGAGGGGTTACAAGCTTTAAGAGATAATTATAAGTTTCGACATCCTTCCACAAATAATTTCGCCAGTTTGCAACGAATTTTTTTTATTACCGTTTCTCTGTTTGTCGAGGCGTCAACTGCCCGCAATTTTTCAATTAGAGCATTGTATGCTGCTGTCTTTTTATCTCGGTCACTATATTCTTTACTTTTAATCTTCCACAAACATGGGTGGTTTCTATATATTTCAATGAATCCACTTACAAACTCTCGAGAACACTGACGAGTATCAGCCATTTTAATGCCCTGTGCGCACAAATACAAACACTAGACTGAGCAACAGCACACACACTTAACATCACACACAACTTGTACACTTTACACATCGAAAATATCTTATATAAACAAAACAGTGTGTGAGACTACGCAAATGGACCATTAGAAAACTGTAAGTACAAATTGTTCTCAAACTTTAGCCACTAACCTCACAGAGAGAACTGATACCCGACTAAAAATCGCGTTTCTTATGTATTACAGTAAAAGTCAACAAAGTGAAGCAGACTCACACACACTGACAACAACAAAAGAAATGGCTTAACACACATCAAAAAGACGCACTTGAAAATGGGAATTATTTCTCTAAACGCGTCATGCGAATAGTAAAATAAAGAAAAATCGTGACTGGTAGCAGAAGATTTATTTATTTACAAACAAACCTATTGTATCTACAGTCGCAGGCTTTCAAAAACTATTTATAATGGATCAAATCAGATTAGATTAGTTTTTCGTTCCATAGATCCGTGCTGAGGAGATCCTGGTGGATGTGGATCATGTCAATTTTTTAAGCTGTAATAACAATACTAATAGTTTGAATAAATACAATACATCATTTGTTTCTATTAAAAATTTCGTCAATGGAGAAGAAGGAGTTGGCCACTAGAAAGTCTTTCAGGCTCCTTTTAAACTCATCTTCATTTATAACTAAATTTTTTATGTTTGCTGACAAATTATTGAAGATGAGTGTTCCTGAGTAGTGGACCCCTTTTGAACTAAAGTAAGTGCTTTTAAGTCCTGGTGCAGATCATTTTTGTTCGTGATATTGTGTGTATGAACGGAGTTGTTTGTTGGAAAAAGAGATATATTATTTAGGACAAATTTCATTAAGGAGTAAATATACTGAGAGGCAGTATTTAGTATACCCAGTTCTTTGACCAGAGTTACACGTGATATGCAGAGATAATCTTTGTCAGAGATAAAACTTAACTATCGATCGTAATCTCGTCACGGGTAAAACTGTCTAGCAATTCTGTAGTGCTACTGTCCAAATATCACTAAGTTTCATGGTCTCTTCATTCCGATTAAAATTATCCTTATGTTTATATATTTCAATTGCTTCTCTACAAAGCCGTGGGTAATAGTTCGTCGTCGTAGATAAAATTTTTGTTTCGGTAAACTTCACTTGATGATTTCCTGGCTGAAAAGCGTGTTCTGCTACAGCCGATTTATCTTTTTTTCCTAATCGGCAAAGACTTCTGTGTTCTTTTATCCGTGTATTTACGCTTCTTTTTGTTGTTCCAATATAAACTTTACCACATGTGCACGGAATTTTATATACGCCACTGGCTGATAGAGGAGCGTGTTTATCTTTTACAGACCGGAGAACATGACAAATTTTCTTCGTTGATCTAAAAACAGGTCTAATATCATGTTTACTTAAAATCTTTCCAATCTGATCCGTTACTTTCTTTATAAAAGGGAGAGAGACTGTATTCTTCCATCGTTTTTCGGGCTTGTCCTTAGGCTTTTTGTTGTTTGGGTGCAGAATTCTGCTTACTTCTTTCTTTGAGTAGCCATTTTTCTCAAAAGCGTGCTTGAGATGTCTTAATTCGACATCTAGATACTCCGGCATGCAAATCCGTCTGGCTCTGTCAAAGAGACTTTTAATCACACCTCTCTTTTGTTGTGGATGGTGGTTAGAGTTTTTATGTAAGTATCTGTCTGTGTGCGTTATTTTTCTAAAAATCTGTTGTTTCAACCTTCCATCTGTCTGTCTCATAACTAAAACATCCAAAAACTGTATTTTGTTATCATTTTCTCTCTCCATGGTAAACTGGATTCTTGGACTTATATTATTAAGGTAATCAAAAAATTCGTCTAAGGCTTCTCTACCATGTGGCCAGACCACAAATGTATCGTCTACATACCGATACCAGCGAGATGGTTTCTTATCTGCTTTTTCCAAGGCTGACTGTTCGAATTTCTCCATGTAGAAATTAGCTTCTGCAGGACCCAATGGGTTACCCATTGCTACGCCATTAAGTTGCTCATAAAATTCATTATTCCACTGGAACTGACTGGAAGTAAGACAATGTCTGAAAAGAGCAGTCAGATCTTCTGGAAAAATATCCGTTATAAAATCCATAACTTCGTTAACTGGAATCATAGTAAATAAAGATACTACATCAAAACTTACTAAAATATCTTCAGGAGTCAGAATTAAACCTTCAATTTTCTCTATTTAATTATTAAATTAACCACGACCTTACATACCAGAAGGTTTACCAGAAGATAGAACTGGAAACCGTTACAACTTTCCTGCAGTATCAGCTCATGAAAATGTTGATTATGTCACTTATGCAGAAGAGCTGCATCATTATTAGTGCAATTTATCACAAGGTTTCCTGATTTCAGGAATGCAGACATCATCTTTGCTATTCTTGCTAACCCAATAACATGCGATGTAGAATAGGCCCCAGAAAACCTTCAAATGGAACTTATTGAATTACAGTAAGATTTGCCTTTAAAATGTAAGTGTGAAGAAGTAAATCTGGCCGAATTTTATAAAACTTATCTGACACAAGAGAAATATCCGCAAATGAGATCATTTACAAGAAGGAAAATTTGTCTTTCTGGAAGCACATATAAGTGTGAACAACTTTTTTTCCCTTATGAAAACAAATAAATGCAGCACACGTACGAGGTTAACAGACGACAACTTGGAAAATACCTTAAGACAGCATAAGTGACATAAATCCAGATATCAACACTTTTTTGTTAAAAACTCAAACTCAGAACACACATTAATCTGCTGTTGAGTAGTTTTTAAATCAATAAACCACAGTAAATACATTTAGTTTAACTTTTCAGCTCTCCTAAATATGATAGAAAAATTTGTATGTTTAGTGTACTGGATTTAGAGAAAACTGCTATGTTTCACACGGGTTTCTTTACAATCACGTGATCTTGAAAAGTTTTATTTTGGGGTAGGAGTTCTTGTGATGAATTATAAGGAACCAAGATGTCGAAATATAAAAATATGAAGATAGGGTGTCGTGTATTTTCACAATCACGGACGAAAAAATTCCACCTTACTCGCTGGGCAAGCTGCTGTCACGTCAGGTGAGTTTCCTTTTCGCTGTGAAGCCGAGTTTTTGTATTTCACTGTGTATGATAGTATTCATGTTCCCTTGAAAAGCTTAGGGGTGAGTCCAAATACATTATCTGAAAACCTGCATGTTACAGATGTCTTTGAACTTACGCATTACAGGCGCTGTTATCAGCCGCGCGGGATTAGCCGTGCGGTCTGGCGCTGCAGTCATGGTCTGTGCGACTGGTCCCGGCGGAGGTTCGTGTCCTCCCTCGGGCATGGGTGTGTGTGTTTGTCTTTAGGATAATTTAGGTTAAGTTGTGTGTAAGCTTAGGGACTGATGACCTTAGCAGTTAAGTGCCATAAGATTTCACACACATTGCGTTACACATTGCACTGCGATGTTATCGCGTCACATAAGTACTGTCTTCTTAATGACTATACAGTCTGTAAAACCTCTGCTGTCATTGGTGTGAGCAGTTTCAGCCTTTTCGTGCAGTGTAAACAACATACGATTTATGCTTACCATTAGCAATGATACAAATTTCACCTGGAAGTCAGGGGGCCCTCACACGTTCAATACTATTGTCAATACATCAATATAATAATCGTCCGAGGGAGAGAGTTATATTATTGTGAACACTAGAAATATCGAGGAACGGTACTGATCCATCCAAAATTTTCTCAGTATTACCAACATGTATTACGCGTGTGACGACAATTATCATCAGTTTGACAAATCTCCATTCTGTGCACATGTTTACAGTCCTTCCCCGTATAAACATTAGCAACTAATTCTTGTCCGTTGTGGACGTATTAGAACCCTGCAGCTGTTGACACTGTGGATAATTTATAATGAATTAGATGCAACTAGTTACTTCTATAGGAATTTATTTCACCATAATGACATTTCAGGATGCCTGGCATCCCATCTTCACATAATTTCATTTATTTACACGTCATGAGCGCAGTTTCTTTACTAACAGTATTGCAGAATTTTCTAACGCAAGCTTTAAGCCAACTATTGCAAAAAGTCATAGATAAAGAAACATTGTGTACGACGCGCAAATAAATGAAAAAGTGAAGATTGGGTGAATATAAACAACAATGCTATTTTCGAGTCATAATTTGGTGGCACGGCTTGCTGGGAAAGGGGTGTCATTCATATCGGTCCTTTACCCTGTGCCCCGCCGAGTGGCCGCGAGGTTTGAGGCGCCATGTCACGGATTGCGCGGCACCTCCCACCGAAGGTTCTAGTCTTTCGGGTATGGGCGTATGTGTTGTTCTTAGCATAAGTTAGTTTAAATTAGCATAAGCATTTCGGAAACTGCACGACTTGCCGTGTTTTCGAGGAGTGCTGTGGTAAGTGTGTTCAACACGTGACGAAATCAAGTTGAAATCATCTAGTGTGTAAGTCTAGGGACCGATGACCTCAGCAGTTTGGTTCCTTACGAATTCACACAGATCTGAACATTTTTCGTTACCCTGTAAACACTAACCTCGCAGACCCATTAGTTTTGGCTTTACGTATTAGGAGCACTGCTGTCACGTCATGTGACAATGTAGCCTGCGAGCTGATATACGTATGTGATTCCAGCCCACGGGTCACCAAAGGTTGCCCATGCTGGCTTTACACTGGTCAGCCAGAACATTATGACCGTCGACCTACTATCGATACAAGCGTGTCCAGGCTATAGCAGGGTCACCTGGCGAGGAATGACTGCTAGTTAGACACACGCACGATGTATGTAGTATCAATGAGCATGCTGTCCGTGTTTGGAATGGGGAAGGCGCGCGATCCATCTGAGTTTGACAGAGGGCAGATTATGATGGCCCGGGGGCTCGGCCTAAGCATTTCAGAAACTGCACGACTTGCTGTGCGTTCGAGGAGTGCTGTGGTAAGTGTCTTCAACACATGTCGCAATCAAGGTTAAATCATATCCAGATGTTGTGGAGTTGGGTGGCCAGCTCTCATTACAGATGTCGATCGTCATAGGCTGTGCAGACTGGTGAAACAGGTCAGGCGGCGAACTGTGGCAGAGGTGCATGAGACTTTAATGCTGGGCAGGGTGCAAGTGTCCTAACAATTGGCTTCCACAGCCAACGACCCACGCATGTGCCAATGTTAACACCACATGATGATTGGCACTGGACATTGGCACACTGACAGAGCACTGCACAGTCTGATGGATCCCGATACCATCTTCATCACGCCGACGGGAGGGCGAAAATCTGTCGTCTTCCAGAGGAACAGCCCCTCGACACCTGTACTGCGGGACAGCAGCCCCATTATGCTCTGGGGAACATTCACGTGGGCATCCACAGGTCCAGGGCAGCCCGTGCAAGGCACTATGATGGCCTAGGAGTATCGTACTCTGGTTGCAGACCACGTACACCTCTTCATGACGATCATGTTTCCCAACTACAGTGGCATTTTTCAACAAGTGACAAGGCCATAGGTGTGATGGAGTGGTTCGAGGAACACAGTGGCGAGTTCTAGTTGATGTGCTGGCCCCCCCAACTCGCCGTATCTGAACCCAATCGATCACATCTGGAATGTGATTGAATGTGACGTCAGAGATCATCGCCGCCCCCCTCCCCCCTCTCCCCGGATTTACGGGAATAAGGTGACGTGTGTGTGCAGATGTGGTGCCACGTCCCTTAAGCGACCTACCAAGGTCGCAGTGTGTCGCCCCTGTTGTCTGTGCCAAAGGTGGGCCAAGCCGGCTGTTAAGTGCGTGGTCACAATGTTGTGACTGATCAGTGTATGATATTAAAACTGTACCGGCTCAGAACCCAGCAGCTTGAGTAACAACCCAGCGCCGTACCATACCACAGCTCGTCATCCAGCGCTGCTGCTAATACAACAAAGTCAGGAAAGGCGCCACTTCCACAGTTGACGTTTCCGTGAGTCGATGGAACGAGGACATCACACAGCTGCTGTTGGGGCCTGAAACGAACTTGTGATGCAACACTAAAGCCGGCATCACCTAGGACGGCGCTTCCGCGCATAGAGGCGGAGCGGAAAGGAAGCGTGAGGGGGGCGGGGAGGGGGGGATGAGAACTGCGCATGCACGGCAGCAGAGAGCGGGCAAACAAAAGTCCACGTTGCCGAACTGCATTGCTGCGGATGACAGTCGGACTCGTTTGCCTACGGTACATTGTATTATCGATTCGAATCTATGAGGGGAATAATAAATGTTAAAACGAATTTCTATCAATTGTCATTAGAGAAATATTAATTCACGTCCACTGCTCCACAGATTTATTTTGCGTGACGTCGGGAGGCGAGAACAGCTGACGCAGCTTTGTGAAGACGTGAAGTACAGTTTTTCTCAAAAAGACATTGAAACTGCTTGCAATAATTACCATTTATTGCGATTTGAATTGCATTGTATGTAAAAATTTAATACACAACAAAATTTTCTTCAAGCACAAACCGAAATCATTATATTTGGTTGACAGCTGCTTCTGCTCAATAGAATTTTTTTAAATGTGTAAGGTAAGTGTGTGTGTGTTTAACGATAGTTTAAGTGTAATCACTGCGTGTAAAAAAGAATTAGTGGTAGAAACGATTAATGTAAAAGACTATCGTAAAAATGGTCAGTAAGTTGTCATATTTTTCGTTGTTAATAGGCATTATGAGTGTAAAGTAACACGTTCGATATTACGGTGAGAGACCGCATTTATAATCCATTGAACACAATTAACCATCATCTGTGAATAACTCGAGGGAATCTGACAGATAACATCGAAAACCACCGATATCTCGACAAGTAACAGTCACTATCATTTTAGGCCTTACGTAGTTCGTGCTTTGAAAATGACTGAGGTTTACAATGTGGTGGGAGAAGCTTAACTTCTCCTTGGGCAATATGTTGAACATTACAGTCTGCATAATTAAAAGGATACAAAGTCCTAATCAAAAAGGCTTGGAAAATGGTTCAAATGGCTCTGAGCACTATGGGACGTAACATCTGAGGTCATCAGTCCCCTATAACTTAGAACTACTTAAATCTAACTAACCTAAGGACATCACACACATTCATGCCCGAGGCAGGATTCGAACCTGCGACCGTAGCGGTCGCGCGGTTTCAGATTGAAGCGCCTAGAACCGCTCGGCCACCCCGTCCGGCAAAGGCTAGGAAGTTCTCATTATTATGTATGCAACTGATATGTTGACAAACACATTTTTTTTTTAAACGACGAGTCTTTAAAACTAAGAAATATTATTACTTTGTTCCAAGTCTACATTGTAATATCATTGCCACTAGTATTTGAGTCTGTTTCGAACAATCTGATTTTAAATTTCCGATGATAGGTTCAAGGCTTATATCCATCATGACCTCCCTGTCAAATTCACCTTTCTGAAGCTTTTAAGCATGCCACACAGACTGTGCCCGCGGTACAGGTGGGGTGTTGTCTGTTGCCTCATTGTCTATTACCTCATACACAAGTGATTCACTGTATATTATTCTGAATGTTTTGTTTTTTCTCCCACATACCTTAAAATCCTTTGCCCAAATTAATGCCATGGGGTACAATGACAGTGACACGCCAGTAAACGCAAAACTGTGTGATCCCGTTCACGTGCAAGGAAGTCAAGTTTGTACTTTCTGTCATCTGAAGGAGATCGGCACGAGTCTGGTTTATGCGGTGCTTAATATTTTTATTTTTAAGCCGGGAAAAAATATCCACTTTTTCTCGTGTTTGTACTTGACGTTTTCTTTATAACAGTTTAGTTATAACTGGCAATGACCGGCTTCGAAGCAAGGTATGACAAGAACTGTGAATCACAAAATGAAACTGACAGCGTTCATTGCCGAATGGTAATGACTGCTATTTTTCTTGCACGTAAATACTTTTTTACACAGGCGTACACAGACATACAGAAAATTCATACATTTTTATAAACAAAAATTAAAACCAATAATCCTTGAAAGATTAATATCATACAAATTGTTTCAAAATATTTAAAGGTTACCAAAAATTTTCCCTTTAACATTAGAATCAACAATCCTTCAAAAATTTACAATGATCCAAGGTATTTAGAATAATCACTGCAGTTCTAGATTGCCAAAGTTTCCTTTTTCTTTAAATATTAAAACCAATCGATTTACAAGTTTAAAATTACCCAAGGTCCTCTTTTAGACCAAGTAAGTTTAAGTTTAGAATTTTTTCGCGTCAGTGCACTGTAACTCGCCATAGGGACACTGAAATGCGAATTACTTAACGCCAGTTTGTAACGGTACTTTGACTACCGCGCCTCCGCCAGTACAAAGATATGATTTACAATCGCCAATACAGGAGCGCTACGCCAGCGACAGATTTTTATAAATAATTTTGGTCTTTTTTGCGTAGGTGCTTGTTTCTAACAACTAGTTGATTACTCTCTTGTCTTCATACGTTCAAGACGTGTATTTTTAGGCGCTGTGTTAAATATGCTTTTAAGTGGAAATTAAAACTATATTACGAAAGGAAGTTATTTCAGTAGTGATTCGCAATGGTTATCGCCAAATTTATAAATTAATCCTGACAGTGCCAACTTCAAGAAATTTTCATCAGACGGAGAACAATGAAAACAGGTCATCCTACAAGAAAATTAAGAAGTATTCCAGATGCAGCCACGAAGACTATATTATAATAAATACTACGTTTCTAACAGAATTATAAGGTAAATTTCAAGTCATTTCTGATGCTATTTCCTTACAGTCGCTTTTTGTAGTGTTGCCGACCCGGTCTGCCATGCACGGTCAAATTACAGCACTATCTCAATCAGTAATACGAAGTCCGCCTTATCCGTGACTTATTCCATCAAAATTCAAAACCCAATCAGATTTTCTATCTTGTATTTTCACGGCAGAACCCCGAGGAAAGGAAACACTACAAGTTCAACCAATCCGCTTGTAAGAAAACCAACGTTACGGTACGCGGGTCGTTCAATAAGTAATGGACCAATTTTTTTTAAAAAGCCGTTAATATACATAGAAAAACGTCCTTGTTGCTGTTTCACATTTGATGTTTATTCTGTGCGCCGGTGAATTTTCGAACTGTTCTGGCAAATGGCAGAACAGTAGTACAGCGTCAAAGTGACATCTATATACGGCTTACGTTACGAGCAGCGCGCTGTTATTGAATTCTTGTGTGCAGGAAAAGAAAATGTGGTGAACATCCGTAAATGTTAGTGTAGAGTGTATGGCGATGCTGCAGTTGATAGGAATACAGTTGGGCGATGGGTAAAGAAAGTCACAGCCTCAGGAAACGCAGAGACAGAGCTCCATGACCAGCCAAGCCAGGCTCGGGGCGTCCTGCCACAGCCACTGCTCCAGACGTCGCCTCATCCACACTACAGTCCAGAACTGGCACCCTCGGACTGTCGTCTCTTTGGGCCGCTTAAAGAGTCGCTTCGGGGAACACACTGTGAAGATGACGAGAGTGTCGGTCACGCAGTGAAAACATGGCTACGCCTACAGGACTAGAGCTTCTGTCATCAGGGAATACATGCTCATCCACAACGTTGGCATACGGTCATGGAACGTGATGGAGACAACGTATAAAAATATGACACGGACAAGACATATTGATGTATATTGTCACAAAGTTCTGATTCTTAACGATAAATATTTACTGAGAAAAAAAATGTGGGACATTACTTATTGAACGACCCTCAGGTAGTTATAGAAGAGGCAATAAAAAATTTAACTACAATTCACTGAAGCAAAACAGGTACTATGCGGCAGCACACAAATCAACTTTTCGTCAGTATCAGATACATCAGCACATAGATCACTTTGCTACAGTCCCAGGATAAGGACAAACTCTGTAAACGACAAATTATCACCATCAGTCTTAACGAACTTTACGTCCACACTGTCAAAATGGTTCAAACGGCTCTGAGCACTATGAGACTTAACATCTACGGTCATCAGTCCCCTAGAACTTAGAACTACTTAAACCTAACTAACCTAAGGACATCACACAACACCCAGTCATCACGAGGCAGAGAAAATCACTGACCCCGCCGGGAATCGAACCCGGGAACCCGGGCGTGGGAAGTGAGAACGCTACCGCACGAGCACGAGCTGCGGACCCACCCTGTCTCTTGAACATAAGGCAATTTGGAACAATACAGTTAAAGCTTAATGGGATAGATTGACAGCTTTGTAATCACAGAAATTAATTAACTCCCTAACATGCACATTCCGGCCAGTGGGCCGGCCGAGATGGCCGAGCGGTTCTAGGCACTACAGTCTGGAACCGCGCGACCGCTACGGTCGTAGGTTCGAATCCTGCCTCGGGCATGGATGTGTGTGTCGTTCTTAGGTTAGTTAGGTTTAAGTAGTTCTAAGATCTAGGGGACATGACCTCAGATGTTAAGTCCCATAGTGCTCAGAGCCATTTGAACCATTTGAACCGGCCAGTGGAAGCTGAGAACGTGTATCCACAATCACGAAGTGCCCTGAAGCTGCACGGTGCAACACGATTTATGCATTTCAGAAAGTCTGCATGAGAAAGGTAACCGATTAGCGACACGGAAATTTGCATAACACTGCCAGCGTACAATTTCGTGGAACTACAGTGAACGATAAGCCCAGCTCGCTCTTCGGCGCAACATCCAATGTGGTGTGCCCTAGAGGAAATAGGAAAATGCTGCCGAGACTTGGTAACTGAAAACGGTTCAATTTACAGGAGGACCCTGCATGAGACCGCAGTCGGTCACAGACGGACGACTAACTGTTCTAGCAAAGGCGAATGAACCAGTTCAAATTCCCAACTGAACGTCGACGCTCAGCAAAAGCAGTAGAAGTGCGAGGCACCAGTTCCGCTGTGACACGCTCCCCGCCATCCGCCGACCGAACTGCAACCTCCGGACTCCAAAACGACGCCGTAGCACTTGCCGGACTTAGCATGCGCCCCCCCCCGTTCACGTCAGACACCGCCCTCTGTCGTCCAGTCCACCAGTCCAGTCCCCACAGGCTTGGCTGCCGCGCACTTAAAACTGCTACCCGCGCCCGACTCCTCTCACCACAGGACAGTTCCTCTTTGCGCAACAGCGCGCTGACGCCACAAATCGATACGGTCGCATGTATGCATCGGAGAAGTACGAACCGAAGATCATACACCGGTCACTCGACACTCGTGTGTCTTTTGCATCGAGTTGCTGTGTTCTGTTTTCTTTCTTCTCTAAATCACTTTGTCGGCCAGCCACGAAGTGCACAGATGCAGAAATCGTTTCCGTTTGAAGGCGTGCGTTTCGATTCCGTGCAACGTGCGTCACCAGTGAGGTGGTAGCCAATTTAGGCAACCTCCACAACACGCGCACTAATGTTCATTGTAAAGCGATGATGATGATTTGATGGCTGAGGGCGTTAGACAGCAAGGTCGTCAGCGCCCTTGCATTAATGATATACAGACGAGCATTGTGAAACTCTATTAAAAATTCGCTTCAGGAGATATTCGGTGAAGTGCTTTTCGCGAGAACTAACCACAGAAATGGTGATAATATTCTACTGGATGACAAAACGATGGACATCTAATGAACTTTTCGTATACCAGACAAGTGCGAAGTCGAAACAAAATCTTGCAATAGGCTATATCAAATATTATAACACAGAAGAATGTCTAAAGAATAACTCAAACTTAATCCAGATCTTTAGTTTTTTTGTGGTTAAAGTAAAGCCTTTATGAATAATGGAACAAAACTTTCCGACTAAACTACACTTGACGTACAGTGCTTTGTCGCTGGCTGGGAAATTCTTAGTTCGTATTTCTTCGTACTAAACTCTCGTAAGTGTGAATAATACTGTGTAGTCATTCGTATATATGAACCTGAAGCTATATACCTTACATTGCTAATACATATTTTGTTGCATTAGTGCAAAAGTGCTTCCCCGTTAATTATGAACTGCGGGACATATTGGGTCAAACAAATACGACACAATGTGAGAGTTTGATATGAAGGAAGGATGATCTTTCTGTCCTTTCTTTGCGCCTGTGAAGGTACACGAAAAGGTGGTTCGTACTGCAACGTCAGTACCGGTATTTCATGACATTACAAAGTCATTTAATCACAATAATCTTTCGTGCTATCAATCACCAGAAAGAACAAATACTGTGCAAGCACTTTTTCTTTGTCTGTTTCAGAGGACGCGTGTGGGGGCCGGAGCAAGCAAATCCTTCAGAAATTCTACACGTGTAAAGGAGTAGTTTGCAGGTAGCAAACACAAACTCCATCCCGGAGTGCAGCCACTAAGCTTTCCACTTCGTACCGAGCAGCGACCCTCGCTGTGGATAGTGGACTTTGCTTGCGAGGAAAAGTCGTCGGTAATTTTCGCGATGGACCAGTGGACCAGGAGCCGCCTAATTACTCGTTCCAGTGCAAAGAGCTCTGTCACAGCGCAGGGAAGTGAAACTTGGCAGTCACCAACAGCGCTACTTCACACTATATTGTTTGAACTCACAGGTGTCCAGTGATCTAGCGGAAGACAGTACAAGCCGCATCTACCGATACAGAACTAAAGGTAGTATACCAAGAAAAATACGTACAAATCATACTTGAAAGCGGCACACTACCTTATGTCGTGCGAATTTCTTCGAGTTGAAGTGCTCTACAGTTATGACCGGTTTGTAGTCAAAGACATCTCGAAGGATTCGATAAACGGTTTTTAAATTAATTTGTGCGTGACCGCGATGTATTCCTTGAGAGGCGAGGAAATTCTGAATAACCTCCTTCACTTCTGTGTCATACGAAAAAAGTATATGATCATAAATTGTAGAGTATATGACGGCGTCTCCATCACAGAATCTGAAAAAGAAAATGCAATATGGTTCAATGCTTCTCAATTTTCTATTCACACGCCAAAAAACAGTTTACTGGCTTTCTATAACACGCATTTTAACACTTTCTATCACTATTCCCAGACGTTTGCGTTTCGTTCCCTCCAAAATCAACATCTAGACGGGTTTCAATTGCTGATGCAGGAGAAACA
Organism: Schistocerca serialis cubense; assembly: GCF_023864345.2. NCBI lineage: Eukaryota > Metazoa > Arthropoda > Insecta > Orthoptera > Acrididae > Schistocerca > Schistocerca serialis. The sequence continues at coordinate 602,538,155 of NC_064644.1, read as the reverse complement.
CTTCAGATATTCGGAAATGTGCTACTTACCTAGAATATAACAAATCTGAGAAAGTAAACCCTAGTGCTCGAAGTTTATTAATTAATTTACCGATATCCCGATATTTGTCGGATGCTAGCATTGTACAACTTAAGTGTCAGAGACCGTCACTAATAACCAGTACATCGACAAAACTTACAATTAGAGTACAACATACATCAGAGATAATATACTCGTATTCTTTGGATTTGCTTGAGTCAGAAGCAAATAACAGTGTCGCAACTATACGCAGACAGCAGAACGGTTTAGACGGGAGATGAATTACAAAATAAATATATTAGAACGATCGTTATTGCTTTCTAATCATTATCTCTCTCGTCTACTGTTTCTCACTATATATTTGACGATGAGTACGTGAAAACACAAAAAAATCATTTCCCAGACGAAATCAATCAAATATCGTAGTTAAAAGACTAGAACGGCATCCTCTCTTGTCTCATTTACTCTTCAGTTCGGCTCTAAACTGTATAGGTGTTTCAGAAATTCATATGACGGATACAGTACCGAGATCTTAACTTAATGACCTACTCTCAGCAAAAAAACATAGCTTAAATGCCATGTTTGTCCCAACGTATCCGATGGAAACAAACCAATATGAAAACTGAGTGGGATAACCAGTTAGCCTAAATCCAAGTCTAGAAGCAGCATACATCGAGTGCCGGGACATGTTCTCCACAGTGAACCGTGTTTCGGTTCAAGACGTCATGTTTGCATCCACATCTACATTCATACTCCGCAAACCACTGGGAAGTTCGTGGCAGAAGGTGCTTCCCACTGTTAGTATTTATTGGTTAGGGCGGGCGCGGCGTGTTTTCTTGGATGGACGACGATGATGTTTGTTTTGTGTGGCGCTCAACTGCGCGGTCGTCAGCACCCGTACGAAATCCCAGTTTGCACACAGTCCAATTTTTTTACACAAACCAATCGAGCCTCTGTCACGAATGAGGATGATAATGATGAAATGATGAGGACAACACAAACACCGAGCTACTGGGCAGAGAAAATCACCAACCCGGCCGGAATCGAACCCGGGACCCCGTGATCCAGAGGCAACAACGCTAGCCACTAGACCACGAGCTTCGGACTTCTTGAATGGAGAGTCATAGAGAGATGTAGAAGTAACTACAGGTGGGCCCCAAGAAAGTGTGCTGGGATCTGTGCTGTTCATGTTGTACATCAATAACCTGGTAGAGAATATTAACGGTAACTTAAGGTTTTTGGAATATGATGCACTTATGAAGGACTGTCTGAAAAAAAAAGAAAATCTGCACAAATAGTCAGTCGTGTCTTGACAAGATTTGAAAGCCGTGCAAAGACTGGCAACTCTCTTTAAATGTATAGGTAAGTAAAACTGTGTACTTTACAAAACGAAGAAAAGATGTAATATTCTATGACTACAATATCAGTGAGTGACAATTAAAATCGGTCAACTCATACAAATAGCCAGGTATAACAATTTGTAGGGATGTGAAACAGAACGATCACACAGGCTCGGTCGCAGGTAGAGCAGGCGGCAGACTTCAGTTTACTGGGTGCGACCCATCCTAGAATTACGTTCATAAATGGGACTACAGGAGGATATTGAACGTATACAAAAAAGTGCAGCACTAATGGAGACAGTTTTCTTTTACCCATAACAGAGAGTCGAGTGGCCGGTATCATGACGTATTGTATCGAATTGCCTACTAGTTCTAACAAGTTTTCAGGACCAGAAATTGGATATACCACGTATATGCGAAACACACAGAAGCAAGTCTGGGAGGCATGAAAGAAATACGTGGAAGTAACTGAGGAAGTGGACGGTGCAGCAATAACGTATAAAACGTTATCTCGCAGGTTTTCTCGGGGCAGTTGATTAATGGTGTACTTCCCGATATTATGACGAGTCGTTGTTCCCAATTTGTGCACAATGTCCCGATGGCGGACCCATCTGTCTTCTTCATGTGCTGCAAGTTTTGCTACTCGCTGACCTAACTCCAACCCAGCGGTCATCTTCTGGAGCTGCGAGTTTTACTGCTAAAATATACTTACAGTACCCGAAGAAGGCGGGAGGGCCAGTCGTCGATATATTTCCCATAAAATGGAAGCCAGAATACCGAGAATCACGCAATTAGTGTATAAAATTCAGCAATGCAGCAGGAAGCCAGTATCGCCAACCGGTGTTGTATGTACAAAGAAGAGATCCGAGACCATGTATATCTACTTCCGCATTCATGCTCTGGAAACCACTGTGAAGTATTTAGCAGAGAATACTCCCCTTGTACCAGTCATTAGGGTTTCTTCCCGATCCATTCACGTATGGAGCACAGGAAGAATGACTACGTAAACGCTTTCTGCGCGCCATGGTGAGTTACGGAATGACAGGAGCAAAGTAAAAGTGGATACAGGCATCAAGGTGGTACAAGGCAGAAACCAAGTTAAAAATTATCTTAACCTTAAATGTATGACAGTAACAGCTAAACGAATTTTGAAACAAAAGTGAGGAAGTCTGAAAGACTTGTGTTCGATTTTCACAAAACGGACACTATTCATAGAAATTTGGCAGAAAATTCGACGCCTTACATACTGGAAACACTACGAAACGGTTGGCTTTTCCATCACAGAACGTAACAGAGAGATCGTTGCCGAAACTGGCACCCCCTACGGGGAATCCGGAACTGTGAGAAATGTGTGAGGATGCTACTCACGATGATCTGCAACCGCATAGCCTAACAGAGACGGACAAAGAGCACCGGTACATACGAAAGATACAGTTCGGGGACTTCGACATCTTTCACAAATAAAAAAAATAATTACCTTATAGGATCACTGTATCGTTATGTCGTCCATAAAAGAAAGGAAAATAGTACCAATAAGGAAACTACATAAGGACAAAAAGGCAACGTAGACTCTAGACTGTTATAGGTCGGTAACGCTGTTAATGTGCATATCCGAAACATTAGAACGGATGATTAAGTGTGTATTGCAGATGCTTCATTGATAGGTTTGAAAGAGAAATCGGTACAAAGAAGTTCTAATACACTTAACAACCGGCATTCACAAATGGATAAGCGAAAATAAATGTTTATTTGCAATTTTCACATATCTGAGAAATGCCTATGAAAATATATCGCAACCAGTGTCAACACACAAAGTAATTAATTATGCTCTCCTCAAAAGTTTCATCCAACATTTACAGGAGATACTATAGCACCGACAAGTCCTGCCCTACTGCGAGGTTCTGTTTTGTACCCATTGCTGCACAATATATAGAGCAGTGAAATACGTCTAGTAGTGAGAGACAGAATATTGCAATTTGCTGACGATCTGTGCATGTGTGTAGCAGGGGAGACATTAAGCTAGTGCTTTCAGCTGTTTTGCAACCTTGACTTATGAAACTGATAGTTTGGTAATTTTCACACCTGCCAGCACCTGCTTTCTTACGAATTGAAACTATTATGTTCTTCTTGAAGTCTGAGGGTATTTCGCCTGTCTCTTTCTCATCAGACAGGAGTTTTTCCATGGGTGCCACTCCCAAGGCTACCAGTACTTCTAACGGAATGTTGTCTACTCCCGGGGCCTTGTTTCGACGTAGATCTTTCAGTTTTCTGTGAAGTTCTTCAAGCAGTATCATATCTCCCATCTGATCTCCATCTACGTCCTCTTCCATTTCCATAATATTGCCCTCAAGTATATCACCCTCTTATAGACCCTCTGCATACTCCTTCCGCTTTTCTGTTTTCCCTTCTTTGTTTCTTTTCCTGTAGGAGGCATCTATCTTACCCCTAGTGATTCATGCTTCTACATCCTTACATTTGTCCTCTAGCCATTCCTGCTTAGCCATTTTACACTTCCTGACGATCTCATTTTTGAGACGTTTGTATTCCTTCTCGCCTGCTTCATTTACTGCATTTTTATATTTTCTCCTTTCATCGATTAAATTTAAAATCTCTTGTGTTGCCCGAGTGTTTCTAGTAACCGCCGTCTTTTTACCTGCCTTCACTACTGCGTCTCTCAGAGCTGCCCATTCTCGGGCGCTGATGACGGCTCAGTTGAGCGCCCCACAAACCAAACATCATCAAAGCTGCCCATTCTTCTTCTTCTTCTTCTGCTGTATCCCTTTCCGCTGTTCTTGTCAACCGTTCCCTAATGCTACCTCTGAAACTGTCTACAACCCCTGGTTCTTTCAGTTTATCCAGGTTCCATCTCCTTAAATTCGAACCTTTTTTGCAGTTTCTTCAGTTTAAATCTACGGTTCATAACCAATAAATTGTGGTCAGAGTCCATATCTACCCCTGGAAATATCTTACAATGTAAAACCTGGTCCCTGAATCATTATATAATCAATCCGAAACATTCCGGTGTCTCCAGGTCTCTTCCACGTATACAACCTTCTTCCACGAGTCTTAAACCAAGCGTTAGCTACGATTAAGAAATGCTATGTGCAGAATTGTAACAGGCGGCTTCCTATTTCATTCCTTCCCCCAGTCCATATTCACCTATTACTTTTCCTTCTCTTCCTACTAACGAATTCCAGTCGAACATGACTATTAAATTTTCGCCTCCCTTAACTATCTGAATAGTTTCTTTTATCTCATCATACATGTCTTCAATCTTTTCACCATCTGCGGAGCTAGCTGGCGTATAAACTTGTAATGCTGCGGCATGCGTGGGCTTCGTGTCTATCTTGGCTACAATAATGCGTTCACTATGCTGTTCGTAGTAGCTTATCCGCGTTCCTATTTTTTTATTCATTATTAAACATACTCCTGAATTACTCCTATTTGATTTTATATTTATAACCCTGTACTCGTATGACCAGAAGCCTTGTTCCTCCCGCCACCGAACTTAACTAATTCCCACTATGTCTGCCTTTAACCTATCTATTTCCCTTTTTAAATTTTCTAACCTACCTGCCCAATTAAGGGACCTGACATTTCACGCCCCGGTGTTTCTCCTTGTAACAAAATTATAAAGAACATAAATCGAAGTAAGCAGCAACTCATTATGAATTTCCGGTTCTGTGAGAGAATATTTCCTGTTTTTTTCTTTTTTTAATCTTTTTAAGCAATTATGGAAACCAACATCCTGAGGTGGGTAGTAAGAGAGGCCAAAAAAGTGCTGAAAAATTGTAGAAAACCGTGTTTTTTAATTAGTATTTGCATTTTATGTAAAACTTATTCTTAGTGCTTCTGCGGTATGGCATAAAATTCTAACTTTTTGTGTTGTTTCTTTTTATTTCAAGATTGAGTGTGTAAGTGCTAGTTATTAGTACTTAACCTTTAACAGTTAATAATATTTTCTCTTTTGTTTCTGCATGTGAAGTTAATGTGTAAAAAAAATTACGTACCTGTTTTATAGCTGTATGAACGTGACATGTTTAAAGTGATTGTAAAATATTATTCATGCAGAAATAAACTACTACTGCTACTACAGCTACCACCGTCCACAGGTACCGAGCACTGATGTCCTACGACCTAAAATGACGATGCGAACGAGGTCAACTCTGTCAAGGGAATATCATACAACTTTGAAATTTAATCACGATTAAGAGATCAACAACGTGAAAGATTTTAATAAAGGCCGGTTCGTAAGATAGCTCGATCGAATAGAATTAACTACTGCCTGTCTTTGTAGATGTGAACTAAACTCCTCCCGAACAGGCCATGAAGACCCAACGGTACCGACCGGCTGCGGTGTCATCCTGAGCCCATTGGCGTCACTGGATGCGAATACGGAGGGGTATGTGGTCAGCACACCGCTCTTCCCGCCGTATGTCAGTTTACGAGACCGGAGCCGCCACTTCTCAGTCAAGTAGCTCCTCGGTTTGCCTCACAAGGGCTGAGTTTACCCCGCTTGCCAACAGCAATCGGCAGACCGGATGGTTACCCATCCAAGTGCTAGCCCAGCCCGACAGCGCTTACCTTCGGTGATCTGACGGAAACCGATCTTACCACTGAAGACGAAATAAATATGAACAACATGATTTTGGGAGTCCTGAAAAGAAATCTACGACAGATCGATCTCTAAAAAAGATGAATGCTACTGGGTCGAAAGACTTCCGCTGGCGCATTACTACTCTGTAGGAGACAACAGAAATCTGTACACAGTTCTCAAGGAGTGAGGAGCGTCTATATAATAAGGAACTGCTGCAGACATCGCTGGAAAGACATTTGAGCCAGAAAACAGCCAGAAATGACACGTACTACCAGGGCACATGTGGATACCGAAACTCGAAGATGTCACTAGCAGGATGGAGAACAACCGAAACGAGAAAGACAGTCTGTATGAATGACGACAACTATCCGAAAAGATAGAAGCTGAAATGGGCATACATAATCTGTTACATAATGTGGCCTATTTTACTCTAAATTATGGAACAGTACTGCTTATTTTCTGCAGGAAATTAATTTATCTCCTCTGAGCAAGTGCAGTAATATTGTTATTAGCATGTGTGTACATCTGTATGTAGTTAACACCCAATACTGATATGTGTAAGTTACGGATAGCTGTATGGTCATTAAACCAAAGGGCATAATGAAGAGAAAAAAACGTAAATGGCAGTCCATTGCCACGTCTTAAAGTTTCTAATTAGTTGTGAGTTTACAAAACGTCAAGTGCAAATCTCTCAACAGTGACGTATCCTTCTGTTTGCTGTGAAGAAGGGCGCAGCGATGATGCATTAAAACACACTGTCCAGCGGTGTGATCAACTTGAGCAGTCTATGGGCAGCAGCTGTGCTGAATCTCAGTCGCACGTCAAATAAAACAAGGCAACAGCTGGCGGAAAACCAGTTCCGTAGAATGCGCAGAGTTCTCAAGGCAGCCTACATTCACTCGAGGACGCAGAAATGAGACGTATGAGGGCTGTGTGTGTGTTTATGTAACGAGATTCGCACGATCAAGCGAAGACTGATGATGATGAGGGCAGTACCCTGTTACACCTCACTAACGGATGGAGCTATTCGTCTGTAAATGGAAAGTGGGAAAGAAAATTCAAAATGAACCATCTACTGTCTTTATTTGTCTCACGTCCGGGAAGTAAACAGTAACATCGATTAGTGATCCACAGGAGACACCAAGATCAAACTGTGTAGCTAATAGCGCCTCTGACGTTGGCAACGGCCTGAAGTCGGTCGGAAAGGGAGTCCACGGGTTCATTCAGGTACACCACATCCAGGTGACCCGTTCGTTGATGATTGAATCCCGTAGAATTACTGTATTTCGTGTATATTCAGTACTAGATTTCACACTCTTTCTCATATAGTGCCATGCGTTTTCTATGAGATTAAGACAGGATGTTACAGCGGTCTTATCGAGATGCAATAGTGTGCCTAAGTGTTTGTCAGACCAGGAATGTGTGCATGCTATCTTGTAAAGATGGCTGTCGTCGTCTTGAAAGACGATAGAGTCAACAACATACGCATCGTGAAGATGGAGAAGAAAGGGCTACACTTGGTCACCGAGAATGCTGAAATCAACATCGTGGTTCATGTTCACGGTAACCAGAGTAAGTGGGCCCAAGTCATGGTACGATAGACAGCACTAAAATCTTAAAGAACAGCTCCTGTCTGAACTACAACCTCCACACATTGATGGTTATTTGCTTCATTGAGCCGTCGTTGGACTGCCACGGGTCATCTGAAAAATGGCCAAACCTCGACTCGTGGGGCCACGCTAAACGCCTCCACTCCGCTACGGTCCGTTTTATGTGCCGCTTGGTCCACTGAAAGCGTGCAGCTACACACTGAGGTGACAAAAGTCATGGCATGGAGTTGTGCACATATACAGATGGCGATAGTATCGCGTACGCAAGGGATAAAAGGGCATTGTATTATCGGGGCTGTCATTTGTACTCTCAAGGGGGTGCCGCGTCGTTGGTGTCACGGATTTATTTCAAACTTTGTACACCTTTAGTAGGCCATTAAAACAAAATAATGAGCAAGTAGTAAGATGCACAACTCTGGCAGTTCCGAGAAAAAATGGTTCAAATGGCTCTGAGCACTATGGGACTCAACTGCTGAGGTCATTAGTCCCCTAGAACTTAGAACTAGTTAAGCCTAACTAACCTAAGGACATCACAAACATCCATGCCCGAGGCAGGATTCGAACCTGCGACCGTAGCGGTCTTGCGGTTACAGGCTGCAGCGCCTTTAACCGCACGGCCACTTCGGCCGGCAGTTCCGAGAAAATCGCAAGAGGAGATTTACGCGTCTGTCATGTAACTGATGTATATGCGCAGAGGGGCTGTATGTTAGAGTTCATAATGGTCAAGCGGTTAGCGTTCGAGCTTCGTAAAACAAACATGCATGAGGCGACGCTTCGACTCCTGCTCAAGCCTTTATTTTCATAGTACAAGTGTAAATTCTGTGATATTCAAAAAATTTGCAACTTCACTGTTCTTGCTACATTGACAACGTCTCACCGATACGCACGTTAACTGCCAAATGGGCCAGCATCTGTAGCTCGAAGTGTCGAGGTGCATGTATAAGGGATTTCGGAAATCGCGACAGACATACACTTTCAGGAAAATTCTATGCGTTTCTTCATTTACTCGTTGATAGTTACAAATATATTTCTTCTTTTAATTAAAATTAGTAAGTAATCAACTAATACCAATTCACTAAAACTTCATGCAAATACAAGTGGTTTTTGAATTATATTACCTCTCAAATTCCATATAAATTAAATAGTATGACCAATGATGAAATAAAATATAGAATAATAATTACATATGAGCCGAAGTTGAACCGTCGGTTCACACTCGTCCGTAATACAACGCTCCAGCACTAATCACTTGACCGCCACGAACTCTTAAATCCGGCACCTAAGCACAGATAAATCAGTTACATAATAGGCGCGTAAAACTTCTCTTACGACTTTCTCGGAAGTGGCAGAGTAGTTGCACCTAACCACTTACACGTAAGGTTGTTTTAATGGCCGACTAAAGGTGTAGAAAGTTTGAAATAAATCCGTGCTCCAAACATCTTGTCCTCCCACTGCTGGGACTTTCATGGGGAAAGGTTTCCGAAGTGATTATCACCGCACGACGGGAATAAACAGACGGTGAAAGCGGAATGGTTGTTGGAGCTGGACGCACGGGACTTCCCACATCGGAAATTAGTAGAGAATTCGATGTTCTGGGACCCACAGTGTGAAGAGTGTGCTGAGAATACCAAAGTCTGGGCGTTACCTCTCACCACGGGCAACGCAGTGGCCGACGGCCTTCAGCAGCAGCGGCGTTTGCGTAGAGTTGTCAGTGCTAAACGTCAAGCAGTACTACCTGAAATAACCGCAGAAATCAATGTGGGACCTACGGCGAACATATGTGTTAGGACTGTGCGGCGATATTTGGCGCTCACGGGCTATGTTACCAGACGAGCGATGCGAGTGCCTCTGCTAACATCACGCCGTCGCCTGCAGCGCCTCTCCTGGGCTCGTGGCCGTGTCAGCTGGATCCTGGACTACCAGAAAACCGTGACCTAGTCAGGTCAGTCCCGATTCCAGTTGGCAAGAGCTGATAGTGGTGTTCGACTGTGACGCAGAAGCGATGGATCCAGGCTGTTAACAAGGCATTGTGCAAGCTGGTGGCGGCTCCAGAATGGTGGGGGCTGGAATGTACTGGATCCTCCGCTCCAACTGAACAGATAATCGACTGGAAACGTTCATCTTCGGCAACTTGGAGACCATTTGCAGGTATCCATAGTATTTATGTTCCTAAACACCAGTGTCATGTCGTTTTGTTGCCACTTCCCCGAATAATTTTAGAAATTCTCCTGGAATGTTATCTATCTCTTCTGCCTTATTTGATTTTAAGTCCTCCAAAGCTCTCTTGAATTCTGATTCGAATACTGGATCCCCTATCTTTTCTAAATCGACTCCTGTTTCTTCTTCTATCACATCAGACATATCTTCCCCCTCGTGCAGGCTTCAATGTACCCTTTCCACCATCCACTCTCTGCTCTGCATTTAGCAGTCGAATTCCTGTTGCACTCTTAATGTTACCACCCTTGCTTTTAATTTCATCGAATGCTGTTTTGACTTTCCTATATGCTGAGTCAGTCCTTCCGACTATCATTTGTTTTTCGATTTCTTCACATTTTTCATGCAGCCATTTCGTCTTAACCTCCCTGCACTTCCTATTTAATTCATTCCTAAGAAACTTGTATTTCTGTATTCCTGAATTTCCTTGAATATTTTTGTACCTCCTTTGATCAATCAACTGAAGTATTTCTTCTGTTGCGCATGGTTTCTCCGCGGTTACCTTCTTTGTACGTGTGTTTTTCTTTCAAACTTCTCTGCTTGCTCTTTTTCGACATGTTCATTTCTCTTAAATGTACTGCCTACTGAGCTATTCCTTATTGCTGTATCTATAGACTTAGAAAACTTCAAGCGTATCTCATCATTTCTTAGTACTTTCGTGTCTCATTTCTTTGGGTATTGATTCTTCCTGACTAATCTCTTAAACTTCAGGCCACTCTTCATCACTACTGCATTGTGCTCTGTCTCTTCTCCTGCCTACGCCTTACAATCCAGTACCTGATTTCGGAATCTATGCCTGACCATAATGCAATATAACTGAAATCTTGCCACATCACCTGGCCATATCCAAGTATACCAACTCTCTTGTGATTCTTGAAGAGAGTATTCACTATTACTAGCTGAAATTTGTTACAGAACTTGATTAATCTCTCTCCTCTCTCATTCCTTGTCCCATAAGCGCATATTGTCTTGTAGCATTTTTCTCTCCTCCTTTCCCTACAGCTGCATTTCAGTCCCCAATGACTATTAGATTTTCATCTCCGTTTACGTATTGTATTACCCGTTCAATATCCTCATATACTTTATCTTCAGCACGTCGGCATGTGCACCTGAACTATCATTGTCGGTTTTGGTTTGCTGTCGATTCTGATAGAAATAATCCTACCAGTGAATTGTTCACAGTAACACTCTCTCTGCCTCACCTTCCTATTCATAACGAATCCTACTCCCGTTATACCATTTGCTCATGCTGTTGATATTACCCTATACTCATGTGACGAGAAATCCTTGTCTTTTTTCCATTTCACTTCACTGACCTTTACAGATTTTCTAGCTTCCCTACTACGTTCAAATTCTGACGTTCCACGCCCGGACTCGTAGAACGCCGTTGGTTATTCAGTCTTTTTGTCACGATCACCTCCCGCTTGGCAGTCCTCTACCGGAGATCCGAATGGGAGACTATTCCGGAATCTTTTGCAAATGGAGAGATCAGTCACAGGCCACACGTCCTGTACACACACGTTATGTGTCTTTAATGTAATGATGATTGCTGATTCTTCCGCCTTTAGGGGCAATTTCCTACCACAAGGACAAGAGAGTGCCCTGAAACGCCGTCCGCTCCTCCGCCCTCTTTGACAAGAATGAGGGTGACTTCTTATGCCGGAAGTGTTCAGTCGCCAATGCTGATTACGAAACAAAATTGAAGCGGTGGCGGGTTTCGAATCCGGGACGGAGGAGGTTTTCATTGCTAATCAAAGACGCTACCTCCCATTTTTTTGTTAGTGATCTCAATTTGTTCGTAATTGCTCGTTGCAGTTGTTCTGGACGGCCGTGCCATGACAAATTTGATCCATTGACTCAGTGCGTTTTTTTTTTTTTTTTGCCACCTCAGTGTACGTGCTGCAATGAGCAGTGTCCTTTTGCGGAGTACCAAACTCCAGGCATCCATTACGTATTCCTTCACACTGTTTGCTCGGAGACTGGTAGATCCAGATCTACATACACCGACAGCAGCAGCTCCTGTCGGGTGTCAAACAGAGTGCCATTTACAAGGCGTGACGCTCGTCTCTGGCCTCTGCCAGTTAGCATCTTTGTACGACCACTGTGCTTTCGCTAAGTTATATGGCTTTGAGAGGTAGACAATTTCTTCAGACTCTGTGGGCAGTCCGCGTTGATACAGCAAGAAATTCGGCAGCTCTAATCAAAGTGTGTCCATAGGCACATCCAAATACACTAGCTCGTTTCTGGCGTTCTGTGACGTGTCCACGTATAGCGGATCTACTAAGCTGATTGCATACGACGGACTGGCACATACACAACACGTCACTGCCGTGACTTAATGGAAGCGGTGGAGGGCCACTTGAGCGCCTGGTACAAGTTCCACAGCAGTTGCAGCCCGCCAAAACGCGCAGTGTCATCTTTTATGCGGCTGACCAGTGTGGTGAGCTTACAAAAGACCTGGCTGATCACTCGGCACTGTTCTTTTATCCTGATCCTCTATTGGACTGAAAATGAATCAGAATCTACCTGTAGTGTAAAACATGAGTTACTTTAGTTACATTTTTCAAAAAACATAATTATCTTATACATCTCACCTTTTCTACAACTTGATTGAAATCTTAAGTAATAGAAACTAACTTCTGCCACATGCAATATTTTAAGTTTTCACTCTAGGTGTAAAACAATAAAAAAACTCTTGAGTGAAGGACAAAATGCATAAACGCAACTGACCATTAAAATTGCTACACCACGAAGATGACGTGCTACAGACGCGAAATTTAACCGACAGGAAGAAGATGCTGTGATATGCAAATGATTAGCTTTCCAGAGCATTCACAAAAGGTTGGCGCCGGTGGCGACACCTACAACGTGCTGACATGCGGAAAGTTTCCAACCGATTTCTCGAACACAAACAGCAGTTGACCGGCGTTGCCTGGTGAAACGTTGTTGTGATGCCTCGTGTAAGGAGGAGAAATGCGTACCATCACGTTTCAGACTTTGATAAAGGTCGGACTGTAGCATATTTCGACTGCGGTTTATCGTATCGCGACATTGCTGCTCTCGTTGGTCGAGATCCAATGACTGTTAGCAGAATATGGAATCGGTGGGTTCAGGAGGGTAATACGGAACGCCGTCCTGGATCCCAACGGCCTCGTATCACTAGCAATCGAGATGATAGGCATCTTATCCGCATGGCTGTAACGGATCGTGCAGCCACGTCTCGATCCCTGAGTCAACAGATGGGGACGTTTGCAAAACAACAACCATCTGCACGAACAGTACGACTACGTTTGCAGCAGCATGGACTATCAGCTCGGAGACCATAGCTGCGGTTACCCTTGACGCTGCATCACAGACAGGAGCGCCTACGGTGGTGTACTCAACGACGAACCTGGGTGCACGAATGGCAAAACGTCATCTTTTCGGATAAATCTAGGTTCTGTTTGCAGCATCATGATGGTCGCATCCGTGCTTGGCGACATCGCGGTGAACGCATATTGGAAGCGTGTATTCGTCATCGCTATACTGGCGTATCACCCGGCGTGATGGAATGGGGTAGCATTGGTTACATGTCTCGGTCACCTCTTGTTCGCATTGACGGGACTTTGAACAGTGGATGTTACATTTCAGATGTGTTACGACTCGTGGCTCTACCCTTTATTCGATCCCTGCGAAACCCTATATTCCAGCAGGATAATGCACGACCGCATGTTGCAGGACCTGTACGGGCCTTTCTGGATACAGAAAATGTTCGACTGCTTCGCTGGCCAGCACATTCTCCAGATCTGTCACCAACTGAATACGTCTGGTCAATGGTGGCCGAGCAACTGGCTCGTCACAATACGCCAGTCACTACTCTTGATGAACTGTAGTATCTTGCTGATGCTGCATGGGCAGCTGTAACTGTACACGCCATCCGAGTTCTGTTTGACTCAATGCCCAGGCGTATGAAGGCCGTTATTACGGCCAGAGGTGGTTGTTCTGGGTACTGATTTCGCAGGATCTCTGCACCCAAATTGCGTGAAAATGTAATCACATGTCAGTTCTAGTATAATATATTTGTCCAATGAATACCCGTTTTATCATCTGCATTTCTTCTTGGTGTAGCAATTTTAATGGCCAGTAGTGTAGTTACTACGATTTTTTCCAATTCCATTCATGTTAGAACATGGGAAGAATAATTGTTTAAATGTCTCCGTGCGTGATGTATTTAAACTAACGTTATCCTCACGATCCCGTTGGGAGCGATACGAAGGGGGTTTTTTAGTATGTTTCTAGAGTGATCATTTAAAGTCGGTTCTTGAAACTTTCTAAGTAGGCTTTCTCGGGATTGTTTACTTCTCCCAAGAGTCTGCCAGTACAGTTTCTTCAGCATCACTGTGACACTCTCCCATGGATCAAACAAACGTGTACCCATTTCGTGCTGCCCTTTTTCGTGCACGTTCAATATCCCCCGTTAGTATCAATTGGTACAAGCCCGCACACTTGAGCAAAACTGTAGGACGGGTCGTACGAGTGATGTGTAAGCAGTTTCCTCTGTAGACTGACTGCATTTCGCCGGCACTCTATTAATTAAGCGAAGCCTACCACCTGCTTTACCAACTGAGCCTCTGTGATCATTCCATCTCGTATCCCTACAAGGCGTTACACCCAGGTATTTGTATGAGTTGACAGAATCCAACCGTGACTCACTGATATTACTGTCATAGGATACTACGTTTTGCGAAATTCACAGTTTTCCATTTCTGAATATTTAAAGCAAGTTGATAATCTTTGCGCCAGTTTGAAATCTTACCAAGATCTGGCTGAATATTTACGTGGCTCCATTCGGACAATACTTAATTATCATGAATGCAGAATTTCTTGGATTCCTAAGAAAATTTGAGTTGGTACCAGACCAACGCTTAGTAAGGAAAGTATGGTCACATGGAGCTTGATAACAAATATGTGACTGAATTGACGATTTATTGATAGTGGGACAGAACGTTATATCTTGGATGGAAATCGTCAGCACATGTATTTGTAACTTTAGGTTTGCCCCAAGGAACTGTTGTTCGTCTTTTACACTAATAATCTGACAGCAAACAGCAATACAAGTTGAAGGTGGAGAGGGGGAGAAAGGAAAAGAGGGAAGGGAGGGGATAACTGCTGTCAGCTGCATCGGAACACCACTCGAAATCAGTGGTGACGAGTGAAAATGTGTACCGGACTGAGATTTGAACCCGCAATCTCCTGCTTTCGGAGATGATTCTCATAAGACTTTTGACAATATTCCTCGCGAGTGACGTCTAGACAAATTGTGTGCCCTTGGAGTGTCGTCTCAGTTGTGTGGCTCGGTTAGTGATGTCCTGTCAGAAACGTCACAGTTCGTAGTATTAAGCGGGAAAGTCATAAAGGAAAGTGATTTCTGGCGTTCCCCAAGGAAGCGTTACAGGCCCTTTGCTTTCCCTAATCTATTTAAAAGAATTAGAAGACAATCTGAGTTGCCCTCTGAGATTCTCTGCACATGATGCTGTCACTTAACGTGTGGTAAAATCACCAGATGATCAAAAGCAATTGCAAAATGACTTACACAAGATATCTGTATGGTAAGAAAAGTGAAAATTTAATCTAAACACAGAAAAGCCTGAGATCATCCAGATCAGTGCTGAAAGGAATTCATTAAATTTCCGTTACGCGATAGATCACTCAAATTTAGAGAGCAAACTGAATAAAATTCTTACGGACTACAATTACCAGTATCTTAAACTATAACGATTACATAGATAATGTTGCGGGGAAAGCGAACCAAAGACTGTATTTAATTGGCACAACATTTGGAAGCAATAGGTCTGCCAAAGAGACTGCCTACACTACGGTTGTCCATCCCTCTTTTGCAGTATTGCTGCATGACATGGGAGACGTACCATATAGGATTGACAGAGGACATCGAAAAAGTTCAGAGAAGGGCAGTTCCCTTTATATTATCACTAAATAGGGGAGAGAGTGTCACGGATATGAAACGCGAGTTGGGATTGCAATCGTTACAACGAAGGCGTTTTTCGTTGCTGTGAGATCTTTTCAGAAAATTTCAATCGCAAACTTTCTCTCCCTAACGCGAAAATATTTTTTTGGTGGCCATCTACAGAGGTAGAAATGATCGTCGTAATACAATAAGAGAAATCAGAGCTCCAACGGAAAGATTTAAGTTCGCTGTTCCGGCCCGTTGTTCCAGACTGGGACTGTAGAGAAATAGCTAGAAGGTGGTTCATTGAACCCTCTGCCAGGTACTCAACTGTGAATTGCAAAGCAGTCATGTAGATTTAGATGTAGGTGTCTACAGCGAAGTAGTAACTACATATAAACTTTCAAACTGATACAAAGATAAGAAACTTGTTTCATATATTCATATGTGTAAATTTGTGGAGTTCATAAACCTTAAAATGTAGTTTCGTTTGACACCAATATCAATGAGTCACAATTGGAGTAAGTGAACTCACAGAAATACTTTTGTGTAACTATTGGTATGAATGTGAAATGAAACGACCAATGTGTCTCAGTCGTGTGTGGAGCAGACGGCATACTGCAGTTCATTAATAAGATACAGGGAATGCCGTTAGTCTATCAATAAGATTCTATACAAATAGTCATGAGAGTGATCCTAGAATACTGCTCTTGTGTGTAGGACTAGTGCCTTCGAATTAGGACTAAGTGATGGTATTGAGCTATTGAAGTATATAAAGAAGAACAGAACGAAAAGCTACAAGTTTGTTTGAATGAGGGGAGAGCGTCATAAAAATGCTGAAGAACCAGAAATGAGTGACGCTTGATGGTAGATGCCAACAACACTGCGAGAGCCTTCTTATAGATTGACACAAAGCAATATTTAGCGAGGAAGCTACGAATATAGCTATGTAGGGCTCCTGTTGTTACTGTGTTGGCGAAATTACTCTAGTGGCAGTTTGCACAAAGGCACTTAAACATTCTTCATTCCAGAGCACAGTTTTAGAAGTACACATGCCACGCAGTTCGCAGTGGTCTGAAGAGTATATAGATTTAGGTGTAGTTGGTGACGTAGATGATAATAGGAACGACGAATACACCGAAAAGAAGTGAGCAAAGTGCATCTGCAGAATGTAAATGCTCCTTTTTTTTCTACACAAACAGCTTTGGTAAATTTGTAGCGAACTCAAATAGCACTGAGATAAGATTGTAGTATCTGGTATGAGAAAGACGTAACGAGTCTTCAGCTCATTTGCACTGGTAATTTCTGGCTGCGAATGACCTTCTACAGAACAGACAAATTTAATAAGTACCTCTACTGTCAGAGCATAAGTTATTTCCAACCTCGGCAATGTTCTGGTGTAATTAGGGCGAAAGAACTTGTACTGTTATTATTATTTCATGTTACACTATGAACCAAGTACTCTGACGTTAGCTGAGAATAATGACGTTATGAAGCCTTACTCTGAAGGGACAATCAGAAAATAGCCAGCTTTTGAGGCCAGCAGTGAAGTTAATTAATTTTTACCATAAACTGATTAGTGAATTTTCGTGTGTTGATGTCCCGATGTAGAGGTATTGCCTATAATTTTTGCTGCTCATAATTTCAATTAATTGCGAAGTGTCACTTTTCATTGCAAGGGAGACCTAAGAGGCACGTTTGCACTGTCCTTCGCGCATGAATACACGAGAGAAGGGGTTCTGGTCGTTAGAAGATGGTACATGGCAGAAGAGCGCGGCACATTACGTTATCGGCCGCATGCAGGCGTCGGTGGTAGGGCTACTTCTCTCTGGTGTATTCATTCACCGTTCGTACTTGGCGCAAAGGGCTCCCTTACAACGGAAAGCGTGACTAACGTGTGCATTAGTTTCATTTACGACCAGCAAAAATTATGGACAATACTTCTACCCCGGGGCATCAGTACTGCCTATCGGGTATCTCTCATTCCCTCGCAACACACATAAATCACCGATCACATTATAGCCAAAATTCATGATTGTTGTTGCCAGTCGCAGAAGCTTCTTAATTTCTAATTACCCTAATTGTCGCATTGAATTACGTTTTTATTTCTTCATTATGTGTTATCTTATTAATGTGTGTGTTGTCTACCGGTGCAGTAACAACTTTCTGGTATACAGGCCCTTTTGTCACCTATTTCTGCGCCTTTTTACCCTGTTGGGTCTTTGAGCTTCAGTGTTAATAGTTTTGTGTGTCCTTACGGAAATATGCATATTTACTGAGTCCGTGTTCGACTTTTATTTATGCAGAATTGTGATATCCCCTTCCTGTCCTTAATCTATGCACTCTAGGTGGAGACACAGCTACAATACCAGACGAACTGGATGCTTCAGATACGGCCGGGGCAGGGGATAGGGTAGTGGCTGAATGTTCCCATGCCACACAGCTGGGAATCCTGTATTAGCTATTGCATGGGGGCTTAATTATTAAATTTGAAAATAATTTTTATTTTTCGTAGCTGTATGTCCGATTACGAAGTCTCGTAAACGGTTGGCCCTGACTAGTTTTTGTACGCAATCTGACTGCATAGAACAACAACAAGAATGAAATGAAAACTTTCGTTAACACAATTAATTAATTAAGTCCCCAGCAACTATAAAACCTGCGAAACAACCAAGCAGAAGTGTAAATGTTCTGTGTGTGGGAGTGTGATTCAACGTACACATCTGGCACGGTTCTTCTTCAACAAGACAAGTAATTTTAAATACCATTTATACTGAAATAATTAAAAAAAAATAGAAATACTATAATTGCGCAAGAAAACCAGAATTACACTCTAATACAAGAACACACGCCAGGTGCTTTGTTGACTGAACCTGTAATGACGCATTATTCTGGACACTGAAATAATGAGAGAGAAAAGAATTTTTTTTTTTTTTTACCTTCGTTTATATTGATGAAAAGCACTCTAAACATTACAATATATCTCCACACCGACTCGCTACTACCGCATCTCAACAAGAACTCACTACTGCCACATCTCGACAAGCACTCTTCACTACAACATCTCAGCAAGCACTCACTACTACGAGTTCTCAACAAGCACTGCACTCCGCTACTTCTCAATAATCACTGCCAGTGGAGGCGGCGAAACAAAACTCTCTGGCGCTGTGGCTCAGTGTAGCCACCTTTCACTATTCACAATCTGTTTTGAGAGATCTGTCTTACGAGCAGACGCAGTAATGTCGAAGAAACTTTGTTAGAGCTGCATAGGAAAGCGACTGTATTATCTGACCTTTGCCTAGCGCTAGTCGACATCGTTGCACTTAACAAAAAATAAACACGAGAAGACACAACCGGTACACACGGCGTGTTGTACCCAATCACGTGGACAAAATGGAGCTCAGTCGGTGGCATAATGACCTTTCACACTCATTTCTTCACATTTATTTTGTTTGAAGCGGTTTTCTCTACAGATTTAGACTAATTTCGCCAAAGATTTTATGAGTCGTGTTACTTATAAAATCTTGCACGATTCCAAAGTAGGATCTTTCCCTTACTCCGGCCCCCCTCCATTCTTCGTCCACATACCTCTCTCTGGTATGATTTTACACAGAAATGAAGAGCCAAGATGTCAGAAGTAGTGCTGGAGGGAACTGACTCCATGAATCCTGTCCTGCAGTGCTTTCCATAAATCCGTAAGAGTACGAGGGGTTGGAGATCTCATCTGAACAGCACGTTGCACGGCATCCCAGATATGCTCAATAATGTTCTTGTCTGCGGAGTTTAGTGGGCAGCGGAAGTGTTTAAACTCAGAAGACTGTTTCTGGAGCAACTTTATATTAATTCTGGACGTGTGGGGTGTCGCATTGTCCTGCTGGAATTGCCAAATTCCGTCGGAATGCACAATGCACAATGCACAATGAACATGATCAGACAGGATGCTTACGTCAGAGTAGTATGTAGAGGTACAAGGGGTCCCATATCACTCCAACTGCCCACGCACCACACCATTACAGAGCCTTTACCAGTTTGAACAGTTCCCTGCTGACATGCAAGGTCCATGGATTCATGAGGTTGTCTAAGTACCCGCACACATCCATTCGCTCGATACAATTTGAAACGAGACTCATTCGACCAGGCAACATGTTTCCAGTCATCACAGGCCAACGTCGGCGCTGTCGGTTCATGGTGAGCCGTAAAGTATTGTGTCATGCAGTCATCAAGGCTATCCAAGTCGGCCTTCGGCTCCAAAAGCCAACATCGATGATGTTTAGTTGAATGGTTCGCACGCTGACACTTGTTGATCGTCCAGCATTAAAATTTGCAGAAGGATTGCACTTCTGCCTCGTTGAACGATTCTCTTCAGTTGTCGTTGATCTTGTTGTTAGAGGATCTGTCTCCGGCAGCAGCGATGTAGATATGATCTTTCACTGGATTCCTGATATTCAGGGTACACTCGTGAAATGGTCGTACGGGAACATTCCCACTTCATCGCTACCTCGGAGATGCTGTGTCCCTTCGCTCGTGCGCCGTCTGTAACAACACGTTCAAATTCATTTAAATGTTGATAACATGTCATTGTAGCGGCAGTAACCGATCTAACAACTACGACAGACACTTGTTGTCTTATAAAGGCGTTGCGACCTCAGTTCCGTACTCTGCCTGTTTACGTATCTCTGTATTTATACTGTGGAGAATTGGCCATAAGTTACACGGTAGTTTTGGGCCATTATATAACTCTACTTCTGCCATACCTATCCAAGAGTCTTCAATCTTTCTTTGCGTAATTAGCGGTGTAGTCATCAAGTTTTGGATGTCTCTGTAAGTTTATTCCGTTTATAGAACTTAATCTTCCGCAAATAGTTCAGAAACTTTGCCTTACACTGTGTGTTTCACCATCAGAAACAACGAAATTAACAACAAACATCAAAATACTTTCCAATATATAGCCCAATGAAAAGATTAATATACAACTCCCCTCAGTAATATACTGAGGTAGTTTCATAAACAAAATGTGAGGCCGATTAGCTGAGTGGTCACCTGGGTCATGTGTTTCCTCTGCTCGGAGACTGGGTGTCGTGTTGTCCTTATCATCATTTCATCATCATCGACACACGAGTCGCCCAGTGTGGCGTCTACTGAAAAGACTTGCAACTCGGTGGCCAAACTTCTCATCTGAGTACTTCTGGCCGTCAGTGCCACACGATCATTATAAACAAAATTTGTGCATACGTCTTCGTACACTTTATCAGTTATTGTGCATCATTTTGACAATGTGCTTCGCATCTCAACAGCGAACTGGCCAACAACATTGTTCTGTCATGTGGGGTTGCATAAAACGACATCATTAGTAGCAGCTGACTCACATTACTCACACACACACACACACACACACACACACACATTCATCATATTTAATTCCCCATTAAGGAGACCCCTAATCTTTATGCCATTTTTTGTCTCTTTCTGTTTTCTTCCCAATAGCTTCTCATGTGTTAGCTGTGTTTCTTCTCCCTCCCTTCTGTCCTCTTCTTTACTGTATTTTTTCTTTTCGAGCATTTGCTGAGATTTATATTTTCTGACCTTTCGATTCGTACTTTTCCCTGTCTGTCATGTCTTCTGTGGAAATGTTAAATTTCTTGAGGTCTTCCATAATTTTCTATACCCATTTGGCTTCCACTTTATCAGTTGTCACTATGTTAAAAAATCTTCCTAGTCATTCTATTTTCGTTAATCCCCTGTATGTGTCTGTAGAACTGTGCCCTTCTTCTCCTGCTGTTGTTCGTAATTGTCTCTGTCTGTTCCTCTTTAAGGAGGCCGCTAATTTTCATGGCATTTTTTCTTCCCAAAAGCCTCTTATGTGTTAACTGTGTTTCTTCTCCCTCTCTTCTGTCCACTTCTTTACTGTTTTCTTCTTTTTGAGCATTTGCTGAAATTTATATTTTCTGATCTTTCGTTTCGTACTTTTCTCTGTCTGTCATGTCTTCTGTCGAGATGTTCAATTTCTTGAGGTCTTCCATGATTTTCTTTACCCATTTGGTTTTCACTGTGTCAGTTGTCACTATATTAAAAATCTTCTTGGTCAGTCATCCTAAGAATGTGCCTGTAGAACTGAGCCCTTCTTCTCCTGCTCTTGTTGGTAATCGTCTCTGTCTGTTCGTACATTTCTTTTGTCAATCTCTTTATCCAGATCTCCACTTTCTGAAAAGACCCATTGATCGTTCTCAGTGTTTTTCTCTCTTATTTTTGCATCTCTTTAATTTTCGTTCTTCTCTTGATTACTGTTGTTTCTGAGGAATGCAAGGCCTATAGTAAAAGTACTGTACTACAGCGTCTTAATTAGAAATTGATGGAAATACTTCTTTTGTTTTAATGATTTCGTGTAAGTCTGTATGCTCTTTTAGTTTTGTAATCCTTTCTCCATTGGATACATAGTTCAGTCCTGTATTCTGTATAATTTCTACCAAGTATGTGAATCTTTCTATTTGGATTATATTTTCATACTTCGTTACCAGTGCGTGTCCGTTCTTAGATTTTGTGTCCATGGACTGCGTTTCTTCATATGGGATTTGTAGTTCCGTTCTGGCTGAGATTGTGCGGCTGGTTCCGGCGGAGGTTCGAGTCCTCCCTCGGGCATGGGTATGTGTGTTTGTCCTTAGGGTAATTTAGGTTAAGTAGTGCGTAAGCTTAGGGACTGATGACCTGAGCAGTTAAGTCCCATAAGATTTCACACACATTTGAACATTTGAACATTTTTTTGGCTGAGATTTCATGTAGTTTCTCTAGAACTTCTTTGGCTTCTTTTCTGTTACTTGCTATGATGGCTATATCATCAGCCAAGGCCAGACATTTTATGTTGACTGTTGTATCCTTGTGTCTCTCCATCCCTAAACCCTTGACTCCTTTGCCCCATTTTCTCCAAAATGTAGTTAAATAGGATGGGTGACAGGCCGTCCTCTTGTCTCCCTCCTGTCTTGATTTCGAATGGTTCCGAGATCTCTATCATAAACTTTACTTTGGATGTCGTATCTGTTAACGTTTCCTGGACTAGCTTTTCTGATCTTGTTGTCCACCTTCACTTCTTCCAGTGTGTTGATCGGGTATATTATCCAATCTTACTGACTGGGGCCCAGGGCCGTGGAGTCTTTCCCTTTCTCCTCTCATGGCTATTGGTTTGTGCTGAGGTTTTGATTGTGGAATCCCAAAGGATATCACGTAATTTCGACTGGAGTTTTGACTTCAAGAAGATTCAACCACAGCCGAGCTCACAGAGCCAACAGACGCTGACCAGAATACCCAAGGGTACCACAAAGACGTGCTTGGATTTTGGGTTTCACCTGTAACCCTAGGGAGGGGCCCTCACAGGGTATTACCATCCTGAGCCAGATGGATTCAGATTTTTTTACCGAGATTGTTAATTCTCTTCCTCCTCCTTCTCATCAATTGCAAGTTGATAAGTTGACGAGATCCAGTGACTGGGACTGGCAAAGGCTGAGTTAGTTTCAAAACGCTTTAGGGAGAAAACCACCACTCACAATGACGTCAAACTTGAAAAGAATATTATTTAGGCAGGGGGAAACGTCATGGAACAAAAATAAAACTCAACAAATATCTTGCCTATAGATGGCACTGGGAGAGTCTTGCCTCAAGTGGGGGTCATCTATAAATGACAGATGAATCGCAATACGACGGTTGTTGTTTGAGTTGCACATTACACCTTCCACACTGTTCAATATGCGTGACTGCACAAGATCGGCAGTCACCAGT
Source organism: Schistocerca serialis cubense (assembly GCF_023864345.2). Classification (NCBI taxonomy): domain Eukaryota; kingdom Metazoa; phylum Arthropoda; class Insecta; order Orthoptera; family Acrididae; genus Schistocerca; species Schistocerca serialis. Next base: position 602,514,665 of record NC_064644.1, on the reverse strand, counting down.
TGTGGCATTGTTAATTAGATAAGACCATCCCCAATGGCAAGATCATACCATATCGGATGGAAAAAAACTGGTTTTTTTATTTGTCCTGGGGCCAAAAATTGCATAAAAAAGCAAAATGACTGGTTTTTAATTTTCCTGGGCCAAAATCAGCATGAAAAGCAAATCGACGTCGGTTTCTGTCTTGAGACTGGTGCAAGGCATGTTCAAACTGCTGTCCACCGTTTTCTTTCACAATCTGAAATCGAGAAACAGCGTGTTCCACAACAGATGGGAGTGTATCGATGATCACGTTCAGAATGCGTTGCGCAGTGCGTAATTTCAGTTCAGCTACGTTACTAACTGGAGCACTGAACGCGACATTTTCAAATAACCCCACTGCCAGAAAATGTTCATATGTGTGTGAAATCTTACGGGACTTAACTGCTGAGGTCATCAGTCCCTAAGCTTACACATTACTTAACCTAAATTATGCCAAAGACAAACACACACACCCATGCCAGAGGGAGGATTCAAACCTCCGCCGAGTCCAGCCGCACAGTCCATGACTGCAGCGCCCAGACCGCTCGGCCACTGCCAGAAGTGACACTGATTAAGATCAGGGTTTTGGATGGCCACGCTGTAGGGAAATGACGGCTGATAAGTCCAGCACTTCCGAAACGCCTCTGCAGCAGCCGCTTCACTGGCTGTGCAATGTGCAGAGGAGCGCCATCTTGCATAAAAATGATCCTACCAACATATCGACACCATTGAAGGTTGGAGTGGCGTTGGTGTGCAAAAGAACAGGATAGCTTTTACCATTGACGGTACAGCTAACAAGATCCGCAGGACTCATTTCTTCGAAAAAATACGGCCCTACGATGTAATAGCGTCATCCCACACCATGCAGCCACCTTTACAGAATGAAGTAGTCCCGGCTGACGTGTGTGCGGATATTCCGAGCCCGTATTCTGCAATCCTGCGCATTGACATATCCCTGGAGATGGCATCGCCTGTCCACAGAATGTTCCATGGCCATTCATTGTCCTCTCCAAGCGAGCAAGAGATTCCAGAACGAACATTTGTCATGCTGGCAGATAAGCAGCAAGCAACTCCTGAACATGGGTTACTTTGTACGGACAGCAATGCAGGATGTTCCGTAGGATTTTATGCATCGTGCTCGCAGGCGTGTACAACCTTCAGGCAAGTCCCCACTGCACTGCATGTTTGCACACGACCGCTCGACTCCTCCTGCAATGCTGTGGGTACATCTTTGACAAATGTCGGATCAATTACTTTTTTCCCTCTGCCACACTGTACTTCAAAAGAACGTGTATCTTTTTTCAATTTTGTAATCATTTTCCCCAGATCCTTAGCACGCATCGGACCAATACTTCTTTCCATATTGTTGAGTGTCCGGAACTTCTGCAGCGCTACTGTCGCTGTCTCCGACCTTAGAGATTTACCAGCAGCCCACGATCCTTGATGATGACAGCCATGTGTCACGCGCGAAGTGAGGAACAGCCATGCGCCATGCCTCTGTCTGCTGCTGTACATATTCTGAAGCTGGTCAAATGTTCGTTAATTTTTTTTGTTCCCTGACGTTTCCCCCAGTGTCAATAATATGCTGTTCAAATTTGACATTATTCTGAGCAGTGGCTCCCTTCCTACAGCATTTTGAAACTCGAACTTTATTGACATACTGTATATAAAGGCTAAATCAGACCTTTTGGGTCGAATTGAAACAGTTGATAGTGGGTCCAGAACTGATTATATTGTAAAAGGGTAACGATTGTTGGAAATGCATATTAACTGTGCTATGGACATAGACAGCGTAAAATGCATAACAACAGAGTAGCTCATAGTAACTGTTCGAAGTGACGACCGCCAGTCTCAATGCATGTTGGCCAGGTTGCGTGAAGTTCTGCCTCACTCTCGCTTTTGTACCAGCACACAGGTAGCTTGGACCCAAGCAAGCAGGCCTCCGTCCATTCCTACGGGGGTTTCACACACCAGCGTCTTGATGTAAGCCCAGAGGAAAGAGTCCGGAGGGTTCAGATACGGTGATCGCGCTGAACGTGGACTGGAGCTCCTCTTCCAATCCAACGATGAGGGTATGTGTTATTCTGGTGCTCACGGTTTGTAAAATTTACAATATTTAGCAAGAAACTGAAACTGTCTTTCATGACTTATGCTGATGCGGAATGCATATTTGAACCAGTTGCTAGCTGCAGTCATAGTACTGACTCTGGTTCGTATTTCAATCAGATAATTTGCAGAAACCATGAACCATTGCTTAGTACATACACTGCAGCTACGACCGGGAATATTCCGAATTTAAATTGCACTGAGGAGCGACTACATGGAATGGTTGACTCGACAGCTCTGTGCTGTTACTGAGACTGTAAATGCCTTTTCATTAAAAAATAAAATGATATTAAGCTCCAACGACCAACCAGAAATTCACTCTGCAGAGATCTGTCACATTTGCGAGAAACTCTTTTTTAGTAAGGCGATGTGAGGCACCGAGATCACTTTCATTTCACCGGTGTGTACCAAGGTGCAGAGTATTTTGGCTGCTGTGCAAACTACAGGCCTCACCATAATGTCTCTGTCATATTCCACAATCTGGGCACTTTCGGACGCTATGAGAAAACTAAATTAAATCCTGGTGACGTTTCTATTCTGTCGTCAAATACAGGAAAATAGAAATCGTCACAAAGAGTACTCCAGTAATGCATCAAGAGAAGAGGTGAAACATAAATTTCCGATTTGTCATTTCGTTAAACTTTTTAATGTGTTCCCTTGAAAATTGTGCATCATACTTAAAATCTGAGGAACTCAAAACAATGGGGACACATTTTCCAGACCATCGACTGTTCAATCTTGTTAATGCGAGCACCAAATCGATTTTACTGGAACATGGAACATCGCCTGCCCTCAATCGCTAAATTTAAAAGTCCACAAACAGACGAAACGATAACAGAAGTTAATTGCGAAAGAGTCTGCAGTGTATGGAAGGTATTGAAGAGTAAAACACTTCCAGAATATTTCGGTTTGTATTTAAAAACTGACGTGCTGTTCTTTGCTGACATGCTGGAAAACTTCCGCGGTCTTTGCCTTAAAACATACGATCTCAGCCCTAAATAGTACATTGCCTCACCTGGATTGGTAATGAGATGCTTTGCTGAAAATTAGTAAAGAAGAACTGCAGCTTACTACCACCAGTTAACAACTGCAGTTCATCGAATGAGGCATCCTGGACGAAATTATTCATTGTTGTTACAGCATGTGGTTGGCAACGACAGACTGATGCTCGATTATCATGAAAAAATCGAAGAATTTTACTTCATTTAAGTCAATGTGAACAGCCTATACAGCCTGGCGATTTGCAAGATCTCATATGTAATTTTGGGTGGCTTCCCCCAAAGAGTGTCAAAAGTTTTGTGGTGGAGAGTACATAAATACCCTGAAAGTATCTGCGATTGACATTTACATTTATCCCTATGTCCAGAAAAAATTGAGCCATCATCAGACACTAGGAAGTCAAAAAGATTATTTTCGACCTTGAATGACAAGAAAAACTATGTCATTCACTGCAGGAATTTGAAATAATGTTTACAGAATAAACTGGTTTAAGAAATTCATATGTTATCATTTAGGCAAGCTCCCTGGATGGAGGCATACATAGAGATCAATGCGCAAAACAACATTAGAGCACGCAATGAGTCTGAGCAGAATTTCTTCAAACTCATTATCCACAATTACATATGACATCATCTTGCAAATCGCCGAGCTGTATAGGCTGTTCACATTTACTTAAATGATGTAAAGTTCTTCGATGTTCTTATGATAGTCGAGCATGTATCTGTTTTATGTAGGAATCCTGCATACTCTGTTCGCTAGACAAACAATCAGACAGCTCGTATTAATGAGTTTTATTACAACAACACAAGTGACGCACTGCAACTTCCGCCGAAGCGTATAAGCGGGGGGTTCCGGAAGGGTCGATGGACAGATCAATAGGAGGGGGAGGGCGGAAGGGGTTAAATACTGGTGGAGCACTTCACACGCATATTTTGTTGCTTACATTTAAAGGACGGCCATACCTCTTCTTTTGGGTAGATTTTACTTATTTACTGTTCCTTTCTACTCACTACTATCTTTTACTGACTACTACAATATGGGGGCAGGGAGGAACACTCTTGCTCCCATTTCCAAACTTAACACGGTATTCCCCAGGGGATTGCTGTTCAGGGGCAGCAGAAGTCACGCAAAAAATCCTTTTCTAAACGCTACTCATAGTGATAAACCAATAAAGATAGTTCCTAAAGGGGTATATCAGAACTAGGACAAGCGTGCAAACAGTTCGTCAGCAGGGGTAGCGATATTACAGGGAGAGCTATTAAATAGTGAACTGCTACCGTTAAGTAGCACATGGTAGGGCTGGGTTGCTCGAAAGTATTCGTACCAGAGTTATACTCTATATAATACTCTCCGTACATTGTCACTCAAAACTTATACAATAAATGACTGATAAATCGTAGGAAAATTAGAATAAATTAAGGCAGACAAGGCGAAGAATAGGGAGAGAGTGGCAGCGTTCGGGGCCGTGACTGGCTAATCGCATGGCGACAGCTGTACCGGTCCGCGTGTTCGCACCATGCTCTGCGAGTAGTAAGCGTTCACTGGTAGCATGGTCCGCGTGTTTGCACCATGCTCTGCTTATAATAAGCGTTCATTGATAGCATAACATGCAATTTAAACGACTCCAAAACTTTGTATCAACTGGAAATTCGCTGCATGGTAAAGTGAATCATGGCTAACAGTTTATCTCTGACCTCGGGGTGACAGTATAAAACAGACCATTTAACATCACCTACAACAACACGCACAGGAACACTTACCTGTACACAAATCAAGTTACAGCGGTAAAACAAATCAATTCTTTTTCATCATCAACAAAACTTCGCTGCCCTCTGGGGGTTAACAACCGGAAGTCATCTCGTAGCGTCGTGCATTGAGTTAACCAATCAAGGAACTACCACTTATGAAAAACGGAAGGCAGGGACAAATAGTCGGGGAAGATTCCAAAAAACTACAGGGGTAGACGTTAGTAGCAACGGGGTAATGAGGGGCTATGGTCATGCTTACTCGTCATCTAGCTCGGAAAGGGTGCAACAATGGGGGGTTGCTTTAATAGAAGCCTGCAAAAAATGCGTAGGTGGAATTCGCGGTATGTAGTGATTTCATAAGTGATTCGCTAAATCGGAAGCTTTAGTACTGGATGTTGGGGTTTAGGAAGAAAAGAGATTTGACCAATGGGAAAAAGCGTGTTGCGTTTAAACCGTAGTTTGTTCTGGGTATATTCGTGTACAGCCGTCCGCGATCGCAATGTCAGGGTCGCCCGACACACTGGATGGCTATGCCGAGAGACCCACCCGCTGTGAACCGGGAAGATGTTCACGTTAAAGAGTGAGGAATGGAATATAATCGGGAACAGGCTCAGGTAACGGGTTTCGGAATAAAATTGATTCAGCGGTGATACCTACTGGTTGCAGGGTACGGAGATATGGGATCGGGTACACACGTCTACTGGTGATCGGACACTTGCTCGGATAACTAGCCGCGGTTCCACCCCCACTTGACCACCTCCTAGCCTCCCTATTGGTCGGTCAGATCGTAAGACGCGCAGTTCGGTAGCGTTACCTCGTCAGCAACACGTGAGTTTAGCTGCTGATGATTCAACACGAGAGTTTCAGGGTGGTTCTATCCGTTTTTGGGCAACGTGACTGAGACGCTGCAACTTACCGCCAGGCAGAAGGCACTGACGAACAACAAATGAAAAATAAAAATCAAATTTTTATACTAGTAAACCCCAATAACGGCCCCCACTGTACAGATGTTTACAGAAGCGTCTTCATCGTGGTGTGAGAATATGTGAACATGTGAGTTGTGCGGAGAATGGTACGTTTACAAAGTTTCGATGTGCCCAATATTTAGGCTGCCGATTTGCATTCTGAATTACAAGATACAATCCTGTTAGAACTGACCCCTTAAAACATGTATTATCGTTTGACGTAACGTTTATTACCTCATGTTTATCTGCTATTAACTTAGGTAATTTTGTATGTACTCTTGCACAAAAATCCTTATTTTCATGGATGTAAATGTGCAAATGAATTATTTCCTTCACTCTCAGTAGAAATCATGAACTTTGAATGTTTTCGGTTTTTCGAAAGTTGCTCTGTGACATTGATTATTATTCACTGATGTCAGCAGTCAGCGATACAAGCGCATTCTTTGTGAGCTACATCTGGTTTTCCTGACCTGATTTCATCAAGAGAAAGCAGAAGGCTAGTGTACAATTGATCTTACTAGGATGGCTAATATGAAGAACTTCACTCGTGAAATTGGGAAAAGGACATCCAAGAAATGTCTAATCTCCTTTAATCCAAGCCTTTTTTAAATTACACGAGTACATATTCTTCTTATAAATGCTGACTCAGCATCAAGTCATCCGATAATCGTCTAATTTAATATATTTTGCTATCAGTTCGCCAATTACAATAATAACAATATTATTATTAGGTTAACAGATGACGTTTTGCTTACCGAGGTGGTCTTCTCCAGATACGCCACTGCCACTGCTTCTTCTTCTTCTTCGTGGAGATTTCTCCCAGCTGCCCGACGAGGTTGCAGATCTCCACTGCTTGATCAGGAGGACTGCAGGTTGCACGGCCTGTGATATTAAAGGAGAAAAAAAGTATTTTCTAAGATATGAGAAAAATGTCTGAATGAAAAACTACATAAGAAGAAGAATAGTCCTATTTTCTCGTGAATTTCCGACTCACAATTGCTTTTTGTGCAACAACTCCGATTCTCCTTGCAGGTTTTTTTCCAGTTGCTTCATCAGATTCCCAAGAGCTCCAAGAATGTTTACAGGTTCGAGGCTGAAAGAGAAATGCCTTCAGCAAGTCGGAAGCTCCGCTTTTTATATCCTCGCCGAAAAGTCCCGAATACTCCAGAGAGAAGTTCTTATTTCGTATGTTTGGAATTGGAGCTTGCTCACTGCAGGAACTCTGCAGATTCTGTAACATTTTACATCAACAGTGAAGAGTCAAAGAAACTGGTACACCTGCCTAATATTGTGTAGGTCCTCCGCGAGCACGTAGAACTGCCGTAACACGACGTGGTATGGATTCGACTAATGTCTGAAGTAGTGCTGGAGGGAATTGACACCAAGAATCCTACACAGCTGTGCATAAATCCGCAAGAGTACGAGAAGTTGGAGATCTCTTCTGAAAAGCACTTTGCAAGGCATCCCAGATATGCTCAATAATGTTCATATCTGACGAGTTTGGTGACCAGCAACTGAGAAGAATGTTCCTGGAGCCACTCTGTAGCAATGCTCGACGTGTAGGGTGTCGCATTGTCCTGCTGGTATTGTCCGTCGGAATGCGCAATGGACATAAATGGATGCAGGTGATCAAACAGGATGCTGACGTACGCGTCACCTGTCAGAGTCGTATCTAGACGTATTAGGGGTCCCATATCATTCCAAGTGCACACGCCCCCCACCATTACAGAGCCTCTACCAGCTTGAACAGTCCCCTACTGACATGCAGGGTCTATGGATTCATGAGGTTCTATTCATACCCGTACACGTCCACTCGCTCGATGCAATCTCAAACGAGACTCGTCCGACCAGGCAACATATTTCCAGTCATCAACAGTCCAATGCCGGTGTTGACGGGCCCAAGCTTTGTGCCGTGCAGTCATAAAGGGTACACGGGTGGACCTTCGGCTCCGAAAGCCCATATCTATGATGTTTCTTTGAATGGTTCGCACGCTGACACTTGTTGATGACCCATCATTGAAATCTGCAGCAATTTGCAGAAGGATTGCACTTCTGTCACATTGAACAATTCTCTTCAGTCGTCATTGCTCCCGTTCTTGCAGGATCTTTTCCCGCCCATAGCGATATCTGAGATTTGATGTTTAACTGGATTCCTGATTTCACGGTACACTCGTCAAATGGTCGTACGGGAAAAATCCCCACTTCATTGCTACCTCGGACATGCTGTGTCCCATCGCTCGTGCACCGGTTATACTACCACGTTGGTAAATCTTCTAAATTCATATGATCTGATGTAGACTATGTTTTTTTCCAGTTGGGGTGCAGGGGAACAGTAGCACAGCCATAGACAATAGTTTCATTCATTCTTCATTACTAACACCCTGTGAATGGCCTCTCAGACCGTGATGCACAAATTTTAGCACTAAAAGGCTTTTGTACTCAAACAAATGTCACATATAATTACAAACCATGTAGGAAAGTTAATCTAACGGCAATAGAGAACTTTTTAGAACTCGTCAAGGAACAAGAGTGGCAGGGTGTTTGTAGTCCAATAACATAGATGACAAATATAACGCTTTCCTTAACACATTTCTTGTGCTCTTTAAGAGTTGCTTCCCATTAGAACGTTCTAAAGGGGGCACTAGCAGTGAAAGGCAGCGTGGTTGGCTGACTAGTGGGATAAGGATATCACGTAGAACAAAGCGGGAATTATATCAAAGCTACAATAGCCCATTACAAACAGTGTTTTAAGGTGCTTAAAATGTTATTAGGAAGGCAAAGAGTATGTGGTGCGCAAATTGAAGAGCTAATTCACAGGATAAAATTAAAATCATATGGTCAGTTGTGAAGGAAATGTCTGTTCAGCAGCACAACACCGACGATATAAAGTCAGTTAGTAGCAAAAATATTACTGTTACTGATCAATCAGAAGTACGTATAGTACATAACATTCATTTTCTGATCATTGCTGGTTAATTAAATAAAAATTCAGTTTCTGCAGGGAATCATATAACTCTCTTGGAAAATGCCTTTCCGAGACTGATGTCCGAAAAACTGTGATACTGACAAAGGGGATATTGAGACAATAATTAAATCACCGAAGGCTAAGGACTCTCGTGGATATGATGGAGTACCTAGCAGAATATTAAAGTATTGTGCTGCATGTGTTAGCCCCGTACGTAGCTATATTTGTAATTTTTCCTTCAGGAATGCCAGTTTCCTGAACGATTCAAGTACTCAGTACTAACGCCGGTTTATAAAAAGGGAGAAATGGATAATGTAGATAATTTTAGATCTATTTCTATACCATCAGCGTTTGCTAAAGTTATTGAAAAGGCTACGTATGTAAGGATAATTGATCATTTCATATCACACAATTTGATAGCAAATGTACAGATCGGCTTTAGAAGTGATTTAACAATTGAAAATGCTATATTATCTTTTATCTGTGAGTTCCTCGATGGATTAAACAAAAGATTTCGAACGCAAGGCATATTTTTTTTACTTAACTAAGGCGTTTGATTGTGTGATCACAAAATATTGCCCCAGAAGTTGGACCCTTATGGAATACGGGGAGTAGCTCACAACTGGTTCACCTCTTACTTTAACAACAGACAGCAAAAGGTCATTATTCACAGTGTTGATAATGGCTGTGATGTGGGGTCTGAGTGGGGTACGGTCAAATGACGGTTGCCCCAGGGATGAGTGTTGGGGCCAGTCCTGTTCCTTATATATATAAATTATATGCCCTCTGGTATTATGGGTAACTATAAAATATTTCTGTTTGCTGATGACACTAGCTTGGTAGTAAAGGATGTTGTGTTCAACATTCGGTCGGTTTCAAACAGTGCAATTTAAGACGTAAGTTCGTGGCTTGTAGAAAATAAACTAACGCTAACTCACTGTAAGACTCAGTTTTTACAGTTTGTAACACATAATTTAACAATACCCGACGTTTTAATTTCACAGAATAGGCATATGATTAGTGAAACTGAAAAGTTCAATTTCTAGGTGTTCTGTCGTGGAAAGCCCACGTTCAGGATGTTGTTCAAAGACTTAATGCTGCCATTTTTACTATTCGAACAGTATCTGAAGTAAGTGAGGGTCCACATGAAAATTAGCTTACTTTGCTTATTTTCATTCGCTTATGTCGTATGGCATATTTTGGGGTAACTCTTCCCATTCTAAAAAGGATATTTTTGGCACAGAAATGGGCGGTTTTGGAAATAAGTGCTGTAAGTTCGCGAAGCTCTTGTCGACCTCTGTTCACTACTCTGGGTATTTTGACATTGGCTTCTCAATACATACAGGGTGTTTCAAAAATGACTGGTATATTTGAAACGGCAATAAAAACTAAACGAGCAGCGATAGAAATACACCGTTTGTTGCAATATGCTTGGGACAACAGTACATTTTAAGGCGGACAAACTTTCGAAATTACAGTAGTTACAATTTTCAACAACAGATGGCGCTGCAAGTGATGTGAAAGATATAGAAGACAACGCAGTCTGTGGGTGCGCCATTCTGTACGTCGTCTTTCTGCTGTAAGCGTGTGCTGTTCACAACGTGCAAGTGTGCTCTAGACAACATGGTTTATTCCTTAGAACAGAGGATTTTTCTGGTGTTGGAATTCCACCGCCTAGAACACAGTGTTGTTGCAACAAGACGAAGTTTTCAACGGAGGTTTAATGTAACCAAAGGACCGAAAAGCGATACAATAAAGGATCTGTTTGAAAAATTTCAACGGACTGGGAATGTGACGGATGAACGTGCCGGAAAGGTAGGGCGACTGCGTACGGCAACCACAGAGGGCAACGCGCAGCTAGTGCAGCAGGTGATCCAACAGTGGCCTCGGGTTTCCGTTCGCCGTGTTGCAGCTGCGGTCCAAATGACGCCAACGTCCACGTATCGTCTCATGCGCCAGAGTTTACACGTCTATCCATACAAAATTCAAATGCAGCAACCCCTCAGCGCCACTACCATTGCTGCACGAGAGACATTCGCTAACGATATAGTGCACAGGATTGATGACGGCGATATGCATGTGGGCAGCATTTGGTTTACTGACGAAGCTTATTTTTACCTGGACGGCTTCGTCAATAAACAGAACTGGCGCATATGGGGAACCGAAAAGCCCCATGTTGCAGTCCCATCGTCCCTGCATCCTCAAAAAGTACTGGTCTGGGCCGCCATTTCTTCCAAAGGAATCATTGGCCCATTTTTCAGATCCGAAACGATTACTGCATCACGCTATCTGGACATTCTTCGTGAATTTGTGGCGGTACAAACTGCCTTAGACGACACTGTGAACACCTCGTGGTTTATGCAAGATGGTGCCCGGCCACATCGCACGGCCGACGTCTTTAATTTCCTGAATGAATATTTCGATGATCGTGTGATTGCTTTGGGCTATCCGAAACATACAAGAGGCTGCGTGGATTGGCCTCCCTATTCGCCAGACATGAACCCCTGTGACTTCTTTCTGTGGGGACACTTGAAAGACCAGGTGTACCGCCAGAACCCAGAAACAATTGAACAGCTGAAGCAGTACATCTCATCTGCATGTGAAGCCATTCCGCCAGACACGTTGTCAAAGGTTTCGGGTAATTTCATTCAGAGACTACGCCATATTATTGCTACGCATGGTGGATATGTGGAAAATATCGTACTATAGAGTTTCCCAGACCGCAGCGCCATCTGTTGTTGAAAATTGTAACTACTGTAATTTCGAAAGTTTGTCTGCCTGAAAATGTACTGTTGTCCCAAGCATATTGCAACAAACGGTGTATTTCTATCGCTGCTCGTTTAGTTTTTATTGCCGTTTCAAATATACCGGTCATTTTTGAAACACCCTGTATATTCTTTACTGTCGTTTCTTGTTATCAGTATCAGCTTATTCCGAAGTATAAGCAGCTTTCAGTCAGTTAATATTCGGCAGAAATCCAACCTGCATTTGGATCTGACTTTCTTAACTCTTGTGCAGAAAGATGAGCAGTATACTGCTGCATCCATTTTCAATAAGCTCCCACAAGAATTCAAAAATCTCAGCAGTAATCCATGCGCTTTCAAATCGAAATTGAAGAGTTTCCTCATGGGTCATTCCTTCTATTCTGTTAAGGAGTTACTTGAAAAATTAAGCTGTCCATATGTTGTATTGTTGACTGCGTTTACTGAAACTGTAAATAAATAAATAAATAAATAAAACTCACTCAAATCTTTGTAACCTGCCATTGTAGCAGCACTAACCAACCTAACAACTGCGCCAGATATTTGTTGTCCTATATAGGCGTTAACGACCGCAGCGCCGTCTTCTTCCTGTTTACTTATCTCTGTAACTGAGTACTCATGCCTATACCAATTTGTCTGGCTCTTCAGTGTACATCAACATCTATACAGATACTCCGCAAGCCACAGTAAGGTGCCTGGCAGAGGGTACCCTGTACCTCTACTAGTCATTTCCTTTCTTATTCCACTCACAAATAGAGCGAGGGATAAATGACTACCCATACGCCTCCGTATGAACCCTAATTTCTTGTATCTTACCTTCGTGGTCATTACGCGCAGTGAATGTTGGGGGCAATAAAATCTCTCGGCAGTCATACTGAATGAGAAAATAATTAATGCATTTTTAGCTACGTCAAAAATGTTTGAATAACACACTGCATAAGAAGAAGAAAAATATTTACATTTCTTGTCGAATTCCTGGCGCTGCTCTCTCTATCTGTCTCTCTCTCTCTTAGCTGTTACCTGATCACGATAGATTTGGGTTGACTAGATCAAGGTGTTCCACCACGTGGCATCGTGAGTATCATGAAAGGAACATAAGCAACTAGTGCATTTTGGAAAGTAATGTTGTCCACCCTGTTATTCACGCTGCTGAGTGCTGTGGGGTCTTCTGTATTTAAGAGACACATTGTGAGCTATCTTGTCAGTTATGGGCTGGACTCGAACAAGTAACAGTGTTAGCACAAATCCAACAAATTGTTGGCTATTATTTGTTACGCAGCATCTAGGTAGCCCTACATTATATCACATAACTGTTGAAAGGAGCCATACGTTCTGGTTAATGGCATCATTATTGGTGTATGAACAAAAATTCATTTAGTGAAAATTCTTCCAACTTTATTTTTTAACTCTTTGGATACGACGGATCTCACGAGGATCATTTATTAAAAACACTAGGTCAGTACTCATCGTTGCCAGGGTAAGCATTTCTTCCAACCTCTCAGTTCCTTTCCTTCTTTCCCCTCCGTCTGTCTAACTCCTCCTTCCTTCCCTCCCTGTCTCTCTGCATCCTCTCTCTCGTCTCCTCCTATCACTCCCTCGGTCCATCTGCTCCTCCCTCATCTCTTTATCTGTCTGCTCCTCCGCCCTCTGTCCATCTGCTCCTTCCCCCTATGTTCATCTCCTCCTTACCCTTCTAATTCCATCTTCTCCTTCCCTTCTCTTTAGCCAGCTCTTGCCCCCCTTTGTTCATCTACTTCTCCCCCCTTCTCGCTGATCATCTCCTCCAGCCTCACGTTTTTGACCACCTCCTCCTCTTCCTTTTCTCTATATACTTCTCCTCCCCTCTCTCTATTTCCTTGAAATGAAATGGCTCTGAGCACTATGGGACTTAACATCTATGGTCATCAGTCCCCTAGAACGTAGAACTACTTAAACCTAACTAACCTAAGGACAGCACACAACACCCAGCCATCACGAGGTAGAGAAAATCCCTGACCCCGCCGGGAATCGAACCCGGGACTCTATTTCCTCCTCCTCCATATCTGTATCCTTCTTCTCCTTCCCCCTCTCTTTGCGTCCCTCTCCTCTTCCCGTTCTCTCTCCACGTTAGCATGCCTACTCCAGTAGCATTTCTTTCCAGATCGCAACTAATAGTTACTGACCTGGTCGAAATCGTTCTGGGGGTATAGGATGAGTTTTTTACCCGTGGACTTGCCCACGTACTCATCTGCAAATATATAATCAAATATATTTAACATACTCCAGACGTACCTGTACACATATTTCACATGTGCCTCTAACGAATTTCATTTTCACGTAGCTCAATGTTTATGACATCGTATCTCGTGAAATGGTTCAAATGGCTCTGAGCACTATGGGACTTAACTTCTGAGGTCATCAGTCCCCTAGAACTTAGAACTACTTAAACCTAACTAAGGACATCACACACATCCATGCCCGAGGCAGGATTCGAACCTGCGACTGTAGCGGTCGCGCGGTTCCAGACTGAAGCGCCTAGGACCGCTCGGCCACCCCGGCCGGCATCTCATTAATTATGTGTCATAAAATGATATAATTTTACAGCTACATCTAGTGGTACATGTAGCTACTACCTGCTAAATGTATTACGAATAGATTTACTAATGAAGAAGTAATAAATTAAAGCTATATGCATGATGTGGCTGTATTTCATGCTTCTTAGTACCTGACGTCATATCTCCTAAACTACGTTTCGTACGTTGATGTATTTTTGTAGGTACCTCCAGCGACATATGTGAACACTGCCTGCGAAATGTGTCCCGAATAGAATTAGTAGGAACGAAGTAATAAATTTACACGTTGTTCACGACGAGCAATTTTTCACGCATCACAGTCTTTATGACGTCATATCTCCTGAACTATGGGTCATACAATGATATACTATTCCTGGTACATTCAGTGGTGTATGTGAATACTGTCTGCAAAATGTGTCTCGAATACAGTCAGTAGTAAGGGAATAGTACAGCAACACTTCGAGCTTCATGTTGGAATTTTACTGCATGAACAGCGAAAGTTTAGTAAGCGATAAACCTTTTTCCTTTCATCGTTTTCTTTTTTGGGACTGTATTATCAAGGGGACTTCTGACTATGCTAAAACTGACCATCCCCTAACATTCCCGCTCCGACCCTCACATGAGAGGGTTATAGGTAATGATTTCAACCTTCTGTAACATATACTCGAAAGCATTAACTTAGAACACCCTCCTTATTAAATGAGTTTTGCCTCGCTTCTTTCGTGGGGTGCACTCAGCCTCGTGATGCCAATTGAGGAGCTACTCGACCGAATAGTAGCGACTTCGGTCAAGAATACCGTCTTAACGACCGGGAGAGCGGTGTGCTGACCCCACGCCCCTCCTATCCGCATCCTCTGAGATTGACACGGCGGTCGGATGGTCCCGGTAGGCCACTCGTGGCCTGAAGACGGATGCTCGCCTCTTTCGTAGTATGACAATGTCGATGGCGATGCGGTGGTCGACCTCTTGAAGATTACTCCCGTTTATCCGAAGATTGACTTAAGGGTTCCTGAAGCGCATAGAAGAACTCGTAGAAGTAAAATACTTTTCTTCCAAAAGCTATCCATTTTTATTTGTTAGGCACATATAGAACAAGAAACGCCCGTACATCACGGCGGAGAGAACAGAAGAGCTATGCTACAATCATTAAAACAAGAGAGGTGATGTCAAAAAAAGTTGAAGATACAGGTGTAGCGTTTTTAATTTTTCCGCCGCTCTCTCAGATTACATTAATTCAGCTTAATATAAATCAATATATCTTTGTCACATTCAGCTGGCTCCCGTGTGAATTAACACTTTCATTTTTTTCTATACAAGTGAACGTCATAGGTACCTTCACAGTGTGAGCTTTTTATTTTCAAATGGAACATCCCATTTTTACTGCATATTCGCATTCTGCGCCGAAAATACCTAGTGTTTACCAAAGACATTTTTTTTCATTCGTGGTAGATGGCACTATAATCGACTAAATTCAGTTTTTCCAGTTTTTGCATTTAAGAGCCGACTAATTTGATTCTCTTTCACATTTTCGATAAAAATGTAAGTTTTTGTTCTGAACTGTTGATATTATTCTTAAAAATTTAATTTAGTTTTGCAAACTTGATTGCACTTTTAGACATTTAAAAGTCTGCAAGCAAGCTATATGTAACATAACGTATTTTTCTGTTCGTTTCGGGGCTGATTTCGCTGTCCCCGCGTCATCTGAATGTTTGATTTCGGTGAGTCACCTCGAATCTCACCACCAGGGTGGTTGATTTCGTTGTGTTCTCCCGTCCAACCATCTTAACTCTCGCTCCGATTATAGCGCCATCTACTGTGAATGAAAAAAAATGGTTTCGAACAACCCTACGAATTTTTGGCGCAAAAATCGAATCTGCAGTTAAAAAGTGGCGTTCCCACTTGAAATTATAAAGCTGACCCTCCCCGAAGGGAGAGGAGTTAGAGGTTGGCAAATTTTAGCACAGACATATATCCCCGTCGAGGACATTAACTCTTCGTCTTGCAAGAGCCCCTCCCACTTGCATACGTTAAGTCATTTCAGTCCTTGGAAAGAGAGTCGTCATGTAGGATTCATCCTACCTGTTTTGCCGACAAGCTCTCTAAATTTACGTCCCTCGCAGGAGGAGTATCAGCACCGTCGGGTCCTTTGTGAAGTACAGTTCTACGTCCTTTGATTCTAAGCGATAAAGCTGGAAGCTATATTATTCATAATAACAGTCAGAATTACTGCACTACTGGCCATTAAAATTGCTGCACGAAGAAGAAATGCAGATGATAAACGGGTATTATTTGAACAAATATACACTCCTGGAAATGGAAAAAAGAACACATTGACACCGGTGTGTCAGACCCACCATACTTGCTCCGGACACTGCGAGAGGGCTGTACAAGCAATGATCACACGCACGGCACAGCGGACACACCAGGAACCGCGGTGTTGGCCGTCGAATGGCGCTAGTTGCGCAGCATTTGTGCACCGCCGCCGTCAGTGTCAGCCAGTTTGCCGTGGCATACGGAGCTCCATCGCAGTCTTTAACACTGGTAGCATGCCGCGACAGCGTGGACGTGAACCGTATGTGCAGTTGACGGACTTTGAGCGAGGGCGTATAGTGGGCATGCGGGAGGCCGGGTGGACGTACCGCCGAATTGCTCAACACGTGGGGCGTGAGGTCTCCACAGTACATCGATGTTGTCGCCAGTGGTCGGCGGAAGGTGCACGTGCCCGCCGACCTTGGACCGGACCGCAGCGACACACGGATGCACGCCAAGACCGTAGGATCCTACGCAGTGCCGTAGGGGACCGCACCGCCACTTCCCAGCAAATTAGGGACACTGTTGTTCCTGGGGTATCGGCGAGGACCATTCGCAACCGTCTCCATGAAGCTGGGCTACGGTCCCGCACACCGTTAGGCCGTCTTCCGCTCACGCCCCAACATCGTGCAGCCCGCCTCCAGTGGTGTCGCGACAGGCGTGAATGGAGGGACGAATGGAGACGTGTCGTCGTCAGCGATGAGAGTCGCTTCTGCCTTGGTGCCAATGATGGTCGTATGCGTGTTTGGCGCTGTGCAGGTGAGCGCCACAATCAGGACTGCATACGACAGAGGCACACAGGCCAACACCCGGCATCATGGTGTGGGGAGCGATCTCCTACACTGGCCGTACACCACTGGTGATCGTCGAGGGGACACTGAATAGTGCACGGTACATCCAAACCGTCATCGAACCCATCGTTCTACCATTCCTAGACCGGCAAGGGAACTTGCTGTTCCAACAGGACAATGCACGTCCGCATGTATCCCGTGCCACCCAACGTGCTCTAGAAGGTGTAAGTCAACTACCCTGGCCAGCAAGATCTCCGGATCTGTCCCCCATTGAGCATGTTTGGGACTGGATGAAGCGTCGTCTCACGCGGTCTGCACGTCCAGCACGAACGCTGGTCCAACTGAGGCGCCAGGTGGAAATGGCATGGCAAGCCGTTCCACAGGACTACATCCAGCATCTCTACGATCGTCTCCATGGGAGAATAGCAGCCTGCATTGCTGCGAAAGGTGGATATACACTGTACTAGTGCCGACATTGTGCATGCTCTGTTGCCTGTGTCTATGTGCCTGTGGTTCTGTCAGTGTGATCATGTGATGTATCTGACCCCAGGAATGTGTCAATAAAGTTTCCCCTTCCTGGGACAATGAATTCACGGTGTTTTTATTTCAATTTCCAGGAGTGTATTATACTAGAACTGACATGTGATTACATTTTCACGCAATTTGGGTGCATAGATCCTGAGAAATCTACCCAAAACAACCATCTCTGGCCGCAATCACGGCCTTGACGCGCCTGGGCATTGAGTCAAACAGAGCTTGGATCGCGTGTACAGGTACAGCTGCCCTTGCAGCTTCAATACGATACCACAGTTCATCAAGAGTAGTGACTGGCGTATTGTAACGAGCCAGTTGCTCGGCCGCCATTGACCAGACGATTTCAATTGGTGAGAGATCTGGAGAATGTGCTGGCCAGGGCAGCAGTAGAACATTTCCTGTATCCAGGAGGGCCCGTATAGGGCCTGCAACATGCGGTCGTGCATTATCCTGCTGAAATGTAGGGTTTCGCAGGGATCGAATAAAGGGTAGAGCCACGGGTCGTAACACATCTGAAATGTAACGTCTACTGTTCAAAGTGCCGTCTATGCGAACAATATGCGTTCACCGCGATGTCGTCAAGCACGGATGCGACCATCATGATGCTGTAAACAGAACCTGGATTCATCCGAAAAAATCACGTTTTGCCATTCGTGCACCCAGGTTCGTCGTTGAGTACACCATCGCAGGCGCTCCTGTCTGTGATGCAGCGTCAAGGGTAACCGCAGCCATGGTCTCCGAGCCGATAGTCCATGCTGCTGCAAACGGCGTCGAACTGTTGGAAACATCTCCATCTGTTGATTCAGGGATCGAGACGTGGCTGCACGATCCGTTACAGCCATGCGGATAAGATGCCTGTCATCTCGACTGCTAGTGATACGAGGCCGTTGGGATCCAGCACGGCGTTCCGTATTACCCCCGTGAACCCACCGATTCATTATTCTGCTAACAGTCATTGGATCTCGACCAACGCGAGCAGCAATGTCGCGATACGATAAACCGCAATCGCGATAGGCTACAATCCGACTTTTATCAAAGTCGGAAACGTGATGGTACGCATTTCTCCTCCTTACACGAGGCATCACAACAACGTTTCACCAGGCAACGCCGGTCAACTGCTGTTTGTGTTCGAGAAATCGGTTGGAAACTTTCCTCATGTCAGTAGGTTGTAGGTATCGCCAGCGGCGCCAACCTTGTGTGAATGCTCTGAAAAGCTAATGATTTGCATATCACAGCATCTTCTTCCTGTCGGTTAAATTTCGCGTCTGTAGCACGTCATCTTCATGGTGTAGCAATTTTAATGGCCAGTAGTGTATGTTATTTAGAATAACAGTCAAAAGGGTTGTCATTATGATGTATTTATTTACTGAATACCATAAACTCATAATATCGACACAATTGATAATGATTCACTGAAAATTTGCCTTAGAGCATGGTCTTACGACGGAACTAGATCTAGATGAATCGTATCGCCGACTGACGAGTACAGCGCGCAGTCTGTACCTCTTGACGTTTCATTACCGCTCGCACATTTTCGTTAGCTTAAATATCATTCATTTATTTATTAAGATGTTCGATTTCTGGCGTTGTAATATTATTGTAAGAAAGTACTTGTGACCTATAGGCTTCTCCTAATATCTGTATCGGGAATGATACTTTATTAATAAATATTTATTAAGCAAGAATTACTGGTTTTACGCCAGAATGACTGTCCACTTTTTATTTACCCCGCTGTTGACGTCCCAGGCGTTCTCATGTTTAGCCACAGCCCCTCACACCACCGTACTGCACCAGCGCCGTATGGCCCACCGTCCCCTTCAGCCAGCGCGGCAACTGAAACATTACTGCAGACTGTGTGTGTTCTGCGGTACCGCTTTACTCACAGAAAGCTACATGATATTTGCAGCTGCGATACAAAATTGTAAAACTGGAAAGTAAGGAAATAAAATGGATCTTGAACATAAAGGGTACAGTACAATCTGGAACCTTTTTTTTTTTTAATACTATGCGTATTTTTCGAGATACGTATTTAGTTCATCCAAGATTAAATAAACACGCTGTGTATGAGAATTTTAAAATTGAATAAATATCTGCAGATGCCCGTGGCAACCCTCGTAGTGATGCTGCAGGAGCCTGCGCAGACACTACTGTCAACTACGTCACATGCTGAAATGTAACGATTTTCTGAGGAACAGTGTCAAACTCACTCGTGTGAAGATACTGTATTCCTTTGCACTGTTTATGCAGTAGTTCACTTTCATCAAAATGCTTTTCTTCATATGCGTGTTATTAAATTTTTCTTTAGATGTAAAAATCTAACCTGATTTTTGGTAAGCTGAAACATGTTATTGCTGTGGTCATCAGTCAAAGACTGGTTTGAGGCACCTCACCACGCAAACTGACACTAGTAGCCATTAAAACTGCAACACGAGGAAGGATTGTGAACAACGAAATATGTATTCTGCATACACGATTAAATTTGTCTGTGGTTGGGGATATACAGGATGGGAAATGCAGTATACGTAGCCACCACGGCTGGCAGCACCAGTGGCTCAAGTGCAGCCGGTCCTCAAGCCGAACTTGGCTTGGTTGGCAGCTGTGGGCGAATCATTCCGTGCCGCCTCAACTCCGTACCAGAGGTCATCAGCAGTAATGACTGGCGAATGGCGGCGTAGTCTCTCAGCAGCTCATGGCCAGATGTGTGAGAAATCTGCAGAACGCTCTGAGCAGGCCAACGGCCGAACGCCCTCTATATTAGGTAGGTAACGACAGCATGGGCGCCTGTGGTCTTTTGTTGTCTTGTTGATAGATAACATCGTGGAGACGTTGACAATAGGACGCAGCCATCAGTGTTAAGACTTCAGAAATGGCTGCTAGTCGAAATTACCAGCTATGCGAACCAGAGGTGGTCGTGTTACTTGCTCAGAGGTACCCTATAGCATCACGTAACGTGCTGGGCTCTTATGATGATGGCGAGTACAATCTAGCAAAGTTATCACTCCTCGGAGGATTCAGAAACAGGTATATACATGTCGATGCTGTATGCAGAAGAGGGGTTCACTCGGAGAAAACGACGTGGTGCGACTCTCATGCCTGTTTCTGTTTACCACTTCAAGGGAAGGTGCAACAATGGTTGCTGTGCCTACAGTTCTTCGTGCTCCAGATATCGTTACACTGGCTGTGTGAATTGTCTTGCTGCTATGAAGCCCATTAACCGACTTTAGGAACTGTTGCAAACCATGGAGATGGGGCCGTGTTGCGAGCGGGATGCCGGGCACGGTGTGAGGTAGCCGCTGGTAAACCTTTCGGGATGTGAGGTCGTGGCCCAACAAACTCTTCTGTTTCTGCCGTTCCGTCCAGGACTGCGCTGGACATCCTCAGAGGCGTTCCTCCGATGAATCTTGCTGACTGACTGGTTGGACGCCCGAGAGCGACACAAATACTATAGGAAAGGAGGCGTGGTCAGAGTAACACATGATGAGCAGATAATCCTTGTCATAGAGAAAACTTAACCATCGATTATCGTCTTGTCAAAGATAAAAGTGTCTAGTGATTCTTCAGAGCTACTGTCCATATGTCGCTAAGTTTCACTGCCTCCTCTTTCCTATTAAAATTATGCTGATTCTTGTAAATTTCAAAGCTTCTCTACATGGTCGTGGGTAATAATTTGTTGCTGTAGATGAAATTCCTGTTTCAGAAAACTTCACTTCGTGGCTTGCTGACTCAGGACCATGCTCTGTTACAGCTGATTTCTCTATGTTTCCTAGTCAGCAAAGACTTTCGTGATGTTTTAACCGTGTATTTACGCTCCCCGTGGTAGTTCCAATACAAATTTTACCACACGTACATGGAATTTTACAGAAACGTGACATCTGACCGGTCTTTAGACCAATAAAAAAAATAAGTCAAGTACTCCGATCTGTGAAGGACAAACGCCATCCTCTGTCGACATGTGGTCTTTACAAAATTCCGTGTACGTGTGGTAAAGTTTATATTGGAACTACAAAGAGGAGCGTAAATACACGGCTTAAAGAGCACAACAGCCTTTCCCGACGAGCAAAAATAGAGAAATCAGCTGTAGCAGAGCATACTCTTCAGCCAGGAAACCATGAAGTGCAGTTCTCTGAAACAGAAATTTTATGTACAACGTCAAATTAGTATCCACGACTATGTAGAGAAGCCATTGTAATTTATAAGCATCGGGGTACTTTTAATAGGGAAGAGGAGCAATGAAGGTTAGCGACGTATGGGATAGTGGCTCTGCAGACTTGCTACACAGTTTTATCTTTGACAAGACGACAATAGATAGTTAACTTTCATCCCTAACAGGGATTATCTCAGCTCATCACGTGTTACTTTGACCACGCCCCCTTTCTTACAGTATTTGTGTCGCTCTGGGACGTCCGACCGATCAGTTGGCAAGACTCAGTGGAGGAGCGCCTCTGAGGATGTCCAGCACAGTCCTGGACGAAACGGCAGGAACGGAAGAGTTTCTGGGGCCACGACCTCACATCCCGAAAACTTTACCAGCAGCTACGTCATCCGGTCGTGAAAGGCTTCATTCTATGATCATAGTGTGAGGATTGTGGTGCAGCTGAGGCCCGGAAGCATCAGTGACACAGTGGTATTTACAATAAAGTTTATTCCTCGTTCTGAGTTTACAGAGTTATAAAGTGCCTTCAGAGCAGTGGTCGGAGGCCAGGTGTAGGCAGGTGCTGCGAAGGAGTGCTGATGCCTCGTCACTGAGAGGTAACGTCTCTGAGCCGCCACCACGTGCTATGCTGAGAGCACCGGGGGATCCGAAGGTGTCGCCTGCCCAAACATTCTCCGATACAGAGCAGCTTCCACTCAGTTCTCTCGTAGACAGCCTGAGGCGCATTGAAGTGAGGACGCCCAACTTTGATGGTTGTCATGAAGACTAGATCCTGGTCATCCGCCACGGACCGTCCAAGACTGCAGCAGATGTTCAGCAATCGGTCAAAGGGCTGCGCGAACGTGCTATGTCTGGTCAGGGTGGAAATGACAGCTTGCAGAACATCTGCGATTATATGTAGTGGAGAAGGGCTGGTCGCACACTAGTGTTCTCGCCCACAATGTGCCAGCAGGCAGCATCGGCATCTGTGGTGGCCATCAGTTTGCAAGCAGGCACCAGGCAGACCATCATTGATCAACTTGTCGTCGTTTCATTGAAACTCAATAGAGTGTCTTCCCTCTGGTCCTAGTGACATGGACAGAATGGCGGCACAACCCAATATGCCTTTGAGTTCCAAAAACCTCGTTGTTCAAAGAGCCGAGCCTGCACCTACGACGTGGGGCTCTGGGTATATGAAGATACTTGCCCTCGTTTATCGATCCAGAGAGCGCTCCTTACATCGCCTTGGCAATTCAATAACTATTCTGGGTTGCCTAGCCCAGATCTTTCTGCCTTTGTTTGACTTTGCTGGCACCCTGGAGCTTACGTTGTCGAGTGTTATTTCGCCTCATGTGCAGTGCGAAGATTGCTTTTCTGATGTCCGTCTCATTGGGCGTACATCTTGTTGACATTCTGACTGGCACATCGGTCCAGAGCAAACCTTCTCTGCTCTCAGCTCTTATGATTGCACTTTTAAAAAAATTTAACCATGTGCAGTAAATGTATTCTGCTGTGCAACAGTATATAATTTGGCTTGTACGGCCAAACGAATAATATGTCTGTTCTCTCGAGTGCAAGTCCCGTGGAGCCGTTGAGACCCTGCGTCTATTAGGTTCGTGCATAAGTTTTAGCTTTTTTATTTCACATCTTGGTATTCCGATTGCTATGGGGTCATTTATCGATCGTCATTCTTCATTTTGATGGCCCACCAATACCATCATCTCTACAAGGACTACAGTTGGTCTGCACCAATACCAAAATCTCTGCAAGAAATAAGTGGGTCTGATCTGTGATGACCTACCTACCAATATTCTTCAAAACTTCGACTGACTCTGCTGTGGATTTGCTCTGTTGTGGCCCATTACCTGTCTGCATGTCAAGAGACAGCACTGACTTTCCGGTGGAAGGACAACACTACTTCTTCAAGACTGCATGGAAATCCACTACTTCCGTGTACATTTTCTTTTACTGCTCAGACTTTGAAAAACAAAACTGCAATTACTACTGTGATGGATGATCAGGACAATTTTTGCTTTTGACCAACAGTGTATCAATAAGTGTGTGCATTTAATATCTTTGTTATTGTAATTATGAAAATTTTTTTCAAATCAGTATTGGGCACTGCCCAAAACAATTTGTAAAATTTTTTGTGGGGAGCATGGGGGCAATGTAAGTAGGATGTTTAGGTTTTTATGTTGGTAACGCCACGTAGCGCTCTGCATGAAAATCACTGACTGTGCTGTGTGCAGTCTGTGGCTGGTTGGCATTGTTAGAATATTCGCTATTGTAGTGTTGGACAGTTGGATGGGAACAGCGCATACTGTTGTGCAGCTGGAGGTGAGTCACCAGCAGTGGTGGATGTGGAGAGAGA
Source organism: Schistocerca serialis cubense (assembly GCF_023864345.2). NCBI lineage: Eukaryota > Metazoa > Arthropoda > Insecta > Orthoptera > Acrididae > Schistocerca > Schistocerca serialis. Next base: position 602,490,412 of record NC_064644.1, on the reverse strand, counting down.
GATGGCGGAGTTTTGAAAGGTCACTATAAGCGGACGATCTGGACGCGTGTCCGCCAGAAAAAGGAAATTTGTAAAGATGGATGTCATGAATTGATAGATGTATATATATGATGACTTTTGAACACTATTAAGGTAAATACATTGTTTGTTCTCTATCAAAATTTTTCATTTGCTCACTATGCCTAACAGTAGTTAGTGCCTTCAGTAGTTAGAATCTTTTATGTAGCTGTCAGTATTGGCGCTCGCTGTATTGCAGTAGGTCGAGTAACGAAGATTTTTGTGAGGTTAAGTGATTCATGAAAAGTATAGGTTATTGTTAGTCAGGGCCATTCTTTTGTTGGGATTATTGAAAGTCAGATTGCGTTGCGCTAAAAAAAATATTGTGTGTCAGTTTAGTGATGATCAGAATAAGTAAAGAGAGAAATGTCTGAGTACGTTCAGTTTTGCTCAGCCGTTTGAAAATCAAATAACGTAAGAGGTTTATCAGCAGTCATTCAAAATTTTTCTAAGGGGTCGCTACATATGTCGACCCTTAGCCGAGGGTACCTCAATGGAATCTTCTGATTTTTTCTTGTAGTTTGTGTAATTAGTGTAGTTATTCAGAATCAGATTTTCACTCTGCAGCGGAGTGTGCGCTGATATGAAACTTCCTGGCAGATTAAAACTGTGCGCCCGACCGAGACTCGAACTCGTCCTTCGGTAGCTCAGTTGGTAGAGCACTTGCCCGCGAAAGGAAAAGGTCCCGAGTTCGAGTCTCGGTCGGGCACACAGTTTTAATCTGCCAGGAAGTTTCAGTGTAGTTATTGTTTATTGCTAGCGCATAATTGTAGAGAGACTCTCCTTTGTAGTTGTAGTTTTTAATTGTTGTACAGTAAAACAGTTGTGGCATGCATGTAGACTTGCACCAAGTATTTCGAAGTTGCGCTTGCAATTAATTATATATTAGTTTCAGTGCAATTTTAATGTGTTTTCTTGTTTTTGCTCTTCAAATTGTGCTTTTCTTGTTATTGCCGACGTGATGATTTTGACTATAAACTGTTTATACTACACGTAAATACAAAACATTTAAGAATTACGGCAACGACATTCATCCACAAGCATGGCTTCATCAATTCTCTCATTGTTTTCCTCCCAACCGATCATTGGAGCACAGACTGGAATTTATGTGTGGCTACTTAGAAAATGAACCTGCTGTAAGAATGCGTCCGATCATTCGCGTTTGCCATAGTGAAGGAGAATTTTATCATGCCTTCCTCTCAGCATATTGGCATCTAACTACTCAAGACCGAGTAAAACATAGCATCATAATGATGAAACACTTTCAACAGTCTGAATTTTCCATACTTGTCAAGTATTTTGAAGACATGTTGCACAAGAATCAGTGCCTGTCAAACCCATACAGACCCTCAGAATTCATCCGCATTTGCTTAATCAAATTGCCTGAACATTTACGACATATTACATTCGCAGGACGTTGCAAAGACGACATTGAAGCTTTTCAGATACTCTTACAAGAATTGCAAATTGACTCTGACAATTGCGGGACGCGAAAACAGGAACACAACAATTACAGGTCACATCCGTCACAATTCCGCGATGACAGAAATAATAACTGGACACGACAAGGCTATTCTTACAATGCAAATCGTAACCAAAACAGACACCACCAATATGACAACCGTTGGCAGAGCAATAATAATTACAGGGAAAGCTCACCTCTCCGCAGTAATGACTATGACAGAGACAATCAGAGAAACAGACAATATGGGAACCAAAACAATTATTATCAAGGGAGACAGAATAACTTCATTAGCAACGGTCCACCGCGCAGTTACGGCTGATGGGGAAATTCTCCATTACGTGACCGACAAGAAAGAAATTACAGAAACTACCGACATGACGACAGACGATATAATCATAACGACAGACCCGAATTTCATCATAACTGGCGGGAGTCAAACAGGGCAGGGCCAAGCTGAAATTGAAGATCTCCAAATCCCAATAACGACTCGCGACAACAAATAGACAATAGACAATTACTCACATCGCTGGCAGCCACAAAACGTACTTATGAAGCTGACGACACAGCTGCCGTGGCTATTAATTACGTAAAAATGGAAGACATTAGGGACATCTTACTCCAGGAACGTAAAACATAACAACATTGCATTTCCTGTAATTCACATTACAGTAAATTACGTAAAATTTACGGCAGTACTTGACTCAGGCAGTTCCATTTCAGTAATTAGTGAAACAGCTTTTAGCAAATGTAACAAATCGAACGATTGCCCCACACTTCCTTTACGTAAGATTAAATTACAAGGTGCAATCTTTGGAAAAAGTGTAGATGTACACCAACAAACTGACTTAGAATTCTTTTGTCAAAGCCACAGATTCACTATGAACTTTCTTATCCTTCCATTATTGTTGACAGAAATTATATTGGGAGTAGACTTTTTGAGTGAATACGAAGCAATTTTAAACTTTCACGATGCTGAAATAAGTTTAGAGAAAGAAGGTAAGTCAATAGCTTTGAAATTTGAAGATTGGCCCTCAAACCATGACGAGGAAATTAATCGGCTTTACCTCTTGTTACACAACAGTTCGGAACTTTCGACGGAACTAGACACTAACAGTTACTCTGCAGGTATTGACAGGGATGATATCAACGGCATATTTGATACTAATGAGTTAATTCAGAATAAAATTCAAACAATTGAGAATTGTAATGACTCTGATAGGCAGGACATTTTTGAGATTTTACAAGGACATTCCACAGTTTTTACTCACAAAACAGGAACAATCAAGGGATTTCAATCCCAGTTTCGTATTCGTGAGCATACCAAATTTTGTGTTAGACCATATGTAATTCCGGCACATTATAGGGACTGCGTTACAACAGAAATACAATCTATGCTTAACGAGGACATTATTGAGCCTGCAGTAAGCTCATACAACAATCCATTACATGTTGTTGAGAAGAAAAATGGATCGATCAGGCTTGTCTTAGATTCGAGACAAATCAATACTATCATCATTCCTGAAACAGACAGGCCGCAAACGTTGGAAGAACTTCTTCAAAATTTTAATGGTGTAAAAGCGTTGTCTTCTATTGATCTCAGATCCAGCTTTTGTCAGATTGAACTTCATCCAGAATGTAGAAAATACACAGCTTTTCTTTGTTTCGGCGTTTGTTATCAATTTCGGAAACTTCCTTTACGTTCGAACATTTCTTCGGCAGCATTCATTCGTGGGCTAAATTCCATATTACCTGAGTTCTTAAAACATCACATCACCTTATATGTGGAGAATATTCTAATAACAGAAGCCTCATGGGAACAACATAAACACATCCTCATCAGCGTGTTACGTATTTTTGCAGAATCTGGTATAACAGTTAACTTGGAAAAGTCTGAATTCGGTAGGTCAAAGGTGAAGTTTTTGGGACACATTATTTCTTCTGAAGGCATTCAGCTGGATCCTGAAAAGTTAGAAGCAATCAGAGCCATTCCAGTTCCATCCACAAAAAAACAAGTCCACAGTTTTCTAGGTCCCGTAAATTTTTACCGTGTTTTCTGAATATGCAAATTCTGGTTACCCCAAAACTTTGTTCTGTCACTAGAAAAAAAAACTAGTTTGAACTGGGACGAACAGGCACAGTTGGAACTCAATTCTTTGAAAGAAGCTCTACTTAACGACATTACACCATTTGAGTTCAGTAGACGGGTGACAGCAGCGGAGGCAGCCAGATAAAGTTGCGCCGTGTACGGGGATGATGCTATTGGATAGAGCACGGCAAGAAAATGGCTTCCTTGTTTTAAGGGAGACCTTTGTGGTTTGATGAAGGTCCTTTAAACGCATTAATCCACAATGACCCATTCAGTGTACTCACAACTGGCAAATGTGATGAAATGGGATGATTCCACCAACATGCGACATTTGTACTCAATGGGGAAGGCCCAAAATTAGGGTGTGTAAGTACTATACGCTCAAAATCAAAATCACGGATAACAGCAGGTGGTCACATGTGAATTTCTGCTAGGTCGTCACCAATTGGCTCATAAACAACACCGATCATCCCTGCCCTTATCGTTACTGTTGACGACAAATGATGTCTTTATGCAAAGATAAGGAAAAGAAAGGAATGGCTGCGTCCAAACAAAGCAGCAACTCCCCGTACAAACACCTGCGTGCATCCACAAAAGATAATTTTATGAATCTGGTGGAACAACGACGGTATAACCATAACTGGCGACATTTATTGTCAACAATTAGGTCGTCTTGCAGACGCAGTCCAAGAACAACGGCCTGGAAGACTGCGAGAAGTAATGCTAACTCCACGATGTCCACCCACTTTTTACTAGACTGACAGAAAACACTATACACGAGTTGCGTTGGGAAGTTATTCCGCACCAACCTTTTTCACTTGATCTTAAGCCCTCAAATTTTCACATTTTCCTCTCTCCATGGAACAGCCTTCAAGAAACTTCCTTTCCGGATGAAAATGCCCTCCGAACACGGTTCTAAGTGTTCTTGGCCTCAGATCCACGTGATTTATACAGTCGTGGAATCGAAAAGTTACCGCAGCGTTGGCAGATTGTTGTAAATTGTGAAGGAGAATATATTATTGATGACTCAAAGGCTCTGTTATGTCTAACTGTTGAGTCAAACCTGTAGCAAAACCTACGGACTTATGTACCAAGCCAGTAGTTGAGTGTGCCTATCCAGAATCTATCTATTCCATAGCCATATGACATGGGGTACCAATCAATACGAGCAGGAATATAGTGGAACAGTAAATCGCAGTCTCTCTTAAAGTAGACGATTCTCCTTCTTACTTGAGGCATTACACGATCTTCTCATATGCAACCAACATTCAGATCCGATTTCTGAATGAGAAACCCGCTGCGTAATCTTTCATTATGTCGAGAATGTGTATAGTATTGTTACTGCCTAGTTGCAGTTTGTGGTCTACTGTTTAGCCGGCATGGTAGCTTAGCGTGTGCAGAGGGTCAACTGTCCTTTGTAATAGGAAACTTTGTGAATGGATCAACGATCACCTTGAACGGGCGTCATGGGGCGTCCATTCCGAACAAATGCAATGACAAATAACGAACAAAAGGAGTCAAAAAAAGAAAAGTAGCTAGCGCTACTGCATCTAGATCACGTGGTCCCGCGTTCTATTCCTGGATGGGTTGAAAATTTTCCTTGTTCGTGGTTTGAGTGTTTTTGTTGTCCTATTCATTTCATCTGAACTTCATCGTCGCCGCAGTGCCGTGAAATAGAAACACTTGCACGAGGTAGCCGAAGAACCCTATACGGAGTCTCCCGGCCAATAAAGCCATATGCTCATTTCATTCTTTCGAGCAGTCCCGCTGAAACGCTGGTTTGACGTTTATTGCACTTTCAACACCGAAAAGTGTATCTTGTGCTGTATTACTACATCAGGCTAGATGTACTTGAACCAGTTCATTATACTCAAAACTTTCTCGACTTAAGGTCATTGACGATATAAAACAATAAGTTACTGTAGTTATTCAAGGTTGTATTCTCAAGATGCTTACAGAAATTATTATTTTGTTGAAGAAAAGAACAATTGAATTATGTTGTTCATTTGGTGTTTTTTTAATGAGGTTGACGAGATATATTATCATGAGAGCAATCGCCCGTCACTCGACGGTAATTTACTTCGTTATGTGGACGTTACTGTGGTTCATTCTAACAAGGACGCGCTCCTAATCACTTCTTTTGCCGCCTTCCTGACAAGCAATGTGAAGGACACGAAGGAGTCGTTTGTCGCACGGTATCTCCAAACCCATATTTGACTAAATGGATGGCGCGTATGCCACAATGAGGAAACCTTTCAGTTTGCTTCCTTGAACAGTTATATTTTACAAAATTACCAAACATGACATACACTCATAGTGTCATGTATTTGGTAGTCTACTGTCTACAAATAAATGTTGTCCTTCTTAAGCAAAATGAAACCTTAACAGTAAACAATAAACCATATAACTATCTGGTCTGCTGCACGATTCTCAAAAAATAGCCGTCATAATAGTTGAACAGGTTTTACTTATTAAAGTGGCAAGATACTGGATTGCCATATAGGGCGGTTCAATTCCCCATCGACCCATCCATATTTAGATTTTCAGTGGTTTCCCTGAATTGTCAGACGGCGATACCAGAATAATTCTTCGGAAAAGATACTGCCGAGTTCCTTCCATATCTTTCCTTTAATATTATTATTGTGCTCCGTCCGTAATGACGTCTTTATCGGCGGGACGTAAAATTCCAACTTCTTGTGCCTCGTTCCTTCATATACATGCTAGGCAGTAAGTTTTGATAAAACATGTTGAGAGCGAATTTATGTGAGCCAGCCACTAACGAAGAAATATAATTTCTTCACACTAACGATTTCAGTAACTTCATACTTATTTCCAAAGATAGAGCTGAATCACAATATCATTCGTAGCTATTGCCAAAATAAAAATTGAAAACGTGTATTTTCCTGTGATAAAAGTCTCCTAAAAGTCTCCACAGAAGGTAAAATCGCTTAATTCCATAAATTTAGTGTGTTCGTTATTAATTTATAGAGTGGTGATACGAAATACACATTTTACTTATTTATTGACATTTGATGTAGACACTGCTTTATAAACTAATTAGTGTGTGTGATTATTAAAAAATTACATAATGACAAACAAAGCACATAATAGCTGATAAAATATCTTAAAACGCATCGTGGTAACTACCAACAATTGCAATTCTTTAGCTTGACGGAGGACAGATAATAAGCAACACGTTAATAACTGCAACAGTGTACAGCCATTTAAGTGAATATCAAGGTGATTTTAGGAAGGGCAGATCATTTTCAGAACAAATATTTAATCTGAAGATAATCATTCGCCACACATTACTGAATTCAAAAGATATGATAGTAATGCTTGTTGATTTCAAAAAAGCCTTTGCTCCATCGAGACACAAAGTATACGTAAAATAATCCGTGAATTTTGTGTAAAATCTAAATGTGCAAATCTAATTTGTGAAACACATACAGACACAGTTTATGGGAGAAACATCTCATGAATTCGAAATAAACAAAGGTGTACGTTAAGGTGATGGCCTATCAACAATTCTCTTTAACTGTGTTATAGAAAGACTAGTGAGAATTTTGAATGGGAAAACAAATGAATACAAGATTCCACCAGTAAAGCTGGGAAGAGGAAACAAAAATTCTGGAATGAATTGTCTCCCATTTGCAGATGACTTTGCTATTCTTTCTGAAAATGTGAGATCTGGTGGAAGACAAGTTAATCTTTTAGAAGAAATAGCCACTCGGACCGGCTTGAGAATTTCATCAGAGAAAACCAGCTTTTACAAACACTAAAAACCCACCCAAAATTTCTGAAAACAAGTATTGGCCAAACTGTAAAAGTTAAAAAATTTAAAAATCCAAGAAAATGATTCGTAAGAAGCTGCTGTAGACGAAAGGATGCATAAAACTGGAAGGGCGCATTGTATAAGGAAAGACTTTTACACAAAATGATGTCTAAAAGCGCAAAAATAAGACATTACAATACGGCAGTGAAGCCGGAATGTCTACATGCAAGCATACAGGGTGTTACAAAAAGCCACGGCCAAACTTTCAGGAAACATTCCTCACAAACAAATAAAATAAAAGATGTTATGTGGACATGTGTCCGGAAACGCTTGATTTCCATGTTAGAGCTCATTTTAGTTTCGTCAGTTCACCCCCAGTTGGCCCAATTGAAGGAAGGTAATGTTGACTTCGGTGCTTGTGTTGACATGCGACTCATTGCTCTACAGTACTAGCATCAAGCACATCAGTACGTAGCATCAACAGGTTAGTGTTCATCACGAACGTGGTTTTGCAGTCAGTGCAATGTTTACAAATGCGGAGTTGGCAGATGCCCATTTGATGTATGGATTAGCACGGGGCAATAGCCATGGCGCGGTACGTTTGTATCGAGACAGATTTCCAGAACGAAGGTGTGCCGACAGGAAGACGTTCGAAGCAATTGATCGGCGTCTTAGGGAGCACGGAACATTCCAGCCTATGACTCGCGACTGGGGAAGACCTAGAACGACTAGTACACCTGCAATGGACGAGGCAATTCTTCGTGCAGTTGACGATAACCCTAATGTCAGCGTCAGAGAAGTTGCTGCTCTACACGGTAACGTTGACCACGTCACTGTATGGAGAGTGCTACGGGAGAACCAGTTGTTTCCATACCATGTACAGCGTGTGCAGGCACTATCAGCAGCTGATTGGCCTCTATACTTCTGCGAATGGTTCATCCAACAATGTGTCAATCCTCATTTCAGTGCAAATGTTCTCTTTGCGGATGGGGCTTCATTCCAACGTGATCAAATTGTAAATTTCCACGATCAACATGTGTGGGCTGACGAGAATCCGCACGCAATTTTGCAATCACGTCATCAACACAGATTTTCTGTGAACGTTTAGGCAGGCATTGTTGGTGATGTCTTGATTGGGCCCCATGTTCTTCCACCTACGCTCAATGGAGCACGTTATCATGACTTCATACGGGATACTCTACCTGTGCTGCTAGAACATGTGCCTTTACAAGTACGACACAACATGTGGTTCATGCACGATAGAGCTTCTGCACATTTCAGTCGAAGTGTTCGTACGCTTCTCAACAACATATTCGGTGACCGATGGATTGGTAAAGGCGGACCAATTCCATGGCCTCCACGCTCTCCTGACCTCAACCCTCTTGACTTTCATTTATGGGGGCATTTGAAAGCTCTTGTCTACGCAACCCCGTTACCAAATGTAGAGACTCTTCGTGCTCGTATTGTGGACGGCTGTGATACAATACGCCATTCTCCAGGGCTGCATCATGCATCCGGGATTCCATGCGACGGAGAGTGGATGCATGTATCCTCGCTAACGGAGGACATTTTGAACATTTCCTGTAACAAAGTGTTTGAAGTCACGCTGGTACGTTCTGTTGCTGTGTGTTTCCATTCCATGATTAATGTGATTTGAAGAGAAGTAATAAAATGAGCTCTAACATGGAAAGTAAGCGTTTCCGGACACATGTCCACGTTAACATATTTTCTTTCTTCGTGTGTGAGGAATGTTTCCTGAAAATTTGGCCGTACCTTTTTGTAACACCCTGTATATCTAGCATTAAACTATAAGTTACATAAATTAGAAATACTAGAAAAGCTAATCATTAGGAGAATATAAGGACTGCACGAACTATAGAAATTGAAAATTACGTAGCAATGATGAAATTTATCAAAACATAGAAAATATATCAGACGTAATGAGAAAAAGAAGACTGATGTTTTTTCGGACAGTTGTATCGAATGCAAGGCAGTAGATTGATCAAGATGATCTGGAGACATTTGTGGAATAAAAAGTGAACAACAAGTGGGATTGATGAAATGAAAAACGATATGGAAAAAATATGAAAGCTGAAGAAATAACTGACAGAGAAATGTTTAGGGAAAAAGAATTGAAAATGGAAGGATTCCAAGGTAAAAAAGCAATAAAAAACTGGCATGAAGTGGTCAGAAGAAAGGAAGAAGAAACATAGTGAACAGTTGAAAGAGCGTTGAAACAGAAGAAGGGAACAACGAATAAGGGACAGAAAGTGGCACTTGGTTCTTGGTTGGCCCATCTGGAAAAAAGTAAAAATTCGCTAAGCTGCTTTGGAATAAAATTGCTACATAATCTTCCGGTTATATGAGGGTTCCGTAAGGCGCTGGTGAAAGAGATGTACATAGTCGTATGTCACTATCGCCTGTCAGATAGTTCATGAGATGTTACAGGACTTTTCTACGTGGAGAGCAGCTAACCACATTCACATCTAACAATTTTTACATCTATACTCTGCAAACCGCAGTGAAGTGCGTGGTGGAGACTACTTTCCATTGTACCAGTTATTATGACATTTTCACGCTCAACTCACGTATGGAACGTGTGAAGGATGACTGATTAGACACGCTGTGTGCATTGTAATGGCCTTATCATGTCTCCGAGATCCCTGTACGAGCGATGAATACGAAGCTGTAGTAAGTTCCTGGGTTCATTAGTTAAAGTTACTTCTATAAACTTCCTAATTACGCTTTCACGAGATAGTTCCTGTTTATCTTCATGAGTCTGCTAGCCCAATTATTTCAGGAACTGTAACACTCTCCTATGGATCGGACAAACCTGTGAACTTTCCTGCAGTCTTTCTCTGTATACGTTGAATATTCGTGTCAGTCTTATTTTGTCCGACTACCACGCACTTGAGCGATATTGCAGGATAGGTCGTACGAGTTTTTTGTATGCAGGATATCTTTGTAGACTGATTGCATTTCACTGGTATTCTACCAATGAACCGAAGTTTTCCACCTGCTCTGCCTATGACTGAGCCTAAGGGATCATTACATTCCATATCCCTACAAACTATTACACCCAGGTATTTGTATGAGTTGGCCGATTCCAATTGCGGCTCATTGATACTTCAGTTACAATTTATTTTTCGTTTTGTGAAGTGCCAAATTGTACATTTTTGAACTTTTAAAGAAATCTGTCGGTTTTTGCCCCAATGCGAAATCTTATCAAGATCTGACTGAATATTTGTGCTGCTTTTCTCAGACAGCGTTATAGATTGTGGAAAACCGAAATTTATTATTAATTTTGTCTTCAAGGTCATTAATATACAGCATGAACAACAAGAAACCCAACATACTTCCCTGGGGCACATCTGAAGCTACTTCTACATCCAAAATAATACCGTGTGTCCTCGGCACCAAGCAATCCTCAATCCACTCACGAATCTCTCTTCACACCCTATACGATCGTATTTTTGACAGTAAACGTATGTGTGATACTGACACTGCATCTATCTGATTGCCTTGATCCATGGGTTCCAGTATGTCCTGTGAAAAAAGGGCGAGTTGGGTTTCACATGAATGATGTTTTTGAAATCCTTGCTGTGTGACATGGAAAAGGTCCTTCTGTTCGTGATATCTTATTACTTTTGAGCTCAGAATATGTTATAAGATTTTACAACAAATGCGTGCCAAGGATATTGACAGTAGTTTTGTGGATCACTTCTGCTGCCCTTCTTGGGTGTGGCCCACGCTTTCTTCCAACCACTGGGTACAGTTTTTTGTTCGACGGATCTTGGGTATATTATGGCTAAAACAGGAGATAACTCAGCCACACACTCAGTACATATTCTGATAGGGACTCCCTGGAGCTTTGTTTTGTTTTAACAGTTTCAGTTCTTTCTCAAAACTGCTTCAACACCCTCCACGACGACCTTGTAACTTGTTTCTTCTGGGGCCAAGTACAGGGACATTTCATGGGACATATGTGAGTCAGAAGGTTATTTGGCACAATGCAACTCAGTTCTTTGTGCCTCCTAGGACAGCAGCTTTATCCCCTATGAATGGGCTCCGCAGGCTTTGGCCAAGAATTCGAGACGGGATTGTGCTTGTTGCCTGCACTTACAAGGGAACATTCCATAGTGTCGATAGGCAATCTTGATGAAACTTGGCGGATATGTAGAGGGGAGAAAATTATGCAATACACATTTTTTGTTGTGCCCAGTTTCACTGTTAAGCTGCAAAGCACATCCCGAACGGTAATTTGTCAATTAAGTTTGGAGAGCACCTCTTCGAAACGATGATATATAAAAAATGTTTCTCATGTAAAAGTTGATATCTAACTATCGTTCTTAAAAACTGTGTAATGGATTTTGTAACAACTGGAAATTTTAAAAAATACGTGACATCATTAATTAATTTGGAAACTTTCGTTAAAACAAACTGAAGAAGCTTTCCAGCTCCAACACCAATGTGTAATAAAGCAGGATTCTGAATACCATTCTTGGAAACTAAGCTGTACACAATTTGCAGTCAAAGTGTTTTCAACATATCTAGTTAAATTATCTAAACAGTCAGTATTAGTCCAGTTAGTTATTTTAGTTATATTTGTCTTATATTTTAAATTGTTATTTTACGTTTTATGTTCATTTTTGTTTCTTTATCTAGTTTACCGTTTCGAATATGTATATTTTGTTACTTTAAAGTGATACAGAACTATTACATTAATGATAATCTGTAAAGAAATGCTTAAAACATAACGTATTCTTACACCACGCACATAAAATGAACGAAATTTTTTCGCATACGACAATGAACTCAATATAAAACAAAATTCAGCAGGATTTCAAATGTTCGTGACTGATCGTCTATATATACTGATTTGTACCAAGAGTATTTCAGTACATTGGTAAGCCCTGGCAAAGAGAATTGGTTATGTGCTAGAGACTGCTGCTTGATTATATTGTTTCTCAAGTGGATACTGAGATCATAATCATTAATAGATCTAGATATGAAAACTTTGAGAGCTGTATGTATTTCACGAGTGGATCTGTGCTGTCGAGCCCTTTGGACTCACCAGATGAACGACTTCCTTGTTCTCAGGTATGATGTCCTACATGTGTCTTCCACATTGACAGTCCTAAGGATCTTACGATTATACAGATTTTTCTCCGTTACTGGGAAACAAAACATCTTTCAAATATATTTTAACCTAGTCAGAAATTAGTTTACTAGATTTCAACGCTGTCACAAGGACACTTGGAGCTTCAAAAAGAGATTCTCGAATTCTCGATCCAAATTCACCGTTAATTTCCGTTAAAACTATGAAGAGGCGGGTGTCGGTGTGAAAAAACCTTCCTGACAGCCATACCCGAGGAGAAGGAACTTGTTCATCTATTGATCCCAAAGCCTCGATGGCACAGATGCAAGCATGATACATACACGGATTTCGATGTTGAAGGAACTTTGTGAGGAGATATTCGTAACTAGTTCTGTTGAATGATAAGACGTCAGTCCACGCCCGGGTTCCCGGGTTCGATTCCCGGCGGGGTCAGGGATTTTCTCTGCCTCGTGATGGCTGGGTGTTGTGTGCTGTCCTTAGGTGAGTTAGGTTTAAGTAGTTCTAAGTTCTAGGGGACTGATGACCATAGATGTTAAGTCCCATAGTGCTCAGAGCCATTTGAACCAGCCAAGACGTCAGTCTCCATTTGAGAAACAATATAATCAAACTGCATTCTGTAGTACATAATCAATTCTCTTCACCAAGCCTTACCAATGTGCTGAAATAAGCTTCATACAAATCAGGATATTCAGAGAGTCACCGACAACAATTTGAAATCTTCTGTTCTCTATCGACTATATTATGTGAAGAAATTTCGTTCATTTCATCTGCATGCCATAAGAAAACGTTATGTTTTAAGCATTCATTTATAGATTATCATTAGTTAATGATTTTGTATCATACTAATGAGTTACTTACTAGTTTCAATTAACAAAACACAAGTGCTGTATGTGAAACAGAAAACTAAAAAACAAAAATTAATGTAAAACGTAAAATATCAATTTACATCTACAATTACATCTACATATATACTCCGCTAGCCACCAGGCGGTGTGTGGCGGAGGGCACAATTCGCGACAAAGTCATATTTCCCCCCTTCTGTTCCACTCCTGGATCGCGCGAGGGAAAAACGACTCTCTGAACGTCTCAGTACGAGCTCTTATTTCCCTTCTCTTTGAATGGTGATCATTGCGCGATTTGAAAGTTGGTGGTAATAATATATGCTCTACATCCTTGGTGAAGATCGGATTTCGGAATTTAGTGAGCAGCCCTTTCCGTTTAGTGCGTCCTCTATCTCCCAAGTGTGTCCCACTTCAATCTTTCTATGAGATTTGTAACGCTCTCGCGATGGCTAAATGTACCAGTCACGAATCTTGCAGCTCTTCTTTGGACCTTCTCAATCTCTTGAATTAGACCCAACTGGTAAGGGTCCCATACAGACGAACAATACTTCAAGACTGGACGAACTAACGTATTGTAAGCTATTTTCTTTGTTTAAGAACTGCATCGCTTCAGGATTCTACCAATAAAACGCAATCTAGAGTTCGCCTTACCCGTTACTTGTGTAATCTGATCATTCCATTGATCATTTCGAATAGTCACACCCAGATACTTGACGGACGTTACCGCTTCCAAAGACTGGGAATTTATATTGTACTCGTACATTAATGGGGATTTTCGCCTTCTTATATGCAGTAGGTTACACTTAATAATATTGAGAGATAACTGACAGTCAATACACCACGCATTTATTTTCTGCAAATCCTCATTGATTTGTTCACAATTTTCGTGTGATACTGCTTTCCTGTAGACTACAGCATCATCGGCAAACAGTCTAAGGCCGCTGTCAATACCATCAACCAGATAGTTTATGTAAATTGTAAAAAGCAGAGGACCTATTACGCTGCCCTGGGGCACGCTTGAAGTTACTCTTGTTTCTGTTGAAGTCACCCCCTTCAGGACGACATATTGCTCCCTGCCTGTTAGAAAACTTTCTATCCAACCGCATATGCCATCGGACAGACCTTAAGCGCGCACTTTTTGTCGCAAGCGACAGTGCGGAACTGAGTCGAACGCCTTTCGAAAGTCGAGAAATATGGCATCAACCTGGGAACCGGTATCTAGAGCTTGTTGTATATCATGCACAAAGAGGGGCAGCTGTGTCTCCCATGACCGCTGTTTCCTAAAACCGTGCTGGTTTCTGCAGATGAGCCTAGAAAGGTCATTATGTCTGAACACATAATATGTTCCATGATTCTACAACAAACAGATGTCAGTGAAATTGGCCGGTAATTGTGTGCATACGATTTTCCACCCTTTTTATAGATTGCTATGACCTGGCCTTCTTCCAGTCCCGTCGAACTTTTCTCTGTTCCAATGACCTCTGATAGATGATGGATAAGAATGGTGCTAATTTGTAGCATAGTCAACATAAAATCATACGGGGATACCGTCTGGACCAGATGCCTTCCTGGCGTCTAAGGATCTTAACTGTTTTATAATTCCAGATACGCTAAACACTATGTCAGCCATCCTTTCGTTTGTTCGATAATTGAAAGGGGGAATGGTGCTGCAGTCCTCTACCGTAAACGAGTTTTTGAAAGCTAGGTTTAGAATTTTGGCGCTCTGTTTATCATCATCAGTTACATTACCCGTATTGTCAGCAAGAGAAGGTATTGAATTATTTGTAGCGTTCATAGATTTCACGTACGACCAAAATTTTTGGGGGTTATTTTTAGAATCTGCAGATAAAATATTGCTTTCAAATTCGTTAAAAGAATCTCTAATTGTCCTGACAGATGCTTTCATTTCGCATAATTTCTGTTTGTCAGCGGGGCAGTGACTACGTTTAAAATGACTGTGCAAAATTCTCTGCTTTCTCAGCAATTTCCTAATATGTTTGTTGTACCAAGGTGGATCCTTTCCCTCCCCTATACTTTTCCTAGGCACATACTTCTCTAGCAGATGGTGAGCAATACCTTTAAATTCCGACCAAAGATGCTCTATGACTTTGTGCCCCGCGGTGAATGCTTGGAGCTGCCTATGAAGATATTCATTAATGACACTTTTATTTACTTTCCGAAATAAGAAAACTCTACGCTGGTTTTTTTTTTTTTTTTTTTTTTTTTTTTTTTTTTTTTTTTTTTTTTTTTGTTTTGCAGCTTCCACTGACATAGAAGCCACAACGACATTATGGTCGCTAATACCTTCTTCTAGATTACCTGCCTCAAAAAGGCCTGATTGTCGCCAAGATATCTAATATATTGCCATCTCGAGTTGGTTTTCTAACCAATTGCTCAAGGTTGTATGTTGAGAGGGCTCCTAGAATAACTTCACACGAATCTTTGCTTCTGCCCCCCTGTGATGTAATTTTCCCAGTCAGTGAATGCTAGATTAAAGTCTCCACCTATAACTAATGGATGATTTGGATATTTACTTCCTGTGTACTCAAGACTTTCCCTGAAACGTTCTGCGACGTTTGTTGTGGATGCTGGTTGCCTATAAAAACATCCTAATACAATGGTCAATCCTTGTCTGATTGACAGCTTTATCCAGACTATTACACAGTCCGGCCCATTATCGATCTCAACTGCGTTTATACAGCTTTTAACTGCAATGAACAGACCACGGGTAGCATCAGTCATATCCTTCCTAAACATTGTCCAATCCGAGTTCAAAATTTCACTGCTTTTTATGTCTGGTTTCAACCAGCTTTCGGTACCTTATACAATATTGGCATTGCTACTGTTTATTTCGGAGATTAACTCGGGGATCTTGCTACAGACACTTCGACAATTTACTAACATGAGATTAAGCGTATTTAAATCCTTTGGAATGACCTGCTTAGGCGAACTAACAATTTTTACAGGTGGCACACCCGCATCACGAGCTGGTAATTTTTGAGGCCAGCGATTTGTTTCCCGTGGGGAGGGACCTAATCTAAAAAAAAAAAACCATGCGCACGCCGAAAGCACTTTGCGACCCATTTAGCTGCTTCCTGTGTGTGTGCACCCTTGATCTAATGAGGGGCGTCCCACAACCTTCCACCCCATAGCGTAGGTCGAGGAATCTACAACCATTTTCGTCACAGAGTCGACGTGGCCTCTGGTTTAGATTCTCCACTCGACTCCAAACCAGAGGATCCAGGTCCACCCTGGGTACGATGCTGCAGATCGTCAACTTGGCTTCCACTCCTCGAGACATGGAGCCGCCTTCAATAATTTAGCCAGCCGTCGAAAGGACCCAAGGATATCCTCGGAACCCCGACGACAGGCATCGTTGGTGCTAACATGTGTAACAATCTGCAGCTGGCTGCACCCCGCACCCCGTTGCCTCTGCCACATCCTGGACAAGGCCCCCCGGCAAGCACACCGATTGAACGTTGGTCTTCTTCCCCGCCGTAGCCTCTATGTTCCTGAGGGACTCCATGACACGCCTAACATTGGAGCTCCCAATAACTAACAAACCCCTACGACGCGTGCCTGTCCGGACCTTGCTGAAGGAGCGGCCGCTATCCTGGCAGAAGGTGCATTCTGATCCGGCTCAGTCTCTCCCCCTCCCCAAGCGTCAGATAGCACACTGAATCTAAAACATAAAACAAATATAAGTAAAATAAATACCTACACTAAATATTAATGTTTAGATATTTTAATTAAATGTATTGAAAATAATCTTAAAGCATGTTGTGTACAGCTCATTTCCAAAAATGGTATTTCAGAAATCAACTTTATTGCACATGGATGTATGGGGCTTCAAAGCTTCTTTAATTTATGTTGTAACAATATTTTTCACTTTTCAAAATTAATTAATTAATAATGGGATATTATGCAAAGTTTCAGACTGTTATAAGATTCGATTATAAGTTTTCAAGAATGTTAATTGTATATCAACTTTTAAATGAGATATCATTGTTTTGAAGATATTACCTCCAAAGCTAATATGCCAAATTACCTTTCAGGGCGTCAGAATTTTGTACATGGCTGCACGTTCAGAGACCGTGAATAGTTACAATTGAAACAAAATCAGCCTCGGTCACTATTTTTAACAAATTAACCTGGTTTTGACACTGCTGGGAGTGTCTTCCTCAGAATTTAAAACAATGAAGGTCTGTAATCTATAAAATGGTCACAGAATTATGACTAAAATGTATGATAGAGTATAAGTACGGAAAGACTGGCAGTACTTATATGTCATTTGTTGTTGTGGTCTTCAGTCCTGAGACTGGTTTGATGCAGCTCTCCATGCTACTCTATCCTGTGCAAGCTTTTTCATCTCCCAGTACCTACTGCAACCTACATCCTTCTGAATCTGCTTAGTGTATTCATCTCTTGGTCTCCCTCTACGATTTTTACCCTCCACGCTGCCCTCCAATACTAAATTGGTGATCCCTTGATGCCTCAGAACATGTCCTACCAACCGATCCCTTCTTCTGGTCAAGTTGTGCCACAAACTTCTCTTCTCCCCAATCCTATTCAATACTTCCTCATTAGTTATGTGATCTACCCATCTAATCTTCAGCATTCTTCTGTAGCACCACATTTCGAAAGCTTCTATTCTCTTCTTGTCCAAACTATTTATCGTCTATGTTTCACTTCCATACATGGCTACACTCCATACGAATACTTTCAGAAATGACTTCCTGACACTTAAATCAATACTGGATGTTAACAAATTTCTCTTCTTCAGAAACGCTTTCCTTGCCATTGCCAGCCTACATTTTATATCCTCTCTACTTCGACCATCATCAGTTATTTTGCTTCCCAAATAGCAAAACTCCTTGACTACTTTAAGTGCCTCAATTCCTAATCTAATTCCCTCAGCATCGCCTGACTTAGACTACACTCCATTATCCTTGTTTTGCTTTTGTTGATGTTCATCTTATATCCTCCTTTCAAGACACTGTCCATTCCATTCAACTGCTCTTCCAAGTCCTTTGCTGTCTCTGACAGAATTACAATGTCATCGGCGAACCTCAAAGTTTCTATTTCTTCTCCATGAATTTTAATACCTACTCCGAATTTTTCTTTTGTTTCCTTTACTGCTTGCTTAATATACAGATTGAACAACATCGAGGAGAGGCTACAACCCTGTCTTACTCCCTTCCCAACCACTGCTTCCCTTTCATGTCTCTCGACTCTTATAACTGCCATCTGGTTTCTGTACAAATTGTAAATAGCCTTTCGCTCCCTGTATCTTACCCCTGCCACCTTTAGAATTAGAAAGAGAGTATTCCAGTCAACATTGTCAAAAGCTTTCTCTAAGTCTACAAATGCTAGAAACGTAGGTTTGCCTTTCCTTAATCTTTCTTCTAAGATAAGTCGTAAGGTCAGTATTCCAGTGTTTCTACGGAATCCAAACTGATCTTCCCCGAGGTTGGCTTCTACTAGTTTTTCCATTCGTCTGAAAATAATTCGTGTTAGTATTTTGCAGCTGTGACTTATTAAACTGATAGTTCGGTAATTTTCACATCTGTCAACACCTGCTTTCTTTGGGATTGGAATTATTATATTCTTCTTGAAGTCTGAGGATATTTCGCCTGTTTCATACATCTTGCTCACCAGATGGTAGAGTTTTGTCAGGACTGGCTCTCCCAAGGCCGTCAGTAGTTCCAATGGAATGTTGTCTACTCCGGGGGCCTTGTTTCGACTCAGGTCTTTCAGTGCTCTGTCAAACTCTTCACGCAGTATCACATCTCCCATTTAATCTTCATCTACATCCTCTTCCATTTCCATAATATTGTCCTCAAGTACATCGCCCTTGTATAGACCCTCTATATACTCCTTCCACCTTTCTGCTTTCCCTTCTTTGCTTAGAACTGGGTTTCCATCTGAGCTCTTGATATTCATACAAGTGGTTCTCTTATCTCCAGAGGTCTCTTTAATTTTCCTGTAGGCAGTATCTATCTTACCCCTAGTGAGATAGGCCTCTACATCATTACATTTGTCCTCTAGCCATCCCTGCTTAGCCATTTTGCACTTCCTGTCTATCTCATTGTTGAGACGTTTGTATTCCTTTTTGCCTGCTTCATTTACTGCATTTTTATATTTTCTCCTTTCATCAATTAAATTCAATATTTCTTCTGTTACCCAAGGATTTCTACTAGCCCTCGTCTTTTTACCTACTTGATTCTCTGCTGCCTTCGCTACTTCGTCCCTCAAAGCTACCCATTCTTCTTCTACTGTATTTCTTTCCCACATTCCTGTCAATTGTTCCCTTATGCTCTCCCTGAAACTCTGTACAACCTCTGGTTCTTTCAGTTTATCCAGGTCCCATCTCCTTAAATTCCCACCTTTTTGCAGTTTCTTCAGTTTTAATCTACAGGTCATAGCCAATAGATTGTGATCAGAGTCCACATCTGCCCCTGGAAATGTCTCACAATCTAAAACATGGTTCCTAAATCTCTGTCTTTCCATTATATAATCTATCTGATACCTTTTAGTATCTCCAGGGTTCTTCCATGAATACAACCTTCTTTCATGATTCTTAAACCAAGTGTTAGCTATGATTATGTTGTGCTCTGTGCAAAATTCTACCAGACGGCTTCCTCTTTCATTTCTTAGCCCCAATCCATATTCACCTACTATGTTTCCTTCTCTCCCTTTTCGTACACTCGAATTACAGTCACCCATGACTGATGTGTCGACAGAAGTGCCGACACAGTGTGATTTGAGGGGACCGCAGTGCACGCTATAAACACACGAAGGATGGCGTGAGGTCTGAAACAGGATACGTAATGAATGCTATAAAGAAAAGTACGTAGCTTTTGGAATACTTAACATTAATCCATCCTTGTTGTATACATCGTTCTTGATGAGACATGCTTTATACGATAAGTATCAATTGCTATGTAAGGCTAATGGCGCCTTGCTAGGTCGTAGCCATGGACTTAGCTGAAGGCTATTCTAACTATCTGCTCGGCAAAGGAGCGAGGCTTCGTCAGTGTAGTCGCTAGCAAAGTCGTCCGTACAACTGGGGCGAGTGCTAGTCCATATCTCGAGACCTGCCTTGTGGTGGCGCTCGGTCTGCGATCACTGACAGTGGCGACACGCAGGTCCGACATGTACTAATGGACTGCGGCCGATTTAAAACTACCACCTAGCAAGTGTGGTGTCTGGCGGTGACAGCACAATGATTATTAAAGTTTCGTCTCCCTTCACAATCTGAATAATTTCTTCTATTTCATCATACATTTCTTCAATTTCTTCGTCATCTGCAGAGCCAGTTGGCATATAAACTTGTACTACTGTAGTAGGTGTGGGCTTCGTATCTATCTTGGCCACAATATTGCGTTCACTATGCTGTTTGTAGTAGCTTACCCGCATTCCTATTTTCCTATTCATTATTAAACCTACTCCTGCATTACCCCTATTTGATTTTGTGTTTATAACCCTGTAGTCACCTGACCAGAAGTCTTGTTCCTCCTGCCACCGACCTTCACTAATTCCCACTATATCTAACTTCAACCTATCCATTTCCCTTTTTAAGTTTTCTAACCTACCTGCCCGATTAAGGGATCTGACATTCCACGCTCCGATCCGTAGAACGCCAGTTTTCTTTCTCCTGATAACGACATCCTCTTGAGTAGTCCCCGCCCGGAGATCCGAATGGGGGACTATTTTACCTCCGGAATATTTTACCCAAGAGGACGCCATCATCATTTAATCATACAGTAAAGCTGCATGCCCTCGCGAAAAATTACGGCTGTAGTTTCCCCTTGCTTTCAGCCGTTCACAGTACCAGCACAGCAAGGCCGTTTTGGTTATTGTTACAAGGCCAGATCAGTCAATCATCCAGACTGTTGCCCTTGCAACTACTGAAAAGGCTGCTGCCCCTCTTCAGGAACCACACGTTTGTCTGACCTCTCAACAGATACCCCTCCGTCGTGATTGCACCTACGGTACGGCCATCTGTATCGCTGAGGCACGCAAGCCTCCCCACCAACGGCAAGGTCCATGGTTCATATGTGATTTATAAAATAATAAATATACCAAAAGTCCATTAGTCACAAAGATATTTAAGATAAAGAAAACTGTGATGGCGAGCCACTAAGGGCTGCTTTTTACTTGCGAAACGCAAACTGCACCCCGTAACTAACGAGCAGCCCTTAGTGGCTCGCCATCACAGTTTTCTTTACCTTAAATATCTTTGGCATATTTATTATTTTATAAATGACATATAAGTACTGCCAGTCTTTCTGTACTTTATCATACATTTTTAGTCATAATTCTGTGACCATGTTATTGAATATAGACCATTTTAAATTTTGAGGAAGACGCTCCTAGCAGTGTCGAAACCAGGTTAATTTGTTAAAAATAGTGACCGAAGGCTGATTTTCTTTCAGGGTGTATTTTAACCATTAAAAGTAAAATTGGGGACAAACAAAAATATATGTATTTCGTTATTATTATCATTATTATTAATTATTAGATGTGATGTTATCACCAAATGTGCATTATCGTTACTGCTCCAAGGCATAGAACCTTTATATGGACGGTATTATTATGACAGTTATGTATGCTCTACATTTGGTTGAGCCATATTTGACAAAATTGTATTTTTGATTCATTAATGTACACTGTTTCTCTCCTGTGAAGGTGATTATAATAATCGAAAAATGGTAGAGAAGAAACCTGCAATTGTACAGCCGATGGCACAAATACGCTTTTCTCAAAATATCTAACAGCTGTGGACAGACAACTACAAAATGTCCTGTTGTTTGTTATTGTTAACAATGTTTTCCCTGGGCCCCAAAGCCTGTCATTACCCTCCACTCGCCCCGCAGTGTGCCTGGCGCGCAACAGAGTGATTCGATTTCATCAGATAGCTGGGGCAGATAAATGGGCGGCAGCTTCGGCCTGAGGCTGCTGAGCTGGCATTTGGCGCTGCTGAGGACGGCCGCCTCTGTGGATCATGGCTCTCGACGTCACTGAGCTGTGGAAAAAATTGCTATTTTGTAGAGCGCGCCGCAGCGCGTAGTGTAAAGCAGTCGCCCTCCGTTTCTGGCGGTGGCGCCGCTGTGGCAGTCGCACCTTTGGTGTCTCCCTCTGGTGAAAAAGGGAAATGGTTGCCTGTTCACGTGCTTTTAAGGGGCGCTATAAGTTCGCCAGTGGCAGTTGGTGAGTCGGAGTGAGGCTGGGTCAATCTCGCGTCACCAGTTGCTGGTATGTCTCTCGTTCGCATTTTTGCGGCAGTTAGTGTCTGTCTGTCGTCGGAGTGCTAGGATGTCTGTCGTTTGGATCAAACTTTGAAGCCAGAAAATGAGAGTCTTGTCACTCCGCCAGTATCAGAACTCAGGTAGTTGTCGCCTAGTCGGGACTGAGTTCCTGCATCTGAGACTGCGCGTTAGGCCGCCAGTCTGCTCGAGTTGCTCGGGCAACGGTCATTGGCGGTTGGATCGGTCGGTTGGTCGGTCGCGCGCTTAGACACAAGATGACTTGTCCGCCTTGAGCGTCGGCGCATTTGAGGTCCCCACGTGAGTCCAGTGGGCCGCGCCGTATAGAAAGGGGTAGTGACTTCGCGGTCGACACGAGAGCAACAGGACTCAAACCACGACATCGGTCTGGCCGGTGCGAGCTGTAACGTCGCGAGACGGGAGATCGGCGCGCCTTCCTGCGTCCGTTGAAGCGGCTGGCAGCGGACGGTTCGGGAGAGCGTTGGGGGTGTAGCGCCAGGTCTTCGCCAGCAATCGCAGTTTATTAAAACTTAAGTGATTGGAGATATGTTGTTTCATTTACTTGTTAAATTCTACTTGTTTTCTTGGTGAGGTCACCAGACGTTTTGTTTTGGGGTCTTCCCACCATTCTTCTCAGTTTGCCCAACCGCAGGAAGGTGGTTATTTATGAATTGGGTGGTCCGTTTTTCCTTTGTGGAGTAGGGGCGGGTTAGAGCACTCTGCGGTTCGGGTTGTTCAGTAATCCCCCTGTCAATCTGCCATACATTAATAGCTGCCTCTGTCATTGTTGTCGGATTCGGTGTTAACGAATTTATTGCTTAACCCTAGGACTCACTCTGCTAAAATTTCCATAGTACTCCATCTGGGATCATACATGACCCCAATCAATATATAATTGACTGTCTGTACTAATCATTCAGAGAACAACGTACTGTAGTTTAATACTGTTTGTTTACATTTTATTTATTATTTAGACACATTTCACAGCTTTCTAACAGGTATGCACACAGTAGA
The DNA here is from genome assembly GCF_023864345.2 of Schistocerca serialis cubense. Lineage (NCBI taxonomy): Eukaryota > Metazoa > Arthropoda > Insecta > Orthoptera > Acrididae > Schistocerca > Schistocerca serialis. Next base: position 602,466,785 of record NC_064644.1, on the reverse strand, counting down.
ATTAAATTACATATGGCAGAGTAATTACATATCAGAAGTTACAATATTACTCTAAGTCATAATTTGTTTCACGTATAAATGTTTCACAATGGCTTCAAATTTACAGAAAATGTGATGAACAACTCAACAGGAAACATAATTCTAACCGTAATCTGTACCTTAGTCATCTGCACATATTTTGCAAGTAGTAACTATTTCAGAATGTTCCTTGCAAACAAATTTGTTACACTTTTTGCATGTTGAACTGTATTTTGTGTCCTTTGATCGGGGCAAATGGAGCATCTGCCTCGCTTTCTCTTCTGATTGTCGGGCATTACGTCTGGATGTCCATTGTCTAACAGATCATCAAATCCACACCGTCTGATACTGCTAATAATATCCTTGTTCCTTGCTTGTGGTAAACTCAAACGACGTTCCACTTGGGGCTTTGCCATTTCTTTGGCCAACTTCATTAGAAAAAGACGTCTCTCTGTTTTTTCAACAGCAACACAGAAGAGTCTGTAGGCATTGAGTGCAGCTAGATCGAGAAGATCATAAAATACTGCTAATGGCCAACGTTTTGTATCCTTTTTCACAGAATAGTAAGAGCTCATTTGATCTAGCGTGTTATGCTGCGCTGGTGTTCCACTCGGACAAAGGTTCATGTGTTATGCTGCAATGGCGTCCCATTTAGACAAAGACTTGCACGTTATGTTGTGCTGCAATTGTGTCCCACTTCGACAATAGCTCTAATGCTGCAATCGTGTCCCTCTCGGACAATGATTCTCATGGTGTGTTACGGTGCTATGGTGTCTGACTCGGACAAAGACTCGCAATAGTCCCACTAGTAACATAGCGTTGGAGTCGGAAGGTATGGATGGCAGATCAGTAAGGCTGAGACACCAAGTTACATTGATCAACATTCCTCTACCTCGCCATTCCAAACGTCTTGACCTTATGAGTTGCCGCTGTTCATAGCAACTAACAACCATCACTACATCATTGTACACCAAGTACGAGGGCTATTCGAAGGACCGATCGGGCGCGACATGGAAACCACAGCGAAAATCCGATAAAGCTTTGCACAGATGTGTTTGGCAGTGTCTCTAGTATGCCCGTCGATCGCGTCACGCCGCTCGTTTCAGTTCTGAGTGCACAGTGAGCACGTAAAGACGCCTGGCTGAGCAGTGTCTCCCTCGAAGTATGAGGGCAAAATGAGAGATGTCGTGACGTCATGCAGCCCACATAACACAACTGTTACGTGGTTCCTTCTTCACGACAATTCTCGGCCGTACTCTGCAGAGGCAATGAAGATGCTCCTGTAGCGTTCTCGATAGGAAGGGTTTGATCATCCACAATACAGCCCGTAACTGGATGCTCCTGAGTTTCATCTCTGCTCAAAGGAACCACTGGCTTTGGAAACAATTGTTTGGCTCAGTCAACAAGCTGTAGGCAAACGCAGAGAATTGTCGGAAAGCACAGGCGGCTGCCTCCTATGACGAAAGTACTGGAAAGGTGGTACACCACTAGGACAAATGTGTACGTCGGAGCGGCGACTATGTAGAGAAGTAGCTGGAAGGTCTAGCTAACTGTAGCAAATAAAACAGTTTTGATTCTCAAGTGGTTTTTGATTCTCAAGTGGTTTCCATTTCTAGACTGATCGGGCCTTACTTTCGGAATAGCCCTCGTATATCCAGAGTAGACCTGTCTTCCTAAAATATGATTCCAGTTCGATCACATCTTCTAGCAAGGATATCCCTCTGTTTTCCTCCTGTATTGATGCATGATGTTTGTACTCCTACTTTTCACAATGTCACAAGTCCAGCATATGGTGACTACCCCACTCTGGCATTGCTGGAGACCACCCTCGGCCATCCCCATCTTCCGCTAATAGCACCATCCTTCTTCCCTTACTTGTACAAATATCCCAACTTCTCCTAACTTCGCTGGATAAGTGTGTACCGTGTAACACCCAAAAACCGCTTGCTGGCATGCTACCATTACTTTCACTGATATGTACAATCGCGTGCTATCCTTTGTTGCACCTACAGTAATAGAAAGGTAATAGAATGGCAGTTTCTGGATGCTCAGCTTCACCAATAGCTGTAATTTTGGCGGCAGTTCTTCTTGCACCTTCCTCAGTCCTCTCAAATACTCTTCAGGTAACAGCGAGACAGGACTTAACTGCCCCCATAGCGCTTGACGGATTAACTTGATTCAACAAAGCGTCGGTTACTGTGTTTCTTTTTCATCCTTGTCCTGTCTGTCATCATTTAGTAGGCCTTCTGGTCAAAGGATCTGGCAATGTTGTAGCACCGTACCTTTTGAGTTGATTTTTTCTTTTGTCAGTGGTCCCATATAATGGAAATAAACATGAAAACAGCAATACTCCGGAAAACAAAGAGCAAGTGACACGACAACTGAGAATGTGTCATGACTGTAGTGCAGCACAGTAATCTGTTAGAGTCTTCTGTATACAGCAGACAACTACCTACTTCGGAGCACGACTGTATTTCGTGCTGTAAGACTAAAAGGAAACAACAGAGCTAAAGAACATCGACTTCAGTAAAGAAATCATATACTGAAAAACACTGATACAGGGCCATTAGCAGATTCGCAGGGTATCAAATTGAGACAGAGTTATACTTCTGGTATATTATGTAACAATTCCAAATCAAAGTTTCTGAACGCATGGACAAGCAAGATGCTACCATAGACAAGAATAAGATTGATGATGAATCCATATTAGCTATGACTGCCACCAGTAGGTTGTGTGATCGACTAACGTGTGCAGAAGACTCCGTGGAACTTAAACAGTGTCAACTACTTATTCACAACCGATACAAAAGAATTACATATTTGCACCTGTTACTGTCCTTCAAGGTAGTTACCAGCGTTGTGTAGAACCGTTGCCAGCTATATGGGAGGCGTAGTATACAGTTAGCAGAGCCTGTTCCGTTGATGGTGCGAATGGAGCGGTCTACTGCCTGTCGAATCTCTGGAACAGTTCTGAAGCAAATGCCACAAAGTGGTTCCTTTATCTTCGGAATCAAATCAAAGTCACAAGGACTTAAATCCGGGGAGTATGGTGGATGATACAGTACTTCTCAGTCCCATAGATCGAACAGAGCAGCCACAGCTTGCGCTGTATGCGCTCGCGTATTGTCGTGTCGCTTCTTTCGGAAAGCTGGTCACAGGTGATGCTCCAAAAACGAACAGTAATATTGTGCATTGACGGTCTGCCGTGGAGGAACGTAATGCATTAGGATAACACCATCACAGTCACGCACAAGAATAACCACAACTTTCACCATACTGGGGCTCTGGAGCATCAAGTTCCAACCCTCGTATTGTAAGTAGCCTGTTTATGTGTCTGTATGTTAGCAGCGCGATAGACTGCATTAATAAGTCTGGCAGCGCTGTGCCCACTCTGTTGCAGACTCTGTGGCTGGTCAGACTAGCAGTTGGAGGTGAACAGCCAGCAGTGATGGAAGTTGGGAATGAGTAGCCTGCGATGATGGAGGTTAGAGGTTAATAATTACCAGTGTTGGAGGTTTTCTGTATTAGCGCGAGCTTACGGTCTGAATCTATATCCGTCATTGAGATTTATTACTGATGATTATATATATTTTTTGAACTGGTTGACACATTATTAAGGTAAAAATACATTGTTTGCTTTGCAACAAAATCTCTCCTTTGCTAACCACATGCCTATCAATAGTTAGAGCCTTCAATAGAATATTTCATTTAGCTGGCAGTATTGGTGCTTGCGGCATTCTATAGTTCGTGTAATGAAGATTTTCTATGAGGTAAGTGACTTATCATATGTATGGGTTATTGTTAGGATTTCTTCTAATTCAGGGCCATTCTTTTGTATTAATTATTTGAAGTCAGGTTATCAATTTTAAAACAGTCCTTGAATATTGTGAGCAATTAATGAATATAATTAGTTTGAGCTATATTAGTCAGGGCAAATTCTGTAGGTCAGAAATGGAACGATAAAGAATAGCAAAGAGACAGTAGGATCAGTATAGTCAATTTCACTCAGCAGTTTAAGAACATTGAGTAAGCATTCAGCAGTTTAAGTAAAATCATATTTAGAAGTTTCACTTTTTCAGTTATTTCAATCCAAGTACAAACATTTTAATAATGAAGTTCCAGTATATTTTGTCCGTTAAGAAAATTCCGAGCCTGCTTATATTCCTGTTGTGTAAGCGATCTCAGCGCAGAAAGTAGGGCAGCATCTTGAACAATTATACTGTAAACAACAGAGATGTATCCGACCCGTTATTAGTAAACAGGCACTGTTAAGTAGCACGTGTGTGTCACAATTTAATATTTCTTCATCAAGTATTCAAGACAGCCTCCAGAATATCTTGAAGAAGAAGTGTTGGAAAGTTTGTCCCACACATATTGACTCTGGAAGAACGACGTATGAACGACTGTTGCTGCTTGACTGAAGTGCGAAATTCGGACAGTTCTTTGCTGGAATAAATCATCACGCGTGACGAGTCTTCGTGTCATCAACCCGAACCTACCACGAAACGACAATACAGAGAAATTCGCATGAAGGGTCAACGCTCTGACGTCATAAGCGACATTCAAACCAAGGTAATGCATGAGTTGAGCAATATCTCAAAAAAGAAATTTTCTGATAGTTTCACATGATTGTGTGAATGTTTTGTGCGTTGCACTTAGGTGGGAGGAGATTGTGTAGAACACCTGAAGCAAATAAACTACCATCTCAAAGGTTATCTATTTTTTATTAATCCAGTCTCCATACCGTTGGGACTGATTGGATCAGTGAGCAACCTCATTCCAACGGCTCCCACTCGTCGCCACATGGGGTCTACGTTTTAGGCGCTTCATCATGTGCCCTGGACAGCACATTAATAGAGGACCATTCTCTTAACAATGAAACGCAGTACAGCTAGCATAGCCACAGTATGCTCCATCTATGTTAGTTATAAGAAAGGACCACTCATCATTCTCCAAATATCCGTGTATGGCAAGCCTTCAAAAGAGGAACCGTTTCATCTGGGATACATAAGCGCAAGAGTCCATGTTTTTTCCACTTTGACCTACGACTAACTCACGCTTACACAGTGTAGTGTACGTGTTCTTTGTCCTCTTGTAGTACTCTCTGGGCTGCCATACAGGTATAGCAAAGTCTTTGGCTTTGTCGTTTCATGGAGTGATAGTTTTCCTTATAAGTTGGGCGTGTGGTTGCGATATTATATGGGAGTTAACGGTGTGTGTTCATATTGTACACACGATGTACTGCACATGTGCATAATTAGAACTACCAGTATTACGTAGATAGTTGCATTTTAATTTTCCACTGACGTTATTCCTACTGCGAAGTGTGTAGTAATTCCAGTTATCTTGAAGAGAAAGAGTTTATTAGTATTGTGGCACATTTACATAACCAAAATAAACTTAATTGTTCAGCATGACCTGAGTACTTACCACAGAACTCTTTCTGACCACGACTGATCTGTTTAAGGATCTAAATGTGATACTATTAATCTGAACAAACGGCTAAAATCAATTTGTGAATAATCGTAGATGTCTGCAAAATGGAAGGAGGGTAGTATTGGGGAGGTGAGATGGGGTGCTTCGCCACTCCTGGAATTTGGAACAAAATTTTTATTCATTATACAATTCTCAACATTTTTTAGAAATGAGTGTCAGTATACTGAACTGCAGGTTCAATCCATTCTGACGTTATGTTGGCTAGCATGAGCGAAAGTACAGGTTGGCTATAGTTAAACTCTCGTTACCTGAGCCAGTGTAGATGGAAAACTATTTACGTGTGGGTACCAACATTTATAGGAAAGATGTTCAGACCGTGCGTTATTGGATTTTTGTTGTTAGTAGCATTAGTGGAACCCCCATCGCTTAAATTTTGATTAACAATCAGCATTGGCGGTCGAAGACTTCAGGCATAAGAAGTCACCCTCACTCTGACAACGGCCTTGCCAAACAAAGGTTTAGGGCACTCTCTTGCCCTTGGAGTGGGAAACGGTCCTAAAGGCAGAAGAATCAGCACTGATCAAAGGCATAAGGATGCAAAAGGCAGTGGAAATCACAGCATTGAAGACACATAACGTGTATCTACAGGACATGTGGCCTGTAATTGAAAAGTGTCATGATGATCTCTCCATTGGCAAAAGACTCCAGCATAGTCCCCCCCTTCGAATTTCCGGAAGGGGAAGGTGACTGTAAGGAAAAGACTGAATAACAGACGAAAGGGTAACGTCTACGAGTCCAGCCGTGGAATGTAGAAGCTTGAACGTGATAGGAAAGTTAGAAAATCTCAAAAGGGAAATGCAAAGGCTCAATATAGATATAGTAGGGGTCAGTGAAGTGAAATGGAAAGAAAACAAGGATTTCTGGTCAGACGAATATAGGGAAATATCAACAGATGTAGAAAATGGTATAACAGGAGGGGCATTCGTTATGAATAGGAAAGTGGGGCAGAGAGTGTGTGACTGCGAATAGTTCAGTGTCAGTGTTGCTACTATCAGAATCGACAGCAATCCAACACCGACAACATGTCGACGTCGCAAGCTGAAGATGAAGAGATACAGAAAGTGTATCAGGATATTGAAAGGGTTAATACAGTATATATAGGGGTATGAAAATCTAATAGTCATGGGGGACTGGAATGCAGTTTTAGGGGAAAAAGTAGAAGAAAAGATTGCAGGAAAATTTGGGCTTGGGACACGAAATGAGAGAGGAGAAAGACTAATTGAGTTCTGTAAAAGTTTCAGCCACAGGAACGGGATGATGGGCAAAAGCGGCCCTCCTTCTCGAAGGCGGATGGCGGACAGTGTGCTGGTCACGCAGGTCAAGCCTACAGCAGACTTGGAGGGTGATGGCAGCCTCCACGCCCCATCAGTGTTGCCTCCAAAGTTTGTGCTGCAGCTGGGAGCATCCGAGTCCTTTCAGCAGGACTTGCGTCTCCATAGACTATCGAAGACAGCTAGGCGTGCCGAAGATCGGCTCTGATAAACTCCCCTCTCGCTGGATAGCTGTAACTGAGACACTGAGACAAGGGCTGACATCATTACGCAGTGGACAGTCAGCACCGCCCCCCCCCCCCCCCCAGTCCCCGGACAGAGAAAATCCAGAATCCGGCGCCGGCCGGGAATCGAACCCGGGACGACGTGAGCCAGAGGCAGCAACGTTGTCGGGGTGTAACAATAAGTACAATGATATACAATTTGCATGTGAAATTTCATAATTTTAAACAGTTTTCGTTGTGATCACGTCTTGGCTACAGTGGCGTTCAACCAAGCACATGGTCCTTACTATGTTTCTCACTATGTTTCTCATTGTAGTAGAAACATAATAAAATGACTGTGTATGTTATAATAGGTACAACGATATGCAATTTGTGTGTGGAATTTGAAATTTTTGAGTGGTTTCCTTTGTGAACCATATTTTCACTACCGTGGTGTTCAGCAAGCACGTGATATTTAATCCGTCTCTTACCTTGGTAGAGTGAAAATAAAATCCTTGCTTGTGTTACAATAAGCAGCATGGTATAACATTGGCATGTGAAACCTTGTACTTTTCAACAGTTTTCTTTGTGAATAATACTTCAATTTTGGGCCATGAGATCCAACGTTATGGTGACTACTTTATAGATAATCGTCTCTGGAGCTTGACCAGGTATTTGTAAGAGTTCGTTTCAGCAGTACATTAGTGGAATGTTCATTCTCTTCAGTAACAGCTTCATGTGTATGTTTTTTCTCTTTGTGTTCGCTATTGAGATTAGGCTCAGAGACGTAGTATACCTCAGTACAAACGTTGTCAGATCCTGCCATCAGTTTCTGTGCCCAAGTATCTGGTTCATGCTAAATGCTAATTTACTGCTAAATGCTAATTTACTGCGAATTTACGGTGGATGTTTAAATAAAGGAATGTTTCCTTTTTGGAACCCATCACATTCGTCCAGCACAGGGCACGGTTAAATAAATCAAGTGTGACTGTCTGAGTTCACCTAAACGCCGCGTCAACACCGGCCGCGCTACGCCGCGCAAAACCGAGACAACAGGTTCAGCGCAGCTGGTGTGGAACTTGAACAGCGCCGTTCTGCGCCAACAGCAGTGGGTCCCGTGTCTGTCGAGACACCCAGAGGAAACGGTTTGCTGGTGCGCTACTCTCTTTGGACAGCATTTCCCTTTTTGCACTTCTATTAATGCGTGCGCACACACACTTTCGAACGCTCCTCCGCAGCTGCTAACAGTCTGCTCCATTCTGCGCAGTTCTGTGAAGAGCATGGCGCCGCGCAGCAGCGCATGTCTTGTATGGATGCAGCTTAAGGGATAACTTCATTAATGTCGCTTATGTACTGAATAATTGACTGAGAGAATGTTAGCTCGTAGCATATCAAGTTTGATTTATCTTAGAGAAATAAAAAGAGTTCAAATTAAAAGAAACTAGTTTAGATGCTAATTAACCCAAATCACGTCCTTCCCCTCCATGTCTTCCCTGCAGGCAACTTCAAAGCATTACAAGTTATGATATAAGTGTACAGCTAATGACAGAAACGGCTCCTTACCCCTGTCAAGGAGGAACCAAGCACATGTATTACGCCACTTTCACCAGTGCTTACCTACTAGTAACTATTCACGGATATTAACATCTGTGTTAAAGACCATTTCTCATATTTTATTGGGAAACACTATTGGTTTTTGGGGGCAAAATCTCTGCTGGGAATGTATGGAAAGTGAATTTGGTGTGTGTAAACGCCAGGAGAGTGATCTCAGATTGTATTGGCAGCAAAGATAGTAAAAACCAAAGAAATACAGCAGGCTGACCACACATTTAAGTGTGCATTTTAATCACATGGGGCGTACAGCAACCTTTCAAGTGGCGATCCTGCATCAGAATAATATTGCAACCTTTCATGTCGCGATTCTGCCAGGATTCGCTTTCACTGAAAAGTTCACAAAAATTAATCAGATGCTAGGCTAGATAACAAAGTACTTCCTTTCACAGGAGACACAAAATTCTATATGAATCTTGAATAAGGCATTGAAAGGCTGTGAATCAGCGTTGCGAAATGTTTTGATTTTATTTACTTATTGGTTTGGGGTTCATTTATTAATGTGTATTTTAGTGTAAAAGTGTTTACGTGTTTTGTCTATGAGGAATTCGTGTAGAGCTTTAAAATTTTGTGGGTAAACTTCTTGACTGGACAAGTGTATTACATGGGTAGAAGTCTCTCAGTAGTTGTGAATTTGTAACGAGTGTGATCACGTGGTGAAAATCAAGAAGTCATGTCACTATGAGTAATTTAGGGAACGGAATAATGATCGTTAGCCATGTGGTAACGGTGTGAATATGGTCACTTTGGAGGAGTCAGATTTGCCAAGGGGCGAAGACCAAAAAGTTGTAAAAGAGGCATGACGTTTGGAAGCTATGTAGTTGGACAAACAACTGATGAACTTGTCCCAACACTTGTACCTTTTGATTTCAATGCTCTTAAAGCACTGCTTAACGATCGAAGTATGAAAGAAAGTGAAGAAACGAAAGCACAGCTTGACAAACAAAGTAGGTAACACATTGGAGGAAATAGAAAAGAAAATCAGTAAAGAAAGGAAGAAATAAAGGAACTGAATTAAATGTTGAGTGAAATAAGTAAAGTGTTCAAAACACAGTTTGATGGATAAAACGATCGAATTGATGACATACTCGATGAGAACCAAACTACCACAAACTCAGAACAGGAAGAAATCAGTAGAAGCAGTAACCGTGTGGCAAGCATTAGTAACAGGCAGAATCGAGGTAGTGTGCAAAAACTAGGATGAAATGCATGGACAGTTACGTGGAGGATTTAATGCACTAGGAAGTGATCCTAATGAGCATTCTGACGGAGCCACAGCTGACAGATCCATAATGGAAGGTATAGTAGCGGAGCAAAGAAAAATTTTAGAAAACATTAATGAGTGAACCACCCAACAGGAAGCCACACCACGAAAACGTGAGGTTGATCTCCATCAATTATCCGGCGAACTTGAGGTCGTTACGACTGCAGTTGAGTGAATAATATTACAGCGTGATTGAGATTCCTACCGCACAATGCCTTTGGCGGTGGATAACAATGGAGACCCATAAGTGTGGAGCGACACGGTCCCAAGTCTCAGAGCATGAGACGCTAACGAGTAAATGGGCAAGAATGTAAGAATATGAATTAAGGAATTTGAAGCAGTAGTTACTGAATATTTGGAGAGCTATGGCGCAGGTTTTATTCTATACCAAGGGAAGATTTGACGGGATGGAAGAGCGCAACAGTCTATGCCATTTCGTTTCCGTCCAGAAATATTTGGTTCAGCTACGTCTGACAAGTGAGCAACACCCCTAGGCTTGGAGTGACCCATTTCAAGATGTGTCACTACTCTCACGGAGGGAACGGCTTACAATGAAATTTGTCGTACTTGACGAAAATGCACTCCCTGCTACAATGGTTGGTTCTTTGGTTTGCCTTGCACGGAGTGGGGGGGGGGGGGGGGGGGGGGAGGGGACCGAGTGTGGATACTATTACACAGGGAATATTACTATATTGGTTCACTTTATTACAACATAGATAAGAATTACTTAACTTTGTACAATCCGTTTCCACAGGAATGTCATGAGTATTACTTGATACAGACAAATTACAAGTTCCTCTCTCAGAATAATATTTAACAATGACTTTCACTTATAGGCCTGCCTAGGCCACTGGGTACACAACTGCCCTACTGGAAGAGGTTGCTCTTGCCTCACTCAATTACTGTGGACTGTGGCAGAGCAGTCCTGTGTTCGGCCATAAGCTGACAAGCTTATGTGGCAGCATAATGAAACGTCCGTGTGTGTAACCATGCTGGTGTCGGCCATTCGTCGATGCGGCTTGCAGCTGCTATCTTTTCTTGTGGCTTCAATGCGACGTCACTAGCTCATTGGACGACACCACATTCCTCCTCACAAACCTCTACACTGTCATCGTGTAGGGCAGTGATACGTGACGACGGCGGCAGAGAGGACTGAATGTCAATGCAGATTAGGAGACGGGAAGTGTAACTGTAGCCGACGACATCTCCTTGTCTGCACCCAAATGTCCACTTTGCGAGTGAACGGGAGCACTGTTCAAAAGACCAGTCACAGGGAGCACACCAGCATCTAGAGACTCAGATGCGATGGTTGGGCGACCAGCAAGGTGGTCTACTGGGACGATGTGATGGTCATTCGAGGATCGAGCATTCGCGGACATTAGTTCAGGTTGCAGGACGAGTACTGATATCTGTAGCAGCGATAGAGGCGTTAGCGTCGGTGTGGCCTCGATCACCACAGAGGACAGTTCTGGCTACGACTGGCGAAGAGGTTGGGGTGATTACTGCTGGAGATCCCAGCACTGTGCCGCGTCTATGGGCGAAAATTCTTCAGTAGAATCTCTGGCATACATGAAAGTGGCACCGATACAGCTCAGGGGAGTCCTGTACGACATAAGGTGAATGAACTTGCCAAACACTTGACTTCATTCTGGAGCTAAGACTGTGTGACCAGGTGGAACGAAGTGCTTCTGGGCAGCCACAGAAGATGCAACAGCATACGGTTTCCACGACTGTGTAATAATTCTGCGAGTGACTTCGGGAAACACAGCAGATACTTGCTCCCATGTGTGGTGGTGGTAAGTTCCTATGGGACCAAACTGCTGAGGTCATCGGTCCCTAGGCTTGCACAGTATTTAATCTAACTTAAACTAACTTGCGCTAAGGACAACACACACACCCATGGCCGAGGGAGGACTCCGACCTCCGACGGGGGCAGCCGCGTGAACCGTGGCAAGACGCCCAAGACCGCGCGGCTACTCGGCGCGTCTTCCATGTTTGGCAGGAACGGAGTTTCTCCTTGTGGCTTTTAAACGTTTGAACAAACAACTCAGCTTCACTCTTACACCGAAGTTGACAATGTGCGTTACTCACGCTGTGGATGCTATTTGTGGCACTTCAAAATCGGCTAAAGTTAACTGTGGTCCCTTGACTGAGACAATGAGTTTGGGAAGAACTCCCAGAGAGAGAGAGAGAGAGAGAAAACCACCAGAAGAAAAAGCCTGTACTGTACTTGAAGTAGCGGTGGATGGCATGGGGACAACAAAAGGCTCAAATGGTTGAAATGGCTCTTAGCACCTGAGCTCATCAATCTGCTAGACTTAGAACTACTTAAACCTAACTAACCTAAGGACATCACACACATCCATTCCCGAGCCAGGATTTGAACCTGTGACCGTAGCAGCAGCGCGGTTCCGGACTGAAGCGCCTAGAACCGCTCGGCCACAACGGCCGGCGACAACAAAAGGGAACTTACCGTATACGTCGACCATCAACAATCATTGCACGTTCCAGACCGGAACTGTGAGATCAATATAGATGCATTTCCACAGTCCAGACGGATGTGGCCACTTAAAAAAGCGTTGCGGCTGGGCTGATTGACATTACGCATACACTTTGCAATGAGATGTCATTTGCTCAAACTGAGCATGAATGCCCTGCCCAGTAAAATGGTGTTGGGTGACTTGCTTCATCTGAACCAGGCCACACTGAACTCGATGCAATAACGACAAGGTTCTCACTGACGTGAGTGAGGAATCCCTGCCCACACACTGTTGTTCTCAGTTTGCACACAGTGTGTGACTTTGCTAAAAATAACGACGCACCACTGGATGCGAAATGTCTTTCCAAGTACGTGACCACCCATGGCACACGTATTCCAATGCAACCTGAAGAGCTGGATCAGAAGCAGTTGCTATGGCGATACGCCGAAAATCGAGATATAGTTTTGAAGACTTTCAAAATTCTAAGTATAGGTTTGAAAACGTCATTCCTCAGATGAATCAAACACTGTGTCGGTAACGACTGGTAACTGAGACAAAGATTCAGCATTAGAATGTTGGGCCTGCACAACAAATCATACTGATAATTAGACAACATCAGAGTCCAAAGTTGCAGTTTTTGCTCTATCCGCCGTGGAACAGGCTTTAAATGATTGAACAAAGACGTTAAAGGCCGATGATCTGTAAGCAAATAGAACTTCCTGTAGTACAAATACTGGTGGAACTTGACAACACCACAGATAAAGGCGAGCGCTTCTTTTTCACGCTGACTGTAATTAATCTGTGCTTTGTAAAGATTTTTCCAGGCAAAAGCAACAGGCCTTTCAGAAGAACCAACCACAATGAAGAGCACTGCTCCGGGCCCGTGAGAAGATGTGCCCCCGGCTAACACAAGAGACTTAGCCTGATCAAAAGAATCAAACAACAACGACTTAATAAAGCGTCCTTCAGTCGCTGAAATGTATCCTGACAGTCTTGAGACCACAAAAAAGAGACATTTTTCCAGCAAAGTTGCTTACTGGAGCAATTTTGCAATGTTTTTAACGAATTTCATATGACAGGCAAGCTTCCCCATGACAGTTTGGAGCTCCTTAATGTTACAGGGCACTGGCAGATCTTTTATCACGGACCAGTTCAAAGTAGCAGGATGAATTCCCTGTGCGTTTATTATGCGTGCTAAATAGTCAAGTTTTTCTTAGAAGAAGCAGCACTTTCCCTTGTGCCAGGATCCGTTGAAAAATAGCAGGAACTGAAGCACTTTTGAACGGTAGGTAATGTAGAACCTCGAACAAACGTGGGCGAGTGCTTATCACAAAATATTGTTTGGGCTGCTTGTGCAGCAGTATGCGTCACGTAAATCGATCTTGAAAAAGAATCTTCCCAGTCGCAGTCCATCCATTAATTCCTCCGACGTGAGAGATGAATAGTATCCACGATGGTTTGTAGGCTTCCTGTTGCTTTAAAACCAGCACACAGACATAAACCTCCTGATGGCTTTTGAGGATTACCAAGCGCGCTGTCCATTGACTGGCAAATGGGTTGGATACTCCCAGTATCTTTCCAACTTTGCAGTTTCTGAGCAACGTGCTCAATTACTGCATAAGGGACAAGCCTTGTGTGAAAAAACGGTGGCTGCGCATTGTCTTTAACAGTAATCTGCGATTCAAAATCATTAGACCTTTCTAAACCTGCTTCAAACAATTCCTTGGACTTATCAGAGAAGTCAGAAACGTTAATGTGAGTCAATGAAACACTAATTTGTAACGCCTTGTCTTGCATTCACAGGTTAAACAAATCAAACAAGCCTAAGCCAGTTATTTTATTTTACAGGTCCGTCTTCATCACACAAACGTTTACACTTCACTCTTACCTGTTTCGGCTGCTGCCATCTTCAGATCATAACGTATCCTGATGTAGGTGCCACAATATGATCACGGACTCATTTTCAGACTTCATGTCTTCAATTGATAATCCAAATATGTTTGCACTGATCCTGCAGCTGAGTACATGAAACGATACACATTTCGTAACTCCATGAAAAGTTTCTGGCAAACTACACCGCCCAATAATGGACTTTGGATGCATATAAAACAGAAGAAGGCAGATGTAGCTTTGGACTACTGATCCTGTCATATGTGTCTTTATTAATGAGAGAAGCATATGCCTCACTGCGTAACTGCAATTTAATTGTCCTTTGAGTCACTCTTAAATAAACAAAAAGTTTCTTCTCTTGTCTGCATACTGTAATAGAATAATTCCGCGATATGCAAGTGCAAACTGTTGCTTGTGCTGGCCTTAACGGCCTTGCAGGTGCAGAATGAACTTGTTGATAGCATTGCTGCGGCCGTGTGTCCACAAGGTTGCCTTGTAAACACACTGTTTGAATATCACTTTGCTTTCCACGCTGAAAGCATTTTGCATACCGCCAAGGACCAGATTTTCGCTCACGATTCAAAAAGCATTGAGGAAAGGACTTCCTCACAGTATCCCGTAGAATACTTCGTGTAGCACGACACTGAAAGTTCTATTTGTCTGAGCTCTGTTTTCATTCACTTTTAACACTAGCATTAACTTTAGAATGAATGCCATATGCACTCTGAAGAACATAAATACAAAGAGCCTCAAAATCTGCTTAAGTTGTGTGACAGCATTTTGAGATTCTACAATATACAGAACTGCTTTTAGATCAGGGTCTGGCAGCCTGAGAACAGCAGCACCAATTACTCTGTCTCACACATTCTGCGTGGCTGTATCACGTAACGTGACAAATTTGGAAATTTGTAGTAAGGTTCTATTGGACCAAACTGCTGAGGTCATCGGTCCCTAGGCTTACCCACTAATTGATGTAACTTAAACTAACATACGCTAAGGACAACACGCACACCCGTGCCCGAGGTAGTACTCGAACCTTCGACGGGGGGAGCCTCGCAAACCGTGTCAAGACGCGTCAAACCGCGCGGCTTCCCCGCTCGGCGTAACATGACGTCACTATGACTGGGACAACAAAAACACTAGAATGTCTTATTAGGCATCTGCGTTCGGAAATTCAGTGTTTGAACGATCGTGTCGGTTGCTTATTGAGTCTAAGAAATTCAAACCTAACTGCTGCGACACGCACCTGACTGTCATTATACACTGAAGCGCCAAAGAATCTGCTATAGGCATGCGTATTCAAATACAGACATATGTAAACAGGCGGAATACGGTGTTGCGGTCGGCGACGCCTATATAGGACAACAAGTATCTGGCGCAGTTGTTAGATCGTTACTGCTATTACAATGGCAGGTTATCAAAATTTAAGTGAGTTTGAATGTGGTGTTACAGTCGGCGCACGAGCGATGGGACACAGCACCTCCGAGGTAGAGATGAAGTGGGGATTTTCCCGTACGACCATTAGACGAGTGTACCGTAAATATCAGGAATCCGGTAAATCATCAAATCTCCGACATCGCTGCGGCCGGAAAAAGATCTTGCAAGAACGGGACCAACGACGACTGAAGAGAATCGTTCAACGTAACGGAAGTGCAACCCTTTCGTAAATTGCTGCAGATTCAATGGTTCAAATGGCTCTGAGCACTATGGGACTTAACTGCTGAGGTCATTAGTCCCCTAGAACTTAGAACTAGTTAAACCTAACTAACCTAAGGACACCACAAACATCGATGCCCGAGGCAGGATTCGAACCTGCGACCGTAGCGGTCTTGCGGTTCCAGACTGCAGCGCCTTTAACCGCACGGCCACTTCGGCTGGCTGCAGATTCAATGCTGGGCCATCAACAAGTGCCAGCGTGCGAACCATTCAACGAAACATCATCGATATGGGCTTTCCCAGTTGAAGGCCCACTCGTGTACCCTTGATGACTGCACAACACAAAGCTTTACGCCTCGCCTGGACACGTCAGCACCGACAGTGGACTGTTGATGACTGGAAACATGTTGCCTGATCGGACGAGTCTCGTTTCAAATTGTATCGAGCGGATGGACATGTACGGGTATGGAGACAACCATGAATCCATCAATTTTGCATGTCAGCAGGGGGCTGTCCAAGGTGGTACAGGCTCTGTAATGGTGTGGTGCGTGTGCAGTTGGAGTGAGCATCCTGTCTGATCATCTGCATCCATTCAGCTGCTGACGGGCGTTGTTATATATCAATGGGGACAGGTGAAAATGTGTGCCCCTACCGGGACTCGAACCCGGGATTTCGGCCTTACATGGCACGGAGGGCACAGAGGATAGTGCGACTGCAGGGACTATCTCGTGCACGCCTCCCGCGAGACCCACATTCTCACCTTATATGTCCACTCACTCCATTCGTAGTGTCCCTACCCAACACACTCATTACTCGTGGAAGACATTCTTACCAAGTTCCGTAAGAGTTCGGGTAATATGTGTGCCTCCGCACAGAAGAAAAAGGTCATGGCCGGTATTGCCGGAACTATATACTTATATGGATATGGTGTCTGTTCTTTCGGACATATTACCCGAACTATTACGGGACTTGGTAAGAATGTTTTCCACGAGCAATGAATGTGTTGGACAGGGGCACTACGATTGTAGTGCGTGGACGTATAAGGTGAGAATGTGGATCTCGCGGGAGGCGTGCACGAGATAGTCCCTGCAGTCGCACTATCCTATGTGCCATCGGTGGCTCAGATGGATAGAGCGTCTGCCATGTAAGTAGGAGATCCCGATTTCGAGTCCCAGTCAGGGCACACATTTTCACCTGTCCCCGTTGATATACATCAACGCCCGTCAGCAGCTGAAGGTATTAATATATAATTCTAATTTCGTTCTAGACGGCTGCAGGTCATCAGTGGGCGAAATATGGAAGACTCGAAGTATTAGCACTGATGCACGGACTTGGACCAGAACGATAGATGGAATTCGCGTCCCAATTTTGATGACCGGAATAGGTTTAGTGGTGATGTGCGACCTGCGAACGAGAGTGCACCACCACGAATAGCGGAGGTTCGTTTCCCAGATACACATAATAACGAAAGTAATGAAGAAGGAAATGTCAACAGATCATGAGTAGCGAGTAATCTCGATGTGACTGCTTGAAATGTGAGAGAAACAGTGGCTGCGAACATGCTTTTCAACGGAAAGAGAGAGGTTCTGTTAGAACAGGGAAAAAAAAAAAAATCTGGCGAAGTGTTTCAACTAATAACATATGAAAGCTGGGATCTAGCGGTGTTCGACCAACGACAATCAGGAGTCGATAATAATAATAACTTGTGGGAGGACTTTTCGACCGGTGGATCAGAATTAGGAGATACCATGGTGGTAGTTTTCAGAAGTGATACTGAATCGAGTGTACAGGAAACAACGTCTTTGTATATACAGTTCAAACATATTACGGAGATACTTTTGGAAGAGGGCAAGGAGATTGTATCCACCGTGAGTTATCACATTTTAAACGTAGAAATACGAGGGCCGTTCAGAAAGTAACCTCCGGTTGATTTAAAAAAATACACCAAGTTAAATAAAAATATTTTAATATATACATCTTACAACTACATCTTTGCACTATTTTTCTACATAGTCTCCATAGCGATTGAGGCACTTATCGTATCTCTTCACAAGCTTTGAAATTCCTTCTGCATAAAAATCACCCGCTTGTGCCTGGAGCCAGCCTGTGACCGCATCTTTGAGCTCTTCGTCGTCATCAAACCGCTGTGACCCGAGCCATTTCTTCAAATGCATGAAGAGGTGATAATCACTTGGCGCCAGGTCTGGACTGTAAGGTGGATGGTTGATAACGTCCCACTTGAAGGACTCAAGAAGGGCCGTTGTTCTGCGAGCAGAGTGAGGACGGGCGTTATCGTGCAAAAAAACGATACCGGAAGTCAGCGTTTGTTCTGTATAGCCCGTCGTAACTTTTTTATTGTTTCACAGTACACGTCTTGATTAATGGTCGTACCACGTTCCATGAATTCAACCAACACCCCTTTGGCATCCCAAAACACCGTTGCCATCAGTTTTCTGGCAGAAAAATCTTGCGAGACTTTTCTTGGTTTGGTAGGCGAATTTGAATGTGCCCACATCTTTGATTGTTCTTTTGTCTCAGGGTTCACGTACTTAATCCAGGTTTCGTCACCGGTCACGATTCTGTTTAACAATGGTTCTCCTTCGTCCTCATAACGTGACAGAAAGTCTAATGCAGAGGCCATTCTTTGAGTTTTGTGGTGGTCGGTAAGAATTTTGGGCACCCATCGTGCACAGAACTTACGGTAACCCAATCTTGCTGTCACTATCTCGTACAAGAGTGTCTTAGAGATCTGTGGAAAACCAGTAGACAACTCCGACATTGAGAAACGTCGATTTTCACGAACTTTTGCATCAACTGTCTGAACGAGTTCGTCAGTCACCAATGATGGTCTACCACTCCTCTCTTCATCATGAACGTTTTCTCGTCCACTTTTAAATAAACGTACCCATTCACGGACAACTCCTTCACTCATAACTCTTGGTCCGTACACAGCACAAAGCTCACGATGAATAGCTGCTGCAGAATATCCTTTGGCTGTAAAAAACCTTATGACAGCACGCACTTCACATTTGGCGGGATTTTCTATTGCAGCACAGATTTCAAACTGCCACAAAAACTAAACTAGCGCAGGTACGACGTTCACTCGACCACGGCTTGATGCCGACTGACCTGTTGAGTGCGTGAACGCACAGATGGCGTCGCTACTCCCCCCACAACCCGCACTGTGACCAATCGGAGGTTACTTTCTGAACCGCCCTTGTAGATGATGTTAACGTTCAATCCATGCTGGACTTGTTCAAATGTGTGTGAATTGCTAAGGAACCAAACTGCTTAGGTCGTCGGTCCTTAGACTTACACACTACTTAAACTAACGTATGCTAAAAACAACACACACACTCATGCCCGAGGGAGGACTCGAACCTCCGGCGGGAGGGGCCGCGCAGTCCGTGACGTGACACCTCAAACCGCTCGGCCACTCTGCTCGGCTGGACTTATTTTGCCAAGCATCGGTAATCACAGAAGGCGTTTTCCTGAAATGTAGTGGGAGGAAAGTGTGACCTACTTTGCTGATGCATAAGACGAGAGTAGTTGGGGGTGTACCCGGGAGGAACGTGGAAGTAGACGCAGATATGCCAAGTACATGCGTTGTACGCTAATTTTCTTCTGAAGTCTATGTTCACAGTGGAGCCAACATTCAGATTAGACTTCTTAGATGAGTGTGTAATGAGTTGGTGACATTGTGCATCGACAGGAGATGTGTATCTTAATTCCGATAAGTGTGTAGATGAGTACAGTGAAGGGGGCAGTTCCCTCGGTTTTCTAGTTCATACCGACATTCGATTGTAAGAGAAGTATGTATAAATCGTTATGCAATTGAATGCACTTCTAGTTCAACGTTACTGAACAAGAAACGTTTACATTAGATCACTGAGAAAGTGTGGAGTATATCAGACGTTTGAGAGACAAGGAACTGAGTTAATAATGCAAGACTACTCACGTCTTGACATTCGATTTGAAAGGCTACAGGCGGTTACAAGTTTACGATCTGACAGCAACCAGTTTAACTTGTAAGCCTTCAACCTGTCTATCTGGGCATGTGTTTGCTAAATTGATTCTCCCATTTGACAGTGGTTGTTGTCGCTAGCCTGCATTGGAGGTTATTACGAGGTATGTCCACAAAGTAAGTTCCGTTTGGCTATATAAAATAAACGCGTACAGACACAGAAAAAATATTTATTGTACATAAATCTACAACTGTTAAACTACTTTTCTACATAGCTTCCGAAATTTTGTAGGCACTTGTCATAGCGTGGCACAAGTTTTTGTATGCCTCCTTCATGGAAGGTTGCCGCCTGTGTATTTTTATTCTGGAATCAGAAGCATACAAATTTACAGTTGCTATACACATCAATAAATATATACACACAAATTGTATTTATATTACATGTGCCCAGTACTTTGCAACCTCCAAGGCGCTTGGAGTGGCTTGCAGGAGATCAATCTTCGTGCAGGATGTAGGGCACAAAAGGCACTGGAGCATGTGGCTTGTGGTTTGTTCTTGTCCTCAATCACAGGACGTATCTTCTGTTATGAAGCCCCATCTCTTCACGTTGTCTCTGGGTTCAACCATGTGGTAACATGTTCTTTCAGCCCGTCATCATCGTTGAAGTGTTGACCGCCAAGGACAGATTGTAGGTGTAAGGAGAGATGAAAGTCGCTAGGAGCGAGGTCCGCGCTGTATGGAGGATGATCAAACGCGTCCCAGCGAAATTCCCGTAAGAGTTGTTTGGTCACATTCGCCGTGTGAGCTCGGGAATTATCGTGGAAAAAACAACACCTTTTGACAGTAATCCTCGGCGCTTGTTCTGTATTGGGCGGCGCAATTTCTTAATGGTCTCGCAAAAACCATGTGCATTGATTGTTTGGCCTCGAGGTAACAAATAAATCAGCAAAATGCCTTTTCTGTCCCAAAAAACGGTGCACATGACTTTTCGAGGTGTCAAGATTTGCTTAGGCTTAACCTTCGTTGGGGATGAAGTGTGCCTCCATTCCATTGATTGCCGTTTTGTTTCAGGGGTGTCGCACGACACCCAAGTTTGATCCCCTGTGACTATCCGAGCAAGAAAACCATCATCTTCTTCACTGTAGCGTGTCAAACACTGAAGTGCGCTGCCTAACCGTTATTTTCTGTGTTGTTCAGTAAGAATTTTGGGTACCCAACGTGAGCAAAGTTTTCGAAATTTCAGTTTTTCAGTAACAATTTCATCAATTAGTGATCGTGAGATCTGCGGAACTTCCATAGCAAGGGCACTAAGTGTAAACTTACGGTTGTGCTTAATCTTCACTTCACTTCGTTCTTCATCGTGCATTTGATCACGTCCCTCATTGAACAGTCTGACCCATCTTCTATCCACTGAATCACTCATAGCATTTTGTCCGTAAACCTCGCAGATTTGCAGATGAATTTCCTTTGGTTCAACGTTCTTTGCGTTTAGAAACCGAATCACAGATCTGATGTCACACGCGGCGGCATTTTCAATTACGGCTGACGTTATAAAGAAGCATTAAAAAGCACACGTCGGCAGCAGCGATCTAAAATTGGCGTACATGTCTTCTCCTTGAGTCAGAGTAACTGCCGCGCATGCTCGGAACTGCGACGTAGCGCTGCCGCGGATAGAAATAGGAACAGAACTTACTTTGTGGACGACTTTCGTATTTTTGTCAGAATCTTAAATAAAACTTGAATACTGAAATAATTTAATGAAATGGTGGCCCTGTCGTTATTGTAGTCAATTATTGACAAGTGATCAATATATCAACATGGGATAAATCTTTTATAAAAAATTATGGCAAAAGCTTATTAATCATAAAATAGGACAAACAACAGAAGTTAAGTGAGATGATAAATAGATCATGAACTGTTGGCGACACAACAAATAGATAGCATTCTGGGTGACGTTTTGCAAAGACCAAGTTTTGTCTGATCAATCTATTTACCCTGGCTCAAAACAAGGATAACACTATCTGAAGTTATCTAACGCTGGAGAGACTTTGATGGATTTATTCTACACGGAAGTTATATTACGTTAGTGCAGCTGAGAACAAGTGGCGAGACTGTGATTCTGTTTGCCGTAACAAGTCGATGCACAGCACTGTGTCAGATGACGGTCGTGGTGCAAGCGTCTGCAGCTGTTAAATGTGTAATGCATATGTGCATTCCCTTCACGTGTTTCAAAAAATGGTTCAAATGGCTCTGAGCACTATGGGACTTAACTTCTGTGGTCATCAGTCCCCTAGAACTTAGAACTACTTAAACCTAACTAACGTAAAGACATCACACACATCCATGTCCGAGGCAGGATTCGAACCTGCGACCGTAGCGGTCACGCGGTTCCAGACTGAAGCGCCTAGAACCGCACGGCCACACCGGCCGGCTTCACGTGTTTAAGCCAAGTATTATGCATATTTATGGGATCGGGAATGCTCAGTAGCAGCAAGGCTGCATGTACATTTGACAATTAAGCGTCAGCAAGGAGTATTAGTGATGAAATCATACGAGGCAATGTTGTGCATGCTGCGCCTATCAACAGCTATCGGAACGCCCATTGGCTGAAAGTTTGTATAACAATAGAAGTGTCCTTATTGGCTGAGGGAGAAAGGGGGGGGTCTCTCTGGTCCTTCGGGAAGACAGGGCGAGTTAATCGCGAGGAGCCTCTCAAAACACACGGCGATTAACCGGGGCGGCTCTAAAAGAACGGTCGCGAGTGCATATCTCAGCTGTTAAACAAGCTAGAAGGTGAAGTTATTAGTTATCAGAACGCCACGTGTCGTGGGCAGTGTCTATCATTATGTACAGTCAGAAAACTGTGTTAATATGTGTAAAGGGTCGAATAACGGCATAGTCCAGAGCCGCCATATCGCAAATTCTGATACTGTGACGTGTGTGACAAAGCAATTTCTGTATTAAAACAAGTATAGTTCAAACGTTGTTGACAATTAACAACTGGCATCCCTAAACACTCCACTTCAGCAGGATCACCACCTACAAGGAACCTGGCGACTGAGCTCTCCTACTGTGCAACGAGAGACTTACTCAAGCAGCAAGACACCAGCTTAGTGACACCTCCCAGAGAAGTACTTCCTTCTCGCTACAACGCCACTGACGGTGTTATAAGTGTTTTGAGATGTTCCTCTCCCTAACATCCGCACGTGGCTTCCAAACCCCAAATGTCCACTTCAAGACTTACTGTTAAACAACCTAAGTGCTTGCTTTTTCCCATTTCCAGGAAATACTATTCGAAGGAGAGCCATCGTAAAGATCCCACATGCATTAACAATGTACACCCTTCCATCAGTGCCTGCTCTTGTTGGTAACTTCCTGTCACTCACAAAAGTGAGAGTACCTTTGAATTTGAAGATGAGTGAGAGGGTGACTCATCCGCTCTCAGAATTAAAAACGTACAGGGGTGTATTCTGTAAAGCACCAGGAACTACACTGAAGAGCCAAAGAAACTGGTACACCATCCTAATATCGTCTGGCACTCCCACCAGCACGCAGAAGTGTCGCAAAACGACGTGGCATGGACTGGACCAATGTCTGAAGTAGTGCTGGAGCGAACTGACACCATGAATCCTGCACGGCTGTCCATAAATCCGTAAGAGTACGAGTGGATCTCTTCTGAACAGCACATTGCAAGGCATCCCAGATATGCTCAATAATGTTCATATATGGCGCGTCTGGTGGCCAGTAGAAGTGTTTAAACTCAGACGCGTGTTCCTGAAACCACTCTGTAGCAATTCTGGACGTGTGGGGTGTCGCATTGTCCTGCTGGAATTGCTCAAATCTGTCTGAATGCACAATGGACATGATGCAGGTGATCAGACAGGATGCATACGTACGTGTCACCTGTCAGGGTCATATCTAGACGTATCAGCGACCATATCAGTCCAACTGCACACGCACCAAACCATTACAAAGTCTGCACCAGCTTGGACAGTCCGCTGCTGACATGCAGAATCGATGGATTCATGAGCTTGTCTCCATACGCGTACATGTCCATCCGCTCGATACAATTTGAAACGAGACTCGTCCGATCAGGCAACATGTTTCCAGTCATCAACAGTCCAATGTCGGTGTTGATGGGCCCAGGCGAGGCGTAAAGCAGTCATCAAGGGGTATGAGTGGGCCTTCAAGTCCGGAAACTCATATCGACGATGTTTCGTTGAACGGTTTGCACGCTGACACTTCGTGATGGCGCAGCATTGAAATCTGCAGCAATTTGCGGAAGGATTGCACTTCTGTCACGATGAACGATTCTCTTCTGTCGTCGTTGGTCCCGTTCTTGCAGGATCTTTTCCCGGCCGCAGCGATGTCGGAGATTTGATGTTTTAACTAAAGTTAAAATCTTCTGGGTTATTAGGACGCGTCATATTCCCTCTAAAATGATCGATGTTTTGACCCCTCTACTGGGATCTTCCGGTGTTCACTACTGCTAGAACACTGTCAGACGCGAGTGTCGCGTCCTCTTATAAAGGGGAGTTTCGCCGCGTTCGTGCTGGAAAAGAGGTAATAATGAAGTTTACGAAAAGAAAAAATATTTTTTCATTCCGTATATAGTGCCAGTATCTTACCGGATTCAGCGATTACTCAGGAACAAATTAACTGCAACGTAGCCTTTTCTACTAACAACAGGTGGCATAGAAACCTTATACATAATTTAAAATCAGAACGGTCTCCCGTCCAGAACTCAGGAATCTATAGAATCAGTTGTGGCACATGTAAGGCCTATTACATAGGCCAGACAGGTCGTGCTTTCTCTGCTAGATACAATGAGCGTCTTTTAGGGAAAAATGGTTCTAACATTCATAGCTCAACCTTTGTCGACCACCAGTTGATCACAGGTCATAAATCTATGGAAATTCATGACATCGGAATTTTGCACTGTGAAAAAAAAAAGTTTTAGACTAAACATTTTGGAAGACTTACAGATCTTCAAACATCTTATCTGAATGATGGCTTCATGTTAAATGAACAACTGCAGTCGCGTAATAAATATTTTTTCAATGGCTTAAAGCCGTTACTTAAAAGATGTCTGTTAGGCCCTAAAATACTGTTTTCCTCTCCCTTGCTTTTATTATTTATATCCCGTTAATTTGTCAATCACTATAATATTAAGTTCGTATAGATGTTGTTAAACCTTTGTAAATTCTGCTACTAGATGGCGCGAGCTGTATCATGTTCACGTCGTCATTTGCTACGGCCCGTTCGCGCAGTCGCTGTTACTCGTGTCCTGTACCATTGTAGCGCACTTAGTGACATATTTATATATTGTTTTAAATTTTTGACTATACTTGTTATGTATTCAGGTGGAAAATGTTTTAATTGTGATTTTAATGCTTTGACTAGAGCGATGTCGCTCGAATTTCCTTTTAACCACATGTAAGTATTTTTATGCAATTTAATTTGTAATAAATTAATTGTTTGTTCTAATGCCTACCTGCTATTAATGTACCTTCCTGTGATATTGTTAGGTAAGGTAACAGTTTATTCTGATGAAGGCGCCCCTAGTTGGCGCTGAAAGCTAGTTAAAGAATTTTAAATTCTATTTGCAACCGGTTGGCTGGAAATACGTGACATTGTAATTAATTACTGTTGGTGATCACAGCCATCTTCAAAACATTAATGTTTCTGAAATAATGATGGTTTTCTGCCAAGGATCCACAGCTCATAGTTGTTGTTGTTGTGGTCTTCAGTCCTGAGACTGGTTTGATGCAGCTCTCCATGCTACTCTATCCTCCGCAAGCTTTTTCATCTCCCAGTACCTACTGCAACCTACATCCTTCTGAATCTGCTTAGTGTATTCATCTCTTGGTCTCCCTCTACGATTTTTACCCTCCACGCTCCCCTCCAATACTAAATTGGTGATCCCTTGATGCCTCAGAACATGTCCTACCAACCGATCCCTATTTCTGGTCAAGTTGTGCCACAAACTTCCCTTCTCCCCAATCCTATTCAATACTTCCTCATTAGTTATGTGATCTACCCATCTAATCTTCAGCATTCTTCTGTAGCACCACATTTCGAAAGCTTCTATTCTCTTCTTGTCCAAACTATTTATCGTCCATGTTTCACTTCCATACATGGCTACACTCCATACGAATACTTTCAGAAATGACTTCCTGACACTTAAATCAATACTGGATGTTAACAAATTTCTCTTCTTCAGAAACGCTTTCCTTGCCATTGCCAGTCTACATTTTATATCCTCTCTACTTCGACCATCATCAGTTATTTTGCTCCCCAAATAGCAAAACTCCTTTACTACTTTAAGTGTCTCATTTCCTAATCTAATTCCCTCAGCATCACCCGACTTAATTAGACTACATTCCATTATCCTTGTTTTGCTTTTGTTGATGTTCATCTTATATCCTCCTTTCAAGACACTGTCCATTCCATTCAACTGCTCTTCCAAGTCCTTTGCTGTTCTGACAGAATTACAATGTCATCGGCGAACCTCAAAGTTTTTATTTCTTCTCCATGAATTTTAATACCTACTCCGATTTTTTCTTTTGTTTCCTTTACTGCTTGCTCAATATACAGATTGAACAACATCGGGGAGAGGCTACAACCCTGTCTTACTCCCTTCCCAACCACTGCTTCCCTTTCATGGCCCTCGACTCTTATAACTGCCATCTGGTTTCTGTACAAATTGTAGATAGCCTTTCGCTCCCTGTATTTTACCCCTGCCACCTTTAGAATTTGAAAGAGAGTATTCCAGTCAACATTGTCAAAAGCTTTCTCTAAGTCTACAAATGCTAGAAACGTAGGTTTGCCTTTCCTTAATCTAGCTTCTAAGATAAGTCGTAAGGTCAGTATTGCCTCACGTGTTCCAGTGTTTCTACGGAATCCAAACTGATCTTCCCCGAGGTTGGCTTCTACTAGTTTTTCCATTCGTCTGTAAAGAATTCGTGTTAGTATTTTGCAGCTGTGGCTTATTAAGCTGATAGTTCGGTAATTTTCACATCTGTCAACACCTGCTTTCTTTGGGATTGGAATTATTATATTCTTCTTGAAGTCTGTGGGTATTTCGCCTGTTTCATACATCTTGGTCACCAGATGGTAGAGTTTTGTCAGGACTGGCTCTCCCACGGCCGTCAGTAGTTCCAATGGAATATTGTCTACTCCGGGGGCCTTGTTTCGACTCAGGTCTTTCAGTGCTCTGTCAAACTCTTCACGCAGTATCATATCTCCCATTTCATCTTCATCTACATCCTCTTCCATTTCCATAATATTGTCCTCAAGTACCTCGCCCTTGTATAGACCCTCTATATACTCCTTCCACCTTTCTGCTTTCCCTTCTTTGCTAAGAACTGGGTTTCCATCTGAGCTCTTGATATTCATACAAGTCGTTCTCTTATCTCCAAAGGTCTCTTTAATTTTCCTGTAGGCGGTATCTATCTTACCCCTAGTGAGATAGGCCTCTACATCCTTACATTTGTCCTCTAGCCATCCCTGCTTAGCCATTTTGCACTTCCTGTCGATCTCATTTTTGAGACGTTTGTATTCCTTTTTGCCTGTTTCACTTACTGCATTTTTATATTTTCTCCTTTCATCAATTAAATTCAATATTTCTTCTGTTACCCAAGGATTTCTACTAGCCCTCGTCTTTTTACCTACTTGATCCACTGCTGCCTTCACTACTTCATCCCTCAAAGCTACCCATTCTTCTTCTACTGTATTTATTTCCCCCATTCCTGTCAATTGCTCCCTTATGCTCTCCCTGAATCTCTGTACAACCTCTGGTTCTTTTAGTTTATCCAGGTCCCATCTCCTTACATTCTCACCTTTTTGCAGTTTCTTCAGTTTTAATCAACAGGTCATAACCAATAGATTGTGGTCAGAGTCCACATCTGCCCCTGGAAATGTCTTACAATTTAAAACCTGGTTCCTAAATCTCTGTCTTACCATTATATAATCTATCTGATACCTTTTAGTATCTCCAGGGTTCTTCCATGTATACAACCTTCTTTCATGATTCTTAAACCAAGTGTTAGTTATGATTATGTTGTGCTCTGTGCAAAATTCTACCAGGCGGCTTCCTCTTTCATTTCTGTCCCCCAATCCATATTCACCTACTATGTTTCCTTCTCTCCCTTTTCCTACACTCGAATTCCAGTCACCCATGACTATTAAATTTTCGTCTCCCTTCACAATCTGAATAATTTCTTTTATTTCATCATACATTTCTTCAATTTCTTCGTCATCTGCAGAGCTAGTTGGCATATAAACTTGTACTACTGTAGTAGGTGTGGGCTTCGTATCTATCTTGGCCACAATAATGCGTTCACTATGCTGTTTGTAGTAGCTTACCTGCATTCCTATTTTCCTATTCATTATTAAACCTACTCCTGCATTACCCGTATTTGATTTTGTGTTTATAACCCCGTAGTCACCTGACCAGAAGTCTTGTTCCTCCTGCCACCGAACTTCACTAATTCCCACTATATCTAACTTCAACCTATCCATTTCCCTTTTTAAATTTTCTAACCTACCTGCCCGATTAAGGGATCTGACATTCCACGCTCCGATCCGTAGAACGCCAGTTTTCTTTCTCCTGATAACGACATACTCTTGGGTAGTCCCCGCCCGGAGATCCGAATGGGGGACTATTTTACCTCCGGAATATTTTACCCAAGAGGACGCCATCATCATGTAATCATACAGTAAAGCTGCATTCCCTCGGGAAAAATTACGGCTGTAGTTTCCCCTTGCTTTCAGCCGTTCGCAGTACTAGCACAGCAAGGCCGTTTTGGTTATTGTTACAAGGCCAGATCAGTCAATCATCCAGACTGTTGCCCTTGCAACTACTGAAAAGGCTGCTGCCCCTCTTCAGGAACCACACGTTTGTCTGGCCTCTCAACAGATACCCCTCCGTTGTGGTTGCACCTACGGTACGGCTATCTGTATCGCTGAGGCACGCAAGCCTCCCCACCAACGGCAAGGTCCATGGTTCATGGGGGGGGGGGGGGGGGGGGCAGCTCATAGTACGAACGACATATGTTGCATAAAAAACAGAAAATGTATGCAATAACGATGAATTTTTCCACGCAGATGACGTCTGGCGATGCTTGCACCAAAGAGCGCAAATTCATACAAGTGAAAATAAGATGACCCTTCTTAACTACGGTAAAGTAATTAACATTGTAAATGAACGTATGAAGGTAAAGTATAAGAGCAGGTACGTGTTTTGTAAGGGACAGAATTGAAGTAAACGATGCGTACAAACTGTCTCGCCAGATCTATGTCTTGTTTATACTCTGTGAGTTAATATCTATGTTTTGATTTCTTTTGGTTTGATGTTGAAGGAGAGATGAGCCACTAGCCACTAACCGGTGTGGGCAGTTACCAGTCCGCATGACTGGACAAAAGGATTGACACACAAAAATAGTTGGGAGTATCTGATTACTAACCCACTAATCGCATATGTAGACACAGCAGACCTAATCGAATACTAATCCAGGAATACTACTGAGGTAAACGGATAGCGATAAAACTGAATTTAACAGTAGCTCTTTTTGTGTTGGTGGAAAGAACATAACAGCAGTGAGCATCCACTTCCTTTCCCTCTGCCAGGCCACATTCTCATTATGATATAGAACAGCAAACATCATTAATTTTATCTTGCGCTTTATATTCTGAAACTGTGAATTGTGGCCGGCCGGGGTGGCCGAGCGTTTCTAGGCGCTACAGTCTGGAACCGCACGACCGCTACGGTCGCTGGTTCGAATCCTGCCTTGGGCATGGATGTGTGTGATGTCCTTAGGTTAGTTAGGTTTACGTAGTTCTAAGTTCCAGGGGACTGATGACCTCAGAAGTTAAGTCCCATAGTGCTCAGAGCCATTTGAACCAATTTTTTTTGTGAATTGTGTCTATACAGCACACCCTAATGTAATTTGCAGTTATTTTCTTAAATTCTTTTGCTGTTCCGAAAGGGGATTATCGTGTTTTATTATTTATTTTATCTTTTTATGTTTGACAAAACTTTTTCTGTCCCAAATGTGAAGAGCATTTTGCAATTTTTCCTACATTTTAAGGTAAAGGATGACATGCAATTAATTGGTTCAAATGGCTCTGAGCACTATGGGACTTAACATCTAAGGTCATCAGTCCCCTAGAACTTAGAACTACTTAAACCCAACTAACCTAAGTACATCACACACATCCATGCCCAAGGCAGGATTCGAACCTGCGACCATAGCGGTCGCGCGGTTCCAGACTGAAGGGCCTAGAACCGCTCGGCCACACTGGCCGGCTGCAATTAATTCTGTAGTCATATACGGCGATTTTTCCTTATAATCTGAAGCAGTAGATAGTGCTACTGTGGCACACCATTACGTAGCTTGTCATCTATCTTAAATTCTTGTGCTGTAAACATCTTACCATGTGTTTAGACGTCGGTACTTACCTTCATGTCACCGATCACCGTATTATCCCAAATGGATGTACGACTGTGCTACTGTTTTCGCAGTTTAAGGTAAAATATGACATTTTCCTTAACGTTTTTGACTAATGAGTACTGTGGCCACGTAACGCAGCATACTTTCTTTCTCGTCCCATTCACAATGTTTGGGAACGTTTAGTTGTGCCTCTGTGTATTTGTACGAAATAGTTATTTGTTAGAGTCCACCAAATGTTCGGCGCTGGAAAGCACACTGATTCCGTGGACGAGGTTTGCAACATGGCAGTCCAGGGTCGGCGACAGGCCCAGCGGAAGCAGCAACGGAAACCAGCATCCAGCATACCTAAGCCGAGAGAACCACCCGTTTGTCGTCCATGGGCTGGTTCCGCCATGGAGTGACAACAGTAGCCGCGCTGACGTCACGCGATATCTGGCCTAACGTACACAAACTACCGCTAAGCGAGGAGCATCACAGGTGCCGTGACGTCAGACACGAACTGTCAGTCGACGGAGCTGCGTGTCCTTGGCTGGAGCCACGCCCCCTACTGACATTCGGTCCACGCGAAGTCGTCCCTCATCCACTGGACGCGGCGCCCATTATAATTAAAGGGTCAACCTCATCCGGTGGCCGTGCGGTTCTAGGCGCTGCAGTCTGGAACCGCACGACCGCTACGGTCGCTGGTTCGAATCCTGCATCGGGCATGGATGTGTGTGATGTCCTTAGGTTAGTTAGGTTTAACTAGTTCTAAGTTCTAGGGGACTAATGACCTCAGAAGTTGAGTCCCATAGTGCTCAGGATCATTTGAACCATTTTGATCTGCGTCAACCAAGCCGGCAGCAGTTCAGTATTACTAGAAGAAGTGCTATGTGGTTGAGCGTAGATGGTGCCGTTCCGAGACGCCACCGCATTAAAATCTGCTCAACTGCTCTGGACAGAGAACGTGAAACGTCCCCTTAGAAAAATTTATGAATTACTGTGCTGTTAAATCTCTTACGTTAATTGATTTTCAAACAGTTGAGCAGAACTGAACGTACTCAGACATTTCTCTCTCTACTTATTCTGATCAAGACTAAACTGACACACAATATTTTTAGCGCAACGCAATCTGACTTTCAATGATTTCTACAAAAGAATGGCCCTGACTAACAATAACCTATACCTTTCATGAATCACTTACCTCGCAAAAATCTTCGTTACTCGAAGTACTTAAGCACAGCGAGCGCCACTACTGCCAGCTGAATAAAAGATTCTAACTACTGAAGGTACTAACTACTGATAGGCATAGTTAGCAAATGAAAGATTTTGATAGAGAACAAACAACGTATTTACCTTAATAATGTTCAAAAGTCATCATACATATGTCAGTTCATGATATCGAATATTACAAATTTACTCTTTCTGATGGACACACGTCCAGATCGTCCGCTCTCAGAATTGTGCCATCTCTCTCCCCACATCCACCACTGCTGGCGGATCACCTCCAACTGCGCAACGCTACGCGCTGCTTACATCCAACTGCCCAACACTAAAATAGCGAACATTCCAACAATGCCAACCAGCCACAGACTGCACACAGCACAGTCAGCGATTTTCATACAGAGCGCTACGTGGCGTTACCAACATAAAAACCTAAACAGCCTACTTACAAACGTACCTGAGGGGACCATAGCTTCCACTCCTAAGGCGAGGGGGGGACAGCAGGTTACGATGGTCTAGGTTCAGTGAACAGACGACTTGGATCCAGACAGCCTGAGCAAACGCCAACGTCGAGTAGTATCCAGCACTTGGGTTGTCACTTGAGACCCGAGCTGAGAAGTCTACATCACTGACGCTGTCCTGAGAGAAGATCGAGCCGTCAACTCCGTCAAACCGTGCGAACGTTCGCCCCTCCTCAATGTAAACCGACCAGTGTGTGTGTGTGCCCCTGTTGTTTTGAAATATACTCAGTGCACCAGTGAAACACTGTGAAAATTTTCGTGCATATAGGACTGTTAAATCCACATCCGAGTTGGGTGTCATTGTGCATGGTGGATGGCGCACGTACTGTGCACACAATGAACAGATTTTTTTATGTCCCTAATTCATGTTGTGTAATATTTTTAAGTTTGGTCATTAGTCACCATATCGGGCACACAAAGACGTTCATTGGGCAGAATGATGCCAAAAATTTCTTTAATTCAAGTTAGTCTCTTGCCCTAAGTAGTTCATGATTGTGTAACACATACAAATACTTATTGGGCATTAAGATCGCAAAAACTTTTTTTCCGCTTCTATTATTCTTTTAATCGCACTCATGCTCATTTAATACAGACATTCCTTAGGCAGAAGGTTGGCAATAATGAAGTTAATTAGGTAAATATTTCATGTTTCAGTTTTTTTTTATGGTCTTTCTAAACACGTAGTCAGCTTTGGACGAAGTGATACCAGTAAACCAGTTTTATTCACAATTGCCAATCTCTTTTATTATTGCGATTTTTCAATTGGTCATCTTTTAATTAATTATGTATTTTGTTAACGTACAAACATTTTGGGGCAGATTCATGCCAGTAAACTAATCAGTTTTATAAACATTTCTTGCCTTCTTTGCTAAAAATATTGTTTAGACTATGTGGCTTCCTTGTGTTTTTCTTGTGTCCTTCACTATTTCTTGTTTTGATTATGTATAAACACTATGTCTGGTACAAAGATGCATACCATCTATTTTACACTACTGGCCATTAAAATTGCTACACCACGAAGATGACGTGTTACAGACGCGAAATTTAACCGACACGAAGAAGATGCTGTGATATGCAAACGATTAGCTTTTCAGAGCATTCATACAAGGTTGGCGCCGGTGACGACACCTACAACGTGCTGACATGAGGAAACTTTCCAACCGATTTCTCATACACAAACAGCAGTTGACCGGCGTTGCCTCATGAAACGTTGTTGTGATGCCTCGTGTAAGGAGCAGAAATGCGTACCATCACGTTTCCGACTTTGATAAAGGTCGGATTGAAGGCCTATCGCGATTGCGGTTCATCGCATCGCGACATTGCTGCTCGCCTTGGTCGAGATCCAATGACTGTTAGCAGACTATGGAATCGGTGGGTTCAGGAAGGTAGTACGGATCGCCGTGCTGGATCCTAACGGCCTCGTATCACTAGCAGTCGAGATGACAGGCATCTTATCCGCATTGCTGTAACGGATCGCGCAACCACGTCTCGATCCCTGAGTCAACAGATGGGGACGTTTGCAAAACAACAACCATGTGAACGAACAGTTCGACGACGTTTGCAGCAGCATGGACTATCAGCTCGGAGACCATGGCTGGGGTTACCCTTGACGCTGCATCACAGACAGGAGCGCCTGCGATGGTGTCCTCAACGACGAACCTGGGTGCACGAATGGCAAAACGTCATTTTTTCGGATGAATCCAGGTTCTGTTTACATCATGATGATGGTCGCATGCGTGTTTGACGACATCGAGGTGAACGCACATTGGAAGTGTGTATTCGTCATCGCCATACTGGCGTATCACCCGGCATGATGGTATGGGGTGCCGTTGGTTACACGTCTCGATCACCTCTTGTTCGCATTGACTGCACTTTGAACAGTGGATGTTACATTTCATATGTGTTACGACCCGTGTCTCTACCCTTCATTCGATCCCTGCGAAACCCTACATTTCAGCAGGATCATGCACGTACGCATGTTGCAGGTCCTGTACGGGCCTTTCTGGATACAGAAAATGTTCGACTGCTACCCTGGCCATTATGTTCTCCAGATCTCTCACCAATTGAAAACGTCTGGTCAATGGTGGCCGAGCAACTGGCTCGTCACAATACGCCAGTCACTACTCTTTATGAACTGTGGTATCGAGTTGAAGCTGCATGGGCAGCTGTAACTGTACACGCCATCCAAGCTCTGATTGACTCAATGCCCAAGCGTATCAAGGCCGTTATTATGGCCAGAGGTGGTTGTTCTGGGTACTGATTTCTCAGCATCTATGCACCGAAACTGCGTGAAAATGTAATCACATGACAGTTCTAGTATAATATATTTGTCCAATGAATACCTGTTTATCATCTGCATTTCTTCTTGGTGTAGCAATTTTAATGGCCAGTAGTGTGTGTTACTTCTGTTTTGTTACTTGCGCTGTTTCAAATGAAATATGATTTTCTGGTAAGATTTTGCTGGTAAATTGAGACTTATAATCAGTTCTGGCCCTTTGAGAATATCACTTGATATGAACATTATCTCTTAATATTTGTTTACCGTTGAAATATTCTTTATATGTTCACATCAAGGACAGTGCACAGCGCACGGATTTCTCCAAACAGCTGATGCTGTTAGAGTAAGGAAATTCCACCGCTCATGGTCGGAGGGTGAATAGGTTTATATTTTTTGTTACCTTACAGAGTCACCAGTCCGTGGCCTTGAGCCTGATAATGAGTGGAACAGTGTTATTTGTTGGGTATCTTCAAACGGTTTGGTAGTGCAGGTTACTAATAGGATGGGCCTTACATTTTCGTTTTTTGTGATAAATGTAATTTCATGCTTTTTAGCCAATTTAGCATTTTTCCTTTTCCCATGAAGATCCTTACTGTGGTGTCACCGCCAGACACCACACTTGCTAGGTGGTAGCTTTAAATCGGCCGCGGTCCATTAGTACATGTCGGACCCACGTGTCGCCACTGTCAGGGATCGCAGACCGAGCGCCACCACAAGGCAGGTCTCGAGATACGGACTAGCACTCGCCCCAGTTGTACGGACGACGTAGCTAGCGATGCACACTGACGAAGCCTCGCTCATTTGCAGAGCAGATAGTTAGAATAGCCTTCAGCTAAGTCCATGGCTACGACCTAGCAAGGCGCCATTAGTAACATTGCATGTATCTAAAGAGTCTCACTTGTATCGCCACAATCTCCAGATGTACCAAAAGGATGGATTAAAGTATTCCAGAAGCTACGTACTTTTCTTTATAGCATTCATTACGTATCCTGTTTCAGACCTCACGCCCTCCGGTTTTAGCTTAGCGCGTGCCTGTCGGCTTCCTCTCATTGTGTCTAGGCTGTCTTGTCTAGACACAACACTTACTTATCCTCTCATTGCTTTTGCTGAAGTCAAGAATCGCTTTGGGCTGCTAAAGTGTTGTGCTTGTATTATATAGGCCGTTATTATTCTTATTTACCAGTATGTCATTTTCAGCAAGGTTTAAGGTTCCGAACCGCCATAGAAAATAACTTACGTTTAAAAAATACTTGAGTTTGGTCTTACATTAGACGATCAGGCTCTGCTCGTTTTTTTGTCTGAAAGCAGAGTCTGAAGGAAGAGTTGTGTTGAAACTCCTTCATTAACGCTTAGTGCGATTTTTGCGTTAACAGGCTGGCTTTTTTAATTTCTTGCTTCTGTACTCTGCCAGTCCGATACAGAGCATCTAGGGAGGAATGAGCACTTGTCTATATCTATTTATTTGTGACCTCTCCTTGCTCAGCCCCACTTCCCCCCATCCACCCTGTATGTACGAGAAAACAAGTGAAAGAGAGCATTTCAAAACTTGCTCCAGTACGATCAGAGTGTTTGGTAGTCTGGTGTGGTTTGATGTACTATTCGCCAACTCAAACCTCTGGGTAGACAATGCTGCGATCAAAGACAGCGACCTGATGGCGCTGTCGAAACAACGCTTTTCCACGACTGGTGGATAGCAGTTGGTACCTGTTCCTTCCACCGAGCGCCTGGTCCAAACATTAGGACAGATGGAGCGGCATGGGTATTGGCTCATATTCAGGTAAGGTTTGAAGATTTCTTGTAAGTGCTCTCTTGACTTTCGGACTAAGGTTCATCGCCTTTTATGTAGATTTCTCGAGATTCAAGCTACAAACTGTAGGTTTTGTTAAGGGCTATGTTACTTTTTCGGCGTCTGAGAAGGTTATTATATATTTCACGCGAAATTTCGCAATTTTAATTAGTTTTCTCTGTGGACAACGTTTCTACTATGTGGGCTTCAGTCATGTGCATGGTCTTTATTAAGTCTCCTATCGCGGTAGAACAATGATACGCCGCGCGGTGTAGCCGAGCGGTATGAGGCGCCTTGCCGCGGTTCGCGCGGCTCCCCCCGTCGTGTTGTCCTTAGCGTAAGTTAGTTAAAGTTACATTAAGTAGTGTGTAAGCCTAGGGACCGATGACCTCAGTAGTTTGGTCCCATGGGAACTTACCACAAATTGTCCAGACAATTATACACTGACAAAAGTCGTGGTATACCTCCTAATATGTTGCCGGACCTTTTGCCTGGTGCAGTGCAGTAACGCGACGTGGCATCGCTTGAACATGTCGTTGGAAGTCCCCTGCAGAAATATTGAGGCATGGTGCCTCTATAGTCGTCGTTGTTGCGAAAGTGGTACCGGTGCAAAATTTTGTGCACGAACTGACCTCTCAATTATGTCGCATAAATGTTCCATGGGATTCATGTCGGGCGATCTGGTTGTCCAAATTATTCGTTCGAACTATTCAGGTTGTTCTTCAAACTAATTGCAAACAATATTGACCAGGTGACATGGCGCATTGTTATCCAAGAAAATTCCATCGTTATTTGTGGTCCGAGCACGGGGCTCACAACCCGAACCACACGCCACTGTTGAGCACTGATGGAGGACTGGGTCCCTTACCTCGACTGCACACAATTCATTAAGGTCAGTCCAACACATTTATTTCAAATAACATAAATGAAGTTACATTTGAATCTGTCTGACATTAAACAGGATTTAAAAAAAACAATTTCAATATCAGCTGATTTAGTGCGTGAAGCGCGAGTTAAGCCAATAACTTGGAAAACTAAACAATTCGCCGTAATTCAAAAGAAAGAGAAAAACAAAATTGCATCAATACACCCCACTGGCAAATATCCAAAAAACCTTACAATATTACTCAAAAGAATACACTGAAATGGGGAGCAGTCATTCACCAGACAGAACACTTCAAAATGAGTTCAGTAACACATCTGCGTGCCCCAGAAAACAGCAAGACCTTAAATACACTTCATTTGACGATTAACAAATACGCATTAACATTACGCCGCTCCTGTTTGAACTGCAGCGTCCCAAAGAAACAGCGCTTATTCTGAAAGAACAATTTTTTTATATGTTTAAATTACAGCATTAAGGAATTGCAAATCTTTCCCCTTTCTGGCGGAGGCTGAGCCAGAAACACAGAATGCCACAAAGGCACAGTTTTACTGTGAAATCTTACAGGACACCCGGAAGCAGTAACAAACAAGGGGTCGGCACCCACAAATAACACAGGCTAAGAGTCAGGCTGGGAGCACATCCTACGAGAACTTGTTCACACTGTGCTCACCACAAACTGTAGACACTCCGGCCGAACATCCGCTTGCGGTGACTGCCAGAAGGACGAAGCAACCGACATGCCCACGCCGTGCTTCTCACACAGGTACCGCAATTTGTACAAGCATCTAGGCCAACACCAACTCCGGACTCCCCTCTCTCTGCGAGGCTCGGCACAGTTTATACGAAATGCCTTCCAGGCAACCAGTAACCGCCGCAGGGCTTTCACGATTAGCAAACAGCCCCAGCGTAACAGACATCACACACACGTGTGCTTATGCCCAAGCCACAACTCCGCCAGTCTCACCGGCCGCCCCAAACCGGCTTCCTCTCGCCGTCCCGCGCGTCCCAGCCGAAAAAGCAAAGATGCTCATGCCTGGGGTCGCGCCAAAGATATCAAGCCTATCGCTGATGATCGACCGGCGATCTGGCTCAGTTTGGGAACATGAAGTTCATGAATGGCTGCAAATGGTTTCCAAGTAGCCAAACATAACCAGAGGACCCAGTCCATTCCACGTAAACTCAGCCCACACCATTATTTGGAACAACCACCAGCTTGCACAGTGTCTTGTTGGCAACTTGTGTCCACGGTTTCATGGGGTCTGCACCACACTCGAACGTTATAATCGGATCTTACAAACTGCAATCGGGACTCATGTGACGAGGCGACGGTTTTCCAGTGGTCTAGGCTGCAACCGCTGTGGTCACGAGCCCAGGAGAGGCGCTGCAGGCGACGTCGCGCTGTCAGCAAAGCCACCCGTGTCGGTCGTCTGCTGCCGTAGCTCATTAACGCCAGATTTCGCCTCACTGTCCGTCGTACATCCAGCACTGACTTCTGCGATTATTTCTCGAGGTGTTGCTTATCTTTTGGCACTCATAACTCTACG
Source organism: Schistocerca serialis cubense (assembly GCF_023864345.2). Taxonomy (NCBI): domain Eukaryota; kingdom Metazoa; phylum Arthropoda; class Insecta; order Orthoptera; family Acrididae; genus Schistocerca; species Schistocerca serialis. Next base: position 602,428,263 of record NC_064644.1, on the reverse strand, counting down.
CAAACACCGCTGCTCTCCGTCGTTAGGTGAACACAGTTGGCGACTGCGTTGCCCTTCGTGAGAGGTAGTGCCTGAAATTTGGTATTCTCGGTGCACTCTTCGCACTGTGGATCTCGGAATATTGAATTCCCTAACGATTTCCGAAATGGAATGAACTACCATTCCGCGTTCGAAGTCTATTAATCCCCGCTGTGTAGCCACAAACACGTCGGAAACCTCTTACATCATTTACTTGAGTATAAAAGACAGCTTCGCCAATGCACTGCCCCCTCATACCTTGTGTACGTGTTGCTAGCGCCATGTGTTTATGTTCATATTGCTAGCCCTGACTTTTGTCAACAGTATAAAATGATGTCGTTTTTTACGATGAGCATAAAGATATAGAATTTGTGAGTGAAATTTCGTAATTTTTACTATTTTTCTTTGTGAACCACATTTTGCTAGTGTTGCCTTCAGCCAGGCATGTGGTCCGGATACCGTCTCTTACCAAGGTAGAGCCATAATAAAATGATTGCATGTCTTATAATAAGTACAATGATATACAAAAAATGGCTCTGAGCACTATGGGACTTAACTTCTAAGGTCATCAGTCCCCTAGACTTAGAACTACTTAAACCTAACTAACCTAAGCACATCACACACATCCATGCCCGATGGAGGATTCGAACCTGCGACCGAAACAATGATATATAATTTGCGTGTGAAATTACGTAATTTTAAATAGTTTCCTTTCGTGAATAAGGTGCTTGCTATTGTGGCCTTCATCGGAGCACGTTGTTTTTAGTTCGTCTCTTACCACAGTAGAACAACAATGAAACCCTTGCCTGTGTTACAGAAAGCACGTTGATATACATTTGGCGAGTGAAACGTCGCATTTTTGAATAATACTTCAAGTTTGGGCCATGATCCAGTCAGGTGGTGGCAACTTTATAGTTCATTGTTGCTGGAGCTTGACCAAATGATTGTTAGGAGTTTGTTTCAGCAGTATATTAATGGAAACTTCATTCTCTTTGCGTAACAGATTTATGAGTACTTTGTGCTCTCTCTGTTCACTGCCGAGATTCAGCTTACAGGCTTAGTACACCACAGAACAGATCCCGCCATCAGCTTCTGTGTCCCAGCATCTCGTGCACACTAAAGCCAAGTAATTTAGTTGTCATTCACAGGTGTTTCCTTTCTGGAACCCATGAATAATTATCATTTCATCATTCCCGACCAGCATTGCACAAAGTAACATAAATTAAGTTTGATTGTTTTATGTTCACTTTAAGGAATCATTTTTATCATTAATATTTCTTATCCACTGAGAGATCATCAGCTCGTAGAATGTCAACTTTGGTTTCTCTATGAATCATAAAACAGTTCAAATAAAATGAAACCAGTTTGAATGCTAATTAATACGAATCGCCTGCAAGCAAGTTGAAGGCGTAACTTGTGACAACAGTGTACAACTAGCGATAGAAAGGGCCGATTACGCAAATTAACGAGAGACAGGCAATCTCGCACGTTTATGTCGCCACTTTCACCAACCCTTCATACAGGTTATCATCCGCGTTATCCGTTGCGTAACTGAATAATTACTATACATAATTTCTCGTTTTTTATTGGACAAAATACTTTGTTTTCTAGGGTAAAAATCTCTGTTGGGTATGTTTGGAAACTGAATTTGGCGTACGTAAATGCTAAAGAGCGACCTCAGATAGTCTTGGCAACAAACAGTGAAAACCTAACAAAGGCAGTAGTCTTATTGTGGTGTCACCGCCAGACATCACACTTGCTAGGTGGTAGTTTTAAATCGGCCGCGGTCCATTAGTACATGTCGGACCCGCGTGTCGCCACTGTGTGATCACAGACCGAGCGCCACCACAAGGCAGGTCTCGAGATACGGAATAGCACTCGCCCCAGTTGTACGGACGACGTAGCTAGCGACTACACTGACGAAGCCTCGCTCATTTGCCGAGCAGATAGTTAGAATAGCCTTCAGATAAGTCAATGGCTACGACCTAGCAAGGCGCCATTAGTAACATTGCACTTATCACACATTTAAGCGTGCAGTATAATCACAGGATGGGTACCACAGTCTAATATAACAGTTTCCCACAACGATAGCATAGCCCCAAACGACCAGCAAGCGCCAATTCTGAATGCGATATCGGATAGCATAGTTTTTACAGTAGGGAGTGTATGTAATGCCTTAAAATTGGCAATAATTAAAAAATGATAGCACATTTGTAATTCTTTCCTAAGGACCCTGGGATGTATGAAACAGTTCATCACAGGACATGTTATTTACGATTCTGTTTTAAAGTACAGATATTTATTGAATAATGTTGTTTTGCTTTCATAATGAAAAATTACTAGTAAAAACCAGAAGACCTAGCTTTTTGCAGAAAGACGTCGTTTATCTATTTAACAGAGTGGAGTTATTTTAGCTATACTTTTAGCCAAATCAGTGAATGTAAAACGCGGGAAACCTATATGGAATATAGTACAAACATTATTTAACGTGCCAAGTAGGTCACCACGAAAAAAGTGGTCCAACTAAAACATTCCTATTTCTTTACGTACTACACGAATATGTAATAAAAAATGGGGGTTCCTATTCAAAAAACGCAGTTGATACCCGTTTGACCTACGGCAGCGCCATCTAGCGGGCCAACCATAGCGCCATCTGGTTTCCCCCTTCAGCCTAGACAAGTTTCGTTCATTTCGTGAGATATTTGGCCCGGTCACGACCAATGGACCACCCTGTATATACAGGGTGTTACAAAAAGGTACGGCCAAACTTTCAGGAAACATTCCTCACACACAAAGAAAGAAAATATGTTATGTGGACATGTGTCCGGAAATGCTTACTTTCCATGTTAGGGCTCATTTTATTACATCTCTTCAAATCACATTAATCATGGAATGGAAACACACAGCAACAGAACGTACCAGCGTGACTTCAAACACTTTGTTACAGGAAATGTTCAAAATGTCCTCAGTTAGCGAGGATACATGCATCCACCCTCCGTCGCATGGAATCCCTGATGCGCTGATGCAGCCCTGGAGAATGGCGTATTGTATCACAGCCGTCCACAATACGAGCACGAAGAGTCTCTACATTTGGTAACGGGGTTGCGTAGACAAGAGCTTTCAAATGCCCCCATAAATGAAAGTCAAGAGGGTTGAGGTCAGGAGAGCGTGGAGGCCATGGAATTGGTCCGCCTCTACCAATCCATCGGTCACCGAATCTGTTGTTGAGAAGCGTACGAACACTTCGACTGAAACGTGCAGAAGCTCTATCGTGCATGAACCACATGTTGTGTCGTACTTGTAAAGGCACATGTTCTAGCAGCACAGGTAGAGTATCCCGTATGAAATCATGATAACGTGCTCCATTGAGCGTAGGTGGAAGAACATGGAGACCAATCAAGACCTCACCAACAATGCCTGCCTAAACGTTCACAGAAAATCTGTGTTGATGACGTGATTGCACAATTGCGTGCGGATTCTCGTCAGCCCACACATGTTGATTGTGAAAATTTACAATTTGATCGCGTTGGAATGAATCCCCATCCGTAAAGAGAACATTTGCACTGAAATGAGAATTGACATATTGTTGGATGAACCATTCGCAGAAGTGTACTCGTTGAGGCCCATCAGCTGCTGATAGTGCCTGCACACGCTGTGCATAGTACGGAAACAACTGGTTCTCCCGCAGCACTCTCCATACAGTGACGTGGTCAACGTTACGTTGTACAGCAGCAACTTCTCTGACGCTGACATTACGGTTATCGTCAACTGCACGAAGAATTGCCTCGTCCATTGCAGGTGTCCTCGTCGTTCTAGGTCTTCCCCAGTAGCGAGTCATAGGCTGGAATGTTCCGTGCTCCCTAAGACGCCGATCAATTGCTTCGAATTTTTTCCTGTCGGCACACCTTCGTTCTGGAAATCTGTCTCGATACAAACGTACCTCGCCACGGCTATTGCCCCGTGCTAATCCATACATCAAATGGGCATCTGCCAACTCTGCATTTGTAGACATTGCACTGACTGCAAAACCACGTTCGTGATGAACACTAACCTGTTGATGCTACGTACTGATGTGCTTGATGCTAGTGCTGTAGAGCAATGAGTCGCATGTCAACACAAGCACCGAAGTCAACATTACCTTCCTTCAATTGGGCCAACTGGCGGTAAATCGAGGAAGTACAGTACCTACTGACGAAACTAAAATGGGCTCTAACATGGAAATTAAGCGTTTCCGGACACATGTCCACATAACATCTTTTCTTTATTTGTGTGTGAGGAATGTTTCCTGCGGTAATGGAACACATCCACGTGCTGACGTTGACAGGGGACAAATGTAAACATAAGTATAATGCACACTCGTCATTCCGTCAACCATCGTCAGTTGAAGAGTTGTGTGAGTAGAATGTACACCAACGAAGAGAAGGTAGAAGTGCTACTCATCTATGGGGAATGTAAGTTAGCAATACTGTTTTCTTATGTAGGGGTACATTTAGTACAGTAGTTTAGTTCTTTTAAATACTGTTGTGTAGAGTAGGCATACAGTAAAGGCTGTCCTTCCTGCAAACTGCATCGACGTAATGTTTCTTTTATTATTGTTGTTGTTGAAGGTAGGGAAATGCTACGCAGGCAGCGGAACTGTACGGAGAGCGATATCCTGGCAAGAACCACCTTCCCGACGGATGTTTTCCCGTCTTGTTGCGAGGCTTCAGGAAACGGGAAGTTTCAACTCACGTCAACGCAATCGTCGTACCACTCGCACAGACGAAGCTGCCGAAGTTATTGTTCTCGCTTCCGTTGCTATGAATCCACATGTGAGCACACGACAGCTTGAACACGAGATTGGCATTCCTACAACCAGTGTACAATGTATTCTTACGTGTCACCAGTTCCATCCTTACCATGTACATCTACATCAAGAATTGCATGGGAATGATTTCCAGAATCCTTTACAGTTCTGTCAGTGGGCACAGCAGCAAATCCTCGCCAACCCGAATTTTTTCTCCAATGTTCTATTTACCGATGAATGTTCCTTCTCAAACAAAGGAAAGGTCAATACAAGGAACATGCATTTTTGGTCCAGCGACAACCCACGATGGCTTAGACAGGTAGAACATCAGCGTCAATGGAGAGTTGGCGTCTGGTGTGCGATGCTTATTTCATCAATGGAAGTCAAAACGGCATAGCGTATGCCAGCTTCCTCCGACGAATTCTTCCTCCTCTTCTGCATGAAGCGCCACTAAGAACCAGAATGCTTATGTGGTGTCAAGATGATGGCTGTCCAGAAAGCACATAATGCTTTGCATGCAGTCGTGTTCTGACCCAAAGGTATCCTGCCAGACAGATTGACCCAGGAGAAACAGTTACTTGGCCTGATAGGTCTCCTGATTTAAATCCTCTGGACATTTTTTGGCGGGGATGCATTAAAGACGTTGTCTATTGCGATATTCCAAAACCTCCATAGGACATGCAGGAACGTATCGCGCTTGCTTGTAATTCTCTTCAGCAGGCAACACTGGAAACAGTAAATAATTCTTTCATTCAACGACTAGTAAGGTGTCAGGCAAATCCAACACCTTCCATGTAAACCCTGACATGATAGCAAATCCGGCAGTATGTCACATAGCTCCGAATAAATCCTGACATTAAATTAACCAAAGTAATACGATCAACGAGTGAGCAAATGGAATACCACAGACTAACACAAGAACGCCTAAATGCAATGTCATACCTTCCCACCGTGAAACAGACGCAGTTCCGAGGGGAGAAACGAGAACAGAAGCCGACAGCAGAACCGTGTTAAGCTAGAAGGCCCTACGATAAGGGACGGACATCCACATTGCCGGCTGACCGCCAGGACCACCCGCCAGCCCATGTTAAAATATAGAGCCCTCCAGAAGAACAGTATAGATCTTACGATAACACTAAAAGGATCACACCAGCTGCTAGTTTTAGCGTGAGACTTTTTCGCGTCTCTGTTATGTTGCAAACGTTAAAAACATTGCCCCACCACAAAAAGTATAACGTTTCTCATTGGATAGGCAGAATTTTTGTAGGCAGAGCTTAAGGTTAACATTGAGACCCTGATTGGTCAGTTGAAAACACAGCCAGATAGCTTTTTTTAAACCAACTTCGGTAAATTGTAGTAAGGAGAAGTTAGGAGGGAGTTGCTTCCGAGACAGCGAGGTGTGGAGCTGTGCCGCCCGCCGCCTCCTGACGCTGCCTAAACACTGGCAAGGTAATGAACGCACGCGATGCCGCATTTTTGAGCGCATAAGGCTTCACTCAGAACTGCAGAAGTCTCATCTGTTACATCCCCTTTTTATGTAATACTAGTGTCGATCGTCAATTAAATCTAATGGTGTTCACATTTGCTACTTGAAGTAAAAATCTGAAACGCGATGATTTTTCTGCTATATAATTATTGAAAGCCACATCAGCCACTGTAATTTACGACAAGTTAGATAAGTAATTAAAGATAATTGAGGGTCACTGTAGACCATTTTGATAGTTTTCTCTTTTATGAAACTTAACTTAAATCTAGATTATAGATGTGATATGGCGTAGGTCATCCTTCGATCCATTGTATAACTTGGAAACCCATTCAGGGAATATTTGTTCACATCTTTGTTGAACGCAGTTGGTTTTTATCATTCTGCATTAAAATATTTCCTTTTATCAATAGTGCAATTTATAAACAATGCTTTGTGAGTAGAATAAAATTTCCAGTGGTAAACTTAACTGCTTTTTCGACGTTATTTTACCAGCTAATTAAAAATAGGAAAGCCTTGAACCCCTTCCACTAAATTTAGTTAGTATTAAGATTCTTTTACAGGGAGTGCAGTGGAGCTGACGCTGAAATCATTAAGTATTTGATTATATCATCGCTAGTCTCACTGAACTCTTCTGAACTCTACATGTCATGTGTGGTCTGGCGTCTCCTTACCAGCAACAGGTCCCAGGTTCAAACTAGTCAGTTCCCTAAAAAGCACACTCAGAGCGTTGTTGCGCGAAAGTGGTAGGGAGACACGACTTAGAATAAACAGACACCACGCAGAATGTTAGAGACTACACCAGTGTATCGATGTTCAGGATCACCGCTTTGAACACCTTTGAATGTTCTACTCCTGGACAATGGTACAGGAGAGTCAAAGTTATTTTGTGTTATGTTTTTACTTGGTTTCCATTTGTTTTCTGACAACTCCAGCAAGTGGACAAGTTTGTGATCCCGGGCTTAAAGTCACCTTTGTGTTATGTAATTAATAACGTTGTGTTTCAGTGAATGGTACACTATGAAACACTTTTGAATAGGTCTTTAGGAAAGGAAATGCATTCGAATAGAAAATACAGGGTGCTATTTAAAAAAATCATACCGATGTTCATATCTTTGTAAAAAACAAAGCTACAATTAAGGCAATCACGCTGATTGATGTCCCCCTGACGGCTAAAGAACATTTGCTTGAACCATTTTGTAGTTTGCATCTGGACAAACAGTTATTTAGGGTGGTCAAGATAAATGGGACACCCTGTATATGTATATGTAATATACCTTAATCGTAGCTAACACTTGGTTCAAGAATCATAAAAGAAAGTTGTATATGATGTGTCGACAGAAGTGCCGGCACAGTGTTATTTTGAGGGGGCCGATAGGCACGCTATCTAACGCAGACGGGCGTGAATTCTGGAACAGGATAACTATTGAATGGTAGCAAGAAAAGTACGTAGCTGCTTTATACTTAACTTTAATGACTCCTTGTGGTACATCTCTCTTGACTATACAAATGCGACTCGTAAGATACATGCACTGTTACAATTGGCGCCTTGCGAGGTCATAGCCATGGACTTAGCAGAAGGCTATTCTAACTGACTCTCGGCAAATGAGAGGAAGGCTTTGTCCGTATTGTCGCTAGCAATGTCGTCCGTACAACTGGGGCGAGTGCTCTATCGTATATCGAGACCTGCCTTGTGGTGGCGCTAGGTCTGCGATCACACAGTGGCGACACGTGGGTCCGACATGTACTAAATGGACCGCGGCCGATTTAAGCTACCACCTAGCAAGTGTGGTGTCTGGCGGTGACACCACAGTATACATGGAAGAAGCCTGGAGATACTGACAGGTTTAAGATAGATTATATAATGGTAAGACAGAGATTTAGGAAACAGGTTTTAAATTGTAAGACATTTCCAGGGGCAGATGTGGACTCTGGCCACAATCTATTGGTTATGAACTGTAGATTAAAACTGAAGGAACTGCAAAAAGGTGGGAATTTAAGGAGATGGGACCTGGATAAACTGACTAGACCAGAGGTTGTACGGAGTTTCAGGGAGAGCATAAGGGAACGATTGACAGGAATGGGGGAAAGAAATACAGTAGAAGAAGAATGGGTAGCTTTGAGGGGTGAAGTAGTGAAGGCAGTAGGTAAATCAAGTAGGTAAAATGACGAGGGCTAGTAGAAATCCTTGAATAACAGAAGAAATATTGAATTTAATTGATGAAAGGAGAAAATATAAAAATGCAGTAACTGAAGCAGTCAAAAAGGAATACAAACGTCTCAAAAATGAGATCGATAGGAAGTGCAAAATGGCTAAGCAGGGATGGCTAGAGGACAAATGTAAGGATGTAGAGGCTTATCTCACTAGAGGTGAGATAGATACTACATACAGGAAAATTAGAGAGACCTTTGGAGAAAATAGAACCATTTGTATGAATATCAAGAGCTCAGATGGAAACCCAGTTCTAAACAAAGAGAGGAAAGCAGAAAGGTGGAAGGAGTATATAGAGGATCTATACAAGGACGATGTACTTGAGGACAATATTATGTAAATGGAAGAGGATGTAGATGAAGATGAAATGGGAGATATGATACTGCGTGAAGAGTTTGACAGAGCACTGAAAGACCTGAGTCGAAACAAGACCCCGGGAGTAGACAACATCCCATTAGAACTACTGACAGCCGTGGGAGAGCCAGTCCTGACAAAACTCTACCATCTGATGAGCAAGATGTGTGAGACAGGTGAAATATCCTCAGACTTCAAGAAGAATATAGTAATTTCAATCATAAAGAAAGCAGGTGTTGACAGATGTGAAAATTACGGAACCATCAGTTTAATAAGTCACGGCTGCAAAATACTAACACGAATTCTTTACAGACGAATGCAAAAACTGGTAGTAGCCAACTTCGGGGAAGATCAGTTTGGATTCCGTAAAAAATATTGGAACACGTGAGGCAATACTGACCCTACGACTTATCTTAGAAGATAGATTAAGGAAAGGCAAACCTACGTTTCTAGCATTTGTAGACTTAGATAAAGCTTTTGACGATGTTGACTGGAATACTCTCTTTCAAATTCTAAAGGTGGCAGTGGTAAAATACAGGGAGCGAAAGGCTATTTACAATTTGTACAGAAACCAGATGGTAGTTATAAGAGTCGAGGGGCATGAAAGGGAAGCAGTGGTTGGGAAGCGAGTGAGACAGAGTTGTAGCCTATCCATGATGTTATTCAATCTGTGTATTGAGCAAGCAGTAAAGGAAACAAAAGAAAACTTCTGAGTAGGAATTAAAATCCATGGAGAAGAAATAAAAATTTTTAGGTTCGCCGATGACATTGTAATTCTGTCAGAGACAGCAAAGGACTTGGAAGAGCAGTTGAACGGAATGGACAGTGTCTTGAAACGAGGGTATAAAATGAACATCAACAAAAGCAAAACAAGGATAATGGAATGTAGTCGAATTAAGTCGTGTGATGCTGAGGGAATTAGATTAGGAAATGAGACACTTAAAATAGTAAAGGAGTTTTGCTATTTGGGGAGCAAAATAACTGATGATGGTCGAAGTAGGGAGGATATAAAATGAAGTCTGGCAATGGCAAGGAAAGCGTTTCTGAAGAAGAGACATTTGTTAACATCGAGTATACATTAAAGTGTCAGGAAGTCGTTTCTGAAAGTATTTGTACGGAGTGTAGCCATGTATGGAAGTGAAACATGGACGATAAATAGTTTGGACAAGAAGATAATAGGAGCTTTCGAAATGTGGTGCTACAGAAGAATGCTGAAGATTAGATGGGTAGATCACATAACTAATGAAGAGGTATTGAATAGAATTGGGAGAAGAGGAGTTTGTGGCACAACTTGACAAGAAGAAGGGATCGGTTGGTAGGACATGTTCTGAGGCACCAAGGGATCACCAATTTAGTATTGGAGGGCAGCGTGGAGGGTACAGATCGTAGAGGGAGACCAAGAGATGAATACACTAAGCAGATTCAGAAGCATGTAGGTTGCAGCAGCTACTGTGAGATGAAGAAGCCGAAGTGGCCGTGCGGTTAAAGGCACTGCAGTCTGGAACCGCAAGACCACTACGGTCGCAGGTTCGAATCCTGCCTCGGGCATGGATGTTTGTGATGTCCTTAGGTTAGTTAGGTTTAACTAGTTCTAAGTTGTAGGGGACTAATGACCTCAGCAGTTGGGTCCCATAGTGCTCAGAGCCATTTGAACCATTTTTGATGAAGAAGCTTGCAGAGGATAGAGTAGCATGGAGAGCTGCAGTCTCAGGACTGAAGACCACAACAACAAACAACAACATATAATATACATCCAATATGTATTAATAAATTATACGACGCCCATTTTAAGTTAAATCATATTTATTGGCTTAGATAGTAAGGTATTTTTTAAGTTACATCATATTTATTGGTTTAGATAGTAAGGTATATGCGCTTTTGTTAAAATGTGTTTGAAATTCATTGCAACCTATAATGCTACATAATTATAAAAAAGTAATTGAATCTGTTGCAGTGATATTCGCTGATTTCTGAAATTTTATTCAGTGTAGTATGATACTCCATTGGTGGGGGGGGGGGGAAGGGGGGGGAATAGGTTGTAGCCCCAATAGCTCCCCCCCCCCCCCCCCCTTGCCATCGCCCCTGCACGCAGCGACATGTTCCGGAGTGATATCGCAACCTTTCAGTACGTTCCAGTTGGTAGTATAGTTACACTTGTTAAAGTCAGTGGCCTTGCTGTGGTTGGTGCCTCTGATCCCATCACATCACCGAAGTTACGCATCCTCGGGCACGGCCGGTACCTGGCCGGCTGCCCGCCTGTCAGCAGGTCTACGCTGTGAGCTCCGGCCGCGCAGCTGTGTTGACGTCGGTGCCCGGCGCTCTGTGGTTTCGTGGAAGCGACTTCGCTGCATCAGCTGCGTTCGTGAGCTTATAGTGACTTTTTCCAAAACCGATCACTGAAATAGCTGCAAACGCTCGTAGGAATTTCACGCACTTTCGATAGGAACTTGCGGAGGACAACAGGTTTCGATATCCACGGTTGGATACGAGATGTTTCGTATTTATCACGAAACGAATTAGACCTCTACCTCGCTTCGTGTTTCCTCAAGTTAGAAAATTACGATATCTGTGAAAGGCTAATGTCGGAAAATGACCGAATCCGAAAATTGAAGCATATTGACAGCAGCATTGATGACGCCACTGTACAACAAAATGGTTCAAATGGCTCTGAGCACTATGGGACTTAACTTCGGAGGTCATCAGCCCCCTAGAACTTAGAACTACTTAAACCTAACTAACCTAAGGATAGCACACACATCGATGCCCGAGGCAGGATTTGAACCTGCGACCGTAGCGGTCGCGCGGTTCCAGACTGTAGCGCCTAGAACCGCTCGGCCACTGCGGCCGGCACTGTACAACATGCGGGTTACAGCAATCAAAATGTGCAAGCTTTTAACCTACCTTTCGAGTATCCGGATCAGGAAATAACTAGTGCGTTGCGTTCGTATTGAAAGAGTTGAAAGCTAGTAAGTCGCGAGACCCTGATGGAATCAGTTTTACAAAGAATGCTCTACAGCATTGGCCCTTTCCTTGGCTTGCATTTACCACGAATGTCTCGCCCTGCGCAGTCCCAACCAACTGGAAACAAGCGCAGGTGATTCCTATGAGAAGGGTACAAGAACGAACCCGCAGAATTACAGGCCAATATGATTAACATCGGTTTGTTGCAAAATATTTGAACATATACTACGAATATAATAAATTTTCTTCAGAGGGAAAGGTTGTGTCAAAAAATCAACACGGTTTTAAAAAGCATCGCTCGAGTGAAACTCAGCTTCCCCTTTTGTCACATGATATCTTGCCAGCCATGGATAAAGGGTAACATGTGGATTTCACATATTTGTTAAAAGCATTTGACACTGTGTCCCCATGCAGATTATTAACGAAGGTACAAGTATACCGAATAGTTTTCCAGATATGTGAATAGCTTGAAGATTCCTTAAGTAATACAACCTAATACGTTGTCTTCGACAGCGACTGTCCATCAGAGACAAGGGTATGTCCAGGAGTGCCCCAGGGAAGTGTGACAGGACCGCTATTGTTCTCTACACATGTAAATGGTCTCGTGGCCAGGGTGGGCAGCAATCTTCGGTTGCCTGCTGATGATGCTGTAGTGTACGGGAAGGTGTCGTCGTCGTGCGATTGTAGCAGGATACAAAGTGACTTAGACCAAATTTGTAGTTGGTGTGATGACTGTAAATGTAGAAAATTGTGCGTTAACCCTCCGATTCTGGCCCATGAACACATACTGATGGCGCCGGATCTGTGAGATCCATTCCCTCAAATTAACAATACTTTAAAAAATCACGCATGGCTGAGCTACAGGATTGTGTAAGGTCTATGTTTATTTTTAATAATTTTATTAGAGAATTATTTCATAAACATACAACATAGCAATGAGGAACTACGCTTGGAAAAATATAATGCTATTTACGACATATAAAGTCCTGAAAAGTAATTTACAACTAAAAATATAACAAATAAGACGTTTTCATGTTTCTTCTGGAGGAGCACCCAATTCATATCCTTTATGGCAAACAAAATCACAGTGTTGAACACACAGATATTGTCCGCGCGATTTATACGAGTATTTTGTCAGTTGTCCTGTACTTGTTGGGAGGCAGGGTTTGCAACGCTTCGCCGGCTGCGGTGGCCGTGCGGTTCTAGGCGCTGCAGTTCGGAACCGCGGACGGTCGCAGGTTCGAGAACGAAACGCTCGGTCGCAGGTTCGAATCCTGCCTCGGGCATGGATGTGTGTGATGTCCTTAGGTTAGTTAGGTTTAAGTAGTTCCAAGTTCTAGGGGACTGATGAACTAAGATGTCCCATAGTGCTCAGAGCCATTTGAACCATTTTTTTTGCAACGCTTCCTTCTTCCTTAATTGGTGTCGGAATTGTCCGCACTGTCACCAACAAGACCTAAAGGTCGGCGATTTTGCGCAGAATTTCAATAATGCGTGTAGTCAGGGTCCGAGGTAGATTGGAAAGCAGGCTTCGTTTTATCAGTTGATCTTGTAAGAGTTCCCATCCGAGCTGACGAAGAAACAGCCGTCGGCGGAGACTTTCGTTGCCATTTCCCATACAAATTACTTAGGGTTTTATACCAGCAACATTCAGTATCGAATAAAATACGACCAGGGGCCATCGTCGTGTACCACTCTGAACGTTGTGGGCGGAGCACACTTTGTCAACCATATCAACTCCAATTTTGTGTGTGTTATAATAAGTTACCATAATAGGTTTTGTTTTATCTCCTGTGTTTTCGTGAATTTCAGCGTTATAATGCATACTTGAGATCAATAAAACACTTTTTTGGTGGTTTTAGTTTGTCGGAAGTAAGAAACGATCGTACATTCTTTTCTGTAAGAAAATATGCTAGAATTTGCAGCCCTGGTTTTCACGTCCTTCATTTCTTTCGGAACCTGCCTTTTTTTTTTCAGGGTTCCAACATATGACAGCCGGTACTTCTCTGACAAATCACGAAGCACATTTACATCGCTGAACCAGGTGTCAGCATAGACATTGCGTCCTGAATTAGAGGGACCACCAAACGTTCAACCACGTCACTGCTTTTATTACTGAGCTCAAAAGGGCCATTTGGCTGTCTACCAGCATATATCTCCATGTTGCAGGTGTAGAACAGTTTGGAATCAACTGTAGCAAATATTTTTATTCCATATTTTGCCGGCTTCGACGATATATATTGGATAAAAGAGCAACGTCCTCTGAAGGTCTCGAGTTTCTGGTCAATGGTGACGTTTTGGCCTTCAGCGTAATAAGATTGGCAGTTCTTCACAAACTTCTGAAATAAATCTCGAATTGGCGCCAGGAGGTTCGTTACTCTGCGTTCACTACGTGATTGTCTATCATAAAATCGCAGATCTTGTAACAGGAAACTCACTCGTGGTCAACCAAAATATTTCGATTTCGAAACCCTTGGAATCGTACAAATCTTGAAGACTCTTCCTTCCCCATTGTACATTCCAGCTAAGTATAGAAGTCCAATGAAGGCTTTTATCTAGAGTATGTCCGTCGTGTGAGCGTTTCGTTCTCGCTGGTAATTGCTTAGGATAATTTCAATATATTGGTTCGTGTACTTTACAATCATTTCCAGCATTTACTTGTCAAACAAGCATTCTCATGTTTTTGAAATTCCTTCCATAAGTTTTGCTTTCCCAGTGACACCAGGAATCCTTATGCGGAGAATGTTGTGTTTGGGTTTTCCTGCAGTTTGTGTATGGTGTCTTTTTCCAATAGAATGATTCGATTATTTTCTTTCCTCTCTTCCTATAACAACGATACACATCGCCATCTTCCTCACCTGAACGTACGTCTGTGTTCGCTCTCTGAGTCGTCTCTTTCGTCTATGCTTTCTGAGGCATCGGTATCGATCTCTTCGTCTCCCAGATCGAGAATGGGAGCCATGTGTGCAGCATGTTCGCCCTCGTCACCACTGTCATCAAACAAAATTTGTTGAAAATCTGTAACTTCTGGATTGTGTGTATCCAAAATTTCATTTGAGCCCATGTCCAGACAAACAACAGACCTGTAAACAATGTTCATATTCTGTAGTTGCAAAACAAAATAAAAATAAAAAGAGTAGTTGAGACCATTGTATAGGAACGAGCTCATAATGACATCGATCCCTCTCAAATTTACCCAGTCTCGTGAGCACCGAGTTCTAGGGCCCTGTACAATAAACTGACAAACTTCCCTGTTGTTCTCTCCACAGCAGTGGCGGATACATATGTGGGGGTGGGGTGGGGGGGGGGCACGGGGCGCCCCCTCCCCCTCCCCCTTGCGGGGCCGACCCCATGGCACCCGCGCCGCCCTGCCAGTCAGCCAGCACGCTATTTGTTCGTTTCTTTCGCCAGTCGACTCGACTGAATCGAATTATCGTGTAGTTGTACTCTCATATGTAGCACGCGCGTCCGCGTCATCGTATTTTATACGTTTCTGTCCGGCACATAGACAGCTAACACGTACCTACGAGAAAAGTCGCGGCCATTCTAGTGATCTCGATACTTTATTCTGTCTGGCATTTGTTCGAGAAAAGTCGCCAATATTCTACGGTTTTCTTGTACAGAGAACCTTCGATACGTAGCATTATAAATAAGGACTATTCGCTTAGCTCTGTTGAACACTCATCCTGTCATATCGACGATGTAATTAACCAATTTGCCAGGTAAAATGGGCACGTACAATTCATCATTTAAGGAAGAGAAACAAATTGTAACTTTTTTATATCATAAGATGGCATTGTCTTGTTTGTGTGTATAATCAGTTTAAATAAATCTTTCTTAAGCTTTGCATGTGACTTTGATCATTTTTTATTGCGGTAAAAGTAAAGGTAGCTCAAGATATCTTTAGGTCTCCCTCCTTGAGGTTTTTCTGTTTCCGCCACTGCTCCACAGTAGGCATATAAAAAATTCAATCTTGGCACGGCGAAGTACAATGCCGGCCGTAAAATACATTCATACAAATAACATCAGTACATTAGCTGATAAATGAATAACCTTGCATATGTTCAGTGAAAATACTGGATATTGGCTCAGCGCTGTGCAAATGCTGCTCGCATTGACTCTGTTACAACTATTAATACTTTTTCTGATTCTGTCACATAAATATTTTTGTGATTCTGATTGAAAAATGATTTCCTTTAAAAAATATTCATTGGATTTAAATAAACACGACATTGAAGACGATCAGGTACAGATAAGGGGATATGCTAAGACCGAATGCTTCAGTTTGAAAATTGTATTCAAAATATACTCCTTCACAAAATCTGATATCAAACATTTTATATTATAGTGAAATTCTCAATTGTTCTACAATTCTCACTTACTGTCGTAATTAAAAACACCTGGATTTTTACATGAGAAAATGTCTGACAAAATAGATTCCAAAATTTAACTTCTGTGTATGAGTACGCAAAAGATTACTAAACGGGTACACCTAATCAACCTAGACACTAAATCTGGTGGGAAATATCTGGTTCCTACATTCAAGAGTCAGTATTGTAAAATTGAGCGAAATTCACATGTCGCGTTGCTGCATATTTAAATCTAAATATACCAAATTTGATTACCTTAAAAATACGTTCCAGTTGTTGTCCCTTTGAGTTACAGAGTCAATTCATTACTCGTCTCTAATTTCCATGGACAATAGTTAATGATCAGTATCACTTCAATTCGTTATAATCTTATAACGTTACAAACTAATAATACACACCTTACACTTTTATAGATATAACTACGACCTAACATTTACTGACTCTGTGTTAGCACAAACAACATCATTCATCACTTTCATAACTTATGGCAGAGTCGAGGGACATGAAAGGGAAGCAGTGGTTGGGGAGGGAGTAAGACAGGGTTGTAGCCTCTCCCCGATGTTATTCAATCTGTATATTGAGCAAGCAGTAAAGGAAACAAAAGAAAAATTTGGAGTAGGTATTAAAATCCATGGAGAAGAAATAAAAACTTTGAGGTTCGCCGATGACATTGTAATTCTGTCAGAGACAGCAGATGACTTGGAAGAGCAGTTGAATGGAATGGACAGTGTCTTGAAAGGAGGACAAAAGCAAAACGAGGATAATGGAATGTAGTCGAATTAAGTCGGGTGATGCTGAGGGAATTAGATTAGGAAATGAGGCACTTAAAGTAGTAAAGGAGTTTTGCTATTTGGGGAGTAAAATAACTGATGATGGTCGAAGTAGAGAGGATATAAAATGTAGACTGGCAATGGCAGGGAAAGAGTTTCTGAAGAAGAGAAATTTGTTTACATCGATTACAGATTTAAGTGCCAGGAAGTCATTTCTGAAAGTATTTGTACGGAGTGTAGCCATGTATGGAAGTGAAACATGGACGATAAATAGTTTGGACAAGAAGAGAATAGAAGCTTTTGAAATGTGGTGCTACAGAAGTATGCTGAAGATTAGATGGGTAGATCACATAACTAATGAGGAAGTATTGAATAGGATTGGGGAGAGGAGAAGTTTGTGGCACAATTTGACCAGAAGAAGGGATCGGTTGGTAGGACATGTTCTGAGGCATCAAGGGATCACCAATTTAGTATTGGAGGGCAGCGTAGAGGGTAAAAATCGTAGAGGGAGACCAAGAGATGAATACACTAAGCAGATTCAGAAGGATGTAGGTTGCAGTAGGTACTGGGAGATGAAGAAACTTGCAGAGGATAGAGTAGCATGGAGAGCTGCATCAAACCAGTCTCAGGACTGAAGACCACAACAACAACAACTTCATTTTACAAAAGCTGTATTATGCTGCGTCCACAGAGCAACAACTAAATTCTCACAGGTAGCCACTAGCTTTAAATCTTACTCGTACATCCTACCTATAGCAGAGTGCAACGGCAGCTGCTACTGCGCTCCTACTTACAACAGATGCTGCCACTCAGATAACATCAATGGTTCAGTGGTGTCAAAGATAGAATCTCTTCGACAAATCACAACCGTTTCAGGCCATTTCATGAATTATGTTACAAAATCGGGATCCAGGTAGAAGTGGACCCCTCACACCACTTTCAAGTCGCCTGTGGTGTTCGGTCTATCCGAACTGATTTATGCAAGCAATTCCCGTCGTGCTTGTTCATCAGCGGATGCAGGGCGTACGTTTCATACAGCAGACCTGCGGAATTTGTACCTAGGTGGATCACCTTCGGAATGAGAGTCCTATTAAAAAGGGGCGGCCTGTCCAACTGCCGAGAGAAAGTTCGGTTGTCGACAGAAGTACATCACAACCTCTGTGTATGTGAGACAGTCCAAGGTGTTGCGGCACAGCCTTCAGAACCAGTGCTTGTTCGGCACGCAGAGATGGAAGTTCATGCTATCGAACAACCGTAGCCTGATGTAGTCGGAAACCCAAGTTCAGCCACCGTTCAGGAAGCAATGAATACTGGTTTCCCGTCTCAGGTTCTCGCAACAAATAGTTCGAGTTACATTCGAACGGGTACGAAAGTCTCCGAAACAAAAAAGAGGCTCAAAAGTAAGGTGTCTGAGGACGCCTCAGACACGGAGGACAGCAGTAATGGGAGCGACCGGCAGGCCTCTCAGCCGACGCGTTCGTGAAGTCTACGAACGACCTACGTGGGCACGGACACAGAAAGCGAAAGATCTCGCAGACAACTCCACGTGAGGAAATTGTAGCACCGGCAGAGAGTAAAAGCGAGGACTGCGCGGCGCCCCTGCGCCAGCGCTACCGCCGTCGCTCGCACAGCGAAGGCCCCGAGGAGACCAAAACACAACCGCCTGCTCCAGGCTCCGAAATAGTAAAGCTGACTACCGCGCACTGGGCGGAACAAGTGGAGAGAGGAGAAGCCGACGTCGAATTTTCATCTTAATACGTCTTCTTATTTTACGTATGTGTCCTATAGTGAATCGGAATGCTTTTGTTGTTACGACTCTGAACATCAACAAAACTGAGTGTTCCCTTAGGTCGGAGGTCCTGATAGGTTCTTTAAAGTTTGTTAAAGTAGATGTATACTAAAATGTTTGAAACACTTCTTTTAGTGGTACCCACATAAACATCTCTTAGAAACGAAAATTAAAGTGTGGGCCACTCAATATACCGCAAACCCACGCACACGGACCGTTATTTGTACCGGGATTCGAACCACCACCCACAACAGAATCGGGGTCTTATCAAGACGTTAGCTGACAGAGCTAGAAATATTTGTGAACCTGAGTTGCTCGACGCTGAGATGGAACATCTCCACAATGCACTTATGAAGAACGGATATTCGTCCGCCGAAATAAAACGTGCGTTGAGACAGCCACGCAGAAACCATAGTGACGTACAGGCTACTGCAAAATCTAAGGTTTCCCTGCCGTTTGTTAAAAATGTAACGGAAAGAATAGGGAGGATCTTGACGAAGCGCAATATTACCGTAATTTACAAGCCCACCAGGAAAATACAGGAATACCTTAAGCCTGCCAAGGACGGTCGCAAACCATTGGAAAAAGCTGGAGTGTATAGGATCCCATGCAGCTGTGGAGATGTTTATGTAGGTACCACTAAAAGAACTGTTTCAAAAGATTTGGAACAGCACAAGGGCAATTGTAGAAGAGGAAAAACGGAACGATCAGCTGTTGCGGAGCATGCTTTTCAGACACAAGTACTAGCGGCCACAAGCGGACAAGAGGATATTACGAAAGGCTCTACAGGGAGGCAATCGAAATCGCTAAACACCCTAATAATTTCAATCGAATGGAGGAGGGTGTGAAATTAAACGGTATATGGATGCCGGTGTTGAAGATGTGTACCACCCGTCCACCACTGGCTGATGGCAACGGCGATCGACGGCAGCGGACAGCGGCCAATTGCACTGACGTTTTCAAAACACGTGATGTCACGCCTCGGCGCGGGAGCGCGCGGACACTGAATTTAGCGGCAGTCAGTAGCGAGCCAGTGGGTGTGTTGGACCTTCCATCAAGCTACGGACCCCCTTAAGATGTCCTCCGCAGACGGGGACGAAACTTCGGGAATTGACACAGAATTCATCAACCGACCACGGCATAACAGCCCGGATAATTATAATGGACATAAAGTAGATGTAGCTCATTTACAAGAAGTTAGTAGCGCTGAAGTCGAGTACCTAACACGGTTTAAGACTCTTTTAAATCTCGAGCCAGAATCACAGCGAGAGACCGCTGTTTTAATCAGCCAAACGTTAGATTTTAAAAATTCCTCCAGATTGCCGAATGGAGGTGGCATAGCCTGTACTGTGGAAGACGTGTTGTTTGTTGACGTTCATTCTCCTTCGAAAACGAAGAACAGTCGCAGTCATAGTCAGTTTGTTACTTCTGCTACACGATCACGACTGCGTCACAGTATTGGGAGGCGTCTTTAATCCCGTCACGGACGACGCGGAAGCGCACAACAGACGTTAATAGACGGCTTTACTTAAATACACACTTAGCTCCAACCCCTTCACACGTAGTTCACTCATTACTATGCCACAGGGCGTAGTGGAATTCACCGCATATGCATGAAAAGAGAACGTGCAACTGCTATAGTGAGCACTGAGGTACAACCTCTCGCATCTTCTGATCACCCTGCATACGCGTACCGAGTAAAACTGCAACTGGTGAAACAGAAGCGGAATTTTGGAGGCTAAATACCCAACTTCTGCAGAACGCAACACTTGAGTTTGAACTCCAGCACACCTGGAATTAGTCTCTTGACGAACGCACTAACCTCCAGAGCGCCGTACACTGGTGGTCACAAGCGCGAAACCAAATTTCAGGTCGACCCCGAAAATTTATGGTGCACAGAAAGTATTTTGGCGAAATGCTACCATGGAATTACAACTGAAATGGTTAAAGCATGCCGTACAATCGATCTCAGAGGCTTATCCTAATTTTTGTCATAAGTAGAACGCATCAAGGCGAAACTTCTTGTGGAACTCAAAGCTCAGACAGAAGACACAATGATTTGGAGTAAATCAGTCGGCAGTATCTGCGGGGCAGAATCATCCGCTTACCATACTATGAGGCAAAACAAGCGCCGTCTAGACGGACTTAAAGGAGAAAATGATGAACATCTTACCACCCAGGTCGCGATGTTGTCGGAAGCAGATGCATATTTTACTAACACGTTAAGCAGAAGGGAATGAATTGCATAGTCGTGAACAGCTTCGCACAAGGAGTCCAAACCATTCTCACCAGAACAGAAAGGCAAATCTCTACGAATTCTTCACGGAAGATCTAAGTTTGTGGTGGTATCAGAAGCAACGCTTGAGGAAAGGCGTAAGGGACGGACAACCTACACTCTGACGTCTATGTGCAATTCTGGGCCGACCGGTGTGGCTGTGCGGTTCTAGGCGCTTCAATCTGGAACCGCGTGACCGCTACGGTCGCAGATTCGAATCCTGCCCTCGGGCATGGATGTGTGTGATGTCATTAGGTTTAAGTAGTTCTAAGTTTTAGGGCACTGATGACCACAGATGTTAAGTCCCATAGTGCTCAGAGCTATTTTTTTTTTTTCTATTCGGGGACACGTTGGGCGCAACGACGACAGAGCTCGTCAGTGAAGTACTTGGCATACGAATTGCCACAGCCTTCACAAAAGATTCATAGTTCTACTGCTGAAAGACACATGTAAACGGTAAATAGGAAACTTATGGTGAATCACTCTACCGAATGCTAACTACAGACCCGTTGCCAGCGGCTAATGGCACAACTACCCGAGCACTTCTAGTGCTGATATCCGTAGACTTTGCCAAACCGTTCGGCGGAGTCAGTCATAATTACTTGAATAAGATTACGTAAAAGTTTGGTTTTGGTACCGTTTCCTAATGCAGCCATGGATCTGTTATCGAAGTGAGAGTCAAGCACGATGATTAACGGAATGCTGTCGGACTCAGTAAATGTCCAAAGCTCTGGTTATCCATTTTCCACGGGGCTCTTGGCGGTCGCCTTGGATCCTCTGCTGCGCAAACTGAATTCCCCGTGCCGAGGCGTGCTGACTGGCGACGCGCGGGCCGTCAGTCGTGCGCGCTGATGACCTCGACTTGTTTGATAACATGGAGGCCATCGATGCAGCACACACCATATTACGAATGTGTCCGCGAGCGTCAGTGTCGTACATTGATCAGGGTGAGGCGGATCTGATCCCCATACGAATCGCCGGCCGGCAGACTGAACGACCGTGATTGCAGAAAACGACAACATATAATTGAAGTTTTTTGTGATCCCCATTAGGATTATGGCGAAAATGATTTCAATAGGAATCTCGCACTGGAACAAAATGTCCAACTGATCGTCTTCCTCTTGTCAAGTCCTGATTTTTAGCACAAATTTTTAACGTGCCGAAGAAAATAAGCAAGGCCATGAAGCAATCTATTTATTGTATGATTTTTGAAGCATCCCAGGCAACATTCACGCTGCGAATGGGGGGGGGGGGGGGGCGACGACTACCCGACCTGTTGGCTAGACGCGTTACACTCTCGGTCCAAAGAAAAATTACCGTGTGTGGAAATCATCCAAACCGTCCCACGGCTGCACTGTTCGGGGAGTACCAATCGTCTCCACAGGTAGCTCCAGTCGACCCGTCGACGACCCTTTCGTGTTAACATTAGTGCAGCATCTCTTCATGCAGAAGAGCTACGTACTGCAGGAATATTGACGACTACGCACCTGAACGGAAAAGAGGCTCTACGAGACCGCCAGGGGGCAAGGCGACGAGTAGCAAGCACGATATTCGGACCCAAAATATGTTGAATCCTTCCTACTCGTCCAATATGAGGTGTCTAGGAAACCTGCTTTCTCGGATAACAACAATACAAACAAATCGTATTAATGAGTTTTATTGCAAAATGAACAATTAAAATACTTAACTTTGAGAAATACACAGATGTGTGGCAAGCAAGGGGCGACATGCCATATAACCAATGTCCTTCAGTATAACGATTCCAATACAAGTAATGAGCTGCTGTAGAATTGGGACCGCGGCCAGTCGGCAGCGGCGCTTGTGTTCTCTTCGCATAGAGATCGCTGCCGTCGCGTTGTCGTCCTGGAAAGCGGTCGGTCAGCGTGCAATGGGCTGACGTCCTCTCACAGCCCTCTCTGCTCTTTCGCTCCCAGTCCGCAACTCGTGGTCGTACGGTGGCGTTCTCGCTTCCCGCGTCCGGGTTCCCGGGTTCGATTCCCGGGTTCGTCGTGATGAGTGGGTGTTGTGTGATGTGCGTAGGTTAGTTAGGTTTAAGTAGTTCTAAGTTCTAGGGGACTGATGACCTCAGATGTAAGTCCCATAGTGCTCAGAGCCATTTGAACCATTTTGAATCTTTCGCTCCCGACTGCCGTGCTGGCGCTTGACTTCACACAGGAACAAAAACATCATCGGAAGAAAGCGTTGCAGAACATCTCCGTTCGTTACCTCTCACCACACGCCAAAGCCACTTGGTATAAATAGGTTAATAGAACCATATCCAATCAACGAAGAATTGTACAGTGTCAACACTGTCCAACCTGTGCGATACCTTTGGTGGGACAGATACTATGGGGCATTGCCCCATGGTCCCCTCGTTCATATCGACGTGAGATGCAGTGGGAGAAATGTTGCGCGTTCCGAATCGCACGTCGATAAACAGTTTTGACGCCATCACAGCGGTGATCTCGGACCTTGCCCCATTTCGTAACAGCGAAAGAGCGGCACTAACTGTGTAGTTACACTAATGACCATTAAAATTGCTATAAACGAAGATGGCGTGCTACAGACGCGAAATTTAACCGACAGGAGGAAGATGCTGTGATATGCAAATGATTAGCTTTTCAGAGCATTCACACAAGGTTGGCGCCGGTGGCGACACCTACAACGTAATGACATGAGGAAAGTTTCCAACCGATTTCTCATACGCAAACAGCAGTTGACCGGCCTTGCCTGGTGAAAAGTTGTTGTGATGCCTCGTGTAAGGAGGAGAAATGCGTACCATCACCTTTCCGACTTTGATAAAGGTCGGATTGAAGGCCTATCGCGATTGCGATTTATCGTATCACGACATTGCTGCTCGCGTTGGTCGAGATCAAATGACTGTTTGCAGAATATGGAATCGGTGGGTTCAGGAGGGTAAAACGGAACGCCGTGCTGCATCCCAACGGCCTCGTATCACTAGGAATCGATATGACCATCTTATCGCATGGCTGTAACGGATCGTGCAGTTACGTCTCGATCCCTGAGTCAGCAGATGGGGACGTTTGCAAGACAACAACCATCTGCACGAACGGTTCGACGACGTTTCCAGCAGCATGGACTATCAGCTCGGAGACCATGGCTGCGGTTACCCTTGACGCTGCATCACAGACAGGAGCGCCTGTGATGGTGTACTCAACGACGAACCTGGGTGCACGAATGGCAAAACGTCGTTTTTTCGGAAGAATCCAGGTTCTGTTTACAGGATCATGATGGTTGCATCCGTGTTTGGCGACATCGCGGTGAACGCACATTGGAAGCGTGTATTCGTCATCTCCATACTGGCGTATCATCCGGCGTGATGGTATGGAATGTCATTGGTTACACGTCTCGGACAACTCTTGTTCGCATTGACGGCACTTTGAACAGTGGACGTTACATGGCTCTACCCATCATTCGATCTCTGCGAAACCCTACATTTCAGCAGCATAATGCTGAATACAGAAAATGTTCGACTGCTGCCCTGGCCAGCACATTCTCCAGATCTCTCACCAATTGAAAACATCTAGTGAATGGTGGCCCAGCAACTGGCTCGTCCCAATACGCCAGTCAATACTCTTGATGAACTGTGGTATCGTGTTGAAGCTGCATAGGCAGCTGTACCTGTACACGCCATCCAAGCTCTGTTTGACTCAATGCCCAGGCGTATCAAGGCCGTTATTACGGCCAGAGGTGGTTGTTCTGGGTACTGACTTCTCAGGATCTATGCATCCAAATTGCGTGAAAATGTAATAACATGTCAGTTCTAGTATAATATATTTGTCGAATGAATACCCGTTTATGATCTGGATTTATTCTTGGTGTAGTAATTTTTATGGCCAGTAGTGTACTAAGGCAACCTACGCTATTGTTGGTCGCTTCAGACTAATTTGAGATCACTTTAACTAGTGGGTGCGTAAAATTCCGTTATGAAGGCTGTTTTATTCCTAACGGAAAACAAACCGACTTTTTCTGTTGGAAATATGGCGTCTCATGAAACAAATGAGAATGATCGGTATTTGTGCAAGAACGAAATTGTAAATATCTGTCGAGACGCCACAGAAATGTGTCTGACACTTTCAAGAGAGACACCCTGCCTATAATAACGAATTTTTTTCTGTAATGTTCATAGACAAATGAATAAAAAATCTCGTGTGAATCATAGTTTGGTGCAAATATTTTCATCATCCCCCATTTCACTGACGAATGGTCGTATTAAATTAGTGCTGTCGTCAGTAAGCGAATCTAGCATGAGAAGCATCACTGCTACCTCATTACATGAGTGAGATGAATAAAACTCCAAGTAAGACAACTAACGTCGGAGGAATCGGGAGGGGAGGGACGGGAGCGGGGCGCCAAATGATGTGTCGCTTGTGTGGAAAAAAGTTCTCGGAACGGCCCTGGTTGTACGATCTAATAAATTGATTTGCTTGTGGATAGTTGCTATCATTATAGGGTATGCAAACCGTACCAATCTGTGGGCATACATCACGAAGTATCCAGGCTAGATACAAATAACGTACTGCAAATTAAGTGCCGTGTATACTGACAAGGCAAGTGACATCCAAATAATGACCAGCTTCGCTCATCTTTCCCATGACTGTAATACATAATTAGTTGTAACAAATGCTGTTCCAGTACGATGCGACTTTCAAGCGAATTCGATAAATCGAGGTTCAAAGTTTTACGAGCTTGTTACATACCATGCGAGGCCCCAAGCCAACGAGCTTCGGCATTAACGCAATAGTGTAAGATAGCAAGCAAACTACAAGTCTTCCTGCACTGAGTTCTGATTTCTTCATTTTTTCCTAAATTTCATCAAGCACCTGTACAGCTAAAACTAATCGTTTCTATTCGGGAAGAAACAGTAAACTTCTTCTTCTTCAGTAGCGCTACAGCCCTTGGTGAACCTTGGCTTCTTCAACAATCTTCCTCCATACTTCTCGGTTATTTGCTACTCTTTTCCACCCCCGGACTCCCATACTGGTAAGATCCATTATTACCTCGTCGATCCATCTTCTTCTAGGTCTCCCTTTTCACCTAACTGAATGGATCATACCTTTCATCATTTTCTTTGGAATTCTATCCTTTGCCATTCTCTCCAAGTGTCCTAGCCATCGTATTCGCTGTGGTTTCATAACTTTCATTATGTCCCTGCCTTGTATTAACTCTTGTAATTCGGCATTGTAGCGTATTCTCCAGCCTTCTTCCTCCCTTATTGGCCCATAGATTTTGCGTAGTATTTTCTGCTCAATGGTTCTTAGTGCATTTTTATCGTGTTCTGTCAACGTCCATACCTCTGAGCCGTATGTGATAACTGGGCGGACTAGGGAATTATATATTAGCAGTTTAGTTTTTCTTGTAACAAGGCTATTTTTGAAAAGTTGCATATTTTCAAAGTAAGCTCTGTTTCCTGCTTGTATTCTTTCCCTTACAGCCTTTCCAATACTGTTATCATTTGTTATTAGGGCTCCCAAGTAGTTAAAAGAGGACACTCCATTGAAGCATTTCCCATTGAAGTTTAGGTTTTTAGGGGTTCTTCTGGCCTCAGATTGTGACATTACCATATATTTTGTTTTGTTTTCATTTACTATGAGGCCAATTTTTAAGGCTTCTGTTTCCATTGCCCGGTATGTTTCTAGGAGTGTATTGGTATTTCTTCCTACTATAGCAATGTCATCAGCGCATGCACACATCTGGCTAGTTTTCATAAATATGGTGCCTCTTTTGTTGATTTTATTTACTACACTATGCAGGGCTATATTGAATACGACAGTGGAGAGACTATCCCCTTGCTTCACATCTTTATCAAAGTCAAAGTAATATTAATCATAATCATATTGGTACATTTGAGGCGAAATGTAAGAGTGACGAAACAAGCGTTTATTTATCAATACATTCAGGCGCGTATCGCAATGAAGCGGTACCAGACTATTCCTGCTTCAGGCAATGTACACTGTGTTTTTATTGCTTCTGGGCGACAACAGGTAACAGCTGTGACACCTGTTCAGGGAATGTGCAGGGACCGCCTGGTTTTCTACGTGCCGGATTGCGGACCGGTTAACTTCCATACTACATGCGGACGCTCGCTCGTTAGTGTACATTGCAGAGACCCGTTTGCTGTGTTTCGAGGACTTCCAGTGGCGATCTACGATTCATCGTATGAGTATTCGATGGAGGATAAGGAAAAAATAAAAATTCGTGACTACATTGGACCGCAGTACGACCAAACTTCTATTCTGCAGCCTAAGGCTACACCTGCATTGGATCCGTGTTTCTCCCGATCCAACATAGAGCGATGATGTCAGCCGATGTCGTCTGACGTCGTACGCCATAAACACCAACACTGGCCTCTGTTAACGCCCGATCGGTGCAGTTGTCTTGTGGGGGTAACATGAGTGACTCTGAGGATGATTTTTGTGTTGGCTTCTGCAGGAGAACATTCTTCTCAATAAGAGACTCAGAAAAAAGCTACAAGTGTAACAGCTTAAGACGATAGATCTGCAGATAAGTTTTTTTGAAGCATGCCGGCCTTTACGAAATTGCCCCGATAAATGCAAGGACTACTACCGTATGAATATAGAGACGTTTGGGTACATTCTTGAAGGTATAAGAAACGCCCCAACTAGTCAATCTAAGTTCATGATATGCATCAGTGCAGAAAAATCTGCTGTCAGAATATGATGAGTGAATACAGTTAGCTTCGTTTAGTAGCATTTTCAGAGTGATAGAAACGCCCCAACTAGTCAATCTAAGTTCATGATACGCATCAGGGCAGAAAAATCTGCTATCAGAATATGATGAGTGAATACAATTAGCTTCGTTTAGTAGCATTTTCACAGTGATATTAGGTATCATTAAAGAAGAACTGTTACTGAGTGACAATGTATGAGGTAGAGACAGCAATGACAACATTGTTTTCCTTAAAACTGAAATCGTATCTAACTACAATATAGCACTTTAGTTATTTAAGAAAGAAGTCCAGCCATAAATACAACATTTATTATACGTGAAGATATATAAATAGAAAAGAAATTTATGAAATTACTTACCATAAATTAAAAGAAAATTGTAATTCGTTAGGTCAAACTACAAATGTATGAAAAGTCACAAGTCAACTATTGAGTAATTGTACAATCTGAGCTCTGAGTTGCTAGGTTGTTGGGTAGCTCTTACAAGGGAACCTCCCCATCGCACCCCCCTCAGATTTAGTTATAAGTTGGCACAGTGGACAGGCCTTGAAAAACTGAACACAGATCAATCGAGAGAACAGGAAGAAGTTGTGTGGAACTATGGAAAAAATAAATAAAATATACAAACTGGGTAGTCCATGTGCAAGATAAGCAATATCAAGCACAGGGTCAGTTCACGAGCGCCGTGGTCCCGTGGTTAGCGTGAACAACTGCAGAACGAGAGGTCCTTGGTTCAAGTCTTCCCTCGGGTGAAAATCTTACTTTATTTATTTTCGCAAAGTTATGATCTGTCAGTTCGTTCATTGACGTCTCTGTTCACTGTAATAAGTTTAATGTCTGTGTTTTGCGACCGCACCGCAAAACCGTGCGATTAGTAGACGAAAGTACGTTCCTCTCCAATGGGAACCGAGAACATTTGATCGCAAGGTCATAGGTCAACCGATTCCCCCACAGGAAAACACGTCTGATATATTCTATACGACACTGGTGACGGCATGTGCGTCACATGACGGGAATATGATGTCGACCCACCTAACTTGTACACTTGGCGAATGGGTAAAAAGATTCTTCTACCTTGCCCGATTTAGGTTTTCTTCTGAACGTGATAATAACTCCCAAAAAAGTGATGAAAACATAAAAGTTTGTCACATAAACTGCAACAAATGAATGCAACAGTTTCACAGTCACACAGTTTTCCCTGTGCTCTGTCAA
Source organism: Schistocerca serialis cubense (assembly GCF_023864345.2). Taxonomy (NCBI): domain Eukaryota; kingdom Metazoa; phylum Arthropoda; class Insecta; order Orthoptera; family Acrididae; genus Schistocerca; species Schistocerca serialis. The sequence goes on along the minus strand of NC_064644.1, from coordinate 602,399,323 downwards.
AACATATGTTTTTAACGTTTTCCAATTTTTTCCGTGTGTAGACCGTCAAATCCTGCATATGTCCAAGCAAATCTGAACATGTCCTGGAATTTTCGAGAGCGAAGTTGATTGTGTGAGTGCCTGAACTTTGATAATTGACACACGTCAATTGCTAGAAAATAAAAAAGTTAAAATTTTTCTGGAGGGAAGACTCGAACCAAGGTCCTCTCGTCTCGCAGTTCCATACGCTAACCACGAGACCACGACGCTCCTATTTTCTTATTGCCCTTGATATGACTTATGCTACACATCGACTACTCAATTTGTATATTTTGCTTATTTTTTTCATAGTTCCACACAACTTCTTCCTGTTTTCTCGATTGATCTGTGTTCAGTTTTTCAAGGCCTATCCACTGTACCAACTTATAACTAAATCTGGGGGGGGGGGGGGGGGGGGCGGGTGCGATGGGGAGGTTCCCTTGTTAGCATTCTGAGACGCTTGATTTACATCTGTGAATACTCAAGTGTATATCATGATGGATAAGCCGACGCTTCTACCGACGATAAAAATTAATGACGATCAGTATGCGATGACTACAGACGTTCTCACTTGATTAGCAAATCTGAAAAGAGGGGTTGCTCCTCATCGACTTTGTATTTATGTGTTTCGAGAAATATGATGTGCAGATAGACTGATCTTTTGTTTTTCATTGTCAAGTGCCGATAATCATCATCATTTTTTTATTGAAGAGCTATTGGTGTCTGGATCAGTATCACCGGTACTTTCCTCAACTGTCATGGTGACCCTTTCGTCGCGTAGAGAAAGTTCATTTTTCTTTACCGTAGCACTTAAGACTTCCTGAGCCACCTCTAGGTGCTGTAATTCAAAAGCATCATGTACACTGGTGACCAAAATTAAAGCGAAAAACTGCTATTGCTCCGTCCTGTGTCTAATTCACGATATAATTATACAAATTGTCAACAGATGTTCGTACGATCGGTGGGAAATGGAAGATTGCATTCCACTCATCGGACAACCGCGCCAATGATATCAGAACACCTATCAAACGAGATTGTGTTTGCCGGGTAGTCCCACATCCACAATTGCTGTGTACACTGACAGTCCAGTCTGTACAAGAGGCCTGCCACACTCTCTGTGGTGGAGGGTCATAGGAAGAATGGGAACAGAACAGTCACAAGTGAATTGTCTTGTTGTTTCTTGGATGTGGCAAAAGGTTATAGAGGCTGAAAATGTGTCCCGAAAACAAGTGCAGGGCCGGCCATGTGTGACATCAAGAGAGGACCATTATTTGGCTGTAAGGGCATGAGAGTACCGTCTTAATACCGCAGAGCAACTGGCATCTGACATCGCAGCATCCACTGGGTATGTTGTATTCAGGCAAACGGTGTACAGGAGGCTTCAGCAGAGTGGCCTTTTTTGTCGGAGACCTGCTGTATGTTTACCTCGTACACGTTTTCACAGAAGGGGAAGTCTGGAGTGGAGACGTCAACATGCCAACTGGATGGTCGAACGGTGGGCCAATGTTCTTTTCACAGATGAGTCTCGATTTGGTCTCGAGAGTTATTCTCAATGGATTCGAATCTGGAGGGAACGTGGAACATAATTTAGGGACCCAAACGTTGTGGAAAGAAACTGATATCGAGGAGAAGCACTAATGGTGTGGGAAAGGATTATGCAGACCATTCGAACAGCTCTTCATGAAATAGTACGCGTGAATCAGCAAGGTTTAATTGCTGTCAGGTATCGTGAAGAGATTTCGGGACCTCATGTGCGATTATTGCTATGTGCTGTGGGCCCAGACTTTGTACTGATGGACAATAATGCTCAACTTCGTAGAGCATAGATGTTTTCTTGGGAAACGGAAGATGTTGTACGGATGACGTGGCTTGCTCGTTCCCCCAATCTGAATACCATAGAGCCCGTCTGTGAAGCATTAGAGAGACGGGCTGCATGACGTAAGCATTCACCAGCCACTCTCCAAGACTTGTGAGGAGCTCTGCAGGCAGAATGGTAGCTATTGCCTCGACGTGAGATTGATGACATCATTCAAAGCATGTCTCATCGTTGTCAGGCGTGTATTGCTGCCAGATGTGGTCACGCCCCATACTCAGCACATCGACCAGCTGTCGGAATGTGTGTGCAAATCCGTTAAGTTGGAAAAAGTGAAGAACATTTTTGTTTACTATTATGCATGTTGCAGTTTGTTTACAGTCTGTATTCTTTACTTTGTTTGTACTTTACCATCACCTGCTTATAATGTTTAGTTGCAAAATAACTACAACCTGACAAAATTTTCCTTTAATACTTGAATTTTGGACACCAGTGCAGTTTCAATAAGACCATTTATCAGAGGCAAACGTTATGTGCCGTCGGGCTGAACTATTGGAGTTGAAACAAACATGTTTCTTAGTACTATCATCTCATCGGACTAGAATCCCATATAACCTGTTGTTGTCGTATCGAGCTTCTGCTGTCATTCTTTGCACTTAACACGGTCCTCGCCTTGAATCACAACGCAGAGGAATTAAAGACATTAGCTGTCAGTGGGCATTGATTTTTATTAATGGGGAAATTTGAAAATTTGTGCCAAAACGGGATTAGAACCCGAGTCTCCTGACTACTACGTAGGTCCCCTGACCATTACGTCATCCGCACACAGTGGTCATCACAGCTGCACAAGTTACCCTAGCACATGTCTGAAAGAATAGACACCACACATATAATTAAGGCGAGGATTACGCGCAGCTCGAACACTTACGGAAATAGCAGGAAATCCGCGAGTGATGAGTATAGTGGGCACTACATCAGAAGTGTGTGGATAAGCTGAGAATTTGGGTCTGACGGGAAGCGTGCTAGGGTAGCCCGTGTAGGTGTGACGACCACTGTGTCTGGATGGCTTAGTGGTCAGCACATCTGCCTATTAAGTAACAAACACGAGTTCGAATCCTGGTCCGGCACACATTTTCAACTTTCCCCATTGTACAAAACAATGCCGCCTCGCAGATAATTCTTTAATTCCTTTGTTTTGAATTTCGCCTATTGTCGTCCGAAGTCAGTAAGTTGGAACGATGAGATGGACTGGATTGCGGCCGCGAACGTACTGGCATACTGACCTGAGACCCTCGGCTGTCTTGACCTGATGCCAGTCGTCGTCGCGATCCACAGTGACTGCAGCCTTAGGGCTGGCCGTGATGATTTTCCTCGGTATATTATTCGTATGGATTATAAAAAATTACACCTTTTACCTCTTGCATATTTTAAAACAACTAGTCTTCTAATTAGTTGAGCTGGAAGTGCTGTATGATAAGATGGTTAAAAACAGGATGAGACTGCTGAAAATACCTGAACTTTACATAGCTGTTTTCCCCAACTTTCACAGTTGGATGTATTTATCGTTTATAATGGATCAACGTGAATACCATTTTAACTTATCGAGGGACTATCTTTTCTATTAATCTTCTGACAGGTTTGATGCGGCTCGTCACGATTTTCTAGCCTGTGCCAACTTTTCAATCTAGAGCAGTTCTTGCAAGCAACCTCCTCGATTAGCTGTTGGATGTATTCCAATCGTTGTCTTCCCCTACAGTTTTTTACCCTCTACAGTTCTCTAATCTGTTTACAGATATCTTATCATGCTCTCCCTTCCTCTTGTCAGTGTTCTCCATATGTTTCTTTCGTCATCGATCCTGCGGAGAACCTCTTGATTCCTGTTCCTATCCGACCACCAAATTTTCAACATCCTTCCTTAGCACCAATCTCAAATGTTACGACTTTCTTCATTTCCGATTTTGTCACAGTCTATGATTCACTTTCGTAGAATGCTGTGTTTGAAATGTATTTTCTCATATTAAGGCCGATGTTTGATTCTTGTAGACTTCTTTTAGCTAGGGCTAGTGCTAATAGGATTTGTATGTCCTCTTTGAATCGTCCGTCAAGTGTTATTTTGCTTCGAAGGTCGCAGAATTCCTTCAGTTCATCTACTGCTTAGTCACCATTTTTAATGTAGAGATTTAGGTAATCTTATTTCTGCTGCTCCTGATTATTTTCGCCTGACTTCGTTCTGTCCTCAGTCCATATTCTGTACGAGTTAGACTGTTCATTCCATTCAACAGGTTCTTGAATTTATTTTTACCTTAAGTGAGGATAACAGTGTCAGCGAATTTTACTGTTGACCCCCTTTCAATGTGAATTAAGGCCTTATTTCCGTCATTGCTTCTTCGAAGTAAGATTGAACAGAATGATATTCTTTTTAATCCGAGCGCTTATTTTAGCCTTCCCTTCTTATCATTCCCTCTCGGGTCTTGTGCATGCTGTAATTACCCGGATTTTCCTACAGCACACATGAAATTTCTTCACAATTTCTAACGTCTTGCTCCATTTTACATCATCGAATACTTCTTCTAGGTCGACAGATCCTATCACGTTTCTTTAAGTCTTGATTCTATTATCAACTGCTATGTCAGAACGTTTTCTCTGGCGCTTTTATCTTTTCTAGAGCATTTTGATCATCATCCAAGAGATTCTCAGTTTTCTTTTCCATTCTCGTGTATATTATGATTATCAATAACGCTAACGCATGCGCCGTTAAACTGATTGTATGATAGTCCTCGCACTTCTTTGCTCTTACTACTAGTACCTTCGGGGTCATGTGAATGACTTTTTTCCGAAAGTCCGATGGTGTATATCCAGTCTCATAGATTTCAGAAACCAACTTGAATAGCCGTTTGGTTGAAACTTCCCCCAATGGTTTTAAAAATTCCGATGGATGTTTTCGATGCCTTCCGCCTTATTTGATCTCACATCTTTCAAAGCTTTGTTAAACTCACTGTATCCGCTATATCCTCCATATCAGCTCCCATTCCTTCTTCCTTCACGTTACTAGACAGTTCCTCTCACTCGTGGAGGGCTTCACAGTAATCATTCTAGCTGCCCGCTCTTTTTTTGACCTCCCAGTGAATTTTCAATGTTGCATTTTAAGGCGATGTTTTCTGGCGTGTACTGGAATGTACTGAGTGCAAAGTCTTCAGATGGTTCAAATGGCTCTGAGCACTATGGGACTTAACATCTGAGGTCATCAGTCCCCTGGAACTAACCTAAGAACACAACACACATCCATGCCCGAGGCAGGATTCGAACCTGCGACCGTAGCGGTCACGCAGTTCCAGACTGAAGCGCCTAGAACCGCTCGGCTACCACGGCCGGCTCGCAAAGTCTTCATTTAGACATACTGAACAACTGTGAGCTCAATAATTAGAAACAAGCTGTCTTCAGTAGAAGGCAGAAAACATCGCCTTAAAATGCAACATTGAAAATTCACTGGGAGGTCAAAAAAAGAGCGGGCAGCTAGAATGATTACTGTGAAGCCCTCCACGAGTGAGAGGAACTGTCTGGTAACGTGAAGGAAGAAGGAATGGGAGCTGATATGGAGGATATAGCGGATACAGTGAGTTTAACAAAGCTTTGAAAGACGTGAGATCAAATAAGGCGGAAGGCATCGAAAACATCCATCGGAATTTCTAAAATGTTTGCCATTATTGTAACACGAATTACAGGTGAAATTGGCGTCTAGTTTGACGTGTAACAATTGTAACACAATTTTCGTAATCTACGTTGAGACATCAAAGCGTACAATTATTTGAGGAGACGAACGTATCATTTAGCCTGCCGTTCAACGCTCCAAACATGGACGAGGCAGCTTAATTGGAGGTGGAAGAAAACTGTCTAAAACTTTCTAAGAGATGTATGTTCTAACCTTCGAAAAACTGAAGCTAGTCATGTAAATGATATCTGATGACGTGATACTTCAGCTGATGATTGCCCACAGAATATTGGCGGCGTGGCAGCAGCCAAAACATTACGATTTCGACGTCACAATGACTAATGAGCTCCTAAAAAGAACGATAAAAGATCCGTGAGTACCTCAGCTACGGATTGTAGCTGCTGTTTGCGACATTGGAATCAAAAATTTGGAAGTACGGAAGCAGTTTGGGGTGTCAACAAATGAAATGTATTTCTCAAATTGTGCGGGTCGTGACAGGATAGTAATGGGTATTTTTTTCGGAAAAGCATTTCTCACAGCGGCCCACTGCAGGATGTTAGCCAAGGTTCGAGCATAATAAATGGATTTCCAGATGTGTGAATGGCACAAAGGCTGAGTTATAGATGGCAAGTGTTCATCATAGACTACGGAATCGTCAAGAGTACCCCATGGAAGTGTGATAAGACCGCACTTATTCCCTATACACATAAGCGATCTAATGGATGGGATGGGCAGCAATTTGCGACTCTTTGGTGATGACCCTGTGTTCTGCAGGAAAGTGTCCTCGGTATGTGTGGTGTGCGTACTGTAAGACCTTCAGTACACACACCATCAGATTATTTGACTTGTCGCTCCAACGAAGTAGGCGTCAGCAATATGTCTCGTGGTCTTATCGTGGCGTGTTTATCTTTTGCTGTTAGGTCATACGATAGAAATGCCACTTGCATGCTTAGAGTAGCAGATTGACGGTGACCAGCTTTAAAAAGAACTTGATTAATTTTCACACACATTTATTAAAATAATAACAAGCATAAAAATTACTTAGCTTGGATGCTATTTACAATTGACAATCTGAAGTTCCTTTGGTACTGGTATGTTAATCTTATTCTCACATATATCTCTGATACTTGCCAAAAGTGTCTATTCATTTATCTTTATGGCTATGTACAGGAATATGATAATCTTATTAGGTGCAGACTGTAACTTGACTATAGACTGGTACAGTCAAATGTAGAACTGTTACAGACTGGTACAGACTAATGCAGGCTGGTACAGACTGGTGCAGACAAGTGCAGACTGACTATGAGAGGTCTGTACACTCATTATAATACCTCGCACGTTCATGTATCACTGTGCGAGTGTGGTCCGCGAGGAGAAAAGGTTCTACATTAGCAGCAATCTCATTGGCTGCGTTACACATCAATACACGGATCGGCAGAAGCAGAATTTGGTCCGTCTCTATGGCAGCGCCACCTCGTTGTGCGGAAACGGACGAGCGCTGCGCCTGCGCTGTTGTGCTTAGCGGGGCGCGCTCTAGTGGGCAAGTTGTGTATGCGCTGACCAAGCAGAACTATGTACACAACAGTATGTGAATGAAGGAGACTACAGAAGGAATTTCCATTTGGTGTAATGAGTGTAGAATAACGTAACTAAACACAAATGATTACGAAAAATAACGCTGTAGTGTTCGAATACAATATAAGTGGTGTGCTGCTTGACACAGTAACGTGGATTAAATATCTAGGCGTAATGTTGCAAAGGTGATATGAAATGGAATGTGCACGGGAGGTCGGTAGTAGTGAAGGCGAAATGATAGTTTGTTTTAATGGGAGAATTTTGGGAAAATGTGGCTCACCTGTAAAGGAGATGGCGTATAAAATGCAAATACGGCCCATTCTTAGGTACTGCTCGGAATCCCTACCAGGTCGCATTAAAGGAAGACATTGAAGCAATTCCGAGCTGCTAGATTTGTTCAATATGCGAGTATTGCGCAGATCTGAAATGGGAATCTCTGTAGGGAAGACGATGTTCTTTTCATGAAACGCTGTTGAGAAAATTCAGAGAATCGGAATTTATGGCTGACTGCACAAAGATTCGACTCTCCTCCCTCCCACCCTCACACCCCAATTGTATATTTCGCGTAAGGACCGCGAAGACAAGATAAGAGAAACTGGGGATCGTACGGAGATACATAGATAGTGAGCCGTAGTAAAATTTGCTGTTTTGAAGAGCGCACCGTGGCACGTAGTGTGAAGCAGTTTCTGGCAGTGGCGCCGCTGTGGCAATCGCAGCTGTGGTGTCTCCCTCTGGTGGGAAAGGGGAAAAGTTGCCTGTTCACGTGGATTTAAGGGGCACTATGAGCTCCGTAGTCGGTCAGTTAGTCGGAGGCAGTTGGTGAGCCAGTGGAGGTCAGTCCTCAGCGAGTCTGGTCAGTTGGTCAGCCAAATTAGTCTGGGTCTGTCTCTCGTCCACATTGGTGAGGCGGTTAGTGTCTGTCTGTCGTCCGGAGTGCTAGTATGTGTTAGGCCGCCAGTCTGCTCGAGTTTGCTCACGCAATGGGCATTGGCGGTTGGATTGATCAGTTGATCGGTCGCGCACTGGGACACAAGATGACTTGTCCGCCTGGAGCGTCGGCGCATGTGAGGTCGCCACGTGAGCCCAGTGGTCGCGCCGTATGGCGAGGCGTAGTGGCTTCGCGGCCGACACGAGAGCAACAGCAGTCAACCTTGTGGAATTAGGGAGGTTTAGAGCAATCTGCGGTTCAGGTTGTTAAGTAACCCCCACCCCATGTCAATCTGCCATAAGTTAAGAGCTGCCTCTGTCATGTTTGTCTGATTCTGTGTTAACGAATTTATTGCTTAAGGTAAAGGCCGAATTCCTGAAATATGTTTTTATCTTGCCTATCATCTTGCGACCCGGTATATGTGTAATGTAGAGCATGTTGTACACTTTATGTAAGCCTGAATTTCATGGGTTTTATTTAAATAGTCATTTTTATAAAGTTGCCACCCTTCCACCGTAGGAGTTCTTTAAAAGAAATTGCACTTTTGGTAGAAAATAACTTCTTAGTGTGAGTGTTTCTACCATTTCCATCCCTCTTACGGGGAGCATAGTTAATGTGTTTGTGTGAGTTGTTAAAAATTTTAGTTCAAAGTAATCTGGTGTGTTGCAGATTTGCACCAGTGTAGTTTTTCAGAGGTCGTTGTGAGCGGTCGTGACTACGGCCGTGTTGAAAGGGGGCGGAAGTTTCTCAGCCCAAAAGCTCCTATTGTAACAAAAAAAAAAATATTCTGCCTCTGAATAATTGTAACTTGGTATTTCGATGGTGCTTTTCTGCTTATAATTTTCAAACTGTTTTGAAAAAGCTTTTAGGAATAAAATTCACATTTGTTAAATTGTAACTTGATATTTCGAGGGTGCTTTTCTGCTTATAAATTTTAAATCTGTTTCTGAAAAGACTTTTATGAATAAAATTTCCATTAGTTGAAATTTAATTTGTTTCCATCAGTTATTCCTTGGAAACTACTTCCACGCTCACATTGTGTGTTAATGTTCTTGATGAATCGCTAGTAAATAAAGTAAATTCTTTAAGAAAAGATTTTGAAAGTAAATTTTCACTGTTCAAGTCGGTTTTCGCTCGCTCCATTTGCGAGTGGAACAGGAAAGAGATGACTAGTATAGTAGTGGTAAAAGTTCCCTCCGCTGAAAGGTACCCTCCGCCATGCACCGTACGGTGGCCTTACCGTTGTTGAATACAAGATTTGGTGCACCAGTAGAAGGACGCTCTTTGAATAGCGTTTCGTACTTCAGAGGCGCACGTGAATATTACTGGATGTTAAATTAGTGATTACTGGATGTTCATGCCGAAACGGTAGTTTGGCTGCACAGTGGACTAGGTACTGAAGAAAACGAAATAGTAATTTACTGGAATTAATGACGACACGTGTTAAGCTCGAGGTAACACTAAGATGAGATGATTTCCAGAAAAGTGGACACGGGCTCAACCATAAAAAGCGTGAGAATATTTTAAGAAGTTTTTTGGAAGTTTGTTTCGCTGTTATTGTAGGAAGAAGGTAAGTCACCAAGAGCTTTAGAAAGGAGTTTTGACATCCGTCTACTCAGTCACTGGCCTCTTTGGCAAGCAAAAGAAATATGCGAGCATTTTATGTGTTGTCTGGTAGGTTGAAGCAAAACGACCAGCGAATTGTTTTGCAGAGTTTGCGGTCTTGGTGCATTTGACGAAATTTTCTTGACGTTCAAAGTTTTAAAAAAAAGCTGTATGCTCCTCATAATGCGGAAATGCGAACTCTGTTCCCATTTCTGATTGTGCCATTGTTGCTGGGTACGAAACTCAGCCATTCTATCTCCTTTGATGTCTTACGAAGGCAGACGTCTGTGCTCCAGATAAAACGAATCTGCCCTGTGACAAAAGAACTTGTGCTTCATAACTGTCTTTAGGTTTCATTACTTCTGTACGGCATGAATTGGTCATTAGCTATAGCTTTGTCGTTAACAGTACCTTCTTAAGATATTTATTTTGTTGTAGTTTACTCATGTGGCTGAACCATGAAAAAATTTGGTATTTTCGGAAGACGATAATAACATTCCATGTCTTATGGGCCGCATTGTTGCAAGTAGTGTGACACTGGGCAATCTGGTGGAGAATGTGCTCACATGAGCATTGTGCTCTGTTATCTGTGGTGTCATATTACAGCTGAGACAACTGTGTATGGACATACCATCAACAGCATTTCCATATTGCTAAAGCATTTCCAGGAATTATAACATCCAGCCATGTGCCAAGCTCAAGAAGGAGAGGGGGAGAGGAGGAGAGGGACTATCCCTACGCCCCACCAACCCTAAGCAGCCTCGCTCGGCGACTAATGGATTGGAATTTGCATGCATGTTGTAATCAGGATGCATTCTTACACCGAGCACCCCTCCTTCACACCAAATGGAGTGCAGTTTGCATGATATTATCATATGTGCCCCTGGTCTAAAGCACAACCAACACAGTTGCTGCGTTTGTGCTTTCTTGGGGCAAGGATCGACTGTAATTCACACATATACCATGATGTTCCAGGGATCAAATCATCAGCATCTGGCGACGAATACACCCACCCCACCCCCGCACGTCCCCTGCTCGCCAACCAATAGTGTAGAAATTTCATAATTTATGTTCAGTGAAGCAAAGGAGAAGGGAGAGATTAGTGTTTAACGTCCTGTCGACTGTGACGTCATTACAGACAGAGCACAAGGATTAGAGAAGGATGGAGATGGAAATCGGCCACACCCTTTCAAAGGAACCATCCTGACATTTGCCTGAAGCGATTTAGGGAAATCACGGGGAACCTAAATCAGGATTGCCGGATGCGGGTTTCAAGCGTTGTTCTTGCAAATGCGAGTCTAATATGGTAACCACTATCCACTTTATTCGGTCAGTTCATTAGAGAAGAGTGCAGTTTTGATGTTTGACTGTTTATAAAGTATTTTGTATTAAACCACAAAACTGTAAAATATGTACTGAAGAAACAGGCGCATGGAACAAACAGGTGCTGCATTTTACAAAAGAAAAAGTACCGTCTCCTTAAGAATTTGCAGCAGCGAGGAATCGAACCTAAAAGCCGCGCCTTGTAGGAAAGCTCTCTACCACATGGACTTTAGCGTATTAACGACGGTTCGATGAATTCAAAGTCAATTTTCTCGAGAATTTAAGGAGTTTCATTGAACTGTACTGGGAGATTAACATTTGATTTCCCAATTTCAAGTACCGTAAATGCAAACGATTCCAAAAAGCCAACTGCCCTTTGGTCCCCTTGTGAGTGTGGACTTACTCTGTAAACAGAGGTTTTAGAGCAGAGCATGGAGACATTAGCTAGCTGGAGGTGGCGGCTGGAGGTGGCGTTGGGTAAAAGTGACAGTCTTGGCTAGGGTTAAATGAAACCAACAAATTTCATTTAAAGTGCACTCTCGATTATCCGCGGAAAACTGCGGATAATAGAATTCCGCGGATAACACACAAATAAAGTACACGGTAATGTATTAGAGTTGTTCAAAAACAGGAATTCATTAAAACGCAATAACGTCTTGGTAATAAATTCTACATTATTCATTGTATTAATGTGTGAGAATATAGTACTTACGAAGAACAGAGTGGAAGCCAATTTCACAATACACTACACCCGTTTGAAACAAGAGTCTTGAATTGATTTCTGTCTCAGTGAGGTAGCTTGTCTTTTACATGTCGCACTACATATTTTACGCGATACCAGCATGTCATAAAGGGCAGCATCTTCTTGCTGTTCCAGGCAGTCCAGTAACCCTTCGACCCATTGAACTGCTGATGCATGCCTTATGTAATTCTAATGAGCAGTCAATGGAATCATCGATTTCACTGTTTTCTGTGGCTTGGCTGTGGTTGATTGCTTCACCTTACGCCACGTCTTAATAAATTGGCTCTAGCACAATGAACTGTTTCCAAAATGTTTGCTCCCATCCTCAATAAGTTTTTCTTCTTGCCTGCAATGACGCCCTGATCCATTGGCTGAATTAACGCTGTCAATTAGAGGGTAAATCTTTTACAAATATCATCCCGTCATACGATTTCAGAACAAGTTCACTCGGATGTGACGGTGTTTTGTCCAGTAACAGTGCAGCCCTTGCAGTTAGACCAACGTTAAATGTCCTTGTACCTGTGGGACAACACAATTATGGAACCATGTTTGAAATACTGTGCGGTCCATCCAGGCCCCTTTCTGGTGAAAATAGAGGACAGGTAAAGTGTGTATTTCTTTTCCTTTGAAACAAGGCGGTGGTTTAGCTTTAGCTATTATACGATGCTTAACTTTATGTTAACCCGTACCATTAGCACAACACAATACAACACAGTTATTCTTTGCTTACTTGATTTATAACTAGGCGCACAACGCTCTGGCTCTAAAAGTAAAGTCTTTGTTCGTAAACACTTCCAAGACACCCTGGTTTCTTCCGCGTTGTATATTTGTTGCAGCTTTAAATTTTTTCGCGCAGTAAACTCCTGGAAATCATTACAAAACTTTTCTCCTCGGACGGCAATCTCCCAGATACCATAACGCTGTTTAGATCTTGTTCGCCAACCGGAGATGCATTAATATCTCCTTCAATCCCCAAGGTTTTGAAGAGAAACTGGGCCTGTTCGGCTCATTCTGGACCAGATACTTCTGTTCCCTCGGTCTTTTCTGCTGAAACCATACCATCATGGCTTCAGCTTCAGCTCTGGGTATGTATATGTTTTCATAGGCTGCCGCTTTGACAAACCCGTAGATGAGGCATAACTGCTAACCAATTGAATTATTTTGTCTTTGTTTTTTCTAATATCACGGATCATAGTTACACCTACATCGTAAATCAATGCCAAATTCTGCGTATCAATCCTGTCTTCTTCGAGTTTTTGTGTATTATTTCCAGTTTCCACTTATCAGACATTGTTCGGCACTATCAGAAACCAAATGAATGTAGTGTCCTTTGTAACAATAGAGTCCAACGCTTGAAGTGTTCAAGCGGCATATTGTTTACTACACTCATGTTGTAACATGATTTTTTAACTTGACTACCATACAAAAGAACAACTTTAAGTATCTAAAAAAGTCAGCTGTATTTTCGTGTAAATCTGAGCGCAACATTTTTTGTGACTTTCGCGCTTATCGACGTCGAAGTGTAATCTTTTCCTTTTTTGGAAATTATCGGCCAAAGTTGTTTGAAGCCGCTTGATGGTGGTATCGCGACTGCATGCGGTGTACATATTGCAGTTCAGTGGCCAGAATCTTTCCTGAAAGTAGTCTGTACTTTTAATCAGCCATTTCGGAGCTGTGATAAGTTTAAGGGCCGCTTCTCTGCAGCACACCGAGCCCCCACACTGGAAAGAGGCGGCTCCCTTGTCGTCGCTTTGATCTGCCGCTGCTGCCGAGTTTCGGTTCCGAGAACGCAGCTGACTGCGGATAACTTTATTACAACAGCGAAAACCATTTTCTCGATACTGTTGCTGGCCATGTGTGGTTACCACCAGACATTCATATTCACTGTCGTAGGAGCAAAAAGAATGTCGCCAGATTGATCTGTGTTCAAGAATTTATTGCTTCATACTAACTGATTGACAATGAAACTAAATTTCGTCGAAACAGGCAATTCCATGAAAACTGTGATTACTTTCCTTTTGTAATCGTTGGTGATCAAGGTTTGGAATGTTATCTTACTTACTGCACTAATATGGAGACATATCTTTTCAAAGAGTTTTCTGATACAGTTCTTGTAGAGCTAGAAGACGTTGAATATATTTTTGGCAGAGTGATGAATTTTTGATTGGTCTTGGAATGTCTTCCCAAAATTTTCCGAAGATATAAAAACTTGTTGTGTGTTGAACAGTTTTGTTGGTGACAGAGGTAGATACACACACAACTGGCCATTAGAATTGCTACACCAAGAAGAAATGCATATGATAAACGGGTATTCATCGGACAAATGTATTATACTAGAACTGACATGTGGTTACATTTTCACGCAGTTTGGGTGCATAGATCCCGAGAACTCAGAACCCAGAACAACCGCCTCTGGCCGTAATAACGGCCTTGATACGCCTGGGCATTGAGTCAAACAGAGCTTGGATGGCGTGTACAGGTACAACTACCCATGCAGCTTCAATACGATACCATAGTTCATCAAGAGTAGTGACTGGCTATTGTGACGAGCCAGCTGCTCGGCCACCATTGACAAGACGGTTTCAGTTGGTGAGAGATCTGGAGAATGTGCTGGCCAGGGCAGCAGTCGAACATTTTCTGTATCCAGAAAGGCCCCTACAGGAACTGCAACATGCGGTCGTGCATTATCCTGCTGAAATGTAGGGTTTCGCAGGGATCGAAAGAAGGGTAGAGCCACGGGTCGTAACACATCTGAAATGTAACGTCCACTGTTGAAAATGCCTTCAGTGCGAACAAGAGGTGACCGAGAAGTGTAAACAAAGGCACCCCATACCGTCACGCCGGATGATACGCCAGTATGGCGATGACGAATACACGCTTCCATTGTGCGTTCACCGCGATGTCGCCAAACACGGATGTGACCATCATGATGCTGTAAACAGAACCTGGATTCATCCGAAAAAATTACGTTTTATCATTCGTGTACCCAGGTTCGTCATCCAGTACACCATCGCAGGCGCTCCTGTCTGTGATGCAGCGTCAGGGGTAACCGCAGCCATGCATGGCCTCCGAGCTGATAGTCCATGCTGCTGCAAACGTCGTCGAAATGTTCGTGCAGATGGTTGTTGTCTTGCAAACGTCCCCATCTGTTGACTCGGGGATCGAGACGTGGCTGCACGATCCGTTACAGCCATGCGGATAAGATGGCTGTCATCTTCACTGCTAATGATAGGAGGCCGTTGGGATCCAGCTCAGCGTTCCATATTACCCTCCTGAACCCACCGATTCCATATTCTGCTAACAGTTTATGGATCTCGACCAACGCGAGCAGCAATGTCGGATACGATAAACCACAATCGCGATAGGCTACAATACGATCTTTATCAAAGTCGGAAACGTGATGGTACGCATTCCTCCTCCTTACACGAGGCATCACAACAACGTTTCACCAGGAAACGCCGGCTAACTGCTGTTTGTGTATGAGAAATCTGTTGGAAACTTTCCTCATGTCAGCACGTTGTAGGTGTCGCCACCGGCGCCAACCTTGTGTGAATGCTCTGAAAAGCTAATCATTTGCATATTACAGCATCTTCTTTCTGTCGGTTAAATTTCGCGTCTGTAACACGTCAGCTTCGTGGTGTAGTAATTTTAATGGCCAGTCGTGTATCTGAAGGCAGTTTGAGTACCAATCTGAAGACAGTTTGAGTACAAATTTGAAGACACTTTTAGTGCATGTGTGTTACATAACGTCAACTGAACCTCGAAGGTCTAGTGAAAACTTTAATTTTGTGCAGTTTATCTGAGTATTCCTCCTACGCCATGTTGCATATAGATGTATATTTTTCAGCTTGGCATATGAAATCTTTTGTATTGACTTTCATCTCTAGCCATTTGACCTACACGACCGTACTACCAGATAACAGTGTGCAGCATTCCAAATGCTTCATGAGCGACTAATAATGGCGGCGTTACCCACAGAGTGGCATCGTAAGTGAAGGCTGTAACTGGAAGCAGTTTTCCCCCAGCGGTGGTCCAGTGGCGTTTCTGGAGCCATCGGCTGTAGTCATCGGCCAAGGAGCGCAACCATCGACTGGAACCAGTGCTCCGCCCGCGGAAGCGCCACTG
Organism: Schistocerca serialis cubense; assembly: GCF_023864345.2. Classification (NCBI taxonomy): domain Eukaryota; kingdom Metazoa; phylum Arthropoda; class Insecta; order Orthoptera; family Acrididae; genus Schistocerca; species Schistocerca serialis. The sequence continues at coordinate 602,383,485 of NC_064644.1, read as the reverse complement.
GCAAGCCAAACTCCTTACCGCATCCCCCTCAGATTTGGTGGTAAGAACGCCCAGTAGGCAGCCCGTCCGGTACTGAACACAGATAAGGCATGAATACAGGAATAAGTTGCACTGAACATTGTGAAAAAAAAGAAGGGAAAGAGAAACAGTGAACGATCCACGTGCTTAAACGGTGACGATGTTGGACTTTAACCTAAGTTTGGACTGCAAAGCCCGTGTTCACAGCTCCATTTTCCAATTTTTTTGCACAAAATTATGAACCGTCCGTCCGGTAATTGACGTGTCTGTTCGTTGTATTCAAATTTATGTCTATTTCGTGATGTAAAGTCCGTTTGCAACAGCGAAGTGTCAGGGAGAGACCTACAATGAAAGTTGATTCTGCACTACTCTGTTAGCAGCCGAAAGGATGTGGCTTTCCAATGCTAATCGCGAAAGTTTGATGACGAGGCGATAAGTCAGCCGAATCCTCCACCGAAAAACACATCTGGTGTGTCTACACTGCAATAGTGACAGTACGTGTGTCATCTGATAGGAATCTCTTATCGACGCACCTAACTTGTATTCGCATCAATTATTACTAGCTGTGACCTCTCCGACAGGGTACCATAAATGAAGTAGCGCTATTTGATTAGAAGGCGTTTGTGGAAATGGCATCAAAAGCCTTTAGAAAATCGAGAAATTCGTAATCAATATGAAATATCCTGTCAATAACACTCGATTACTTCGTATGGAGAAAGAGTCAGCTGTGTTTCACAATAACAATATTTTCTGAATCATTGTTGACTGTGTGTCAATAGATCGTTTTCTTTGAGGTAATTCATACTGATCGATGTTCGTGACAAAGGTCCGCTACTCAACGGATTATTTCTATTTCCTTTTTTGAGTACTGGAGTGATCAGTGCAACTTTTCAGTATTTAGATGCGAATCTTTGACCGGGCGAGCTGTTGTATATGATTGTTAAGTAAAGAGCTACTGCATCAGCATACGATAATAACAACGTAACTGGTGGTTTGAAAAGTTCTCGGAACGGAATAGGAAAAAGTACTTACATCACTGAAACATTTTTATTTTTCGACGTAGTCTCCTTGTAGATTAACGCACTTGGTCCAACGATGTTCCAGTGCCTTGATCTCACCTCGAAAATGCGTTTCCTCCAGGCCTGCAAAATAGTTGTGAACTTCAATTATCAATTCTTCGTCTGAAGTGAATCTTCATCCACCAAGAAAACTTTTCAGTTCTGGGAAGAGATCAAAGTCTGGCAGCGCCATATCACGTGAATAAGGCGGGTGTGGCAACAATTCATGCCTTACTTCGCGTGATTTTGCTATGGCGGCGGCTCACGTGTGCGGGTGCATATTGTCTTGATGCGGCACCCATCTTGCAGATAATTTTTTCATTTATAATTCTTCAGTTAAAATGTGATTATCCTTTCAGATGCCATCTGGCAAGCGTGAGCAATTTCACGCACTTTCAATCGGCGTTCCTACTTGACCATTTTGTGCACTTTTGCAATGATTTCTTGAGTAGTGACACATCTTGGCCGACCACTGCGCGGATCATCATTTATGCTCTCCCGGCCAAATTGAAATTCATTTGTCCACGTGGCAACAGTTGAATATGAGGGAGCAGAGTCCCCCAGTGTGTTCTGGAAATCAGCATGAATGTCCTTTGCTTTCATACCTGTCTCTACAAAGTACTTAATCACTGCTCGAATCTCGATTTTTTCCATCTTCGCAAATCACTATGCGGGAACAACAACAGAGCTACGTCACTGCCACAGCTCTCTTCCAAGAGCACTGACGTGGCACGTGTTTACAAGCAACAGTCCAATGGAAATCACATAAACAACTCCTTGTACCAGCGGTGACCTCTCGTGGAGATTCCGAGAACTTTCCAAACCACCCTCGTATAACGCGGACCGTAGGACTTGCCTTCACAAAGTGATTTAAGCTGCCTTGCTACGAAGAGGATATCTACTTCTAACTTACCAATGTTGGAAAATGTTCTGCATTCGAACTCGAGAATATTTGCTTCGTCTTCTCTGATGAAGAAATTTCTTTTGGAAAACTGTGTTTAGTATCTGTCATCGGTAACATGACAATCGCTGTTGCCGAGTAAAATATTGATTGCATCTTGTCGCTGGTGTGTTTTGCGTATGAGCAGAATCTCTTTAGATTTTCAGCCACATTTCGAGACAGAGTATCGTTGTGGAAGGTATTAAAAGCATCGCGCATTGCAGTCCGTGCCAAATTAAGAGCTTCTATATTTTCAACCTTCAGGATTTTGCATTCTTTTAAATCTGGCATGCTTTTTTTTGTTACTCCTGCAACAGTGTTCTGACCTGTTTTGCGTACCATTGGAGGAGTCTGTTCCGTCTCTTATCAATTTGTTTGGTATAAATCTCGCAACTGTTGTTGACTCTATTTCTATTAAGTGACATTCGATGTCAGTCTTGTTTCTCTGTTCCAAAACTGCAAAGAAAATACTAAAGAAATGAAACTGAAATACGTGTCTGGTGGGCGGGCAGCGTAGGTGAATTGGATTGCGATGACCGCCTGACACAAGCAGTCGGGTGTTGTGTTTACGCGGTGCTGCGGTGGCTTTGCGTTCCACTGCAGCGCGTCACAGCTGTACCCACTCCATTCTTCAGCGGCCTCAGAAACAGGTAAACAAGTAGTGCAGGCTCAACAGCATCGACTGCCAAAGGTCAGTGGATGGCTACCAATTAGAAGATTCACAACTACCTAGAATAGAAAACACAAATCAAGACATCTCCAACTAATTTCCAAATATAGCTGCAAACAGGAAGAAACCTCAGAAGAGATCAAAGCTTTGAGATCCACCGTGGAACTTAAAAACTACCTGCAGAATTGGATAAAAAGTCAATATCAGCACTTGAAACCAAAATCAAACCGCCTGAAGGAGAAAATGAAGGGCTCAAACAAGAAGTTGCAGTATCAGCTATCTAATATGCAGTAATTGCTGGCTCAGCTGGGAATAACATCACAATCACAGTTTCGAGCGTCGCCGCAGAGGACAAGGATGACCAGATTGTGAGGGAAAGATTTACCAGATCAGTTACCCCTGTGAAGTAAATCTCGAACTTAAAGCCACTACACACTGTTGTTCTTCTTATTACAGAAGTTTATTCGCCCAAATCGCATAACAATACACAGTGATTACTAGCTGCAATGAAATTATAAAAAGTGTAGAATTTTTTTTAACGTGGTTAATCCATTTCGTCGTATGTTCACACTAACTGGACACAACTTACGGGGAGGACTTTTCATAGTCACACAACATATGTCAACAGGGACAAAATATGGAAGGACTTTATAGAAGTCTTATGTATTTTATTTGTGACTACTAGGAACTCTTCGCACAGATATTCTTTTATTGTATGGCGAGCGACGGTATTACAGAATGTCGTCTCTATAAACTGTGCTCAGTTAATGTGAAGTCGACGAAATGGATTGGCATTGTTAAAAAAAATTTCTATACGAACATAGCAAAATAGACAAATTTATTGTAGCACTTGCCAGGTGCTACTATAACATTACGAAAACAACGAGAGTAGCTATAACCGTGCTCCGTTTCCGAGTGCTACTATTCAGATCGACAATAACACTTGTCTTATCTGGCGGCAAGTGGCGTCGGATAAGCTTTCTAATTATTTTAGGCTTAATGTAGATAATCTGAGGATTTAGATTTAACACGTACAATTCATCGATCAGCGAAATAAAAACTAGTCTGAATACTCTGCAATTGTAGCCTTCCAGAAAAGACCATGAAACTTGCACATTTTATATTAATCAGAATTGAATTACTATTAGTATTTCTTAAGTACTTTCATAATAAGAATGGGTAAATAATTCACAGTTATAAATAAGCCCACACTGTGGATTCTTTTAATGATTTTACAGCTCGATTATCCTAGAATGCATTCCTCATAACTACGGTCACAATGAGAGGTTGAACTGCCACTATGAAATAATTCTCAAGATTTATTCTAGTTAATCAATTATCACTAATGCGGAAGTGACACCTAAGCAAGATCTATCGCAGAAATGGGGTTCATAAAAGGACCGTTACGTCTCTTACGCAAACATTAAAAAAAGTTTTGCGCCAGCCCGGTTCCCAGAACTCCTGAAGATAGACGTTGATTGTGGATATCGTATCACAGACACAGTCCCTTTGAATGTTCAGAGATGTCACTAAACCTGCCAAAAGATGTAAACAACCGTGCATGAGCAGCCCGTATTACTCGGAGGGGGTCCGACAGCCGATCAGTTCCAGTCATTCCACCAAGAAGGAGGTACACGGCTCGTGTTGTCTGCTGTTCAACCATGCCTAGACGGTCAATTCCGCGGTTCGATCGCGCTCGCATTGTTACTTTGTGCCAGGAAGGGCTCTCAACAAATGAACTGTCCGGGTGTCTCGGAGTGAAACAAAGCCATGTTGTTCGGACATGGAGGAGATACAAAGAGATAGGAACTGTCGATGCCATGCCTCGCTCAGGTCGCCCAAGAGCTTCTACTTCAGTGGATGACCGCTACCTACGGATTGGCTGGGAAGAATCTAGACAGCAGCGCCACGATGTTGAATAATATTATTCGTCCAGCCACAGGACGACGTGTTACGACTCAAGCTGTGCGCAATAGGCTGCATGATGCGGAACTTCACTCCCGACTTCCATGGTCGGTCCATCTTTGCAACCACGACACCATGCAGCACGGTACAGATGAGCCCAACAACATGCCAAATGGACCGCTCAGGATTGGCATCACGTTCACTTCAGTGATGTGTCTTGCATGTGCCTCCAACCAGACAATCTTCGGAGACGTGTTTGGAGGCAACCCAGCCAGGCTGAAAGCATTAGGCACACTGTTCAGCGAGTGCAGGAAGGTGGAGGTTCCCTGATGTTTTGGGGTGGCGTCATGAGGGCCCGACGTACGCCGCTGGTGGTAGTGGAAGGTCATGGGCTGTACTACACGTGAATGCCATCCTCCAACCGATAGTGGAACCATATTGGCGAGGCATTCGTCTTCATGGACGACAATTCGCGCCACCATCGTGCACATCTTGTGATTGACTTCCTTCAGAATAACGACATCGCTCGATTAGAGAGGCCAGCATGTTCTCCAGACATGAACCGTATCGAACGCGCCTGGGATAGATTGAAAAGTGCTGTTTATGGACGACGTGACCCACGAACCTCTCTGAAGGATCTACGCCAAATCGCCGTTGAGTAGTGGGACAATCTGGACCAACAGTACCTTGATGAACTTGTGGATAGTATGCCACGACGACTACAGGCATGCATCAGTGCAAGAGGACGTGCTACTGGGTATTAGAGGTACCATTGTATACAGCAATCTGGACCACCACGTCTGAAGGTCTCGCTGTTTGGTGGTACAACATGCAATGTGTGGATTTCATGAGCAATGAAAAGGGCGGAATGATGTTTGTGTTGACCTCTATTCCAGTTTTCTGTACAGGTTCTGCAACTCTCGGAATCAAGTTGACGCAAAACTTTTTTTGATGTGTGTAATTTCTAATAGACGGCAAGTACAACGAATGACTGCAGCGATGTCTGAACTACACGCTCAAGCGTTTCTGGAATCTAATTGGATCGACATTTAATGATATGGAAACCGAGAAAAAAAGATCTGGTATAAAATTATATGTTGTAAAATGATGAAGAAATCGTAGGAAACCTCTACGAATTGAATGCAAAATACAAAGAAGAGAAATCTGATTTCTTGGAAGAGATAAAACTCTGCTTCCAAATGGCCCGTTAGTTGAGAAATAGATTTCATCAGGCTATAGAAACAATTCCACGACTAAGGAACATACTACAGGAAAGAGAAAAGCTGTAAAGAGGAAACAAGGAACTTGCTTTTAAAGACTATACTTCAGTTCCAAGTTGTTTTAAGTGTCATAATCTTAACCACACAGTGATATATTGTAACGCAAAACCTTGTCACCAGACGAATGAATACAAATAAAAAGAATCAGATGCATACTGTGTCATAATCATAAGGAGCAGTGCAACAGAAGCAGGAAAAAATGTGCGACTTACTTTACATTACTGCAACGGCAGTTTCCTAAGATAAACAGTGAAGAGTAAATACGTGCAATCTCTTTAACTAATACCGAATTAGACCTCACATCACGAAAACGAAATGAAAACCTCATTCAACAGTACTTAGGAATTGGAATTATAACATGAAGGCAGTCGCTAGCAATATTTTGGCAAACGAAATGAATAAATTTAAATATCCTTCCTCTCTGATGAATTTTTCTCTCAAAATCAGTGCAATTTCTTAAATCTGTCAGAATGTGTCGTTAACTCAGTTATGCAAGGCTACATGCCAACGTAATTAGCCTCTGAAAACAGGGCAGAGATATTTCAAAGTACGACGCAACAAACCCAGTTGGCAGCCAGAATCGAAGAACTCAAAGATGGAATATTGAAAAGCGACCTTCAAACGGACCTCAATGAGGATCAGGATATACAATATACCACGGACAAAACTTATATGAACACCGATCGGGAAGCATGCCTTGCACTATCACGCACAATAACGATAGAAAATAACATAGGAAACATAGATAACATGTCCACCGCACGAAAAATTTATGATACTAGCAAGAGTAACAATTATATAAAACCAGTTAAGTTCTAATCGGGAGGAATAACTTAACAGTGTGCAAATCACACTCACTACAGAGCAGATTCAACAAGCAGACAGTTTACCAAATTGCACAGTGGACGTGCTTCACAACACAATGAACGAGAGACAAGTGAAACTGTGAAATATGCGAAGCAACTTGAGCAAACTAACAGTTACAGACACTAGACAGTATTTAGATACAGTGAGGCCGACTGAGATTTATAAACACATCGACTTAAACGAAAAATGAATAAATTAGAGGAAATAATTATACACATCGCCCTCCGATGCATAACAAGAATAGGGCATGTAAATAGGAAATCTCCACAACCAGGGTAGCAGATAGATTAACACTGAAAGCAAATAATCTGGCCGCAGATTTTAAAGAATTATGTGAGCTGCTACGTCAAGTCTACACAATAGCCTATGAATCTACACGACGTGTGTAGAGACCTGGTTCGAGCCCAAGAACGAATTGAATTCTAACCCAGAATCCCATCCCTCCAGAACTGATGAATTCTACAGATTACAGAAATGACAAATTCAGTCGTTAATGCCTGAACTTTGCACTAATGAACAAAGGTATAACCATCAACAAAATCTCGGAAATGTGTAGCGAACATTCGGCTTCTATAGCATTTCGACACCAAAACATCTCATAAATACAGCGAAGTCCCAAAGAAACTCGTGCACCTGCCTTCTTCGCGAGCACGATGAAGTACCTGAACACAACGTGTCATTGACTCTACTAATGTCTGAAGTAATGCTGGAGGGAAATGATACCATTAATTCTGCAGGGTTGTTCATAAATATCTAAGAGTACGAGGGGGTGGAAATCTCTTCTGAACAGCACATTGCAAGGCATCCCAGATATGCTCAATAACGTTCATTTCTGGGGAGTGTTCATGGAGCCACTCTGTAGCATTTCTCGACGTTTGGCCTGCTGGAGTAACCCATGTACGTTGGAATGCACAATGGACACGAATGGATGCAGGTGATCAGACAGGATGCTTCGTACATGTCAGTCATATCTAGACGTATCAGGGGTCCCATACTGCAAATGCCCCCACCATTACAGAGCGTCCACCAGCTCGAATAGTCCCCTGCCGTCACGCAGGGTCCACGGATTCATGAGGTTGTCTGCATACCCGCAGACGTCTATCATCTCGATTACATCTGAAACGAGACTCATCCGACCAGGCAACATGTTTCCATTCACCAATAGTCCAATGTCCGTGTTGACGGGCCTAGGTGAGCCGTAAAGCTGTGTGTCGTACAGTTGTCAAGGGTACACGACTGAGCCTTCGGCTCCGATATCCCATATAGATGATGTTCGTTGAATGGTTCGCACGCTGACATTTGTTGATGGCCCAGCATTTAAATCTGCAGCAATTTACGTAAGGCTTGCACTTCTGTCACGTTGAACGATTCTCTTCGGTCATCGTTGGTCCCGTTCTTGCAGGATCTTTTACCGGCCGCAGCGTGACTTAGCTATTCTTTATCATCTCAACACTGACCAACAATATCCTAGCGCAACGCAATCTGACTGCTCAAAAAAGAAACCTGGCTTCAAATAATTAATATAAAAGATTGGCCCTGAATTAGAAGAAATCCTGACAATAACCTATACATTTCATAAATCACTCACCTCACAAAAATCTTCATTACACGAACTACTGCAATACAGCAAGAGCCAATACAGCCGGCTAAATAAAAGACTCTAACTACTGTAGGCTCTAACTACTGCAGGCTCTAACTACTAATAGGGATATGGTTAGCAAAGGAAAGATTTTGTTGCAGAGCAACCAATGTATTTACGAAATTTTACCTTAATCAAGTGACAACCAGTTCAAAAAAATTACATAATCATCAGTAATGAATCTCCGTGACGGATACACATTCAGACCGTCCGCTCGTGCTAATTCTGCAAATCTCCAACACTGCTGACTACTCACTCCCAACTTCCGCTACTGATGGCTATTCAACTCCCATCACTGCTCGCTATTGACCTCAAACTGTGAGTCCGACCAGCCACAGAGTCTCTTACAGAGCGCGCACACCACTGTCAGAGTTATTAATGCAGAGCGCTACATAGCGCTGCCAACATACAAACACATAAACAGCCTACTTACATACTCATGGTACACTCGTGAAATGTCCGTACGCGAAAATCCGTGCTTCGTCGCTACCTCGGAGATGCTGTGTCCCATCGCTCGTGCGCTGACTGTAACACCACGTTCAAACACACTTAAATCTTGATAACCTGCCATTGTAGGAGCAGTAATCGTTGTAACAACTGAGCCAGACACTTGTCGTCTCATATAGGCGTTGGCGACAGTAGCGCCTCATTCTGCCTGTCTGCGTATCTCTGTATTTGAATAAGCATGCCTACACTAGTTCCTTTGGCGTTGCAGTGTATATATACGAGGGCAGTTCAATAAGTAATGCAACACATTTTTTTTTCTGAAACAGGGGTTGTTTTATTCAGCATTGAAATACACCAGGTTATCTTTTAGCTACACAACACTATTTTTCAACATAATCTCCATTCAATGCTACGGCCTTACGCCACCTTGAAATGAGGGCCTGTATGCCTGCACGGTACCATTCCCTTGGTCGATGTAGGAGCCAACGTCGTACTGCATCAATAACTTCTTCATCATCCGCGTAGTGCCTCCCACGGATTGCGTCCTTCATTGGGCCAAACATATGGAAATCCGACGGTGCGAGATCGAGGCTGTAGGGTGCATGAGGAAGAACAGTCCACTGAAGTTTTGTGAGCTCCTCTCGGGTGCGAAGACTTGTGTGAGGTCTTGCGTTGTCATGAACAAGGAGAAGTTCGTTCAGATTTTTGTGCCTACGAACACGCTGAAGTCGTTTCTTCAATTTCTGAAGAGTAGCACAATACACTTCAGAGTTGATCGTTTGACCATGGGGAAGGACATCGAACAGAATAACCCCTTCAGCGTCCCAGAAGACTCTAACCATGACTTTACCGGCTGAGGGTATGGCTTTAAACTTTTTCTTGGTAGGGGAGTGGGTGTGGCGCCACTCCATTGATTGCCGTTTTGTTTCAGGTTCGAAGTGATGAACCCATGTTTCATCGCCTGTAACAATCTTTGACAAGAAATTGTCACCCTCAGCCACATGACGAGCAAGCAATTCCGCACAGATGGTTCTCCTTTGCTCTTTATGGTGTTCGGTTAGACAACGAGGGACCCAGCGGGAACAAACCTTTGAATATCCCAACTGGTGAACAATTGAGACAGCACTACCAACAGAGATGTCAAGTTGAGCACTGAGTTGTTTGATGGTGATCCGTCGATCATCTCGAACGAGTGTGTTCGCACGCTCCGCCATTGCAGGAGTCACAGCTGTGCACGGCCGGCCCGCACGCGGGAGATCAGACAGTCTTGCTTGACCTTGCGGCGATGATGACACACGCTTTGCCCAACGACTCACCGTGCTTTTGTCCACTGCCAGATCACCGTAGACATTCTGCAAGCGCCTATGAATATCTGAGATGCCCTGGTTTTCCGCCAAAAGATACTCGATCACTGCCTGTTGTTTGCAACGCACATCCGTTACAGACGCCATTTTAACAGCTCCGTACAGCGCTGCCACCTGTCGGAAGTCAATGAAACTATACGAGACGAAGCGGGAATGTTTGAAAATATTCCACAAGAAATTTCCGGTTTTTTCAACCAAAATTGGCCGAGAAAAAAAATGTGTTGCATTACTTATTGAACTGCCCTCGTACAAACACATAAACAGCCTACTTACATACTCGTGGTACACTCGTGAAATGTCCGTACGCGAAAATCCGTGCTTCGTCGCTACCACAGAGATGCTGTGTCCCATCGCTCGTGCGCTGACTGTAACACCACGTTCAAACACACTTAAATCTTGATAACCTGCCATTGTAGGAGCAGTAATCGTTGTAACAACTGAGCCAGACACTTGTCGTCTCATATAGGCGTTGGCGACAGTAGCGCCTTATTCTGCCTGTCTGCGTATCTCTGTATTTGAGTAAGCATGCCTATACTAGTTCCTTTGGCGTTGCAGTGTATATACACAAAGTACTCTGATTACATAGAACCATATACAGAAAAAAATAGAGTAGCGGACAACTACGCTCATGGTAAGAACTTACTGACAACAGCATATGTAAATGTGAGAAGGCCATATACTCGTAATGGTACACCAAGGGTATGGCCTGTCAGAATGCAATCTCCCATCAGTGGTCAACAGTTTCAGTAATGGCGTTTCTTATATCGTGAGAGGTACTGTTATGCACAAAGTCGAGAAGTATTAGGAAAGTGCGTTAACGTTTTATCAAACTGCAAAGTACATCCTTTCATTCAAATACTGATTATCGGTAAACGATCGTACTAACACTCTAGTTACAACGCATCTGCAGCCGTATGCAGTTCAGTAATTACAGTAAGTTAGTACATGATAAATGTAACGTTATCTTTTTCTTGTATTTGAATTAGAATATTGCCATTTATAACAACACTCGTTGTACCGGTGGCTATTATCAGACCTGTGTGACCATCTTACAAAATTAACATATCATATATAGTTGTGTGATATGTATATTCTTTTATCGTAACTGTATAGCATTTACTCTAAAGAGAAAGAAAGGTTCTGTTAGTGAAGTTAGTGAATCTCTATTCGTATTTCAATATTGTACCGCTGTTCTAGACATCTATGTCTAAGTTCGAATGTGTGGCTGCGTCGGCCACCGAATATACATAGCTCTATTTTTTGACATGACTTGTCCACAGCTACCTTCTTCTTAAAATAATTTTAACTTTTTACCGTTTACAATACGCAACATTCTAGTACTGAGCTCCTAAACAACTATAATAGAAATGAATTATCTTAAGGTCGATACCAAGTCGTTAACTCTGTCACGCGAACTGAATTCACTTTCAGATCACTGACTCTGAATATCTCTCCAGCCCAAAATAGAGGCGTTAAGAAACTTAAAAATAAAACGTAAAACTACTTAACGTAATGTAAAATAGCAAGACATAACTAAATTTTAATCTTACCGAAATTTTTGATTATTCTACTCGCCGCAGCTGGATAGCTTTGCTCTGTCTTTTGATCCTTAACGATATCAAAAAGCAAACGAAGATATGTATTGTTTTCTCAAAGTCAGTGATATATTGTTTTTGAGCAAGAAAGTAATTAATGACAAACTCAATCGTGTTACCCATTAAAACAATAACAAACAGATATGTAAAACAGAACCAGACTACCGAACTACTAAATAAATTAATCTGTATGCCTCTTCCTCTGTCTCTCTCTATCAACTCTCTCTCTCTCTCTCTCTCTCTCTCTCACACACACACACACACACACACACACACACATATATATATATATATATATATATATATATATATATATATATATATATATATATATATATAACAGCACGCGCATACGTAACGAATGAATAAATGTCATATTACACATAGACGCCATAACACAAATAAAAGACAAAGGATAAACACACGACAGTTGACAACGCTACACACTGTAAACACATACACATTAAAAAAATTGAAAGTAAAGTGTTGAAATAAATGTGGTCGAAAAAATGCCGGAAAGTAGGTCATCTGCAGTATGGAGACTGGTTAAATACATCTGCAGGATGACATACAAGGACTGACAGTATCAGAAACTGCAAGCAACACTAGATGATAAAATTTAACCTCACGAAACTTGTGCTGCAAAAGTTGTTTCTTTCTAACCTGAAAAACAAGAGAATAACAAAACAAAACGTAATGTAATAACATATTTGTAAATGCTATACAACGCATTTATTATATACCTAAAAGAAGCGTGTATAGGAGGCCAATGAAGATACTTCACAAATAAAAGAAGCGAAACGCAAACTGCCTTTCATTTAGTTGCAGAGTTGGGGTACACCTCCATGAATATTATTTACTTTTGTATTGATATTTCGTTTAAATTAATCGTATTAATAAGAGGTACTTAGTATCTCATCCATACTTATTTATCGTAATAAAAGTTGCTTTTGTGCTATCCATATGATTCTTTTCTTTGATATGATTAGAGTTGTTCATACGCGAAAGAAAACCAGTTAACGAGCAGGTCGTTACTAAATTTTCTCTGCAGTATTGTCTTTGCAAATATTTTGCAACTGTACCCCCTATAGAGATTAGTATTAAGCCTTCCTTATTAAGCGCTGTTGAGGCTATTCCTCATATACTTTGATTCTATTTATTTTATTTTTAATATCCTTCCACTAGTCGCATGTATAGTCAAAATAGATCGCGAGATTAATTTAACATTTTCTTTGATGTTTTTTTTTGGGGGGGGGGGATGACGAGGTGGGAAACCTTCGATTTTTTTAAAATAAATAACACTCCCTTTATTTCTTTAATGCCAGTAAAATCGATCGCCAACGTGCACGAGTGTCCATGTGCCCCCAAACAACTACTCAGACTTAAAGAATCACAAAAAAGTCACCACCGCCACTTCGGCCTATACTATTTAACAATAGTAAGTAAAAATCTCAGCCTCTTCAGGCGTTGGCTCCTGACTAACTTTTTTCTGCCGTAAATCGTTAAACACTTCGGACACGTGCCACTTATTTTTCGTTTAAGTGCTTAACAGCACAGTTCGTGGTCGTCTTCAAGGTTCCTCGACGGTACGAAAACACGAAATAAAATCACGTGAGAACCTTTACACAATTTTTGCACCAGTTATGCTATTCTGCACTTCAAGGGTTCCGCAATCATAAACATAGTGCAGGCTCCTATCATAAAACACAAATGAGTCGTAACTACGCGTTCAGTGCAACCTCCATACAACCTATTCCCACAATACGGTCAGATACTCTTCACCATTAGAGGATTCTGGACCAGACTTCTGTTCCAGCATATCGGAACACTAATCGGTCTCACACTGATTAATTCCACCAATCAAAAGCCAGAACACAACTGTTAATTCGTCTTGCGTACAGCCAATTCACTACTAAATCCTTGTAGATTCAATTACTTGTTGGCACCATATTAATCACAAACGAGTCAAGTAAGATCTCTGCTTTGATTTAGTAACGACAGAACTTTACATCCGGAACATGTACTGATATTTTAGAAATTAACACCCAATATTTCTACCGTCGTGCGTTCGATGAACGTTCAGCAACTCGCCTTACCCCGTGAACCTCCTAGCTCATACAAAGTCAGATCTAGCACAGACTTGGTCCAAGCTTTTAGCCTTTCAAAACTGTACTGCCCATTCAAGCCATCAAGACCGTTGAGAAACCAATGAAAACGAATAAACAAACAGCAGTACTAGCATTTTTAACAATTTCATATTGTCATGATGAGCCGTCATGTCTTCAGATAGCGGGCAGCTGTAGCTTGTAATATCATCTTTGCCGCTCAGCATGCTGCTTGGCTGGAACATGCGTCACCATAGAATTTGCGGCGCTTTTCCACTCCTCGCTCTTTTCTGCAACAAGCGAAGCACAACAACTTATAAATACAACAAAAAATTTACAATGAAAATCTTCCTTAGTATCTACACAGATCTTTAAATTAATTATTTCCGTAATGAGTTGAGGTAACAAGTTTGCCTGCAACGTATACTGCAGAACTACGGCGCGCTACATTCCCTCTGGTTTAGCAGACACAGAGATGATAAAAGGTTTTAAGAACTTGACTTGTTAGTGGTGACTCATCCGGGCCAATCTAAGACATAGCACAACAGAGCCGGCGAAGTTCCTAACAGAGACACTGCTCTAACGAACAGAAGAGTTGTAAATAAAATTTTCGAGTGGACTGTCCATTCTGGACTAATCAGTTGTGATCACAAAACAATTTTTTTTACGATTACCGATAAAAATAATACCGATGAAGAACTAATCACGGCAGAAATATTTAACTTTAAGGGATCAACTTGGAACATGCTACTTGAAATAGTATTTAATGTCAATTTAATAGCAGACAGTGTAGATCTAAGGGCACAAGCACTACACGAACTGATACAAAACGCACAATTCGAATATATGCCTGCCAACACGCCATTAACGTCTAAACCGAAACATCGGTCTCAGAGACCGGTAGGATTTTCAAAATGTGTCGTGTGGCAAACCGGTTCTGTTTGCCGCTATCCCCTCACAGTACGGTTTGACGTAGCTGGAGCGTTGCGGTTCAGTTTGGGAACCCTCGTTGTGAGGTATGTATTAATTTCGTGATAGGCGCAGGTCAGGTCTATCCAACCGGGTATTTCGTATTACGCATGAAATGGCTCGGTCTTCTAGAGCGGATGTTTCGTGTCACATGTAATTTATCTCTATTTACTCTTCCAATAGGAGATGTAAGAGATAACCATTAGATCTATATTACTCATATATTTACATAATCTGAGTAAACAGTTTCACGCACTACTTGTGATATCGACAAAACCTTGTTGTCAAAAGGATGAGGTTCATAAAAACGTTGGCCCACTCTCTGACAAAACCACACATCAGCCGGTGGTTCACCACTCCCAGTCTGCCTCGTGGTATCAAGGGCCTCATGCGGCAAGAAATCGGTGAAATGGAATCTATTGGTGGAGGAGATGATCAAGTTCCAAACGATAAACTTGAGAAGAGGGAGACTTGCTCAAAGTGCCCATCTTGCAAAGATCGCAAGACTTCCTACAAGTGTGTGCAATTCAGCATGGCAATCTGTCTGGAGTGTAGCAGGAAAGTGTGCACTACATGTGAAATCAGGAGTGAATAAACGCTCGTGTCCATAAACGGCTACAATAATTGTCTTCACTGAAAGTGAAGCACAATATTTGTGTAATAACCACAGTTAATCTTGAATAAACAAAACTTGAATAACACTCAGTTTGATGTTTTATACAAAAAGAACATAAATACACTACTGGCCATTAAAATTGCTTCACCAAGAAGAAATGCAGATGATAAACGGGTATTCATTGGACAAATATATTATACTAGAACTGACATGTGATTACATTTTCACGCAGTTTGGTTGCATAGATCCTGAGAAATCAGTACCCAGAACAACCACCTCTGGCCGTAATAACGGCCTTGATACGCTTGGGCATTGAGTCAAACAGAGCTTGGATGGCGTGTACAGGTACAGCTGCCCATGCAGCTTCAACACGATACCACAGTTGATCAAGAGTAGTGACTGGCGTATTGTGACGAGCCAGTTGCTCGGCCACCATTGACCAGACGTTTTCAACTGGTGAGAGATCTAGAGAATGTGCTGGCCAAAGCAGCAGTCGAACATTTTCTGTATCCAGAAACGCCCGTACAGGACCTGCAACATGCCTTCTTGCATTATCCTGCTGAAATGTAGGGTTTCGCAGGGATCGAATGAAGGGTAGAGCCACGGGTCGTAACACATCTGAAATGTAACGTCCACTGTTGAAAATGCCTTCAGTGCGAACAAGAGGTGACCGAGAAGTGTAAACAAAGGCACCCCATACCGTCACGCCGGGTGATACGCCAGTATGGCGATGACGAATACACGCTCCCATTGTGCGTTCACCGCAATGTCGCCAAACACGGATGAGACCATCATGATGCTGTAAACAGAACCTGGATTCATCCGAAAAAATTACGTTTTGCCATTCGCGCACCCAGGTTCGTCATCGAGTACACTATCGCAGGCGCTCCTGTCTGTGATGCAGCGTCAAGGGTAACCGCAGCCATGGTCTCCGAGCTGATAGTCCGTGCTGCTGCAAACGTCGTCGAACTGTTCGTACAGATGGTTGTTGTCTTGCAAACGTCCCCATCTGTTGACTCGGGGATCGAGACGTGGCTGCACGATCCGTTACAGCCATGCGGATAAGATGCCTGTCATCTCGACTGCTAGTGATACGAGGCCGTTGGGATCCAGCACGGCGTTGCGTATTACCCTCCTGAACCCACCGATTCCATATTCTGCTAACAGTCATTGGATCTCGACCAGTGCGAGCAGCAATGTCTCGATACGATAAACCGCAATCGCGATAGGCTACAATCCGACCTTTATCAAAGTCGGAAACGTGATGATACGCATTTCTCCTCCTTGCACGAGGCATCACAACAACGTTTCAGCCGGCTACGCCGATGTACTGCTGTTTGTGTATGAGAAATCGGTTGGAAACTTTCCTCATGTCAGCACGTTGTAGGTGTCGTCACCGGCGCAAACCTTGTGTGAATGCTCTGAAAAGCTAATGATTTGCGTATCACAGCATCTTCTTCCTGTCGGTTAAGTTTCGCGTCTGTAGCACGTCATCTTCGTGGTGTAGCAATTTTAATGGCCAGTAATGTATTATCCTAAACATACAAACAAATTATTAAAAATGATGAAAGAATATGACTAAGGAAAAATTAGGTCTCTGAGACTAGATGTTTCTAATTATTTTAATGATATATGTTTCTGTTTAAGGGTTAAAGAACACGTCATATTCATCCGAGCTGACAGACATTAGAGACGTACAAGGCGGGCTTGAAGCACCTCTCAGAGGTCCACCGCTACAGACATCTATGCAGCCCGAATGACACGTCACAGAAACCTTAAATACTAATAGCAAGAACTGTTTACTCAACACAGAGATGTGTTCTGAGAAAGATACTTCAGAAGCCGGGCAAAGACCAACGTTTCGGGTAAACAGTAAAAATATTGTCAGAGAAATTTTAAGAAGCTGAGTCATTTTATCTACAATTAAAACCGAAGATGGGTCGATGCCCCGTGAATGCAGACAGTAGAATACCTGCTTGGAGGACGTCTCCTCGTCGACGATCAATCGGGTGACCAACTCAAAAATGTTTGTCAAATCTTATGGGACTTGACTGCTAAGGTCATCAAAAAAAATGGTTCAAATGGCTCTGAGCACTATGGGACTTAACATCTGTGGTCATCAGTCTCCTAGAACTTAGAACTACTTAAACCTAACTAACCTAAGGACGTCACACAGATCCATGCCCGAGGCAGGATTCGAACCTGCGACCGTAGCAGTCGCGCGGTTCCGGACTGAGCGCCTGAACCGCTAGATAAGGTCATCAGTCCGTAAGCTTACACACTACTTCACCTACATTATCCTAGGGACAAACAAACACACACACCCATGCCCGAGGGAGGACTCGAACCTCCGCCGGGACCAGCCGCACAGTTTAGATTAGATTACATTAGATTTACTTTCATTTCAATTGATCCGTAGTGAGGACGTCCTCCAGGATGTAGGAGATGTCAGAAAAACAACAATACGACGTGCATTCAAGTTCTAAGGCCTCCGATTTTTTTTCTAATTAACTACTCACCCGAAATCGATGAAACTGGCGTTACTTCTCGACGTAATCGCCCTGCAGACGTACACATTTTTCACAACGCTGACGCCACGATTCCATGGCAGCGGCGAAGGCTTCTTTAGGAGTCTGTTTTGACCACTGGAAAATCGCTGAGGCAATAGCAGCAAGGCTGGTGAATGTGCGGCCACGAAGAGTGTCTTTCATTGTTGGAAAAAGCCAAAAGTCACTAGGAGCCAGGTCAGGTGAGTAGGGAGCATGAGGAATCACTTCAAAGTTTTTATCACGAGGAAACTGTTGTGTAACGTTAGCTCGATGTGCAGGTGCGTTGTCTTGGTGAAACAGCACACGCGCAGCCCTTCCCGGACGTTTTTGTTGCAGTGCAGGAAGGAATTTGTTCTTCAAAACATTTTCGTAGGATGCACCTGTTACCGTAGTGCCCTTTGGAACGCAATGGGTAAGGATTACGCCCTCGCTGTCCCAGAACATGGACACCATCATTTTTTCAGCACTGTGGTTACCCAAAAATTTTTTGGTGGCGGTGAATCTGTGTGCTTCCATTGAGATGACTGGCGCTTTGTTTCTGGATTGAAAAATGGCATCCACGTCTCATCCATTGTCACAACCGACGAAAAGAAAGTCCCATTCATGCTGTCGTTGCGCGTCAACATTGCTTGGCAACATGCCACACGGGCAGCCATGTGGTCGTCCATCAGCATTCGTGGCACCCACCTGGATGACACTTTTCGCATTTTCAGGTCGTCATGCAGGATTGTGTGCACAGAACCCAAAGACATGCCAACTCTGGAGGCGATCTGTTCAACAGTCATTCGGCGATCCCCCAAAACAATTCTCTCCACTTTCTCGATCATGTCGTCAGACCGGCTTGTGCGAGCCCGAGGTTGTTTCGGTTTGTTGTCACACGATGTTCTGCCTTCATTAAACTGTTGCACCCACAAACGCACTTTCGACACATCTAGGTCCATCACCACATGTCTCCTTCAACTGTCGATGAATTTCAATTGGTTTCACACCACGCCAATTCAGAAAACGAATGATTGTACGCTGTTCAAGTAAGGAAAACGTCGCCATTTTAAGTATTTAAAACAGTTCTCATTCTCGCCGCTGGCGGTAAAATTCCATCTGCCGTACGGTGCTGCCATCTCTGGGACGTGTTGACAATGAACACGGCCTCATTTTAAAACAATGCGCATGTTTCTATCTCTTTCCCGTCCGGAGAAAAAAAATCGGAGGCCTTAGAACTTGAATGCACCTCGTAGATGACAAATATTTACCACTCACACAAATAAGCTAATGTACGATTCCACAGCTCCCAAGTGGAATGATCGTCATTTTTTAATGTACACTATATGAAAGAATCATTTTACAAATACTAATGCACTGAATTTAAAATAAAAAAACTACAATAATACTTATTTACAATGAACACATTACTGCACTGAAATGGTGCAGAAGTTAGATTGTACTTACACATGTACACACACACACACACACACACACACACACACACACACACACACACTTATTTACACTGAACACATTACTGCACTAAAATTGTGCAGAAGTTATATTGTACTTGTATATACACACACACACACACAAATCAGTTGGTTCTACTGAGAAATTCATCAGTGGAGTAGAAGGAGTTGGCCACCAATAAATCTTTTAGGCTTCTCTTAAACTGAATTTCATTGGTTGTTAAGCTTTTTATGGCTGCTGGCAAGTTATTGAAAATGTGTGTTCCTGAATAATGGACATCTTTTTGTACAAGACTAAGTGACTTTAAATCCTTGTGAAGATTATTTTTATTTCTAGTATTGATTCCATGAATTGAGCTGTTGGTATGAAAAAGTGATATATTTTTAATGACAAATTTCATTAAAGAATAAATATATTGGGAAGTAGTAGTTAGTATCGCTAGTTCCCTAAACAGTCTTCTGCAGGATGTTCTTGAGTTAACACCACATATAACTCTTACTGCACGTTTTTGTGCCCGGAAATCTTTAACTTGGCTTGATGAATTACCCCAAAAAATAATCCCATATGACATTATGGAATGAAAGTACGCATAGTATGCCAGCTTAACATGACTGCAGTACCTAAGACCGCTCGGCTACTCCCGCGCGGCCATAACCAACTCCACAGGCAACTGAGAATACGCCAAACAATAAATGCAACCATTATTTAATAACTATATCGTCCGCTGAAGAAGAAATAGCCTTAAACATAACGAAATTAGCCGGCCGGGGTGGCCAAGCGGTTAAAGGCGCTACAGTCTGGAACCGCGCGACCGCTACGGTCGCAGGTTCGAATCCTGCCTCGGGCATGGATGTGTGTGATGTCCTTAGGTTAGTTAGGTTTAAGTAGTTCTAAGTTCTAGGGGACTGATGACCTTAGAAGTTAAGTCCCATAGTGCTCAGAGCCATTTGAACCATTTTGAACCATAACGAAATTAAAAAAAATGGGACAGCCCTAGGACCAGACAACATTCATGCTGAAGTTCTCAAACGAGTAAAAGTACAAACTGTTCCATTCCTAACCAGACTACTGAAAGATTCCTTAACACTGATTAGGATGCCTGCTAGCTGGAAATTAGCAACAGCTGTTACAATAAGGAAGTCTGATGATAGAGATCCGGGTAATACTGAAACCTAAAGACCAATCTGTTCAGCTAACACACTTGCAGTATTTTAGGAATGGCTCATCTGCGACTGTTTGTAACGTAGCAAATTATTACGAGCTGCCACCTCGCAATGAAAGCGTAGCTTGCGTTAGAGCCAGGAGAAGGGCAGTTGCCGGCTACTGGCCACAGCGAGCCGTGTACTTGCCTAACGCTACGTGCAATACGTTACATATACTCTCCATGAATCTGAAGAAGTACTATTAAATATTAATCGATCTTTCTTATACTTAGTATACCAAATTCTGTGCGAAATGCAACCGTAATGTTCAAATATCGAATCAATAACTTCATTACTTTCGGAGGTATAGATTTTTACCTAACACTCATAATAGCCGTACTGGCATTATGAAACCGAGTTAGGGTCTAATTTATTCATCTGTAGTATAAACTGAAACTACAGCCAAGAGGATATGTTCATATTATCTAATATATATATTTCTGATGTAATTAAAAGTTCCTTGAAAAATTATTGTTTTATCGTCTTTTGGTTGTGTGAGTGTTTTGGAGAGACTTTGACAGTGAATGGAAGTAATATGTAAACTCGGGATGTGATATTTTACTAAAACCATGTAAATGCATGCGTGAGAAAGTTGTTGTCCAATAGGAGACTGTGTAACGTGTGACAGAATCAGCTTGATTTTGTAAAAGGCAACCAGAATGGCGCTGAGTATTAAATTTATTAGTAATTTATGTTGTGGAAAGGAATCGTATTTTCGTTAAATTTTATTACTTTCGAAATTACGAGATTTCTAGTCTAAATTACTTGTGCTAATGTCATTGACTGGCACTAGAAATACCGGGAGTATAGAAGTGCTCGAGATGACGTGATTGGCTGCTTAACATGCTAGCCAATAAGAATTCAGCATTCCCCACGTATGTGAGAGGACGGACGTTTGCGCCTCAGCTCTATGAGCCGAAATAGTCGCTCGGCAGCCGTCTGCTGGCAAACACCGTATGTTAAACTGCGCTCAACAAATTTGTACCAAAATGAAGAAATTCGTGCGTATCGTTGACGAAAAGCGGCTACAGCATTGAGTATTTCGTGAAAGTTGGAGCTTTGTGAGCGGTTTATTTTAGGAGATATTCGCCTGTGAATATTTCATGTCGTACATAAACACCGAGTGGCGTGTTTCGTGCTTAACTCGCAAGTAGTCGTGGATCAGTGACTGTTTAGGACGTTCAGAATATGGAGTCGAGCTAAATATCTTCCGGCTGCTTTCGGGCGTGAACTTGTAACAGAGACAGTCAGTACCACTGCATAATTGATATCGGATATTAAATACGGACTTGATAGTTATTTTCCGTGTTTTAAAGACAATAAACCATCTTAAAGGAAATTTGAGACTTTTTTCAGACGAGTCATGTAAGAATCCCGAACGCTCGGTAGTTTAACTAGCCCAGCCCATGGACTGGAGTTATGAGGCCTTTACGTGGTTGGTATTCAGTCGAATTTTCGTCAACGCTGCTGTTGTCGGCTAAATCAGTATCTACCATCGCAGAGTGAAGGGGCAGACAACCTGAAACCTATCCAAGAACAGGAAGCTTTACGCACTTAATCAGAGCCAGTTAGGTTTCAGAAAAAGCAAATATTTTGAAGATACATTTAACAACGCGATCGAGAGAGTAGATTCATTAAACAAAGAATACGCAGTATCATCGTTAATTGAAATTACCACAGTATCTGATAATGATTTATAGTGGCCTGATTTGTTTTCCCGGATGCATGATCTATAGGCCCCCCAGTGTCTATATTACAGCTTCATAGATTAGATTAGAGTTGTGGAATGGTCATCTGGCACACAAAAAGTAATAAAAATAATTACCAAAGGGTGCACACAGGGGTTATTTGTGGGCCAGCATTCTGGGATTTGGCAATTGAACCACTCGTGTGTCAACTGGAAGATTAATTTTAATTTTAAAAACCAGCAGCCTCATTTGCAGGCTGTCCGTTTTTAAAATTAAAATTAATATTTATACAGTTGTTGACAGGGCCGCGAAATGTTGAAAATATTCATTTGGGAGAAGCTCGTGTCCTGGTTGCTGTATCGGGACTACTCAAGAGCTCAGCTGGAGTCGGTGATAGTAAACGAAGCACCCAACATTAAGCGCAAAACTGCCCGCGCCTGGAAGCTACTTCAGCATGCAATGAGAACATAATATGCCAGTTCACGACCATTTCAGGCTACGTAGTGAGCGTCTGGGCACACAGACTTCGAAGCGAGCAGAACGGGCAAATTCCGCGACGTGAACAAAGGGTTTACACCTTAGATGCACATGGGCTACAGCACTACGCCAACCGATTCTTTACTGGTAGTCCTCGGGATCTAAATCTTTCGGCAAGATGTCATAGAGCCTCCTACTTGTTACGCAAAGAGGATTTGAGGAAAGTCCAAGAAATCTTAGGCCAAGGCCCAACTTTTCAACTGGGTAGTGAGTACATTGTCGAGGGACTGGTGCTCGAACAGTTACCAACTATTCCCGTGCATTCAAGAATGTCTAGCGCTTGGCCATGTAAATCCGAGGCAGGTCGTAATTCATTACCTAACAGGACATGGGCCATATCCAATTTACCTACACATGATTAACACTATATATACACTACTGGCCATTAAAATTGCTACACCACGAAGACGACGTGCTACAGACGCGAAACTTAACCGACAAGAAGAAGATACTGTGATATGAAAATGATAAGCTTTTCAGAGCTTTCACACGAGGTTGGTGCTGGTGGCGACACCTACAACGTGCTGACATGAGGAAAGTTTCCAATGGATTTCTCATACACGTAGCCTGGTGAAACGCTGTTGTGATGCCTCATGTAAGGAGAAGAAATGCGTACCATCACTTTGATAAAGGCCAATTGTAGCCTATCGCGATTGTGGTTTATCGTATCGCGACATTGCTGCTCGCATTGGTCGAGATCCAATGAGTGTTAGCGGAATATGGAATCGTTGGGTTCAGGAGGGTAATACGCAACGCCGTGCTGGATCCCAACGGCCTCATATCAGTAGCAGTCGAGATGACAGGCATCTTATCCGCATGGCTGTAACGGATCGTGTAGCCACGTTCCCTGAGTCAACAGATGGGGACGCTGGCAAGACAACAACCATCTGCACGAACAGTTTGACAACGTTTGCGGCAGCATGCACTATCAGCTCGGAGACCATGGCTGCGGTTACCCTTGACGCTGCATCATAAACAGAAGCGTCTGCGATGGTGTACTCAACGACGAACGTGGGTGCACTAATGGCAAAACTTTTCTTCGGATGAATCCAGGTTCTGTTTACAGCACCATGATGGTCGCATCCGTGTTTGGCGACATCGCGGTGAACGCACAATGGAAGCGTGTATTCGTCATCGCCATACTGGCGTATCACCCTGCATGATGGTATGGGGTGCCATTGTTTACACGTCTGGTTCACCTCTTGTTCGCATTGACAGCACTTTGAACAGTGGACCTTAAATTTCAGATGTATTACGACCCGTGGCTCTACCCTTCATTCGATCCCTGCGAAACCCTACATTTCAGCAGGATAATGCACGACCGCATGTTGCAGGTCCTGCAAGGGCCTATCTGAATACAGAAAATGTTCGACTGATGCCCTGGTCGGCACATTCTCCAGATCTCTCACCAATTGAAAACGTCTGGTCAATGGTGGCCGAGCAACTGGCCTGTCACAATACGCCAGTCACTACTCTTGATGAACTGTGGTATCGTTTTGAAGCTGCATGGGCAGATGTACCTGTACACGCCATCCAAGCTCTGTTTGACTCAATGCCTAGGCGTATCAAGGCCGTTATTACGGCCAGAGGTGGTTGTTGTGGGTACTCATTTCTCAGGATCTATGCACCCAAATTGCTGGAAAATGCAATCACATGTCAGTTCTAGTATAATATATTTGTCCAATGAATACCCGTTTATCATCTGGATTTCTTCTTGGTGCAGTAATTTTAATGGCCAATAGTGTAGTACATTAGATTGGACATCAGTATGTTTTATAGTTAAACTGATAGGAAAACCTATTTTGTGGAACTCTGAATGAGAATACATTATCTTTTGCATTTTCTCATACAGTAATCCATTTCAGGCGCTCAGATCGATATGGCACATCATCGTCGATTGTAGCATGTATTCATTCTTCTGACATCTGTTGACCTTTCAGTCAGTCATCTTTATCTGTACTGTAGTTACATATACACCATATACATGAACATTCACGAAAAGCTGTCTCACTGGATTCTCTGATATTCACTTAAATTTGGGGTCGAAGACGATGTGCTTTTGGCCCTTATGGCTCTCAGCGCCTCATTTGTATCTAGTCAGGTGACCTTGTTGGCAGATGGTACTACTTGAATTTAATAATTTCCTCAAACGGCAGTTTGTGTTTGGGGTTGGTTGTCTACTGCGCAGGAATCAAGTTTCCTGTGCAGTCTCAACATGAGCCCTGTTGAACCTGTATTAAGCGCTAACGGAGACGAATATTCCAGGAAAAGTTGGCCGCAAAGGAAGCAGGGCCTCCCAGACCAGACCAGTTGTCTGAGAAAGCGACGAAACCAAATAAGCGTGACTACAAGCGAAAATTTAACAAAGAGATGTATAATAAGCGTAAGTTGTTGTGTGGGTGCAACGTAAGAATCACTGATTTTGAGCCCAGAAGTTAATTCGTAACTAATACATGAATCAGGGATCTCGTACATTTGTCCGAAGAAATAAAAGAGCATGAAAACTCCGACTCACACCCAAAGGCGAAACAGACAGTAGCGAAAGCTTAAACATTGTTTCATTCTTGCTATAAACTGTACATAATTATGTACAAAACACCAAAATTCCACAAAAAATTCTCCCTTTTTCCGGCAAATTATGCATATTACTATTATTATGATTACTGTTACTGATAGCGGGTGAGGTTGTATAAAAATGTTGATAAGCATGTTATACAGCAGATGGCATTAATTTCGCACTCTCATATTTATCTGAATTCAAAATTTTGTGAACACCTAGGATGTATACCTACGACAGCAACTGCTCTAATCTAAATTTCTCTTGCTTTCTTGAAATCAACATTTACGAAAACAGAATAATCACTGTTGCGTTGAACAGCTGTAATGTATGTTAGTTCAGTAAAATACTACTAATGTATTCCGCGTAAATTACTTCGGAGTTTTATGGCCCCAGTCGTACCCAGAGAAAAAAAATCCTGGCAGTAGGACGGTTAAATCCAAAGAGTAGTGCGTTGCGTCATTTGTCTTGTGCACCGCAAATCACCAAGAGTACATGGTTTCTGCTCACGGCTGCGCATATCTTCTCGTGACGTCACGGAAGCTTCGAAGTACGGACGGAACGTTTCAAGCTCATCAGACCCTATCTAATTTGTTTATGTCGTTGATGTGGAAAGTGTCGAGACTGAAGAGTATCGATTGCACAAAATTTCACATGAATAAGATATAGTGATGAGAATGATGAAAATGTCCTGCAGCCAAATCGGTATTCAACAGATGTTTCTGCAGGCATGCTGACACAGGGAACTATCAGACCTGTTAACCACGGAATTTGGTGAGTCTTAGTTAAGCTGCGGCAACGGCCTTGCCGTAGTGGATACGCCAGTTCCCGTGAGATAACCGAAGTTAAGCGCTATTGGGCGTGGCCGACACTTGGATGGGTGACCATCCAGCTGCCATGCGCTGTTGCCATTTTTCGGGGTGCACTCAGCCTCGTGATGCCAATTGAGGAGCTACTCGACCGATAGGTAGCGGCTTCGGTCAAGAATACTATCATAGCGACCGGGAGAGCGGTGCGCTGACCCCACGCCCCTCCTATCCACATCCTCCTCTGAGGATGACACGGCGGTCGGATGATCCCGGTAGGCCACTCGTGGCCTGAAGACGAAGTGCTTGGTTAAGTCGCTGAGGGTCGTGTACTAAGACCTAGCTATCGGCTAATTTCCGAGAAAATCGATGTTGAAGTTTTATGCGTACCTACTATACGTGTACAGTCTGTCATGATACACGACAAAGCGAGCGTAGCGCAGCGGCTGAGGTCGTGGCTACTAAACTTGCGGTATGGGTTCAGTTTCTGCCTGTGTACTCTTTTTCATTATCATCTTCTTACAAGATATTTTTAAATGGCATATGTGACGCTAAATTATTCGAAAGCGGTCATCGCCGTAGTAATTTAGTTAATAAATTAATATTACAGCAAACTTTCTTCAAATGATTCCGTTTGTCGTTGGCAGTTAAAATTACACATACTTAGACGACGTTCGCTTTATAGCGTCCCCAGTGCTATATTACGAAAAGACTTATAAAACAGTATTTATAAAGAAGAGACAAAAAAATGGTTCAAATGGCTCTGAGCACTATGGGACTTAACAGCCATGGTCATCAGTCCCTAGAACTTAGAACTACTTAAACCTAACTAACCTAAGGACAGCACACAACACCCAGTCATCACGAGGCAGAGAAAATCCCTGACCCCGCCGGGAACCCGGGCGTGGGAAGCGAGAACGCTACCGCACGACCACGAGCTGCGGACAAAGAAGAGACATTTAAAAATTGAATAATATATTTTTATCATGTAGCCGTAAAACAATAATTTCTCTGTCGACAAATGCAAGGAAATGCAATGCAAAGAAATAATTTATGACAAAATGATCTAAAGAGACGACAAGATACGCTCTTTTGTTAATTTTTTTAGTCGACTTCACTTCTTCACTTGTCTTATGATGTACAGACGGACATCTTACGAGTACTAGCAAATGTAAGCATATTTGTATGAGTTACGCATGTAATATACTGATTTAATATTATTGTGCACTTTTAATTTGTAAGAGGTGATCCCGATTTCATGTCCGCCTTCCTTGAATTAACCTGCATTCAAGTAATTTGCAGTTCAACAATCGCAGCTGCTGATGCAGCCAACGATGCCATTACGTGGCGATATTAACTTATGAAAAATTAGCGGAAGCGGAAAACTCGCCCGCTATTAACATAATATTAATTTTTCTCCACAGCCGCCCGACGTTGCAGAAAATACTTAGTCCCATAGTGCTCAGAGCCATTTTTTTTTTTATTGTTGCCGACTTACGTGGTGGGCCTTAATAAAAATGATATTTCATTTAATTTTGATTTTACGATTAAATGCTTTCTTTATGTTCTCCTTTTTTAACAATATTAATCTCAAATTATTTGTTACGCTAATGAATGTTAGACTCGCTGAATCTTAAAACATGAGCATATAAGCTGAAAAATGTAATAAACTTTTCATATTAATATCCTCGGCTAGTCAGTTCACTTTAAAGCAAAAGATCTTTAGTTATTAATTACAATTGCGGCCCACACACGCGCGAGAGCATTTTTTCTTACCTCCGTTAACCATTGTATTGTAGTCGGAGTCCTGGCTCTGGCTGTCGGCTATGGTACTGAAAATAAGAATCTTAAAGCTACGTATTTCTGCAACTTCGTGCGGCTGTTTAGAAAAATTAATATTATGTTAATAGCGGGCGAGTATTTCGCTTCCGCTAATTTTCATAAGTCAATATCGCCACGTAATGGCGTCGTTGGCTGCATCGGCCGCTGCGATTGTTGAACTGTAAATTACTTGAATGCAGGTTAATTCAAGGAAGGCGGATATGAAATCGCGATCACCTCTTACAAATTAAAAGTGCACAATAATATTAAATCAGTATATTATATGCTTAACTCATACAAATATGCTTACATTTGCCAGCACTCGCAAGATGTCCGCCTATACACAACAAAGACAAGTGAAGAAGTGAAGTCGACTAAAAAATTAACAAAAGAGCGTTTCTTGTCGTCTCTTTAGATCAGTTTGTCATAAATTATTTCTTTGGAATCTAAACCTACACAGAGAAATTATTATTTTACGGCTACATGATAAAAATATATTACTCAATTTTTTGATGTCTCTTCTTTATAAATACTGTTTTTTAAGTCTTTTCGTAATATAGCACTGGGGACGCTATAGTTTCCTCCGTTTCCTAAACGTGACCTTGCCTCTCGTTGCCGCCTCTCTCTCATGGACTGTTAAGTGCCCCCTAGACGGCCAGTAATATTGCACAATTGTTGGGCTGGTGCATAAGTTCGTAGCGTTTCTGTTTTGCATGTTGGTATCCCAGTTGCAACGGATTCATTTATCGGTTATCATTCTTTATTCGCAGATTAGTGTTGCTACTTGAGTTTTCATATTATCGTTTTTTTTTCATTTGGAGATAGAGAGTGGAACTGTGGACGCTAAGAAATGGACTGCCAAGTGGGTAGACCGGAACATTTCAGACACATTATTCTGTGTTCAGGAGAGAGGTGACAGCAGCGGAGGCAACCAAAAACATTTGCCCCACGTACAGCGTTGTCTGCAGAAACAAAAAATGGTTCAAATGGCTCTGAGCACTATGGGAGTTAAATTCTGAGGTCATCAGTCCCCTAGAACTTAGAACTACTTAAACCTAACTAACCTAAGGACATCACACACATCCATGCCCGAGGCAGGATTCGAACCTGCGACCGTATCGGACGCGCGGTTCCAGACTGTAGCGCCTAGAACTGTTCGGCCACCCCGGACGGCTCTGCAGAAACATTTGCACTGTGTATGGGAATAATGCCACTGGACAGAGTATGGCAACAAAATGGTTTTCTCGATTTAAGGATGATCGTTTCGACATTAGAGACTCTTCGTTCACGAAGACCTTCGGGATTTCATGAAGATCGTTTGAACGCATTAACCCACAATCATCCACGTCAGTGTAATCGAGAACTGACAAATGTGATGAACTGTGATCATTCCATCATCATGCGAAATTTGAATGCGATGGGGAAAATCCTAAAATAGGGCGTATGGGTACCACATGCTCTAAGTTAAATGTCACAAATATGTGTTTGTCTGATAGCTCGTCATCACTTGGCTCGTCAACAATATCGATCATTGCTATCGTGTACCGTTAATGGTGACGAGAAATTGTGTCTTTACGTTAACATAAAGAAAAGAAAGGAATGGCTGAGCCCAAACAAAGCAGCAAATCTCCGTACAAAGACCTGTGCGCACCCATAAAAGATATATTATGCATCTGGTGGAACAGCTACGCTGTTGTGTTCTAAGATTTGCTTCCGAGAGGTGTAACCATCACAGCTCACACCTCTTGTCAACGGGTTGTAGACGCAGTCCAAGAACAACGACCAGGAAGACTGCGTGAGGTGATGCTACTCCACGATGAAACCCTCCCGCTTTCTGCTAGACTGACAAGAAACTCTATAAAGGAGTTTCGTTATAAAGTTATTCCGCAGCCACCTTATTCATTTTTTATTGCACTCTCAGATTTTCACCTTGAACCCTCTCTATCGAACAACCTCCAAAGAACTTCTTCTCCGGATGAAAATGCGCTGCCGTCCGAAGTGGCCGAGCGGTTCTAGGCGCTACAATCCTGCCTCGGGCATGGGTGTGTGTGATGTCCTTAGGTTAGTTAGGTTTAAGTAGTTCTGGGTTCTAGGGGACTGATGACCTCACAAGTTAAGCCCCATAGTGCTCAGAGCCATTTGAACCATTTTTCTTGAAAATACGCTCCGAACACGGCTGACCAGTCCTTCACTTCAAAACCACGTGGTTTCTACAGTCGCCGAATAGAAAAGTTACCCCAGCGTTGGCAGACGGATTGTAAATAGTGAAGGGAATTATATTACTGATGACTAAGGTTTGTGTTATGTGTAACTGTTGTATTTATTAAACTTATGGAAAAACGCTATAAACTTATGCGCCATCCTAATATATTGAACAATATTATTCAGATTCTCACTAGACTGCTCAGTAATATCGCACAATATTATTGTGGTTCGGAAGTTTGGACGATAAAGACGCTGTTGTCGCAATGATTACTTTCTTTTGTCACAAGCGGAATAAAAGGTGGATGAAAAATTTGTTCAGGGAACATCAAGGATCACTCACGGAAACTGAATGGAAAAATGCATCATTAACTTTTTACGTGTTATACTACCAACGTCTGATACATTATTGAAACTTCTCCGCATACGTAGTCACTCCGTCACGCCATGGAATCTGTAGTACGGAGATTTTATTCATTACAAAATTGTCACAGACTTCTCGAATTGGTTTCTCGTGATTCTGCTAAACCTCTCGTGAAGACAAATGTAGCACTATGGGGCTGATCGCAGTGAAACAATACAGGGTGAGCCAAAGTCGCAGTACACGCTGTTATGCCAAAAACACTGCAGGAATGGGGAAACATGAACATTCCAGCAGGGTATGGATGAGGTGGTCTGTCTTTTACGGTATGTACAGAACGTCGGCGTCGTCTAGAAATTGGCCACCTTGAATCTAAGTCAAATTTTTAAATGGAAGGGGGGTTGTGTAATATGTCAAATAACGTCAGCATTTTTTGACAATTTCATTCCTGTTAAAGAAATTCTAAGTAGCAGTTATGGTTCAAAGTTACAACGATTTTTTTTGTCGCAGGTAACTGAAGATTGCTTTGACCAAGGAGGTGAGAACTGGTGTCATATTGATGTTTAGAGAACGGAGTCTCCGTATCATTGCGGCCGATTTTAACAACCGGCACCCAGAAAGACCACCAGTTTCACACAACACGGTCCGGAGCTTAATTTACAAACTCCAAGAAATTGGGACTGTGTCTGACTAGGCACGGAGTGGCAGTCCAAAAAGTTCTACTGACGAGACAAGCTCAACAATGGTTTTGGAATTCTTCGTGAAGAACCCACACCGCAGCACACGACATTTGACATCAGAACGTGGGCTCAGTCAGTCATCGATCGTACGAATTATACAGGCTTACCAATGGCGTCCATTCGAGGTTCAGCTACTCCAGCACCTAGCAGAAGATGACCCAGACAGACGAATTCAGTTTTGCACGTGGGCCCTAGAGCAAGCTCAGCAGACTCCCTCGTTCGCACAAGTTATCTTGTTCAGTGATGAGGCAAACTTTTTTGTCAATGGCGAAGTCAATCGTCACAGCTACAGATACTGGAATGAACAGTATTCACACTGGATGTAACCTTCCAAGGCAGTTGGTGACGTTATGGTGTGGTGTAGAATATGGGGTACCCGTGTAATTGGACCCTTTTTCAGAACCTTAATGCTCAACTCTACCGGAAAATGCTGCAAGAAATGGTGTTTCCCTTATTTCTGAATGAAAATAGCAGCTTTCCCTCTTACTTCCAACAGAATGGGTCTTCGCCACACTACGGAGCAGTTGTTCGTCAGTGGTTAGATGGTTAATTTCCTGGTCATTGGATTGGCCGAGATTGTTCTGTGGAATGGCCACCCAGATCTCGCTATTTGACGTTTGCCCGTGGGTTCAATGAAAGCAACTTGTAAGTTCAGCAAAATAAGAATCAGATATCGTCTCAGTCAACGCACTGAAGAAGTGTGGGCCACCATAGCTACGGAAATCCTTCTGCGAGTGCATGACGATTGGATTCAGCGCCTTCAAATGTGTGTTGACCTAGAGGGACACCGTTTTGAACACATGAAACGATTGCCCTTTATGGAGAACAGTACAGCCTGTAATTGGAACCAATATATCTTGTAACTTTTGAACCATAGCTGCTACTTCGAATCTGTTTACAGTGAAACTTCCCCTTTGTATGTAAAGAATGACTGTGCTTGTAAACTTATACTTTATTTGATACTAAAACAGCTGAGTAAAAGGGAAATTACTCAGACAGTTTTCTCTTTACTTATTCTGATCATGTCCAAACTGACACACAATATTTTAGCGCAACCCAATCTGACTTTTAACAATTGCAGCAAAAGGATGCCCCTGACTAACAATAACATATACCCTTCGTGAATCACTTACCTTCCAAAAATCTTCGTTACTCGAACTACTGCAATACAGGGAGCACCAATACTGCCAGCTAAATAAAAGATTCGAACTACTGAAGGCACAAACTACTGATAAGCATATAGTTAGCAAATGAACGATTTTGATAGTGAACAAACAATGTATTTACCTTAATAATGTTCAAAAGTCAAAAGATAAATGTATATGTTCGTGACATCCAGTTTGACAAATTTCCTGTTTCTGACGGACACATGTCCAGATCGTCCGATCATATTAACATCTCAAAACTCTGGCATCTATCTCCCCACATCCATCACTGCTGGCGGCATTTGTCGCCAGCATCAGTTGTTCGCAACGTATCGTGAGGTAGCGTGTGTCAAAAGAGTGTAGTGAAATGGAAGAACCAAGCATTTCTACAGAAGCTCCACCAGAAGTAGAGGGGTGTGAAGAGCAATTGAAGTTCGAATTCACTAACACCACTAGATACATCGGAAGACTGGTTCAGGAATCGAACCTTCTTACAAATATCCTCAGATCACGATTTCCTCTTATTCCTTTGCAATTGTAGATGAGATATTCAGTGTAGTACAAGATCTATTGGCCGAAACACGAATCATCATTGTGGATGATGAAACACACGATCTGCAAGAATATGAGGCGGAAGGATTTGACTTCGTGTGGTTATTTTTTTTTTTTTTGTTCTCCGCACGAATCGGAAAATATAAAATAATTTACTCTGCAGTGGACGGAAGGAGAGGGAGACGATATCTTCGTCGCCGAGGAATTCGCACCGAAACCAGCGGATTATGTGGCTTTATCGCACTGAGATGGACCAGTCGTTCTTACAGCACCTAATCCAAAATGGAACTTCAAGAGTGTGCAGTCGTAGAGTATGTCTCGTTTGAAATACGCGGAGATTTCTCTTTGTGGAAGACGATGTTACACGGGCGGGAATCTGTCTGGATAAGCAGAAAACAATAGGTCGTGAGACATACGAACGATCGAAATAAAAATGCAGAGAGGGAAACTGAAACCGTACCGCCAGCGTGGAAGACAAGAACCTTAGCTGTTGTGCTACTCTCTGTTGGTGGAAATTGCGACTACCGTTGTCGTATGGAGATAACATTCCTGACTGATAGCCAGTAAAAAGTTTGTTTGTCTTTCAGAGGATGACTGGTTTAAACCCGTCGAAACCATGGTAAAGGTTACCTGAAGGCCAACACTGATTTCAGCTGGTTGGCTGTCTATTATACCTGCTGTTCTGTGACCGTTGCTATTGTCAAGCCCTGTTTAAAATATACGCATGAAACTTTAATATCGATTTTCTCGGAAATTACCTGCCTCGCGTCCCATGAAAAGCCGCTAGCGAAATATTCAGGACTGGTCCCTCTACAACTTACTGAAGTCTTATCAAAATCAGTGATAACATGTCTAATGGTTCCCTTGTGTATTTAAGAGTGACGTTGTCCGTAAAATATGAATATACACTGAATATTAACCGATGAGGGCGGTGCAGTGTAAGGCACTGAAAACGAATTCGCGGGATGGCATCAAAGAGTCTCCAACCGTGCATCAGAATATTCGTTTTTCCGTGATGTTCCTAAACTACTAAAGGCGAATGTATCGACGACTTCTTCGAAAGTGCACACCATATTTCGTTGCCTATTCTTTACGTATTCGAGCTAGTAGCTAGTATTCAGTGTCATCGCCCACATGAGGTTAAATATTAATCTTGCTTCCTTCCTTCCATTTGAATGTCAGTGGAGGGCTCGTTACCCGCAGCGCCACACGTAAACGGTTACGTCTGCGCTTGCCTTGACACACATCACCACCTCGAACGTTCTCGGCCGGTTGGTCGACATTCTCTTCACCAGAGCCGCTAAATTACAATTACTCCAGGGATAACAGGAAGAAACAAGGTCGCACCTCTATTCACGTTGTACAGCGTTTGTACGTCTAAATTGTGCTTCGAAGTGTGCATAATGATATTTGTTCATTAATTTCTCTCGAGTGATTTTCTGTTCAACAATGAAAAACAAGGAACTGTTCTACTGGTTTATTTGACCTAGCCAGAAAACATGCAACATAATTACAATCAAAACAATACATAGATAATTTCAGTCTGGTGCAATAAGCTTTACCAGTTTTCTACAGACATATGTTACATAATAACACAAAATTTAAATGCTGTGCGACCTATATTTAGCCGTTTCACAGGCTCCATGTCAAGCTGCTCTCAGTTCATTTAGGGAGCCTGCAGTTGGACGCCTCTCGCAGGTGACGAGACGATCCGTGGCTGCTCTTCTCCGCTTTGGCCCAGTGTCGAGGAAATCCGCACTTCTTCAGGTTGGTCTTACGCCTGCCGTCTGCAGTTCTTAGCCTGCAGATCTTAGCCTACTGAGCGCTTTCCGTGTCAGCCAGCTTCCTTCATGACCAGAAGGTAAGTCCTCACGTGAATCCACCCATTCTGTGACACTGCGGTCTCTGTTAGGCTAGGAATTTAGCCAGAATGCCGAAGATTGTCCAGTGACGGGTGACAAGGGCAACAAGAGCTCGTATCTAGGAGGATACAACAAACTGGTTCTAGAGGAAGGGTTGCGGTAAACTATTGAATATCATTTGTTACCGAACATTCTCTAAAAAAATTTACTACCCAAGAATACAAGGCTCAGGCTAAGAAAACTACATTAAAAATTAAACTTCTGCTTTTGTCCTTAAGAAAAAGCATCGAACATGAAATACCAGAAGCGAAACAATCTAGATATTCTTTGAAGTTTCTTTTTTACCAAAAATTACAATTAATCAGAGCATTAAATATTAATAATTTACATTGAAAGTCATGCCGAGGCTTGACATAACTGAAAATCACAGTAAGAAATAGAGCAGTCCCGTGTCATGTTCAGGGCACAAACCTGCAGACGACACAACAGACCCCAAACGTAGACATCGGGATCCAACCTCGCCGGCGACAAAAAACCGAGAGAGGATAGGTACTTCACTACAACATATACAACAAAGCTCTCTTAACCAGTGAACAGGTTAAATAAAACCAAAGCCTCTGCCTGGGTTCTAAAAGAAATCCAGTGACTAATGTTGTGTTAAGATTAAAGCGCCACTGAATGTAATCTCGCCTCATTATGCTAGTTAAACTTAATAGGTTCGAGCGAGGTACACGCTTAAAGCCGGAATCACTATAGGCCAAGGATCAAATTACTACTATGCTAAATGTAGAACCAATACCACCACTATCTTATAAATGCAGAAACAGTCTACAAACTAGCATCCACAACCCAAGATACACCAATGGGCTATCATTAGCTTAATAATGAAGAGGTTCTTAAAAACTTCAGTTGCCCTCATGGAATTGTTTCTAGCACGATTTACCTTTAATTTAACAGAGCCAAGCATCATCTAAGCATCACATAAAAATTTATAAGGAATTCCATTTATTGTTTCTTGAAGATTGTCTTGATGTCTAAGGGAAAAGGAAAAACATAAAAACATACTGGCCGCAAGAAACAAGTTAGTGTCACTAAATAAAACAGATCTCAGATCTCTTTTCTAAAGGCCAGCGTAGTCACAAGGTGCGGCAGAATTAGGCACAGGCGTCTAGGCCTTAAAATTACATCACCGAAACGACAGTCTGCACTTTACCTAACCAAAAATGTTTAAAAACATTTATTCTAAACATAAGCCATAAGCCAGTGTCGCCCCCCCCCCCGTTACCCCTCTACTACCCCCCCCCCCCCCCCCGGCGAGAGGGCAATGGGGAAGTGCAGCACAACAAAAAAAATTGAAAAACCAAGTGGAAGGCCAGTGCCAAGCTCCTTCAAACACAACTAACAGGTGGCACGGGAGCCAATTAGCTGGAGAACATACAAAGGATGCTCACCATAAACGTAAGAAAGCGGAACCGGGCTCTGTCCTCGACTAAGGAACCCAAAGAAGTCGTTGACTCGGTGCCCGACTAGCGCAGAAGGCAACACGACCGGTGGGCTCTGCCGAATCGCGCCAGTTTCTCGGGCAGGAACTCGCATACTGCGCGAACAGGTAGTGCCAGGGCAGGACTAGGCTGGTCCAGGTTATAAATCGACAGCCACTCCGCCCTGCACGGAGAACACCGACCGTCAACGCTCACACCACGAAAGCGGTGCACCGGCAATACTGACCAATTGCTCTACAGCAGTGGTTGTCAAAGCTTTTCGCTCGAGAGCCAGTATTAACAATGAGGGACGACACTTCGGCCCGTATATTTACCAATCTTATTATTAATTGGTAAACTATACAAATTGGTATGTTCCAAGCGTCCAGTAGACTAGTTGTGGTAAGAGCGCGATAAGTTGGCAGCTGGCCCCCATGTAGTGATCGTTAAAAATCGGTACCATTCGGACCACATGGTGTCAGCTGTTCTCTATTTCAGATTGTTGCACCCTCAGTGACCCCAGAGTCGTAGCACAGCTCTACCTAAATAAGTCTCGTGTTGTCTGTGTGAGCGGATGGTTAATCTATATATATAAAACAAAGTCGGGTTTGTTACAACACTTATAACTCGAGATCTGCTGGACCAATTTTCATGGTTTTTGATTTGTTGGATTTTTCTCCGCCCCGAATAGCAGAATACATCTTAAAAATAATGAAAAATTGACGAATAAAAATTTTCATGGTTTTTGACTTGTTGGATTTGTCTCCGCCCCGAATAGCAGATACATCTTAAAAATAATGAAAAATTGACGAATACTTGAAAAATGCGTTATTTTCCCTAAAAGTTCTTTAGTTTCGGAGCTGTCAAATTTTTTTGTCAAAATCTGTAAGTAATGATTGACATTTATGCATGCGTTCATAAACTATTTAAAATGGATGAATAAACTATTATGTGTATTTTTTTTAAAAAAAGGTTGAAAAATATTACGTGTGCGTTCAGAAATGTGTAATGAATACTTAATCTATATATATAAAAGAAAGTCGTGTTAGTTACACTATTTATAACTGAAGAACGGCTGGACCGATTTGGCTGAAAATTGGTGGAGAGGTAGCTTAGAACCAGGAGACGGGCATAGGATACTTTTTATCACGTTCGACCGCTATAAAACGTAGCATAACAGAAACGCATCTGGCATGGAATAACAAAACGCAAATTAGATTTAGTAGTTCAAACGAATGTACCCCTGTTGAACCCCCAACAATAGGAAGTTTATGATACATTAATGAAGGCAATTGCTGATGGAAATAGTGGTTTATATTTCCTGGATGACCCTGGTGGAACTGGCAAGACATTCCTCATGTCAGTAGTTTTAGCCACTGTTCGTGCGAGATCCAACATTGCGGTTGCAGTTGGTTCTTCCGGAATAGCAGACACATTGTTAGAAAGATGCCGTACGGCTCAGTCAGCATTAAAATTAGCGTTAAATCTTCAAGCTATTGAATAACCAACATGTAATATTACAAAAAACTCAGCAGTGGCCGAAGTTTTATCAGCATCCAAGATCTGGGACGAATACACAACGGCTCATAAACGTGCATTAGAGGCACTTAACCGAACATTGAAAGATCTACGCAATGACTCGAGATGTTTTGGAGGAGCAATGATTTTACTGTCTGGCGAATTCCGCCAAACACTGCCAGTAGTTCCAAGATCAATGGCTGCAGATGAAATAAATGCTTGCCTCAAATCATCGAATCTATGGCGCTTTGTGAAGAAACTTTAACTGACAACAAACATGAGAGTTGCATTGCTTAATGATACATCTGCTGAAGATTTCTTTGAGCAATTGCTGACTATCGGTAATGGTCGAGTACCTGTCGAAGAATCGAGCGGATTGATTTCATTTCCTCATAATTTCTGTAACTTTGTCTCATCGAAAGACGAACTTATCAACAAAGTACTCCCAAACATCATTACTAACTACAAAAGTAATGAATGGTTGAGTGAGCGAGCAATTTTAGCGGCTAAGAATAAAGATGTAGATGACCTAAACTACATAATTCAGAATGAGATCATTGGTAAAATGCATTCATTCAAATCTATTGACTGTGTAACAAATGAAGATGAAGCCACCAACTATCCAATTGAATTTTTAAACTCTTAGGATGTGCCTGACATACCACCGCACAATTTACGCCTAAAAGTTGGCTCCGTAGTAATCATGCTTCGAAACATAAACCAACCAAAACTGTGCAACGGTAAACGTTTTGAGGTAAGTAAATTGATGACCAATGTTATTTACGCGACGATACTCAAAGGAAAATTCGAGGGTGAGGAAGTTCTCATTCAGAGGATCCCGATGGTCCCAAACGATGTGCCGTTTGAGTTTAAAAGACTTCAATTTCCGATCCGTCTTGCATTCGCCATGACCATTAACAAATCACAAGGCCAATCCTTGAAAGTTTGTGGTTTAAATCTGGAATATCCATATTTTTCAAATGGTCAATTATATGTGGCATGTTCACGGGTCGGAAGACCATATGCGTTGTTTGTTCTTGCGCCTGATAATAAAACAAAAAATGTCGTGTATCACAAGGTACTGAATTGAAGAGTGGAAGCTATGCACCAAAAAACATAAAGAATCATTAAAATACTTAATTTTTATTTGTCCTAGTAAAAAATTGAACTTAACATCCAAAATCTGATTATTTATTGGCTTTAAGGCGGAACAGAGTTCGCCGGGTCAGCTAGTTGGTTAATAAAAGAAACTGTACTTACGTTTCAAAGCATGATTCAGTATGAGACACTATGACATATGATTTGAATGTCAGTTTTCCTCTACTCATAGCACTGTGTTATAAGATCTGTAATGTAATTTTCCCTGCTGCAAGTAAGTACCAAATTTGAAGATGGCCGTCTCTGTAACGCGCAATCACATCCATATTACTTCCGTCTCAAAATTCATACCGTAGCAGCTGATCGCTACGAGACGCTCGCACACGTGAGTCATCGCTACTGGAAGACAAAACAATAAACGTTTCCCGGTGTAATACTGCAGTGGCCGCGCTACTTGACGCCCATACCCCTGAGATAGGCGGCCAACTTTACTTAGCTCATGGACGAATTCATCAACATCGATTAAAATTGACCACATCTTAAAATCTTGACTCGCTGCGTAAGTATTTTTTTTTTTTTTTTTGTTACTAAACAGGCTGTTAGCGTTAGCTGACGTTTTGGATTCGGCTGTTACTTGTCAGATGCATATTGTTATAAAATATGGCTAAGAATCGCGGGCCACACGAATACTTAATTCGAGCCGCATCCGGCCCGAGGGCTGCAGTTTGATGACCACTGCTCTACAGGAAGCTCCTATGTTCCACCGCTTCTCGCACAACCCACTTCCTCTCTCCCACCAGAGATAAAACGGAAGGCCCTCTAACCGGCAAAACGGTGCTCAACTCGTCGGCTGCGAGGCATCGAACTCAGCGCACTGCTCAAGAGGTTTTTCTAATATGGAGGAAACTTCGTTTTGATTTGAGTGGGGCAGCTGCTGGTGAGTACCTATACAGAGAATGTGTCTCTAGACTGATTGCTTTACTTATTTCTAGTCGAACGATAGAGTCAGGCGGATGTTCAAGAAGGAATACCTGCTACCCAGAAGACCTTTAGGAGTGGAGGCTGCCTCTGATGATTCTACAAGTCTCAATCTGCCTGGGATGAATTGAGCTGTACCAGACCGGAGAGCCAAATTCTGCTGCAGAATAACGGAGGGCTAACGCCAGATGTGCTCAGAAAACGAGGCCGTATTCTCCAAATTGTGCCGGTTAGTTTCCGGAGGATGTTATTTCTTGCTGATACCTTTCTTTCGGCGTTCAGGCCGTGTGTTCAGTAAGTTGGCACTTGATCAAGGGTGACTCATTAATATTTGGTTGTAGCGCTGTGTTCTAACTGCGTGTCTTCCTAGGTCATCTGCAACTCTCTTCTTGCTTGCCTGTTTCTTTAGGTGAAAGGAGCATACTTATGTTTTTGATATATTAGGTTTTTACTGATTGTCTTGGTAGTAATTACCGAAGTCTCTTATAGATTGAGACAAATTCCTTTCAACATGTTCCGAAGTTTGCTTCTTGTGCTGTTATTTCACGGCCCTCTGCATAGATAAAGCTTTTTGTTCCATTCGGGCAGGATTGGTGTAGATGTTACAGGGGGAGGGAGCTACAACGCCTCCTTGAAGAAGGCCGTCCTACTGGTTCTTCCATCTACATCTCTGATCTTGGAATTCAAGAAAAAATCTTAGGTTCTTTAGTAGGTATCTTAATATCTGCCTCAGTTTACAAATCTTTGTTATTTCATAGAGCTTCTGTAGCAATAGGCGGTGGTTAACTGTGTCATATGCTGTCGTCGCCGGCCGGAGTGGCCGTGCGGTTCTAGGCGCTATAGTCTGGAAGCGAGCGACCGCTACGGTCGCAGGTTCGAATCCTGCCTCGGGCATGGATGTGTGCGATGTCCTTAGTTTAGTTAGGTTTAAGTAGTTCTAAGTTCTAGGCGACTGATGACCTAAGAAGTTAAGTCGCACAGTGCTCAGAGCCATTTGAACCATTGCTGTCGTCAGTTCAGGGAAAACTGCAACCGTGATTTTAGGGTTTTCAAAACCATCTTCAGTAAACTGCATTAGGCGTAATACTTGGTAGGTGTAGCTTTCTCTTGGTAGGAAACCTACCTGTTCCGGTATAAGTACGTGTTCCATTATTTTGCACCGTTTTATTAGTTTGTCCCGTCTGTCTAATACCATTCGCTAGAGAACGTTGTATAGATGACATGCCAAAGAGATTGGTCTGTAGCTCTTCGTATCATTCGCATTATAACTAGTTCTAGGTCTAGTTCTCGGCCTAAGAGTACTGGCGTACAGAAAAAGACTGTTGTCCGTATGCAGGTAAACATCAAAATAAACTTCGCAGCGTCAGAAATTAGAATAAATTAAAAGTAGCATCAAACCATACACTGGAAGCTGTACATTGTGTTATTAATTCATTCTCTCATTCACCGTGTTCTATACATCTCATCAAGACGGGCAACTGTCAGGGGATGTGGAACAAACCTAGGCATACTTTAATACAAGGCAAACACATCGTAGTAATCTAGTCTTTATTCTGTATTGGCAACAAACCATCACTGTACTTCTTAATGCCATTCATCTAAATTTAATCGAGTTGGTAAGAAAACTGATTCTTCGAAAAAAGTTGCTACCTCGTTCATCTCCTTGTTATCTTCTGTTACTATCTTAGTATTTACTTGTTTACAATTGCAGTTTTCAAAGTAAATGCTTTATACATCTATAAACACTGACAAGGGGAACACGCCATATTTCGCTCTCTGATATAGTCGAAAACTGTTAGGATGATAGAAGGCTTCGGTATCAACACGAAATAGCTTCCGAGGAAATGATGGTCGACGTTTCGACGCG
This sequence comes from Schistocerca serialis cubense, assembly GCF_023864345.2. Taxonomy (NCBI): domain Eukaryota; kingdom Metazoa; phylum Arthropoda; class Insecta; order Orthoptera; family Acrididae; genus Schistocerca; species Schistocerca serialis. Next base: position 602,341,593 of record NC_064644.1, on the reverse strand, counting down.
ACTTCCTCTGGTTACTAGAGTGGCGTAAAACTGTAGGTGCAGTGGCTAAAATCACCGTTTCGAAGTTTTGCGCCCCGTGCTCAAAATCCAGGCTTACGTTTTTTTAATTTGTTGTCGCATAAGTAGGTCACATTAATATTTTTTATGATATCGCAAAATACAGTGGAATTAATGGAAAAAGAATTAAGATGTCAAATCTTATTAAAAATAGATTTTACCGTAGCATTTAACACCTTATAGAAAACAGTTGCCAACAGTTTTCGTTTGTATCAAAAAAGTTAGTGACAAATTTGGTTCTCGAGTCCATCTGAGGTAAACCAATAAATGGAACGACATCCGAATTTCCACGCAACAGCCACAAAATCTGGAAATCTCACAGAAGAAACAAGAGGAAAAATGCTCTTTACTATTTGTAAACATCTGAGTTGGAGTTTTTAAGACAGTATTTACAAGTGTGAAGAACAGACAACTTGTTACCTTGTTAGCACATGGTGTGGTTTCCCTTTTTTTTTTTTTTTGGCTTTAGAAATGTTTTGCATTCAGAGTTAAGTCATCTGCAACCATACAGAACTTGTTGTACGAAAGTTATTTGCCTCGTAATTTTACGACTGTGAACAATATGTTTGCGCCTAACGTTAATCAATTTTATGGAGAAGATTCTGCGTGTGTGTGTGTGTGTGTGTGTGTGTGTGTGTGTGGAACATGTTTCACTTAATTTTTATGGTTTTCCTATTAGCTTCGCGGTGAAAAACTGCAATATTTAACTTACACTGTCACTGCTTACAAACTACGAAACCAAACTGGCGACAGTTAGACGGTTGAATGTTTTCTGGGCGGGAATTTGGAATCTTTGTGAGGTGTACCAGCCTATGTTTGTGAGCGTGCGTGCGCGCAAGCTTGTGTAAGTAGGTGAAGTGATGTGGATTTTTATTTATCTATTTACCTATTTGTGTATTTATTTATTTAGTTGTGTGTGTGTGTGTGTGTGTGTGTGTGTGTGTGTGTGTGTGTGTGTAAAGAGTTGTTTATTCGTTTATGATTTGTTTTCCTTCGATTATGGCTTTATGTATTTGGTAGTATTTTCGAATCAGTAGTTTTTTTGGAGGGGGAGAAGTGTTGCTGCACTTAAGAATTTTCAGTTCGGTGTTGATGTCTGTTAGGCTATGTTTCCTGTCTGGAAGATGTTCAGCAAGTGTAGAATGTCAACTGTTATTTTTAACGCTCTTCTGTGTTCAGTGTATCTAGTATTAAAATTTCCCCTTGTCTGTTCAATATAATTTTTTTTGCAGTCCTGGCATGTCAACTGGTAAATGCCAGGTGTCTTGTGATTGTACTGGTTGTCCTTTGTTTACTCAGTATTGAGTTATCTGTTCTGTAGACTACTTTTAGTCCTTGTTTTTTTGAGTATGTTGCCTATCTTAAGGGCTGCTTTGTTACCGTTAGCTTGTTGTAGTTGCCGTTTCTTGTTCAGGTGTGCTTGGGTCTGTATTCTGTGTGTTTATGTTCTGTGTGTTTATATTCTATGTGCTTATGTTTTGTGTGCCTGTGTTTGCATGTTGGTGATGCCTCTAAGGACTCATTCGTACTCACAGTTATATACATACGAGCGTACAGCTATGTTTGTAAATAGGAGTTAAACTGCCGTAGAAGCTTTATACAGCACCAGATCTGTGTAGAAATCCTGTTATGTCGTGGAATTTCTTCAACCGTAGCTTCAAATATGGTTAGGATATTTATCTGCGTATTATTATCACTGACAACAATACTCAGTTGATGGCTCATGATTTTGAAACGGCAGCTTCTGGTAGAATACTGATCAAATTTTCTGGCGATAACCTTTCAACAGCTGCTCAGTTTCTCTCATGTAATAAATTTCCTGCAGAAAACGTAATTTAAAGTCTAAAAAACTTTAGTTATAGTTCAAGTAATTAATAAAAATTGTTGCATTGGCATTTTCTGCGAGCTTGGCAAGGCCTCCGAATAATCTAGATTACAACATCGCTGTTGTTCCAAGGCAGCGTAAGTACAATCAATAACAATTTTGACGTACGTGCATAGGTAAGTTTCATTTTTCGTAGTCTAAGTTATAAGGAAACTTCAAATGTATTGCTGTCGTAATGTAGGAGAAAATGCACGATCCATTACAAAAATCCAAAAGAAGCGTACTTCGTTATGCCACAGCAATCAAAGTGCACAGACAGGATCTTAGCACGCTGGGTGATACCTGCTGTGTTAAGCTAGAACAACGAATCCGTTGTGTTCGCTCTTTTGGCGCTGCGCTGTTTGCCGTCAGACTGTTGTGTCAGCATGGATGAGGTACGTAGATGCTTTAGCTGTCCAAATAAACTTTCCAATGGGCGCATACCACCACTTTGTCATTAATTACGTCTCTTCACGCGCAACAACGTGATTGATAACACTGCTGCTGCTTATTTATGCATTCAGTTTACCACAAAAACGAAAATACAAGGATAAAAATGTGAGGAAACAGAAGACCATTATGAGTTTAGTTCATTACAAAGAAAAATACAAGCATAGAGAAATGAGGAAACTAAAGAGGCTGGAAGGAGAACTTAACATAGGATCTAGAGGAATAACAGTGACTGAGGTGATCCTTGTTACCTGCTCTGTGTTAGAATAGAGGCGAACCACAAAAAAAAAAGGAAAACGTAATACATACCAGTGTATCAAGATATCAGGTGCTGTCAATGACATGGAAAGTTCAGACCAGTTTATGGCAAATCGCATCCACAAGAGAAAAAAAGGACGAAGAAGCACTACACAGAAAGCCTGGAGCATTTCGCTTACTTCTATTTCCACGAAATAGAAGACAAAAGAGAAACGTTCGGTGAGATTTTTTCTTGGTTGTCATAATTATGGTAAGAGATATGATGAGAAGCACTCTTTCAAAAGCAGGTGGCCATTTAGGAGTTTGAATGTTAAATTTCGATCTACAAGCTGTACTGAATAATACAAAAAGTCCTTGCGGCTAGTCGAGAAAAATGGCAGTGTATAATTTGGCCATGTACTTACAGGGAATTCGAAACGTTGCTTATGGAATGATTTGCAGCCAGCAAAAGACAACGAATGGTAATCGCCGCATGTGGAGGATGACGTCAGATTAGAAGCCACAGGCTTTTCCAGCGTGCGTATGTGGTGCTACGCTGATACTCGGATTTCGTATTTTAGACTTAGGTGTTTATTAAACCTGGTGCAGTGTCGTCGTTTTCAAAACAATAAGAAGAAAAACTGTCCACAGGAATTGCACGTAGGGTGGCAGACCAGGAAAAACAATCTTCATAATCAAATCTGCCGTCTAATTCCTTCACTAACAGACGTACAATGTCGGCACAGAGATCACATATGTAAGCTCAGGCGCTTCAATAATTTTCTGTGACAGATAACTTTCTTCGTATGTGATATATGTAAGATATCCACCGCCGATCGTCTCCTGCTCAAATAATCTCGAACAGCTTTCCGTAGATGCAACAGATCTGACTAAACTCGAAATCTCCGTCAGCAGTTCGCGAATAAAAAAAAATATTCAAACACAAATTGCCAAATACAGTGCCGTGTTCAGAGGAAAAAATCCCAAATTAAATTTCGACACTTTTGTTTATTATACGTTTGACTGTATAACAAGATGTATGAGGACAAGGACATAGTAAAAACTGCCTAAACTTTTGTGGGTACACAAAATGCAAGTTCCGTTGACAATTATTCCTCAATCTTTTTTCCGTAAATTGTGTGGATATCGCTGGAGGTTCTAGGAGTAACGACGGCCTTGGGCGCGCAACATGAGTGGCCAGGTACACGCGGCCCTGCTCGCTCCGGTGAAACGGCACGCGTTGTCAGCGTTAGGCAGCGACATGGAACACAAAAACTACACACGCTCCTGTTCTAACAAATACACAAAAAACAACAATAAACGCAATGTATCTACCACACACGTCTTCGAACAATCTATTAAACAAAAAATGAACCGTATATTCAGTCGGTTAGAATAAGCTGGACTCCGTAACACTTCGGAGACTTCATCTCCCACCCACGAGGAAAAGTACTAATAGCTGTCACATCCAGTCCATACGAGGAGGGAGAGTACGGATTTAGTCAGTTAATTTAAAACAAAATCCCAGATTCAGACAGGAAGGGAAAGTGCGTGTCCAACGATTGCAATTACAGGATGATTGTGTGCATATTAAGTGAGTTGGAAAACTTAATATGTAAATTTACTCCACTAAATACCTTTTGTTCGAGAGTCTAGATCCACCGATATGCTAAGAAAGTACAGGAACATAGAATGATAACGTCAGAATAAATCTGTGATACACGCATGACTTGTTATTAAAAAAAGTCTCACTAAGCCACGGGCTCTTAAAAGTAAAGGAAATCTGTTTGGTGAATTTGGCTTCGCGGGTAGATTGTCGCAAAAGCTGACTCTTTTTTTTTTTTCCCCATGGCACTCTCAAGTTAGTGCCACAATAGAACAGTCAGCCTAGAAGCTTGGAACACACCGCCACCCCTGCCTAAAGAAGTAATGGGGAGATCAGTGCAATCTACTACGTAACTTTGTCTGTGTGTACTACGCTTTAGAGAAGAGATCTCTCCACCTAGGTGACAAAACTAGCTGAGACACGGTCTCCACCACACTTTGAAACCGTCCTCACACGGCACTCGTTCTCTCATGTCGAAACACACTAGACATGGTGTCCTTTGTGATAACTGTGCGCTCCCAAACGACCAGCTACGTCTCATGGAAGGTAACGTATTTGCGACGACAGCGCTCCAAGCACTATGGGACTTAACATCTGAGATCATCAGTCCCCTAGACTTAGAACTACTTAAACCTAAGGACATCACACACATCCATGTCCGAGGCAGGATTCGAACCTGCGACCGGAGCGGCTGCGCGGTTCCGGACTGAAGCGCCTAGAACCGCTCGGTCACAGGGGCCGGCGGCAGCGCTGTCTATCAGCATTCGCAGCTGCATCTAGAGCGTAAATCACACAGTTTCTTTGTGAAAATGGACAGGCGTAAAATGGTGTATTAACTCTGTTAGCGATTGTCGAAGGAATGCGGAGAAAATGGAGAGGAAGGTTCTGGACTCATCGATTGCTTGAATAGCTGTAGAACAACACAACATAATACTGTACAATGATGGTATATATTGCATGGGGGCTTAATTAAAAGAGTAAATGGAATAATTTTAGTAGCTGTGTGACCGGTTACGAAGTCTCGTAACCGGTTGTCCCTGACTAGTATTAGCACGCATTCTGACTGCATAAAATAAAAATAAAGAATGACAAGGAAACTCCATTAACACAATTGATTAATTAAGTCCCCTACAACTATAAAAGCTACGAAACAACAAAGCAAAGGTGTAACTGTTCTGTGTGTGGTAGTGTGACTCAACGTACATGTATCTGGCTCGATTCTTTCTCAATACGACAAAATATTTTAAACACCATTTACAATGAACTGCTTGAAAAACCAGAAATACTATAATTGCACATAGAAACCATAATTACAAGTCTAATAAATGAACACGAGCCAGATGCTTTGTTGACTGTACCTGTGAGCAAGAGGCATTGTCATTAAAGAAAACTGTAATACCTTTTTACCTCATTATATATTGACCTCATTATATATTACACCAGCATCATAAATCAAAAGCCCATCTCCTTTCTCAAATACACTTTGACAATTGCAACATCTTCCATCTATACATTACACCAACCGAACAGCATCTACTCTCTCGTCCAACAGAACAACTGCCTTCGACATCCTCTCAACTACTACTGCCCCAGTGGAGGCGGCGGAATAATAATCTTTGGCGCAATCTCTGGCGCTGTGACTCAGTGTAGCCACATTTCAATATTCGGTAATTCACCTGAACCTTCATTTAATTTTTGGTTTTAATTTGAATATAGTTGAAGTATAATGTCTATTATCAGTTTGCATATGCGTAAATCCATCACCCTCAAGCAACGTACTTCGTCACACAGGTTTCAAGATCGGGATTTGTTTTGTAATTTCATTTGAATGAAAGAGGAGATTTTTTCGAACCTGCTCATCGCCGCTGGAAAAGATTTTTATTGGCAAGATACAAACATGAGGCAGTCCACAAAAACAAGAGATAAGTATACATATTAAACTAAGTTTTTCAAAAAAAGCAAAAACTTCCAACGTATAACTTGTATTTACTATCTGACATAGACTGGGGAATCGTTCCAGTTATTGCCCTATTCAACAACTTTTGTGTCGTCGTCGACACTGTAGTCTTGTACCAGGAGAAGCAAGGAGAGGATGTTGTTTGGTGGCCGGTATGCTCTTTCTACAACACAAACTGCACACATGTATTAACAGGGTTCTTTATCCATAAGAACAAAAAGCTGCTTCGTCACAAACGTTTTCTGGGTATAATACCGCGTCATAATGTATAAAACTACTGCTGCTGGAGAAAAACCAACGTTTCGGCCACGGTTGCAGTGGCCTTCTTCTGGGTCTAATGGTCAGTAGACCCAGGAGGCCTCTACAACCTTGGCCGAAACGTTGGTTTTTCCCCAGCAGCAGTAGTTTTATACATTATGACGCGGTATTGTACCCTGAAAACGTTTATGTCGACTGACTCTGGCCGCGGAAGCCTAAGCAATTACAAAAGAAGCTACATATCTTTAAGCAAGTTGTTGTGGTACAAGCTCTTCCGCAATAGTCCGCGTTAGCCTCGCTGCTGGTAGAGTACAAGTCCCCCTATAAACACTACATAGCTGGTGATGTGAACTGACAGACACCAACTAAAATAATAACTGAGCTAGAAACTGAGCTGATTGCGACTGCGACTGACTCTGTCTGGGCCGTCCGGTTCGCGGCGGAGATGTGCATATTAGCGGTTGAGAAGTGCTTTGCTTGCGAGTCTGTCTTTGGCGTCTCTGTCCTCAGCCGGCCGGAGTGGCCGAGGGGTTCTAGGCGCTTCAGTCTGGAACCGCGCGACCGCTACAGTCACAGGTTCGAATCCGGCCTCAGGCATGGATGTATGTGATGTCCTTAGGTTGGTAAGGTTTAAGTAATTCTAAGTTCTAGGCGACTGATGACCTCAGATGTTAAGTCCCATAGTGCTCAGAGCCATTTCGTCTCTCTCCTCACACGCGCGCTTGATTCAGGACCTGAATCGATCATCTTGCAACATCTTTGCCGAGCGGTGTGCTGGCGACAGCTTACGCCAGCAGAACAACAACTGCAGCAAATTCATTATTTGTAACAAACAACACTGACTATGGTGGATAATACTTCTCTTAAATTAATAAGGAAGACCCAGAATCGTTTAGAAAACAAAAGATAAAAAAGCTTGGCATTTCCTGGACAGGAAGCCATTAGCTTTCAATTTGCAGCTCATAACACTTTCAATTACGCTGTAACTGCTACTTGGGACCTGCCTTTCCAGATATGGTGTAAGCTGCGCAATGGCTGTATCTACAAATGTCATCATTTTATATCGAACTGTGACAAAGTGTAGCAAAATGACACACTTTTTATAGGTCGTCTCATAGCATGGAACAGTATACTTTCACACCACATTAGTTATAATACTTAAAGCATTAATATGGGAGGCTGTAAATTACTGATATGTAGTTTACTGTTATTTTATTTGAAATGCAGCAAGCTTTTTGTATGTCAGTTACATAAAAAATGAGAATACATCTATCATTCTGACAACAGGGAAAATCTGTATGAATATGTTATTGATATTACAAACAACGGTGAGTGGCAGTAGCTTGCCCTGTATAATGTGCTCGTCTCTCTTTATTGACTAGGTGATGGTTTTTAATGGCTTACGAATATGTCATGGACAAGTTGAAAGGTGCAGCATATCGGTCTTGAGACAGAGCAACAGGAAACGCTTCAGGCAAGGCAGTCGATGACCAGCTGATGTGAGTGTGGTCTGGGCGGTGAAAGGTTCTCGACTCGGGGCCAGCAGGAGGCAGCAGGCAGCATCCTTCCGTACGACTGCTTACGGCTGAGGTCCGGCCAGAGGGCAGCCTGGCGCCGTGTGCAGGACTCGTGGGCACCTTTCATGTTTTATGACTTCCTTTGAACAAAATCATCTGTCACTTGTAGAAAGCTCTAGCTCCGTAGCAGTCCTCTCAGAATTTCTCGAACCCAGCCGTGAGACCACGGACATGGCGGAAGAATGTGCGGTTGGCATAGAGATGTGTGATGTCAGATTGCAGTGCTGGATGCTCTGGTTTGCAGGGGATAATTTCATGTTCTCATTGCAAGTTGTAAAAGACGTTCTATTTTTAGCGAGATTGTTGGAGGGAGCCCTCGTGAGTGGACAGCAGTAGCTCGCAATTTGGCGACTGGCACTTTCTGGTGGCATGGAATAAGCGAGAGCTGCGAGGGATGCAGTTCGGGGTAGGATGCGAGAGCGTCTGCATCGTGTTCGGGTTAGGACGCCGTGGCGTTCTGATCGACTGGCGCAGCGATGCGGTAGAGGCTACTACACCTCGCAGTTCTGCAAAGGCGCTGATGACTCCACCTTCGTGAAGAGGCCAGGATATCCGCGTCGCAGAGCTCGGTGCAGCACAGTAATATTTATGGTGGGCATAAGTAGCGGCATCGGCAGAGTGATTTCACGCTTGTGGAATCCAGGACGATCACCTGTCTCATCTTCTTTTGCACTGTTAATGAATGTGTGGAAAAATGGTTCAAATGGCTCTGAGCACTATGGGACTTAACTTCTGAGCTCATCAGTCCCCTAGAACTTAGAACTAGTTAAACCTAAATAACCTAAGGACATCACACACATCCATGCCCGAGGCAGGATTCGAACCTGCGACCGTAGCGGCCGCGCGGTTCCAGATTGTAGAGCCTAGAACCGGCGAATGTGTGGTCTTCTGGGCTTGAGTCACTAACTTGTAGTCACTATTCTGATCGATAATTACAGGATTAAATTGTTTTAAGTTATTTTTGAACTTTGGCAGAAAGTAAATTCTGAAGAGGATAACAAATAATTTATCTGATAGGGGACAGACACTGCTTACCATCTAATATGCAAATTTGGATCGAGAAAACTCTCACAAGTTTTCGATTATTCATTTCATACCATCATCCCGTAAATGTGTTTGTGAATAAATGTGAGTACTGAATCTAATCATTGCTTCTGCTTCTGCTTTAAGTTGTAGCCTTTTAATCAGATAGCAATAAGTTCAAAATCATAACCAACCTTCCGCTCCAGTCAGATAGCATTAGTCAAAGAGAAATTTTTTGGAAATTCCCGAAATTAAGAGCTATGTCTAGGGCCATAATTTTCACATTATCCATTTAAAATAGCACAAAAAAATTTAGAGGTTATTTCTTAAAGAGGTAGCTTGCCCACAGTTAGGCATAGAGGGTCAAGGGAAATTCTACACCATGGAGTTTTGCATATTAATCTATATCTATATCCGAATCCCGCTCCAGCTGCTGCCGGGTCTGGGTGCTGATGAGTCCTCTCCATTTGGCTCGGTCCTCCCACCACTTTTCTTCCTCCACTTGCTGCCAGGTCACACCTCTCCTTTCAACATATATTCTCACTCCCATTTTCCACCGTGTTCTTGGGCGCCCTCTAGGTCTTTACCCATCCATCTTTAGTTCTTCCATAATTCTGGGGAGTCTCTGCCCATGCATCCTCTTAACATGCCCATACCATCTTAATCTCTTTCTTTCAATTTCTTCTCTCATACTTTTTTGTTTGAGGTCCTTTCTAATCTCTACATTCCTTACTCTGTCCATTCTTGTTTTTCCCTTAACTGCTCTGAGAAATTTCATTTCCCTTGCTTGCAGTCTGCTTTCCCCTTTCTGTCATTGTCCATGTTTCTCCATCATAGGTGACAATAGGAATGTAATAATTCTTATACATAAGGAGTTTTGATCTTTCTGAAACTTCATTATTCCAAATCAGATGTTTTATTGTTTGGTAGAAATTGCCTCCCTTCTGTAACCTCCTATTAATTTCGTTAGTTATTCTTCCATCCCTAGATATTTGACTCCCTAAATAAGTGAAACTTTCTACCACTTTGAGGGGTTCTCCATTCAAGGTAATATTTCCGTTGATTCCTTTCTCCCTTCCAAATACCATTACTTCACTCTTATCTTTATTTATTTTTAATCCATACCTTTTCATTATTTCCTTCCACGCATCAAGCTGTAACTGTACATCTACCTCTTTATCACCCCATATTACCATATCATCTGCAAAAATCACCTTTTTGTCTTTTTCTTTTACTATATCTTTAACTGCCCTATTCATTCCCTCCATCACAACATTAAAAAGCGCAGGAGATAGAATACTTCCTTGCTTAAGTCCTTGTCTTATTTCGAAGTATTCAGAGTTCGCCAATGGTGTTCTAATTCTACAATTGTGGCCTCTGTACATTGTCTTTATAACATTAATGTATGCATCTTCTATATCTATCTTCTTCAGTTCGTCCCAGAGTCTTTCCCTGTTAACTGAGTCATATGCCTTTTCTATGTCTATAAAAACCATTATCACCCTCTTGTTATACTCCCAACTTTTTTCCATCAGTTGACGGATAGAAAATATCAGGTCGATCGTGCTCCTTCCTTTCCTAAACCCATGCTGTTCTTCACTCAGCTCCTTTTCTATCTTTTCACTTATTCGATTTAGTAAAATTCTTTCAAAAATCTTGGCTGTATGGCTCATGAGGGTTATTCCTCTGTAGTTTTTACAAAGTCTTTTATTGCCTTTCTTGAAGATGGGAACAATGTCTCCTGTTTTCCAGTCGTCAGGTATTTTACTATTTCTCCACACGCTTGATAGTACTCTATACATCCACTGCGTTCCCACTGGACCTGCTGCTCTTATCATGTCCACTGATACTTCATCAGGTCCTGGAGTTTTCCCCCCATTCATCTTCTTCACAGCTTTTTCCATTTCTTCCCGTGTAATTTGTCCTAATTCTGCTTCCCAACTTCTCTCAATTTCTTCATTATTTGTTGTTTCCTCATGTACCTGCTCCTCAGCGTTTAACAGCTTCTTAAAATGTTCTTTCCAGAGATCTTTTATATTCCCTGGATCTTCAATATTGGTACCGTCCTCTGTTTCCATCTTTACTGGTACTTCAGAAGCCTTCCTTTTATTTTTCATCATTTTATAGAACATTTTCTTATTGCTCTTCACATCTTCTTCAAGTTTTTTTGTAAACTCTTCCCATGCCTTTTTCTTTGCTGTTTCCACTATTTCTTTGCACTTCTTCTTTTGCTCTATATATCTTTTATGGTCTTCATCATGTTTAGTTTTCCACCATTTTCTCCATGCTCCATTTTTTCTTCTAACAGCTTGGATTGTGGTATCATCCCACCAACTTGTCTGTCTTATTTTTTCCTTTCCAGATGTTCTGCCACATACTTTTTGTGCTGCATCGAGTAAAGTGTCTTTGAATAAACTCCATTCTTTTTCTACATCGCAGAAAACTTCTTTTGGAAATGTTTGTGTTATTAATTCTCTGTACTTCTCAGCACATTCACTCTCCTTCAATTTCCAATCCCGTATCCTCATCACTTTCTTCTGTTTTCTATTTTTCACACACTGATTCATTTTCCATTGTCCCACCAGTAATCTATGGTCTCCATCTGCACTCACACTTGGAATTACCTTCACATTTGTTACTTTCTCTCACCATTCCCTATCTACTAGAATATAATCAATTACACTCTTCGTTCTTCCATCCCAACTGTATCTGGTGATAACATGACTTTCTCTCTTCATAAACCAGCTGTTTGCTATTTTCATTCCATTCCTCTGGCACAAATCCAGGAGTCTTTCCCCTTCTTCATTTCTGCCTCCATATCCAAAACATTCCAATACTTGCGCAAATCCCTTTCTGTCTTTGCCTACATGTGCATTAAAATCTCTCATCACTATATTAGCACTCTCTATATGGTTTTCTAACACATTTTCAAAGTCCATCTTCTCTTCTTCGCTACATCCCACTTGAGGTGCTTAAATCTGGATTACTTTTAGTGTTTCTTTTTGGAATCTCAGGTTTAAGATTATGATCCTGTCTGATATATATCTCACATTTTCAATACATCTTTGTACATTCTTATTCACCACCACTGCCACACCATTTCTTCCGTACCTGTTATTCACACTCCAGTACAGTTTTCCTCCTCCTCTCAAATTCTTCTCACCTTTTCCCTTCCACTTTGTTTCGCTTAATCCCAATATATCCAACTTCCTCTCTGTTAATACATCTGTCATTTCTTCCATTTTCCATTGAGGGTTAATATATTAAGGGTGCCAATATTTAGGTTATTTTTTAGTCCCGTTGGTTTCATCTTCTTCTACTGATGAATATCATCAGGTCTCCCATCATTTGCACCAGTACTTGAAGAAGCAGTGGGGTCAAATCCTGAGTGGTTCGTTCCGAGGCTCGTCTGTGTTTTGAAAGCAATATGTGAAGACTTTCCTACTGGCTTGCTAGGCCTAACGCACGGAAGGATTTTCTGTTGGGGCTGTCTCCCTTAGCCTTTGGAGTTTCTCCTCCACCACAAGGCAGTGGTTCCCTTCTCATTTAATCCCCAGAGAGGAGGGTTGCCTCATCTGCCAGCTACGCCGTTCCGAAGTCTTCCTCCTCCGCCGTGACTGCCATTAAGGTCTTCACCCGTAACCCTGGGCAGGGGTTCCGTGTTATACCCCACGGGATTGGGTCCCTGCCTGAACTTTGCCATCCTAGCACTCCGGCCTGCTGAAGTGTAGGATGCTCACCCCCGCGACGTGGACGCGCCAGACAGGAATTACCCCAGTGGAGGAATAGGGAAGGGCACCCTACATCCCTGGAGCCAGGTTAATGATTGTGGCACCATACACAATCATTAATATTATAACAAATCGCACCCAAAAAGGCCGCATATTCAAGAGATTCTGAATTTTCAGATTCTTTAAAATAGCTTACATTCATACCACGTACTCTATAACAAAAATACGCATCTATTATAGAGTTAAACTACATACAATATGGCGGTTCCTAAGTAATGTTCGTGACTTAAAAACTACGTCGCTTCTCAATGGCGACATTAGTTTTCAAGAGGCAAAGGTATGCATGACAGATTCTTCATTTCACGCTTCGCAGTCGTCGAATGAATGTCCCCAGGTCCTCCTCCACGTGAGCTTTGGCGCCTCTTGAGAGGACGGCTCTCGCCTCGTCCACTCGTTGTTGATCACTCGTGACGGATGGCGCAGAACTCTGCCGCCATCTTAGCTTACGGCATCCTCTGACGTCCATCACCTTGCAGTCAGATGCGCAGAGTTTAATCGCTGTAGCAATTCCTTCCCGTCGCAAGAAGTTAAGTCCCATAGTGCGCAGAGCCATTTGAACCATTTGAACACATGGCTTCGAACTTAGTGATAATTTTCTTCACAGCGATACTTGTCGCAGGACCTTTACCCGTTCGAAAACTCTTCTTATGGCAATAGGATCGTAGAGCTGCAGTAGCTGATTCCCCATTCTGATAGGAAAGCTTCGCTGACAGTGCCTCTTCTGCTGAAGTCAACACGCCGCGACTGCTAGCACATCAGGCTCCCTCTCTCATTACAGCTCATTTTGTACACGATTCTAATGCGGTATGACTGGCTTGTGGTGTCCAGCGCCGTCAGCTTGCCGGTTTTTGCAGTACTTTTTAGTTTCAATAAAACGCCAAGTCATTTCACGCATTTCTACATCTACATCTACATTGATACTCCGCAAGCCACCTAACGGTGTGTGGCGGAGGGCACTTTACGTGCCCTGTCATTACCTCCCTTTCCTATTCCAGTCGCGTATGGTTTGCGGAAAGAACGACTGTCTGAAAGCCTCCGTGCGCGCTCGAATCTCTCTAATTTTACATTCGTGATCTCCTCAGGAGGTATAAGTAGGGGAAAGCAATATATTCGATACCTCATCCAGAAACGCACCCTCTCGAAACCTGGCGAGCAAGCTACACCGCGATGCAGAGCGCCTCTCTTGCAGAGTCTGCCACTTGAGTTTGCTAAACATCTCCTTAACGCTATCACGGTTACCAAATAACCCTGTGACGAAACGCGCCGCTCTTCTTTGGATATTCTCTATCTCCTCCGTCAACCCGATCTGGTACGGATCCCACACTGATGAGCAATACTCAAGTATAGGCCGAACGAGTGTTTTGTAAGCCACCTCCTTTGTTGACGGACTACATTTTCTAAGGACTCTCCCAATGAATCTCAACCTGGTACCCGCCTTACCAACAATTAATTTTACATGATCATTCCACTTCAAATCGTTCCGCACGCATACTCCCAGATATTTTACAGAAGTAACTGCTACCAGTGTATGTTCCGCTATCATATAATCATACAATAAAGGATCCTTCTTTCTATGTATTCGCAATACATTACATTTATCTATGTTAAGGGTCAGTTGTCACTCCCTGCACCAAGAGCCTATCTGCTGCAGACCTTCCTGCATTTCGCTACAATTTTCTAATGCTGCAACTTCTCTGTATACTACAGCATCATCCGCGAAAAGCCGCATGGAACTTCCGACACTATCTACTAGGTCATTTATATATATTGTGAAAAGCAATGGTCGCATAACACTTCCCTGTGGCACGCCAGAGGTTACTTTAACTTGTATATTTGTCAGGTTCATTATGATGTACCAATCATTTTGTTGATATTCATGGTTAATGTGGTATTTAAGTGGAAGTAAGACACTGCGTGAAATTCGAAAAAGTTTGCATTGAAAAATAGAGGTCGCTATGATTTTGTGTTTGGTGCACATTACATAATATGTTGGTCCTTATGAAATTTAGCTAACGTACTGAATTTTTCTTTCGACTTGAGTAGAGGTCTCTATCTCTCACCAATGTCGAAAAATTTGATATGTCGTAGCACATTCATTTCCAATCGCGCAGCGCCAGTGACAAAGCCAGAGTGAAATACTCACAATATTCCCCATATTTCATAAACGGTTTGAGATATCGAAATGAGATTTGGCAAATCATATCATGCAATGAAGAGAGTATTTTTCCATAAGGTTATTATGGAAAACTTCGCTCTCTACTATGATATTCCACTAACTACAGAGTTTTTCGACGAAATAATGTAATTCTCAAGGGCCATCGATAGTTGGTGAAATGATAACTGCTATGGGTTTTGGAACAACATTACGCATTTATTTTGAACTGAGGATGTGCTTTTTCATAAGATACCCACCTTACTGTTCCTTAGTTCCTCAAGTAATAAACTTAGTATATCACTGTTTAAGATTTCCCTTGCAGCTGCGTATGCAAAATGTGTTAGTGAGGTCAGACTGTGTAAACCCAGCTGTGTTTTGGCAGAAGAAGCAAATTTTAACATGGCAGCAAGAGAAATGTGTCGGTTTTACTCAAAAGTCGCCAATCGAGACTCTTCCCTGAAAGTTACAAATTGTTAACAAGCCAGACGAAAATAAATCGCTATATTTCCGGTGGAATTCTTTTTAGATACTAACCAAAGCAGAGATGATAGATCTTTTTGAATGGTCACCATGCAAGTGTGCGTGTGTGGTCACCACGCAAGTGTGAATGTGGAGGGATCCCGCTTAATATCTACAAAAAATGTGAGTGTAAGTTTCAGTTTAGAACGCCACTTCCCCTCCTGCACTCAGCATTTCCCCTACATTGCCTGCCCACAGCCCCCACCACTACTGCTTCCCCACACATGCCTTGCTGTCTCTGCACCTACTGGCCACAGAATTCTGTGTGGACAGTAGCAGGGGTGAACTTACATGCCTACACTCTCTGCCATGAGCCTATTGCTAACAGCACCCTGAGATGTTTCTTTCAAGCTTACTGCACACACCGCCCTTTGAAACATGTTTCGGCTATTCTAAACGCCAGCCAATGCGTCCCCTCTATTTTTCAGGTAATTTTAGTGCTTTTTGTACAGTTAAAAACTCTCGAGAAGCTAGAATAACCTACGAACACTATGTTTACTGTGCATGGAGGTATTCAGCACCATATGGGTTGAACTATAGGAACAAACAAAGAGCCACCCTTTGCCTTGACCTGTTGCATTTGAGGAATTGAATGAGCCTGTATGATACATACTGGCAGTAGCATATGTGGACGAATGGCATGAGGACAACACACACAAAATACTAATGAGAAAACTGTGTGCAGATAGAGTGGACATATGGCTCAGAATTGTGAATATTCATGAGGTTAATAGGGTTGTTTTTGGTTTGTCCACCGTTGCTGCAATACTCTCACAGGTTATGGATCCCATATTTTCTGATATTATTTGAATGACCTTGTAATTTATAGTAAGAATATGAATGTATATTGCTGCCAGCTAAGCCAAGTGTTCAAGCTGATTAGAAAGGGGAAACTTCTGGTCAAAATGGGGAAAATAGAATTTTTAGTTCATTTGGTAGAACCAGCAGGGGCACCATTGACCTGGGGAGGGTACAATCAATTGTTACTCTTCCTCCGCCAACAAATAGCGAAGACTTATGCAGATTTATTGACATGCCGAATTTCTTTAGGAGATTGACCGCAGATTTGCACTAAGAGCTGGGCCACTCAATCGACTCAGGAAAAGAACACAAGGTTTAGTGAGAAAAAGTGCAACAAGGAGCCTTCACGGCCTTAAAATACGCACTAAGCATGGCTGCCGTGTTAGCATTGCCTAATTACAGCGAACTGAGTATACTACAGGTGGATGCTTCTATGTTGGGGGTGCTGCCAGTGCTGGAACAGGAGAAACAGGAACGAAGGTATGCGTCGAGAGCCCTCTACGAGTTGGAAAATAAATATTAAGTGTATCAAGTAGAAACCTTGAAATACTTTTTCGGCTTGAAAAAGTTCAAGTTTTATTTGGAGCGCACTCGCTTCTGTTTAGAGACTAAGAGTGATGCATTGTGTTGGGTACTTGGGGCGCCACATAAAAGTGGGTACATTGGCAGATGTGCGGTGAGGACATTAGCGTTTAATTTGACGGAGCTAACATCAGGGGAATTATAATATAATTGCTGTACCTTGAGTGGGATGTTCAAAACAGAGATGGGTGACCTCTAACAACTGCCACATTCCATTAATGTAATTCTCAAAGGACAATAATAGCGACATTTGTGATATTAGAGAAAGGCTACAAATGAGAGACAATATTAAACCACATTCACTGAAACAGGGAGTGTTGTGTTGTACCAAATAGGACGACATGAATCCCAAAATAGCAGTCCGACAAGAATTATTACTAAAAATATTCCAATATTATTACGAGTCCCCAATAAGAGGGCACTTAGGAACATTAAGGCTAGAACTAAAATATGCGAGAACTTTATACGCAAAATATTGATGTGGACATTAAGAACAGAATATCAGGTGTAGGAAATGAGCACGAAGCAAGGCAGTACAAAAAAAGTAGGGTTGCTAGAGCCTAAAGCTGCTGAGAACGTGTTTGAAAAGCATTATGTTGATTTTCTAGGACCTTTCCCTAAATCTAACGAAGGGAATTGGTGTATCATGTGGTTGTCTCATGTGGTTCTTGTCCTTGAAGGCAGCTCCTTCCAGATCAGTTATGTATGTGCTGAAGGACATATTTGGCGTGCATAGTTCTACCAGAAAGCCTCCTTCGGAAGCACTTAGAAATTTTTGTGTAGACCTAGGGATCAGACGTAGTACAGCAACACAAAGCCACCCAAATCCGTCATATGCGGAAAGTGTTAGTAGAAACTTTCATTGGGAATTAATAGCCTACTATGACAAAGACCAATATAATTGGGACAAATCTCTTCTATGGCTCATGCTAGCCTTTAACGAGGCGAAGCATATGAGCCACCACGCTACCCCTGCAGAGTTGTTCATGGGATTTAGCATCGCGAACTTATATTCTGTCGAGGACCTGTTGATGGAGAAGATATCATCCCAGCAATTACGTACTCAGTGGGGAAAGACGAGGAACATGATCTGCAAAGTGAAGCAAAAACAGAGGCCAAAGTGTAACAGAAATCGTCTGTCATACAATTGCCAACTGGGTGACCAGATAATAGGACAAAATTTGGGTTCATCGGCATGGTGCTGGACAAATCTTTTACTCCATTGTGACAGACCCTGTGAGATACTAGGTATCTTACTGCTGTCTGATCCTGAGAAAAGGTGAACATTCAGAACTTACCTCTCCCAAGTCTAGCCAGTGACTGAAGCTATGGGTAAGTAATGCCCGAAACCGACCTCCAGTTTTGCGAGGAAGCACGTGCCTTTAGCCGGCACCTCTGTGGTATAAAGTAGTCTGTGCTGGACACCAGCACCACCCAGAGGCAGTGGCGAAAAGCGCACTCAGCAGCGACGGGGCAGTCAGCGTCACCGAGTAGTGTGAGATGCACGCAAGGGTCTTCCAGCAAAGGAGTTTGTCACCTGGTTGTCAGGTGAACCTGGGAGCACTAGCCGGGTGGAAGTGGTGTGAGTTCTGCTGGACAATACTGCTTCCAGTGGCTTGGAACGGAAAGCTGCCTAGCTTGTGCTCACTGGTGACGTTTCCGACGGTATATGCTTGTGAGACTGCTCGAAGGGCTGATTCTACTCACCTGAAGGATGCAGTCAGACACTTTGTGGGAATGGTACACGAACACTGTTAAATAGAGTTTACTGCAGGGAGAGTACCTTCCATTAGTGTTTTTGTTTTATGTAGAGTAGAATCAACCATGTGTTTACGTAAAGTATGTGCAGAGCTAATTGATTAGAGCAGCTTGAATTAAGATATACGGCGGTATGTTGCAGCAAGAAGAGGATGTTATCAGTGTGGTGACTGGCGTCACACGACTGTTGTGGGAACACTGCATGGCTCTTGCAGTAGTTTCTAGTTACAGTGAGCTACTTTGATGTTTCAATCCGTACTCTGAGCGACACACACACACACACACGGTTGGGGAGATTGTAAAAAAATACTGCAAGGACTGCTGTGTCTAAAAGGCTGTATTACTTTAAGAGTAATTACTGTCAAGTCTTTTAAAGTAGTGTAAGATTAAGACGATAAACTGTCTGCTTGCTTACACGGCACTGTGGCCAGAGTTTGTACTCATATTTATGATGACTACAGTTTTTACGATTTTGGACGATTATTTATAGTGGTTTAAATTTGACCATTTTTCTATAAATGAATGTTGGGCGAATACTGGCCCTCTAGTCAATTGGTGTGTGTGGTCAGTGATTGTATGACAAGGCATTGGTACTGTATTCTTTGCAGATGAGCATATTGTGGACATCTAAATTTTAATTAACTTGTGTATTACCTGCTTGTGGCGACGTAGTGACCTGAAGCATATTGTGCACTGACCAAGGGACCAAACAGAGCAGACTGTGCTGTTACATAAATGAGCCTGCTGCTGTTTGTTGGACAGAAAATAAAACATTTTTTTGGCCAACCTGTTATTTTCTGATCAAATTACACTACGTGATCAAAAGTATCCGGACACCTGGCTGAAAATGTCTTACAAGTTCGTGGCGCCATCCATCGGTAATGCTGGAATTCAGTATGCTGTTGGTCCACCCTTAACCTTGATGGGAGCTCCCACTCCTGCAGGCATACGTTCAGTCAGGTGCTGGAAGGTTTCTTGGGGAATGGCAGCCCATTCTTCACGGAGAGCTGCACTGAGAAGCGGTATCGATGTTGGTTGGTGAGGCCTGGCACGAAATCGGCGTTCCAAAACATCCCAAAAGCGTTTTATAGGATTCAGGTCAGGGCCCTGTGCAGGCCAGTCCATTACAGGGATGTTATTGTCGTGCAACCACAGGCCGTGCATTATGAACAGGTGCTCGATCGTGTTGAAAGATGCAATCGCCATCTCCGAATTGCTCTTCCACAGTGGGAAGCAAGAAGGTGTTTAAAATATCAATATACTCCTGTGCTGTGATACTGCCACACAAAACGGCAAGAGGTGCAACCACCTCCATGAAAAACACGACCACACCAAAACACCACCGCCTCCGAATTTCGCTGTTGGCACTACACACGCTGGCAGATGACGTTCACCGGGCATTCGCCATACCCACACTCTGCCATGCAATAGCTAAATTGTGTACCGTGATTCGTCACTCGACACAACGTCTTTCCACTGTTCAGTCGTCCAATGTTTACGCTCCTTACACCAAGCTACGAGTCGTTTGGCATTTACCGGCGTGATGTCTGGCTTATGACCAGTCGCTCGACCACTAAATCCTTGTTTTCTCACCTCCCGCCTAACTGTCATAGTACTTGCAGTGGATCCTGATGCAGTCTGGAATTCCTGTGTGGTGGTCTGAATAGATGTCTCCCTATTACACATTACGACCATCTTCTACTGTCGACGGTTTCTGTCAGTCAACAGACGAGGTCGGAGTGTACGCTTTTGTGCTGTGCGTGTCCCTTCACTTTTCCACTTCACTGTCACATCGTAAACAGTGGATCTACGGGTGTTTAGGAGTGTGGAAATCCCACTTACAGGCGTATGACACAAATGACACCCAGTCACCTGACTACGTTCGAAGTCCGTGAGTTCTCCAGAGCGCCGCATTCTGCTCTGTCACGATGTCTAATGACTACTGAGGTCGCTGATATGGAGAACCTGGCACTAGGTAGCAGCACAATGCACCTAATATGAAATACGTAGGTTTTTAGGAGAGTCCGAATACTTTTGATCACATAGTGTATATTACATATGTGAAATTTTAGCACACAGATGTTTTCGAATAATAAATGGTCCAAACTGTCACTTTGCGCTTACTGTACCAAAAACTTGTTCCACACCAACAAATGGTACATTACTTTTACCAGTTAAGTCAAAATGCGGTACAATCAAATACACATCAATGTCTTTAATCGTACCACATTTTACAAATATAGCGCCATATTCACGTAGAAGATTTGCAATCTGCACATTAGCCATTTTGTTAACAACTTTGAAAATTTTGGATATTTATACTGCTGGAAATATCATAACACTTTCACTGACTTTGTATACATTTTTCTTCGGCTTCAGTTACATTGGTTTCAACTAACTGCACCCCATTTACCTCGCTGACAATGTCACCACCTTACCTTCCTCTTTAACCCAGCATCCTGTCACCACGTCTTTCACTGTATTCTTGCATTAAATTTTTTTTCAAGTCAACTGCATTCTCTACATAAGTGTTTCTTCCGTATGGAAAATCATCTCATTAATAACATTATCGGAATACCATTCAACGAGTGTTTCTGCAATACTCTGACATGAATCAGCAACTTCCATCTGCGTATCAAAATGGTATTCAGTTTGCTTTGTCTTGCATGACATGTCATTATTGAAAGTTACTAATTTCGATTGCCAATTCTGTTTTACATGTTCTAATTTTCACAGTATCCATCTTTTTTCGATACATGGTTTTAAGCCATTAATTTTATGTCTGAGATCGCTGCTTGTTTTCTGGTTGGTTTCCTTCATTTCCAACCTTATGCTATCAATTATCCCATTATTTTTGTCCAATTTTTTATTCAGCTCACTATTCCTTTTGTCAATTTTATACTTAAATTGACTGTAAGGGACAGTCAAATAAAAATCTAACGCCCGCAAAACGGGACCACGGAATGGTTCCATTCGAAAGTAATCGCCACACTCGTTTGCACATTTATCCCCAGTGGAAGATGAGGCGATTAATTCGTGTTTCCTAGAATGGAGCTGGCCGCATCCACTCTTGTACATCCTCGTCCGACTGAAACTGACATAACATATAATGCGCCAAAATTTGTGTTGTGTTAAATCGTCATTACTAGTAAGTGTCGCTTCATCTTATTGTCAAAATTTGCTGTAGTGAAAGGAGGGTGTAAATAGTTGTTTGGAAAGTGTTCTTACATTTATATTTGTATAGCGGTGTAGAGATTGTCGCCTGAAAATATCTGAGCAGCAGAATCCGGTCAAAACAGGGGAAAAACATCAAGTGACTGATCTGAAGTAGCAGTAATGGCTACGGTATATTGTACTTGAGGATTTGTTTCTCGGACTGATGCTTTTGTCCCAAAACAGTTACTGAACGACGTCATCCTGAAAGCCACTCGTTTGTAGGTGATCCGTATGTCCGTTAGATTGGAGATTTTCGGTTTTGCTGTGGGAAATAAGTGACGTTATCACATCAAGTTATTATTTGAAGTTGAAGATAGAGAAAGCACGCAAAAAGGAAATAGTGCCTTTGCTTTGTTGTATAATGGATTTGAAGGTGAAAGCAAGCATTTAGAAGATATTGATTCTGCGATTTTGTGTTAAGGCTTACTTTGTAACTTCAGCCATAAACGGCGATGTATTTTAGCTAATGTTTGGAAATCTCTATCTAGATACACGGACTGTGTTGTCCTTCTAATTAGGGGAAAGGACGTCCTACGGTTGTATGTGATACAGTGAGACCCAATCTAAGTTAGTAGGAGGTTTCCAAGTGCGGTCTCGAATTTAGTAGCTTCTCCTATAAAACCCTAAACGACAAAGCAAGAACCATTGTTATCGAGGCACGTTAATGGTCTCTCCTATCGTGTGAGTCCTGTGTTTTCAATAATTTCAATAGTGGCGCGTCCGCGGAAAGTCAACGCGTGAAGTGGTGTTTGTTTAGTGTCTGTTTTAAAGTTCAAGCAGTTTAAAAGTTACGAGGATACCCATGCTTTTTGTTTAATTTTTTCCGCTAAGAGGGGTTTGTGTGATTGGACAGCACTCGTAAAATAAAAGCTGACTTGTACCTGTACATGAAAGAAAACAAGCTATAAAGACAGAACAGTTGTTGTTTTAAAAATAAAAATAGTGTCCCTAGTCTCATTTCGCTCATATTTAATATTCGAGGATATTTTAAAAGTAAGGTTCAGTTTTACAGCAAACGAATAATTTGCAAATATTATGATGTAAAGTGGTAAAATGAAGTCACAAATTAGGTAAACAAAAGCATGCAACGTTATAAAAAGCAAAGATATTAATTCAAAAGAAAAAAGGAATATTAGTCCAGATCTTTCAAAATGATGGAGCACAGCAATCAGTCGTCCTTTTCTTTCAGGTCTTCAAGAGTTTTGAACGAACTGTGACAGAAACCCGGACAACAGGAGACTGACGTGCTAGCTCATGCACTGATACTATGAAACAGTGCATCGATAATGGCTACCCACTAGCCGAAATCTAGATCTTCTTAATAAAATCTGAAAGAAAAAAACGGCTGACTGCTGTGCTCCATCATTTTGAAGTCATACCACAGTCGTTGAGTGCATCCACATTCCTAATGGAAGATAACTTGATTGTACTGATCTGTCACTTTCCAAATAAAGAAAACCAGGATTTTATTTAAAGGGAATGATAATTACTTTGTGAAAGAAAGATAATTTACTTATTCTCGGAGGGTGAGAATTTTAAAACGAATTAATACGTTGGTATTCAAGTTATACAACTATACTGTTGTAGCGTGGTTGCTATGTACAGAAGTTATCTCTGATTAATATTGTCAGTTAAACAACAGAGTAAATTATACCCTTGAAAGTGCGACGTAAAATAAATACTATTTAAAAGTGCGGACAAGCACTCTGAAATTAGCTGGTTCTACGCTATTTGGCTGTGGTTCTGAATTGCAAAGATATTTGTACGGTATTGTCGAGCGCAACACCTCGTACCTTTTTTGTTTTTAATATAAAAGTGTTGAACGTTGCTGTTCCGCCGTTGCTTGGCGAGGCGCGCTGTCATTTAGTAGAGTTACAAACTGGAAGATTTAATTTGCGGCTGTGAGTGGTGAGGTCCAGATGCTGAGGTTACTAAAATTACTTATACCCGGAGACTTTAACACTGAGACGTTAATATGCCCGTAATTAGATACAGATTGCCTCAATAACTGCCCAGCACTTTTACTTATAGACGAGAATATGAATAATTATTCATATTCGTTATTACACTTTGATTTACAATAGGCAAAAAAGATCAAAAATAGAAACACAGTGAGCAAAGTAGTAATGTGGTTTAAGCAGGTGCTAGAAAACGGTCAAACAAAGTTATGCGGATTATGTTGTGAATATTGTGTACGCACCTGCAAATATTTTCAGTTCCGAGAGTAAAACTGGCATTTTTGTAATCAGAAAAATCATGGCTACAAAACTGAGTACCGTCCAATCCGACAAGTCGAAGCCAATCCTGAAATTATTCACCCTTGGAGAATAGGACGAAAGAAATGCGCGATCAAAATTTTAGGAGCTGGGACGCACTGCAAATATGTTTTAAAAATTGTTGAAGTTATTCGTTTCTGTCGCACGAAGAACCGCTTTTGACAGTTATTTGTGCAGCCCTTCCAGCCTAGATTGTGGTCTGCTGCGACAAGAGAGCGTACAGCTGCGTGTTGTAGTAACAGGAGTGACACAAACGAATTTGAAGCACCTAAACAACACAAAAACGTCACGTATCACCAATGTTTTGAATAAGAGGCAGTTCATATCGAAAACAAACTATTTCAAATGTAATTCTTCTGGCAGAGGAAAGTAAATGAAGGCATTATTTGATTGTTACGTAACACATGACTTCCATCAATCGTGACTTTAATTTGTTGAAATGAAGTACTTCTTAAACGTATACCATTTTATAACAGTTCATGTATCAAAGTTCTTATGATAATTTTGAATAATATGTATTTTAGTTCCAATGAAACAGTTCCTTGCTTATTACCCGTAGTCGTCACAATGAAGCTAAGTGTTATCTGAATGGCGAAAACAAATATTTTCCTTAACCAGGCACACCTGACGAAAGAAGTGTTAATGCTTTCTGGCACATTACAGTAATAGTTTAGTCAGGACTATTCTGGAGTAAGAAACTGTCCTGGCCGTTGCTCTGTTTGTTGTGCTGCATACTTAAAGCCACTTGTACACTGTGTCGATGCAAACTGATAATGCACAAACAATTGAGATTTAAGAATACTGTTCACCTGATAAATCTCAAATGACATGGAGCGGTAGGAAATTATATTGTCCGACAAATTCCTTAAAAATACTTTCCAGAGTGGAAAAAAATCTTTATCGAGGATCACATCCATTGTTCGGGGAGGTATCTGATTTATATCAACAATCTTTCCGTCGTCCTGCTGAAAGGCAGAGGTATTGTTATGTACAGGCCAAGAGTCCAGCAAACGCAATGAATTAATTTCTGGAACTGGTTAGAAACCATTTCGAGTGAAATGTTAAAAACTATTCTTCCCCATTCTTCCAGATTTCGATAGGTCGATTATAACAATTTTGTGACTAAACAGTCCTTTCTTATTATTGGCTCTAATATTACCGAGGTCCCTGAAGACAGATATAAAGCTGCACAGAAACAGTAATCCATACTTATCACTGTCATTGTTGTATTCGAATGTTTCATTGACCGACTGCACAACAGATTCTGTCCTTTTTCGCTTCGAAATGACAAAGTGTAGGTTGCTCGAAGTTCCTTCACGAAACCTGAGTGACAGGCGATAGACACAGCAGATAGGATAACAGCAAGCTTCGTCTTCATGCCTTCTGGGAATTAATGGCATCTCCTCTATAGTTTTACCTGAAATAAACTTCGTTGTTTTCGACTCCTAAACTGTATGACTTCTTGAATTTGCTTAACCAGGTCGAAAAACACTTGAAATAAGCAGGGTTCATCTCACTTGCGATTCAGAGAGTACACATAGATCTTCATCGGTAATGGCGCATTGCCTCTCAAGAACAACTCTGCAAGGTTCGTATGTCAAGAACTGTTGTTCATGTTATTGATTCAAGTTTAGCGTTTTATATAGGCTGTTAATTGGAGGTAATGGGAATTTATGGGCACTCTATAAAGTAAGTCTTTTTGATTGTTTTACAGTTGTGCGAGTTTTGTAGTCTTGTTCCGCAGGGAGGCCAGGGAGAGGATGTTGATATGGGTGGTCGGTATCCTCTTTGTACAACACAAATGAACATGTGGATTAATACGGTTCTTTATTTTCATGAACTGGACGTATTTACTTATCTTGAATAGAGCAATGTGTTGTGGTAAAAGCTCATCAGTAATAGTTCTCTTGGAGACAATATCGGTAATCTGGCTACTAGAAACTTTAGTCTCACTAGTCTCGATCTGGTCGCTATGCATTGTCGTAGCCTGAATGAGTCAGTGCGACCATTCTGAAATAAAAAAATAAAAAAATAAAAAAAAAAGTTCTTACTGAAAAGAGGAACAGATGCATCAGCATATTGAAAGTGCTTATTAGGTCTTTACGTGTTCCTATCTCTATGAAACTACTTAAATTATGAAAATAACTCTATATAAACAACTTCCATATAATTTCCCCACAGTGTTATTGTTAATGATTGGGACTCTATCTTGAACCATTAATTCCAGTGAAATTAGCCCTGATTCTGAAATTAATTATTAATTATTGCTTCAAATGTGTTCGTTGTTGTGGTCACAACTTGTCTGTACACCACAGTGTTATTTTGTTACGAACTGACAATGATCAGTCTCGTGTGATTGCACCTCGTTCGTTGCAGTTGGAAATCCTGTACCCTGGTCATTGGGGTATAGTGTGGACGAAGCAATTAGCGTGTCGTCACTGCACTTGGGTCGGCACTGATAAACAAATTGAGAATTTGCTTGCAAACTGTCGATCTTGTGCGGGGAATCAGTCTGCTACCCGCCAGCACTTCTTTGTGTGGCCGACTCCTACTGCACCTTGGCAGAGCGTTCATATTGATTTTGTGGGTCTTTTCTGGGATATCCGCTGGTTGATAGTCATTGATGTGTACAGCAACTTTCCTTTTGTTGTGCCTATGTCTTCTACTACATCTGCCAGTACTGTTTGGGCTTTGACGTCAATTTTTTGTATTGAGGGCTGACAATGGCCCCCAATTTATGTCCTCTGGGTTTGAAGCGTTCTGTGCCGCTAATTGCATTCGCCATCTGACCTCAGCCACGTTCCACCCCCAGTCGAATGGCGAGACTGAACGCTTTGTGCGTGCGTTTAAGTCGCAGATGAGCAGGTTGCGCGCCACGCACTCTCGCGAGCGCGCGCTCTGGACTTTCCTTGCTTCCCATCGCTCTCAGCCTCGCGGCACCCGTTCCCCAGCGGAATTGCCACATGGCCGCGCCCATCGGTCGCTCCTGCAGCCGTTGCACCTGCTGCTGCACGCTCCCGCTGCTTTGCCTCGTTCTGGCTTGGCGTCTCATGCTTTGGTGTTCTATCGCGTGTTCTCTGGCAGGCAGCGCTATTAGCAGGGCCGCATTCTTCGCCAGCTTGGCCGCGCCTTGTGTTTAATTTCTGGTCCCTCCCGCACTCTCAAGCGACACCGGAACCAGATCCGTTTGTGCCGCCCTCGGTTTTCTGCCGCTGGTTCTTTTCCGCCAGAATTGGATGCTTCGCGGCTTCCGCCGCCTCAGCTCACGACTCCAGCGACGGCTCCTCCGCCGCTCGCGCCTCCGCCGCGGGCGCTCCTGCCGCCGCCATCGCCTGTCCGGTCTCCGGCGCTGGGCAGCCGCCTCTCGCTACCGCCACGGCCACACCTCCGGCCGCCGCCGTCACCGCCACCGCCGCCACCTCTGCGCTGCCGGAACCGATGGATGCTGAGGCTGACGTCACGCCGCCGCAGCCGTCGCCATCGCCCATGGAGGTTGTTACTCCGCCTCCTCATTCGAACATGCCCAGTGGCGGTGCGCGTTCTGGGGAGGTTTTCTATGGGGCGTTTTCCTCGCCCCTCGTGAGCAATTGGGGGATGTGGGTGGGCAGGACGCCCTGGCAGTTCCGCTGTCCGCCCACACAGTTGCGCCGCCGCTGGGTCCCTCCACCCAGCGTTGGAAGCCATACTCAACGACGGTGCTGCGCCGTTTCAGAGGGGAGGGATGTGGGATGTGCTATAGATAACTACGATGTCACGACTTAGGTACAAGTTCTTAGGTTGGCACTACGAGAGCGGACGATCCACACTGACGACAGTGCCCTCTAGCCGACTCTGTGCAGCTCTATGAGCTCTGCTCCACTTTCACCCCATTTGATCACGAGCAGACGACCAACCAACATTGTTTCATGAATGAGATTTTCACTCTGCAGCGGAGTGTGCGCTGATATGAAACTTCCTGGCAGATTAAAACTGTGTGCTGGACCGAGACTCGAACCTTTGCCTTTCGCGGGCAAGTGCTCTACCAACTGAGCTACCCAAGCACGACTCACGCCCAGTGCTCACAGGTGTAGCTAAGCCATGTCTCTGCAATATCCTTTGTTTCAGGAGTGCTAGTTCTGCAAGGTTTGCAGGAGAGTTTCTGTTAAGTTTGTAAGGTAGGAGACGAGGTACTGGCAGAAATAAAGCTGTGAGGACGGGGTGTGAGTCGTGCTTGGGTAGCTCAGTTCGTAGAGCACTTGACCGCGCAAGGCAAAAGTCTCGAATTCGAGTCTCGGTCCGGCACACAGTTTTAATCTGCCAGGAAGTTTCAACATTGTTTCATTTTCATAGTGGGCGAGTCACTACAGATTTTGCCTGTGTAACTTCTGTTAGTTTTGATACATCCGGCTTCGCACCCACGTGGTCCTCAGTACAAAGTTATGTATTCACATTTATTATTGTGTTGAGATATAGTAAAACCACATTTACTTTAATTGCAGTACCGAGATTTCTACCTCACCTGCTCCTCCTAGCTTCCTACATTCGGCCTACCCTCTAAATTACAGGAGCAGACCCACACGCCGCCTACCAGGTGGGATACAAAAGTTGTAAAATGTAACAAACAAAAGGAAAAAATATTTATTGTTATCAATGATGTAGGTACAAGTGGAGGGTTCCATCTTGCTCTATTACACCATGACTAAAACATTTTTGTTAGCTCCAGTGGCGATGAATGTTATATGCACAATGAGGAACTACTGTGAGAATTTTTTGACATATATTTCTTAGTCAGACAGTATTTTTACTAACGGACTATTTAGTGTATCCCCCACTGCAAGGACGGGGACGAGTCTATTCTTCTGGCGCCAAGGATGTCTCTCCCTTGAAACTGCACCTTAAGTTTTAGTTTCGCCACAAATTTCTCTGCGCCAACCTTCTAGAACATTAATGGCTTGAGCGTTACTCCTCTGCAGGACATGGCTTTCGTCGACGTTAGCGGCCTCATTTCTGCCACAACAGTTCCTCATCGCCTTGCATAACAACGGCTGAACATGGCTGCTACATACCTCACTGACTGCCGTTCCACTGGATTGAAAATTCCGTATCAGGGAAACCAAAAATCCAATCTAGAAGCAGATTGCATCAATAAACTGCAAATTTCCTCCGCATGTTTTACAACCTATTATACAATTTTTAAAGAAGGTACGTAGTGTATGGGTAGGGTAGTGCCTTTCACTAGTGATCCAAACGTCCTGGTTCCGGGTTCGAACGTAGGCACTGCTTAAATCTCATTATCAGCTAAAGATTCCGGATCCGTCCCCCATTCCAATCTCCAGGATGAGACTGCCAGGGGGAAGGCGGTCACGACAAAAAGATGGAATAACCAACGAAAGGGTAACATTCCAAGCGTCATTGCTTGGACTGTTAGAAGTGTAGCGTAGTAGGGAAGATATAAAATCTGATAAGGGAAATACTAAGGCTCAGTCTAGATACAGTGGCGGCCAGTGAAGTGAAATGGAAAGAAGACAAGGATTTCTGGTCGGACGAATATAGGGCAATACAACAACAGCAGAAAATAGTATAACAGGAGTAGGATTCGTTGTGACTAGAAGATAAGGAATACTCTGAACAATTCAGTTACAGGATTGTTTTCACCTGTACCTACAGCAAACCAACGCCGAAAACGATAGTTCAGGTGTACACGCCGACGTCGGGAGCAGAAAATGAAGAGGCAGAGAAAGTACAGGAGGATACTGAACGGATAATGCAGTAGGTCTACGTAATAGAGCAGAAAGGCTAATTGAGTTCTGCAATAAATTTCAGGCAGTAATAGCGAATACTGTATTTAAGAATCACTATAGGAGGATGCAGAGACACGAAAAGATTCCAAATTCATTGCATCACGACCAGAGAGAGACCCCGAAATGAGAGACTGGATTGTAAGGCGTACTCATGAGCGAATATAGACTCAGATCACTATTTAGTAATGATGAAGACTGAAGTCTGAGGCAATCGTACGGAAGAACCAGAGTCGACGAGAGTGGGATACTGGAGTACTAAACAAGGGTAACATATTGAAGTCCGCAAATGACGTTGATGATACTGCAATAAGGAATACGACAGTAGGCCGGCCGGAGTGGCCGAGCGGTTCTAGGCGCTTCAGTCTGGAACCGCGCGACCGCTACGGTCGCAGGTTCGAATCCTGCCTCGGGCATGGATGTGTGTGATGTCCTTAGGTTAGTTAGGTATAAGTAGTTTTAAGTTCTAGGGGACTGATGACCTCAGATGTTACGTCCCATAGTGCTCAGACCCATTTGAACCAATACGACAGTACGCAATTCAGTTGAAGAGGAGAGAAAATCTCTAAACAAGTCACTCACGGATACTGGAAAAACAAACGTAGATAATAGGAAGGTAACTGTAAAGAAGCTTTGGCTAACAGAAGTAATACTTCAATTCATCGATGAAAGAGGGAGGAACAAAAACGTTCAGGAGAAGATAGAGATACAGCAGTATACTCGTAAATCAATTAACAATGAAGTGTATAGGTAACGCAGGGCGGCCAAGGCGTAATGGCTACAGGAAAAATACGAAGAAATCGAAAAAGTATCTATCGTCGGAAAGACTGACGGAGCATACAGAAAAGTGAAAATAACCTTCGGTGAAATTAAGAGCAATGGCGGCAACATGAAGAATGCAGTGGGTATCCCACTGTTAAAGTGTCGATAGGTGGAAAAAGAAGGCCACTACGAGGGGGTCGAATTGTCTGATGGCGTGATACAAGAAGAAAATGGAGTCGATGTGGAAGAGATAGCCGATGCAGTATTAAAGGCAGAATTTAAAAGAGCTTTAGAAGACTTAAGATAACGGAATTTCTAAAATCATTGCCAGAAGCGGCAACCTAACGACTATTCAACTTGATGTGCACAATCGATGAGGCTGGCGACATAACATCGGACTTTTGGAAAAATATGAATCACACGATTCAGAGTATAGTAAGAGTTGATAAGTACGAGAATATCGCAAAATCAGCTTAACAGCTCAGGCATCCAAGTTACTGACAAGAATAGTATACAGAAGAATGGAAAAGAAAACTGAGGATCTGTTAGAAGACCAGTCTCGCTTTATGAAAGGTAAACCCACTAACGAAGCAGTCCAGACGTTGGGCTTAATAATGGAAGCAAGACTAAAGAAAATCGAGACACGTCCATAGAACTTGTCGAACTGTAAAAAGCGTTCAGCAACGTAAACTGGTGCAAGATGTTCGAAATGCTGATAAAATTGGGAGTAAGCTACAAGGGAAAACGGGTAATGTACAATTTGTACCAAGAGGGAAGAATAAGACTGGAAGAGCAAAGAAGGAAGTGCTCGGATTAAAAATGATGTAAGACTGGGATTCAGTCTTTCGCCCTACTGTTCAAGCCTTACATCGAAGAACCAATGACGGAATAACAGTAATATTCAAGAGTAGGATTAAAATTCAGAGTAAAGGGATATCAATGATAAGATTGTCTGAAGACACCGTGAAGGTGAAGAAGAATTACAGGATGTGTCGAACGGAATGAACAGTATAATGAGTACAGAATGAATGTGGATTGAGAGTAAACCGAAGTAAGAAGAAAGTAATGAGAAGTAGCAGAAACTGGAGCAGCGGGAAACTTAATATCAAAATTGATGGTCACAAAGTAGACGAAATTGAGGAATTCTGCTACACTGGAAGCAAAACAACCCATAATGGACGAAGCAAAAACGGCATTCCTGGTCAAAAGAAGTGTACTAGTATTATACATACACTTTAACTGAGGAAGATATTTGGAGCACACCGTTGTATGGTAGTAAACCATGGACTGTGAAAAATCCGGAACAAAAGAGATTCGAGCCTTTCGGATGAGGTGCTACAGAAGATGTTGAAAGTTAGACTGAGTGATAAGGTAAGGATTGAGGAGGCTCTCTTCAGAATCCAGAATTGTCGAAGGAAGGAACATATGGAGAACACTAGCAAGAAGGAGGGACAGGGTGACAGGGCATTTGTTAAGAAATCGTGGAATAGCTTCCGTGGTACTAAAGGGAGCTGTAGAGAGTAAAACCTGTAGATAAAGAGATTGGAATACATACAAAAAATAACTGAGGACTTAGGCTGCAAATGCTACTCTGATATGAAGAAGTTCACACGAGAACAACGCCTGGGGGGCCTTTCAAAGCAGTCATAAGGCTGATGAAAAAAAAAAAAAAAAAAAAGAAAACGCCTTTCCATCGATTTGAGATATAACGTCGGATTATTTTCGGAAATGAGTGCGGAAAGGAAAATAACATGTCACTGCTACGACTCAGTTTTGTCAATTGTGGCTAATGACTGGTCCTATTCCAGTGTCCTGACAACGCATGGTCAGGTGTTTCCAGTGAGTGAGAAATCTGGAGATCGTACTGTCGAGACAACATTTGTACACCTTCGGTATCAAGGTAAGTCAAGACTGCGTGGACAACAAGAGGTTTTGTGTCGTCTCGTTGAAAGGCAATGTAACAGACACCCAAAAGACGCAAAAGAAACCAACGTGATGCTGCCCAAATTACAGGTTGTGTGATAAGAGGTGATCGTATTGTACACTTAGTGCCAACACACCATCAGACCATGTGTTGGGCCTGTGTGACGATGACAAATACAGTCTGAGAATATTCGTTCTCCTCAAAGTTGGAACACGCGGATAGGCCCGTACAGTAAACAAAAACGAGACTCTTCTGAAAAGGCGATGTGCCGCCACACGTGGCTCTGGTGTTGTGGTTGGTTGCTGCACTGCCGACGCGCCTCTCTCTGCTGCCACGTCAAGGAAAGCCGCAACTATGGCCATCGTGCTAACACTCCGCGGTGCTGCAGGCGTTGTTGCGCTCTTCGCGTGGACACTTGTTTTGCTGCAAACAAGTCCACTACGGACTGAAGATACATGGCATGGCTGTAAGATTCTGCACTCCAATCTATCCTCTCGGGGCCGTTGAGATCGTTCGTGGCATTGAGTTTGGATTTCCTGAGGCCACTGATTCCATATAAGCGCGATAATCATGGCAACCCGGCCAATGGGAGCAGCAATATTGAGGAACTATAGACCACAGCCTTGAGATGTCGTGATACCATGAATTCTGACGTGTGCACGAAGGTGCTTCTTCTTCTTACACGAGGCATAACACGATTGCCTGACAAACGCCATCCATTTAAAAGCGATTTCTGAATGAGTAACCCCTGCGTAAGCATTCTTTATAAACAGATGGCATTATCTGTACTTAATTAGTGCAGTTATGCTAATCATTTGCAAATTCAAGCATGCAAATCCGACGTTTGTAGCATGTCGCATTCAAGGTAATCGATATAAATGGTTAGCAGCGTACGTGTCAATTTTCCTCCCGAAAGAATGGACACAAATATTCAAAGTTTCTGATGGAGTCCTTTTCATAATTTTTTAACCCTGTAATTGACCAGAAGTGTATCGGCAAACATCGAATGCACAGTTTTTCCGTAATCCATTAGGCGAGACACGGTCCGCAGCTCGTGGTCGTGCGGTAGCGTTCTCGCTTCCCACGCCCGGGCTCCCGGGTTCGATTCCCGTCGGGGTCAGGGATTTTCTCTGCCTCGTGATGACTGGGTGTTGTGTAACGTCCTTAAGTTAGTTAGGTTTAAGTAGTTCTAAGTTCTAGGGGACTGATGACCACAGATGTTAAGTCCCATAGTGCCCAGAGCCATTTGAACCATTTTTGAACGCGAGAAACCAAACTTTTCAAGTATTATCTGTAAGAGAATTTTATGGAGTAACCATCTAAACAAAGGGACGTGATGGTTCCTAGGTCCCTAGAATTATGCTGGAGGGCATGCTCCGCTACTGGGTATTGGGCATCTCCTAGGCGGACAGTTCGTCTGTGTCCGTTCATGCGCTCAGCCAGTTTAGTTGTTGTCATGCCGATGTAAAAGGCTGTGCAGTGCAGGCATGTCAGTTGATAAATAACATGTGTAGTTTCACACGTGGCCCTGCCTTGAATTGTGTATGTTTTACCAGCAGCGGGGCTGGAGTAGGTGGTTGTGGGGGGATGCATGGGGCAGGTTTTGCAGCGGGGTCGGTTACAGGGGTAGGAACCACTGGGTAGAGAAGGTAGTCTGGGAATATTGTAGGGTTTAACAAGGATGTTACGGAGGTTAGGGGGGCGACGAAAGGCAACTCTGGGTGGTGTGGGGAGAATTTTGTCAAGGGATGATCTCATTTCAGGGGTTGACTTGAGAAAGTCATATCCCTGGCGGAGTAATTTGTTGATGTTTTCGAGGCCAGGATAATATTGGGTGACAAGGGGGATGCTTCTGTGTGGTCTGGGGGTAGGAACATTGTTGTTGGACTGGGAGGAATGTATTGCTCGGGAAATCTGTTCGTGGACAAGGTCTGCAGGATAGTTGCGGGAGAGGAAAGCACTGGTCAGGTTATTGGTGCAATTGTTGAGGGATTCGTCACTGGAGCAGATACGTTTGCCACAAATACCTAGGCTGTAGGGAAGGGAGCGTTTGATGTGGGAAGGATGGCAGCTATCAAAGTGAAGGTACTGTTGATTGTTTGTGGGTTTGATATGGACAGAGGTGTGGATGTGAGCTTCAACAAGATGAAGGTCAACATCCAGGAAGGTGGCTTAGGTTTTGGAGAAGGGTCAGGCGAAATTCAGATTCGAAAAGGAGGTTATGGAGGAAATTAAGGAGTGTTTCTTCACCATGAGTCCAGACCACAAAGATGTCGTCTATAAACCTATACCAGGCCAGGGGAAGCAGCTGTTGGGTCTTCAGGAAAGCCTCCTCCATGCGGCCCATGAAGAGGTTGGCATAGGACGGAGCCATCCTGGTTCCCATGGCCGTTCCCCTGATTTGTTTGTAGGTCTGGCCTTCAAAAGTGAAGTAATTATGGGTGAGGATGAAGTTGGTAAGTGTGGTAAGGAACGAGGTTTTTGGAAGATCTTCGGGTGGGCGTTGGGAGAGGTAGTGCTCAAGGGCAGAGAGACCATGGGTATGTGGGATGTTTGTGTAAAGAGATGTAGCATCAATGGTGACAAGAAAGGTTTCAGGTGGGAGAGGAGTGGGAATGGATTTGAGGCGTTCTAAGAAGTGGTTTGTGTCTTTGATGTAGGATGGGAGTCTGCAGGTGATAGGTTGGAGGTGCTGGTCTACCAGAGCTGAGATACGTTCGGTTGGGGCTTTGAAGCCTGCTACAATGGGACGGCCAGGATGGTTCTCTTTGTGGATTTTGGGTAATAGGTAGAAGGTAGGGGTACGTGGTTCAGGTGGAGTGAGTAAGTCTATGGAAGCCGTTGTGAGGCCTTGTGAGGGACCTTGGATTTTTAGGATTTTTTGCAGCTCAGTCTGGATGGAGGGAATGGGATCCTGGGTAACAGCTTTGTAGGTTGAGGTGTCAGAGAGTTGACGCAGTCCTTCTGCCACATACTCCACATGGTCAAGTACGACAGTTGTGGAACCTTTATCCGCCGGGAGGATGACAATAGAGTGGTCTATTTTCAGCTCTTTAATGGCACGGGATTCAGCTGGGGTGATGTTGGGGGTTGTCGGGATGTTCTTCAAGAAGGACTGGGAGGCAACACTGGATGTGAGGAATTCCTGAAATGTCTGCAGGGGATGGTTTTGGGGGAGGGGAGGAGGATCCCTTTGAGAAGGCAGTCGGAACTGTTCTAGACAGGGTTCAACACTGGGTCTAGTATTTGGGGGCTGTGTTTGGGTAGTGAAGTGATATTTCCAGTTGAGGTTCCGGGTGAATGAGAGGAGATCTTTAACCAGGGCAGTGTGGTTGAATTTAGGCGTGGGGCTAAAGGTTAAGCCTTTTGATAGAACAGATGTCTCTGGAGGAGAGAGGGATCTGGATGAGAGGTTTAGGACTGAATTGGGACTGGTTTTGCAGATTTGGTCTGTGTGGGGTATGTGCTGGGATGGGGAGATTGAGTAGGGTGGCTAGGCTAGGTTTGTTGGCTATGAGGGGGGTTTGTTGAAGGTTCTGTTGTGGTTGGTGTTTGTGAGGGATAGGGAGAGGGACCCCACTTCTTAGGTGTTGCACTAGCACTGTGGATAGTTTTTTCAGGTGGCGTGTGGCATGGAACTCAAGTTTGCAGCTGGCTTCTAGGATGATGTTCCTGAGTGTGTTCTCCAAGCAAGGGTTTGAGAGGTGGAGGACTTTGAAGAGAGATAGGAGCTGTTGGGAGTGGTGGTTACATGAAGTAGTGTAGAGATTCAGGACAAGTTGAGTAAGGGCTAAGGATTGAAGGTTCTGGAAGTCCAGGAGAGACTGGTGGAAGGAGGAATTGCACCTGGAGATGGGAACTTTTAAGGTAAGCCCTTTAGGGGTAATTCCAAAGGTTAAGCAGGACCGGAGGAAAAGTTTGTGGGATTGCAGTTTGGCTACGGTGAATGCATGTTTCCGGAATTAATGTAAATAATGTGGTATAGGATTAGGGTACATAGTGGCTACTGGTGGGTAGGAAAATTAAATAACTAAAGTTGAAATAGTAATCATAAGAAGGAATAAAATGCGGTGGGAAGGACGATAAAGAAAGAAATTGTGTTGGTAATGTTCAATACCAAAGGAAGACCACTAAATAAGAAAAATACGGAAAAAGTTGACCAGACCAAGCAAGTATGTCCAGATCGGGGGAAAAGAACACACGTTGCTCAAAAACAGAGACAGCGAATGGCGAAAAAAGATCGCGCGTGCCGCAAAAGAGATCGCGCGTGCCGCAAAAAAGATCGCGCGTGCCGCAAAAAAGTTCGAGGGTGGCGCAGAAATGTCCCAAAAAAATTTTCTTGTGGCAGAGATAGATAGCCAATGGCACAAAAATATCGCCAGCAACAAGAAATCGACGGAAATGGATGATACTGGTAGGTGTAGAAGAGATTGTTGGCAGTGATTGTTGGCTGGAAAACAGCAAATAACGAACGTTAAAACTATGGAATGTTGAATAAATAAATCAATAAATAAAAAAAAGAAGAGGACTATAAACGGAACAAGATAATAGAAGGAAGATGAAACTAGCACAGTTGGTGAAGAAAATATTTAATTATGTATATATAAAACACTGAAGAAGAGAAAGTGTTAAGATGACAAAGTGATAGCTAACAAAAGGGACAAAACAATGAAGGATGTGGACCATATAGGTGATTTAAATGATTAATGGAAAATCTCATATAAAGATGTGAAACAAATACTAACAAAGAGATAGAGGGGCTGGCCAGTACTTACCTCAGCTCAGTACAGCCGATAGATACACATAAAACAGAACCGAAAATTTACGTTCCTAGCTTTCGGAACAAATGTTCCTTCATCGGGGAGGAGAGAGGGGAAAGAAAGGGAAGACGGGAAAGGAGATTCAGTTACTCACAACCCAGGTTATGAAGCAACAGGGAAAGGTAAATAGGGAGGATAGCAAGGATGGAGGCATGGTTGTCAGAGGGAAGCCAAAGATATTCTACTGTAAGTATTGCGCCAGCTTCAAACCAAAGACGATGCATATAGAAGTAAAGAGGTATATAGTATAAAGATAAACACAAATATGTAGGATGAAAAGATGCGTGAATGGCTAGAGAGGAAAGGGAAAGAGGAGAAGACTGAAGAGAAAATGGGAGTGAGGTTGTTTAACGTAGGTTCAGTCTTGAGGGATGGCGGGATGAAAGGATGTGTTGGAGTGCAAGTTCCCATCTCCGCAGTTCAGAGGGACTGTGTTGGGTGGGAGGAGCCAAATGGCACATACGGTGTAGCAGGTTCCTAGGTCCCTAGAATTATGCTGGAGGGCATGCTCCGCTACTGGGTGTTGGGCATCTCCTAGGCGGACAGTTCGTCTGTGTCCGTTCATGCGCTCAGCCAGTTTAGTTGTTGTCATGCCGATGTAAAAGGCTGTGCAGTGCAGGCATGTCAATTGATAAATAACATGTGTAGTTTCACACGTGGCCCTGCCTTGAATTGTGTATGTTTTACCAGCAGCAGGGCTGGAGTAGGTGGTTGTGGGGGGATGCATGGGGCAGGTTTTGCAGCGGGGCCGGTTACAGGGGTAGGAACCGCTGGGTAGAGAAGGTAGTCTGGGAATATTGTATGGTTTAACAAGGATGTTACGGAGGTTAGGGGGGCGACGAAAGGCAACTCTGGGTGGTGTGGGGAGAATTTTGTCAAGGGATGATCTCATTTCTCATTTCAGGGGTTGACTTGAGAAAGTCATATCTCTGGCGGAGTATTGGGTGACGAGGGGGATGCTTCTGTGTGGTCTGGGGGTAGGAAAATTGTTGTTGGACGGGGAGGAATGTATTGCTCGGGAAATCTGTTCGTGGACAAGGTCTGCAGGATAGTTGCGGGAGAGGAAAGCACTGGTCAGGTTATTGGTGAATTGTTGAGGGATTCGTCACTGGAGCAGATACGTTTGCCACAAATACCTAGGCTGTAGGGAAGGGAGCGTTTGATGTGGAAAGGATGGCAGCTATCAAAGTGAAGGTACTGTTGTTTGTTTGTGGGTTTGATATGGACAGAGGTGTGGATGTGAGCTTCAACAAGATGAAGGTCAACATCCAGGAAGGTGACTTGGGTTTTGGAGAAGGACCAGGCGAAATTCAGATTCGAAAAGGAGTTGAGGTTATGGAGGAAATGAAGGAGTGTTTCTTCACCATGAGTCCAGACCACAATGATGTCATCTATAAACCTATACCAGGCCAGGGGAAGCAGCTGTTGGGTCTTCAGGAAAGCCTCCTCCATGCGGCCCATGAAGAGGTTGGCATAGGACGGAGCCATCCTGGTTTCCATGCCCGTTCCCCTGATTTGTTTGTAGGTCTGGCCTTCAAAAGTGAAGTAATTGTGGGTGAGGATGAAGTTGGTAAGTGTGATAAGGAACGAGGTTTTTGGAAGATCTTCGGGTGGGCGTTGGGAGAGGTAGTGCTCAAGGGCAGAGAGACCATGGGTATGTGGGATGTTTGTGTAAAGAGATGTAGCATCAATGGTGACAAGAAAGGTTTCAGGTGGGAGAGGAGTGGGAATGGATTTGAGGCGTTCTAAGAAGTGGTTTGTGTCTTTGATGTAGGATGGGAGTCTGCGGGTGATAGGTTGGAGGTGCTGGTCTACCAGAGCTGAGATACGTGTACATAGACAAACGTTCTTGTTGGTGCTTCACATTTGATCTTTGTCCTGTGCGCCGGTGATGTTTCGAACCGTTCTGGCAGATGGCACAGCCGTAGTACAGCGTCAAAATGGCGTCTACATACGACTCACGTTACAAGCAGCGTGCTGTTATTGAATTCTTGTGTGCAGAATAAACATCCATAAACTCAGTTGATACGATACAGTTGGGCGATGGGTAAAGAAAGTTATAGCCTCAGGAAATGCAGAAGCAGAGCTCCAGCCACGCTCGGGACGTCCTGTCGCAGCCACTGTTATACCGTCCAGACCTGGCACCTAAGGCTTCCATCTCTTTAGGCCGCTTAAATATTCTCTACGGAGAACGCACTTTGAAGATGATGCAGTGTAAACATGGCTACGCCTACAGGACATGAGCTTTTACCAGCAGCGAATACATGCTCTTCCACAAAGTTGGCGTACGGCCGTATCACGTGATGGAGACTACGTAGAAAAAAAGGACATGGACAAGACATGTTGATGTATATTATCACCAAATTGCGACTCGTAACAATAAATTTGTTCTGAGAAAAAAAACGTGGGGCATTACTTATTGTACGACCCTCATAGAAGTGAACCTAAAATTGAACCCTGTGGCATTCTATTCGAAATTTCTCACCAGCTTATAAAATTTTGTTGCCTTCCTGAACTATTCGGCACCACTTTTTGGATCGTTGATGTTAAACATGATTAAAACCAGTCTGTGTGGCATCCACAAGACGTAAGCGTTTATAAAGGAGTATCATAACCCTCTCATTCAACTGCTTTGCACGTATTACAGGTAGCATATAATTTTTCAAGTAATTGTGTGTATAAATGGAATTCTCAGTTGACAACTCATCTGTGGCTAAGTTCATACAATGCAAAGATAAACCAGAAAATGGAAAGGACGGTAAAGAAAGAAAAGAACAGCTGTTGCGGTGATAAGGAATGTTCACAAAGATGTCTGTTGTGACTGTTTTTATCGGGAGGAGTGCCACGACGGTATAGAAGAAGGGGAGATCAGAGTTCGACGCCTCGTCGAGGACTGGGTCGTTAGGGACTGGGTAGGGTTGGGGAAAGAAATGGGTTGCTTTCTTTTAAAGGGACCATCTCAATGTTTATAATGATCGACTTGACGAAACTACGAAGAATCTAAACGTGGATGACCGACGGGGATTCGAATCCCGGTGCTTCCGAATGTCTACCTGGAGTCGTAAGTGCCGTGCCATATGACCCTACCTTTTCATTGCCGATGGGCATTGAGTAGAGTATTGTACTTTTCTCGTGTCGAAAGGCGCTGTCTGCCCTAAATAGATGCTTACCTTATCTAGAACATGTTCTGTGAATGTTATTTTTGTCTGTTTGTATCTTTTTTTATGACTGTATGTCACGCTTTTTGTGTCATTGTTAACGAAGATTATTAGGAAATCTGTGTTATGTAACGCATTACTGCCTATCAGCCGAACATGTGCTAGAGTTTTAACAAGTGTGTGTGTGTATGTGTGTGTGTGTGTGTGGGTGTGTGTGTGGGTGTGTGTGTTGTTGTGAAATGTTGTCTTCCTTCGATAAACAGCACCGCGCCCATTGCATACCTAAATAAGAGCACAAGGCCGGAATACTGAAAATGATATACATGATCTAGATTCAGAGGAAAAACAAAAATATTCGTGAAACTGACGCTTTACGAGAGAGCTCTGTTTGTTTCTGCTGCTTCAACGTTTTACCTGCGTCGAGACAAAGCGCAAAAACTTCCAAGAACGCTCACCTTCACAGGTGTGCACATTAGGCGGAGCTAATTTATGCAGAGATAGTGGCAAACGAGCTTTCAGTGGCCAGGGACAAGGGTACGACCTCACACACTGCAGCTGTCGACCTATACACGCCTTGTTCGGCTGTTTTACCTGTACATCAACCCCGGAAACTAGCGTACTGGGACGTGAATCTGTTTCTTGAGCGAGTATATCTCGCCTTTTGATTTATACCGGACATCGTGAACAGAAGTAGAGCGACTCTGGTTGGCAGAAGAAATTAACATCCTTAGAATTTGGACGGCTGGGATTTTGGGTTTTGGTTCTTTTTTTTTTTCCTCTGTCTTCTGACTGGTTTTATGCTGGCCTCTACGATTTCCTGTCCAGTGACAACTTCTTCGCTTGCACCCGACTTCCTCAGTTATTTGTTGCATACATTTCCTTACAGGTTTTACACTCTACAACTCCCTCTACAGCCATGTAACTTATTCCCGGATGTTTTAACAAATGACAAGCCACCCTGTCTGTTCTTGATGCCAGTGTTTTCCAAATGTTCCTTTCTGCGGAGAGTCACCTCAATCCTTTTCTGTTGAGGCCACCTAATTTTTAACATTCTTCAGTAGCACCACCTCTCAAATGCTTCGAGTCTCTTCTGCTCCGGTTTCCT
This sequence comes from Schistocerca serialis cubense, assembly GCF_023864345.2. Classification (NCBI taxonomy): domain Eukaryota; kingdom Metazoa; phylum Arthropoda; class Insecta; order Orthoptera; family Acrididae; genus Schistocerca; species Schistocerca serialis. The sequence goes on along the minus strand of NC_064644.1, from coordinate 602,299,920 downwards.
ACAGTCCACGATTCACTTTCATACAATACTGTGTTCCAAACACACATATTCAGAAATTTCTTTCTACAGCTCCTTATTATAAAACTGTGCACCACGTTCAGCGTAAGATCACAAAATTCTGCGCAGTGTGTCGTGGAGAGACGAAATGTGCCACTGATGATGATCTGTCCGTCGGATGGAGATACTAAGCTCGGTGGGTAGTTCGACTGTTAGAATAGTCTGTTTGCAGTGATTAGGTTTCATCCTCTTAATAGTCTCCCATCGTCATGAACAGCACAAACACTACGGAACGTAGGGACTCACCACACTGTGTACACAATACAAACTCTGAAACACTTTGCATACTCAGTATGCTCATACTTCACACGAGCAGTCAATGCGATACCAGTTTATGCTGCTGGGCTGGCATCTTTGGTACCTCCCAAACAGCGATGCGATAGGATGTTACTTTTATAGTGTACGAAACAGAACATGTTAGTAAACTCTTGTCATTTATGCACTATAATTTTAAAAAAATGAACTGTTACAGCTAAACATGTTATTTTACTAAAATAACTTAATACAGAAAGGAAGGAACATTATGTCGAGTTGATCACACTGACAGTGCACCAATGTGGCTTTAAAACGTAACGTGGTTGGCAATTGAGGAGAATCACTTACAAGCGGATCACTTACAAGCGGCGTACGAGTGGCAGTCAATAAAATTACTGAACAATAGCTCAACACATGAAAAACAAAAACGATGAAGAAGATTTAGAAGGGAGAAATAAGACTCGTGACCACTATTCAGAAGAAGAACACTAAAGTGATTAGCGATATACGCTGATGAACCAAAGGTTATGACCACTCTCCACAACGAGAGGAAATGCCACTTGATGTAGCTGTGGACGAAGACGAATGGAAATCTTCCTAGCGATGACACAGACCGCAAATTGGAAAATTCTCTGAGTAAAGCGACTAATACAAAGTTCAAATTGTAATGGCTCGGCGCCAGTGAACGAACATTTCGAAAACGGACAACGTTAGTAGGCTGTTGGCGTGCTGCTGTCGTGAGTGTCTAAAGAAAATGATTGAGGACAGTGAAATGACGAGTGGGAGGAAAGGTGTTGGGCGTCTGTAACTCATCACGGAACGTGGACGCTGAAAGCTCGTCGGCTCTGTAAAGCAGGACAGGCGGCGACGTGAGGCATATTTGACGACGGAGTTCAGTGCCGCTCCTGCCACGAGTGCATACTGTTCAGCGCGCATTGGTGAACATGTGGAGCTTCGCTGCAGACAACCCCTTTGTTTCCCGTGTTGACTCAACGACATCGCCATTTACGATTGCTGTGGGTGCGGGAACATCGAAAGTGGACCTCAGAACAATGGAAACGCGTTGCCTGGTCGGATGGAGGTTTGTTGTTACACGAGGTCGATGGTAGTCCCTGAAAACGGCGTCATTCGGGCGAACGGATGCTCGAAACACGATCCACGCCATGGACGGTGACATGGCGGCAACATTGAGCTTTGGGGAACACCACCTGGACCTGTAGCAGTAGTCGGAGGCACCACGACATCTGGGGACTTCTTGTACACTATTTCTGACTACCTTCATCCTGTCTCACTTGATGTCTTCCCTGAGGAGTAAAGCAACTCCAAGTAGAATAACTGTCCGTCTCACAAGGTCAGATTCGTGCTATAGTGGTTTGAACAGCACAGTAGTGAATTCACATTGACATCTTAGACACGAAATGTAGCTGACATGAACCCGGTGGATACATCTGGTACGCTATCTGGCACCAGCTCTTCGCCCACAAAGGACCGAACCGTAATTTTGCGGGCGCGTGACCCGTGCGTAGATATCTGCTGTCACATACCGTGAGAAACCTACAAAGAAACTGTCGAACTTATACCCCGAGAATCGCTTATGTATTGCATTTCAAAGATTAACCAATACGTTACCAAGCAGGTGGTCATTATGTTTCGACTGAAAAAACAGTTGAGTGACAAACGCAACTGGATAACACAGATGTAAATAGCACATGCTAGAGGCAACAAAAAGTCGTAATTGAGAAACAACTGAAGAGAACAGCTCAAAATAGATACACTATGTGCTCAAAAGTATACGGACACCTGGCTGAAAATGACTTACAAGTTCGTGGCGCCCTCCATCGGTAGTGCTTCAATTCAATATGGTGTTGACGCACCTTTAGCCTTGATGACAGCTTCCACTCCCGCAGGCATACGTTCTATCAGGTGCTGTAAAGTTTCTTGCGGAATAGCAGCCCATTCTTCACGGAGTGCTGCACTGAGAAGAGGTATCGATGTCGGTCGGTGAGGTCTGGCATGAAGTTGGGGTACCAAAACATACCAAAGTTGTTCTATAGGATTCAGGTCAGGACTCTGTGCAGGACAGTCCATTACAGGGAAGTTATTGTCGTGTAACCACTCCGCCACTTATAAACAGGTGCTCGACCGTGTTGAAAGATGCAATCGCCATCCCCGAATTGGTCTTCAACAGACTTAAAACATAAATGTAGGCCTGTGCTGTGATAGTGCCACGCAAAACAAGAAGGGGTGCAAGCCCCCTCCATGAAAACAAGACCACACCGTAACACCACCGCCTCCGAATTTCACTGTTGGCACTACACACGCTGGCAGATGACGTTCACCGGGCATTCACCATACCCACACTCTGCCATCCGATAGCCACATTGTGTACCGTGATTCGTCACTCGACGCAACGTCTTTCCACTGTCCAGTCGTCCAATGATTCCGCTCCTTACATCACGTGAGGCGTCGTTTGGCATTTACTGGCGTGATGTCTCGCTTATGAGCAGCCGCTCGACCACTAAATCCTAGTTTTCTCACCTCCCGCCTAACTGTCATAGTACTTGCAGTGGATCCTGATGCAGTCTGGAATTCCTGTGTAGTGGTCTGAATAGATGTCTCCCTATTACACATTACGACCATCTTCTACTGTCGACGGTTTCTGTCAGTCAACAGACGAGGTCGGAGTGTACGCTTTTGTGCTGTGCGTGTCCCTTCACTTTTCCACTTCACTATCACATCGGAAACAGTGGATCTACGGTTGTTTAGGAGTGTGGAAATCCCACTTACAGGCGTATGACACAAATGACACCCAATCACCTGACCACGTTCGAAGTCCGTGAGTTCTCCAGAGCGCCCCATTCTGCTCTGTCACGATGTCTAATGGCTACTGAGGTCGCTGATATGGAGTACCTGGCACTAAGTGGCAATACACTGCATCTGATATGAAAAGGTATGTTTTTGGGGGTATCCGGAGACTTTTGATCACGCAGTGTATGTGACAATATAAGTGCTTTAGAAGATGTCAAAGTTTGTGATATCCTATACGATTACATTTACATGTCAAGGTTCATCAAGTACCTGCTAAAACAACTTTCAGGCGAATGTACCAAACAATCTTCTGATTCTTTGTGGTTCTCGCTCAGTCTTAGTCCGTTTCTACATTAGTCAAAGTTTGTGCCACGCGACAGTGCGACAAATATCCTGATCTCGGAACTGTGTATACAGCGTTCTCCTCTTCCCTGTGAAAATTTCGTGGTGTCACCAGTGGTCTTCTGCACTGAGATATTCTCTCAAAAAAAGTACGTGCAGGGCTGCGAGGGACTAGCTTGGAGTTTGGCCAAGTTACAATTTTACCAAACGTGCATTAGCTTCGAACTTTAAAAGTTTGGCTGGCAGTTTCTTATGTTTGATGTATTCCCTGGTTTCCACTTGCAAGCAATACGTACAGTGGTGTGTTTTAGGTTGATACGGACGGTCATTTTATTGAACATTCACGATACGTTGTGTACGTTTTTATTTCTTTTAAGGGGATTCGTAAACTTGCGTGCTTAGAATGCCTCTCGGACTTGTCATTATTGCCTCTGATACTTAAATATTAGTTCTCATGCCTTACATTTTTCTGTACTGTAATAAAATAAATCTGTTCTCCAAAACATCCTGACACAAATACAGTAAAATTATTTCTCTTAAAAATAGGTCCACATAAATAGATTCCGCGATAAATGCGTTCGTTAATTTCTTTTCCACGTTGTGATAGAGTATGACTGTGACAACAAGAAGCACAACAAAGCACAATTTTACATTTATTTATCTTTATTGTTCATCACCAAGCTAACGAGTACATTTTTATAGTTATGACTTAGAGTACCTACCTATATTAAAAAGACTATGCCAGAACCGGACCCCGGAATCTAATTCCGATTTGCAGATTGTCTATCTAATGACTTCCTCAGGCAACAAAAATGTGATTTTCAGTATTTCGTGTAATTATTGACCAAATTTAAAATACTGTCTAATATACACATGATGACGTATAATCCTACGTTTAAAGTTTAATAAAATGAGACAAGTATTCCATTCTGAAATTCAGTGTTTGTCATGAACAGCATAACTGACGGCGCCCAAATACTTAAGACTTCCAATAAACTTTACGCATAATTTCAAACCTATACGAAACTTTTTTCTTGCTGACACCGCATAAAAAAAGATGAAAGGAAAGGAAATTCATTGCTTTTCCGTTTTTGCTGTTTCAATTTAATAGTCCTTTCCTACTAACTCTATCTGCAAAACCCTCTTGTAGACAGTATCGGCTTATACCACTGAATTTACCTGCAAAATTATTTGACCGTACACACATTTCAGATGATATGACGTCATCATTTAGATGTGTGAAAAACTAGCTTCTTCTTAAAATGGTGCGTAGTAAGACTTGAGCATCACTCATGACGTTTTAATTTATTACTTTTGTACTACCAACTCTACTCGGAACACACTTTGCAGACAGTATCTGCATTATGTCGCTGAATGTACCTGCAAAATTGGTTGGTCATTGTACGATACCTAGTTCAGGAGGAACTACGTCATAAACATCGAGATGTGTGTAAAACTTGCTCATGCTTAAAATGGCCCTCAAGTTATCCAGACCACACTCATATAGTGTTTCATAATGAGAGCAATCAGTGTCTTCTAGACAAACTTTAAGCATAATTTCAAACATTTTATAAACTTCTTCACACATACATGCTTAACACCCAACATTTAACACATGAACTTATTTCTAAAGTAATCAGACATTTTAAGCTACACTACTGGCCATTAAAATTGCTACACCACGAAGATGACGTGCTACAGACGCGAAATTTAACCGACAGGAAGAAGATGCTGTGATTTGCAATAATTAGCTTTTCAGAGCATTCACACAAGATTGGCGCCGGTGGCATCACCTACAACGTGCTGACATGAGGAAAGTTTCCAATCGATTTCTCATACACAAACAGCAGTTGACCGGCGTTGCCTGGTGAAACGTTGTTGTGATGCCTCGTGTAAGGAGGAGAAAAACGTAGCATCACGTTTCCGACTTTGATTAAGGTCGGATTGTTGCCTATCGCGATTGCGGTTTATCGAATCGCGACATTGCTGCTCGCGTTCGTCGAGATCCAATGACTGTTAGCAGAATATGGAATCGGTGGGTTCAGGAGGGTAATACGGAACGCCGTGCTGCATCCCATCGGCCTCGTATCACTAGCAGTCGAGATGACAGGCATCTTATCCGCGTGGCTGTAACGGATCGTGCAGCCACGTCTCGATCCCTGAGTCAACAGATGGGGACGTTTGCAAGACAACAACCATCTGCACGAACAGTTCGACGACGTTTGCAGCAGCATGGACTATCAGCTCGGAGACCATAGCTACGGTTACTCTTGACGCTGCATCACCTGCAATGGTGCCGGCCGCTGTGGCCGAGCGGTTCTAGGCGCTTCAGTCCGGAACCGCGCGACCGCTACGGTCGCAGGTTCGAATCCTGCCTCGGGAATGGATGTGTGTGATGTCCTTAGGTTAGTTAGGTTTAAGTAGTTCTAAGTTCTAGGGGACTGATGACCTCAGATGTTAAGTCCCATAGTGCTCAGAGCCATTTGAACCATTTGAACCCCCAATGGTGTACTCAACGACGGACCTGGGTGCACGAGTGGCAAAATGTCATTGTTTCGGATGAATCCAGGTTCTGTTTACAGCATCATGATGGTCGCATCCGTATTTGGCGACATCGCGGTGAACGCACATTGGAAGCGTGTATTCGTCATCGCCCTACTGGCGTATCCCCCGGCGTGATTGTATGGGGTGCCATTGGTTATACGTCTCGGTCACCTCTTGTTCGCATTGACGGCACTTTGAACAGTGGACGTTACAATTCAGATGTGTTACGACCCGTGGCTCTACCCTTCATTCGATCCCTGCGAAACCCTACATTTCAGCAGGATAATGCACGACCGCATGTTGCAGGTCCTGTACGGGCCTTTCTGGATACAGAAAATGTTCGACTGCTGCCCTGGCCAGCACATTCTCCAGATCTCTCACCAATTGAAAACGTCTGGTCAATGGTGGCCGAGCAACTGGCTCGTCACAATACGCCTGTGACTACTCTTGATGAACTGTGGTATCGTGTTGAAGCTGCATAGGCAGCTGTACCTGTACACGCCATCCAAGTTCTGTTTGACTCAATGCCCAGGCGTAGCAAGGCCGTTATTACGGCCAGAGGTGGTTGTTCTGGGTACTGATTTCTCAGGACCTATGCACCCAATTTGCGTGAAAATGTAATCACACGTCAGTTCTAGTATAATATATTTGTCCAATGAATACTCGTTTCTAATCTGCATTTCTTCTTGTTGTAGCAATTTGAATGGCCAGTAGTGTATTTTATACCAGGGAAAACGATTTTTTAAAGGATCGGGGCTTTACTGCTTCCACACTAGTGACTTCGTTTCCTGCCGGCGTACTATCATTCTCGCTGCGTACGTTTCATTGGACTTGTTTCCTTTAAGAAGTATATATATACAGTCCGACGGTTAGTAATTAGTCCGTTAAAACTGCATGTAGACCGTGCCTCGACAAAGTATTATGAAAATCTAAAAATAATATTGAGAATGAAATAATAGCAATAAAGAGAAAGAAGCAAAGCAAAAAAGGATAGGAAGGGTCAAGAAATAAAAAAAATTGTTATTGTTACAAAAAAAGGCAGAAGGAGATAAGTAATACGACAGTTTTTTGAGTGACATCAAGTAATTTCAGTATCTGAGACATGCAGCTTCGCTTTCATACTTGCTGTAGGAGCCTCATTGAGCCGAAAGATAGTGAACGGTGTTCTGCATTATTTATCTCTTCGCCGCCTGTATTTTACGCGAGGCACTGAAGATCCAGTCTCCAAGTTAGTTTAGACATTGGATCTGAAGACAACTCGGCTTCGAAAACGACGACAAGCTGATACTCTACTATACCTTTTTCCATAAATTCCTATCCTTGTATCGCGCCATTCGCCTCCTCCACAAAATGTCACTTACTTCTGCTACCCCAGCCACACAGTAGCTGATCTGCATGCTCTATTTTGGCTGTCTAAGAGGAGAGAAGCTGTTTCATTAAGGAAACCAAATTTCAACCCACTTCTCATTTGATCTTAGACTGGAATTTCCCGAAGCTGCTGTGTCCCTTCTGTCATCAAAGATTCACTGAAGCAAGATGTGATAAACTGATGGCTCCTCAATCACGGCTGGGATGTCCTGTCAGATACTCTACAAGACCAGCGGTTCGTTGAACGTGACCCACTAACGAAAGGGAAGAACCAGTATTCCACCTTCCAGCGACAGAACGTCTCATCTCTTCTGCCACAAATACGTAGTAAACTGTCTGATGGAGATGCGATTATCTCCACGAATCACAGAAATTTGAAGAGTGGACATGTCAAACGTTACAAGCGTTATTTTTTCACAAATCACGTTTTCAGTGCTATTGTGATCTTGGTACGCTGTTGATTATCTCAAAAATTGATCCGGGTGCAGGAAATGCTCCAAACATTCATTACTAGAGGCACGTGGTCTTTATGCCAAGCAGGGCAGTCCTATGCATCAAAGTCTCCTACATTTATCTAATGTGCAGATTGCGCGGTACGCAGAGTGCATGTAAACTTCTGCTAGTATCAACAAAACGTCTTTGTAACAGAAGCAGATGATTTCGGTTTCAGAAATAGTGGGAAACGTTGGAGAAGTGAACACACAAAACAACATGGGCCCGGAAAATATTATGAAATGCCATTTCTTCCTAAATAGCACTGAGAGCTCTACAGTAAGCTTCGCAACATCTGAATTCAAGAATGGAATTGTATAAGACTTATAAGGAACAGAAGTCAACGCTGAAAGTTTTTCGTTGAATTTAATTTTGTTTTTCCCTTGCGATATCTTAACATATATGATTTGTTGACTACGGTTCTACTAGTTAAAATGTTAGTGCCGTATTTCTGTACTTGTATTATCAACAAAACGTACTGGCTCAGGATTGATAGCACTTGAAACAAAAACCGTCTTATTGCTTGTTATAATTAGTCAGTTCTATGGTGTAGTACCTAAAAAGTGGTTGAGAAATTATTTATTTCCTTTTTTTTCACTCTTTGCAGTAGTACTGCGAGCAACATAATTCTTTGGTATCAGAATAACTTCTTAGTCTTTTGTATGCAAATAAGTTATGTACGAAAGGAGACACACTCTTTTTTGATTTTCCTGACAAGTGTGAGATTTGGCATCTTTCAGCTTTGCAGCGTTTGACATTTCCATTCTTCGTTCCATTCACTTTACGCGGCCCGTTTTTCTTCATTGCGCAGAAGGCAGCTCTTTCTCTGACTGGCCACAGAATCAAATTCTGTAGGAATAAAAGCTGAGACGAAAGGGAGAAGGGAAAGAAGCTTAATGCTTGTCGTTCTCTTCGATGATGACAACGTTGGGAAAGGAACGCAGGCTGGTGTGCAATATCCATGGGGAAACAAACCGGAATTATCAAAAATTGTTCAAATGGCTCTGAGCACTATGGCACTTAACTTCTGAGGTCATAAGCCCCGAGAACTTAGAACTACTTAAACGTAACCAACCTAAGGACATCACACACAGCCATGCCCAAGGCAGGATTCGAACCTGCGACCGTAGCGGTCTCGCGGTTCCAGACTGTGGCGCCTAGAACCGCTCGGTCACCCCGGCCGGCCCAGGAATTATCCTTTTCAAGGAAATCGCTTTCGGAGCTCACCTTGATCGCCTTGGAAGTTGAGAGTATCACGATGCTACTTTCACTACAACAATAATATCGACTGTCTCTGACACTGAAACGAAGGAGGATTGTTTACCGTAGTCCCGCATACGATTACTGTCGCTCAACCACCGTGTCACGTCGATCGACTGGGAAAAAAAGAGAACAGATCCTTCCACTAGTGAGACTGCTTTCGTAGCCTCCCTAACTACATTTTCTGATAGCTTACCTACTGATGCCAAATGTTTTCATCAACAAAGCTGTCGATTTTTTTGTGACAGTAAGCAGGTTCAAATGGAGTGAGTTAGTTACTTTGTTAAAGAGTTCAATGTTCCATAGGTCATTTAACGAGTCTTTTATCTATGTAATGTGGAGTGAGTCAATTTACAGGATATGTACGAGTGTTAACATTACTGGACACACTATTTTTCTAGCCCTACTCACGCAACGGCACTTGAATACAAGCTTCTTCTTTCTGTTTTTTCTTTTTTTTTTCAGGTCACCAATTTTTGAATGTAGAGTAGAAGGAGTTGTCCAGGATAAATGATGCTAGGTTACATTTAAAATTTGTATTGCTTCCTGTCAGAGTTTTACATTATTGGGCAAATGATGAAAAATTTTTGTTTCTGCATACTAAACTCCTTTCTGTGCAACTGCCAGCTTTGATAATGGGATATAAAGGTCATTTTTTCCCACAAGTTCTGTCCCATTTATTGGCTCCCGCTCATGTGTTACAACAATTGTTGGCATGACTATTTGTTGTGCAGAACTGAATATTCCATGTTTTTCAAAATTTAATTAAAGTCCACTTTTTTGTGAACCATTTAACAGTTCTTTGGAAAACATCGTTTACAGTCTTCTGTTGGTTTCTCTTTAATGTACTGTCTGCAAAAATACCGATTCCGTTTCTTGAATGTTAAGTGGAAGATCATTTACATACATAAGGAATAGGAGTGGAACGAAAACTGAAACGTGTGGGACTCCATTTGTGATTTCACCCGTCACTAAAATTTTCTACCTCCCCAATACTGTTCCAATTATTCAGAACAACTTTTCGCATTGTGTTTTTTAACTATGATTCAAACGAGCTGTGTGTAAAGCCTTCAGTTACATATAACTCGAGATTTTCTGAGAGAGTGACGTGATCAATCGACTTAGGAAGATTATATAAAAAAAAAAAAAAACCATCTGGTCCAATTTTATTTTTTAAGGCTTTTATTGTTTGATGAGTGAATGTACAAATAGCATTTTCAGTCGAGCAACCCTTCTGAAACCCAAATTGTGATATACCAAGTAAATTGTTTCTACCTAAGTATGAGACTACTCTGGAATACTTTCTCGAATATTTTGGAAAAGGATGGCAGTAAGAATACCGAACGATAACTATTTCAGTCTCTCTTGTGACCTTCCTTATGAAAAGCTTTACAAATGACCTTTTTAACCTGTCTGGAAAAATACCCTGTGCCAATGATCCATTATGTATACCGCTCAGGACACTATTTATGTAGCTGGAAAAACGTTTCAAAATTCTGTTTGAAAATCCATCAACACCATATGAGCTTTTATTTATCATAATTTTTATAATTATATTAATATCAGTGAAGGATGATGGTGCTACTTCCAGTTGCTTACAGTTTTGTCGAATGACATTTTTAATACATTCTGTTGCTTCTTCATCTAAATCACATTCCTATTTTAACGGTTACATCAGCTTTTGAATTATCAGCCATAATACTGTCATTTAGTGTAATGCTTACGGCATCATGTACACTGACTGGCGGTCCTGTCTCCTGTTTGACAACAACCTATGTAGTTTTAATCTTATTATTAGCATTATTAATTTCTGTCAGAATTTACAAATTTCTTGATGTTTTAATGACTTTCCTTAAAATATTACAATATTTTTTGTAGTATGCAGGTAATGTCAGATCTTGACTTGTTCTAGTCTTTATAAAAAATTCCGTCTTCTTGTTACAGGAGATTTTAATTCTCCCAGTTATCCGCGACTCATTTGTTTTTTCGTCTATTTTTAACGAATCTTCTGAACAACTTTTTAAAAAAGAAACTTCCAAGTATTGTAAATTGACTGTGAAATAAATTTAATTTGCCATTAACATCTCTTTCTATATATACCTCAATCCATATCACATCTTTTGACTTACTCTTAAAACGTTGACTCGTGTTCGCATTAGGTTGCAGTAGTTACGCAGGAATGAAGAGGCTCACACATGATAGAGTGGCGTCGAACTAGTCTTCTAACTGAAGACCACAACAACAACAGACTTGTCGTCGGGAAGGTGTGATATTCTAGTCTTTGTACCTTGATACTACTGGTGTTTCCCTATGGTGTCCGTTTTTGCAACAACGCCACCATGTCTCGTTTTTTCCACTTTTCGAAAGCGATGATATGGAAGCAAAATAGTTGTGGCAGGGCTTGTCAAGGACCTTCCTCGTGCTACCTTAGGTGGATTTAGGTTTTAAAGTTACATGTAAGTTCACTTATACGAATACAAGTATTGGTCACTGCGTAGCATGTACTTATCATGCCGAAGGACCTGCTACACAAAATGTAACAGTTGTGATTACATGTCTTTCACAATTTATCACACGCGGCATTTTAAACGAACAACTCACCTTACGTTAGAAGAAACCAGTAAACCCTACTACCCCATATTCTTCAAAGAATAGATCCCAGTGTTTATGACATAATATTACCTGAACTACACGTCGTACAGCGTTATAATTTGGCAGCTACATTCAATGCTACGTGTGGCTGTATGTGTACAGAATTTGTTGCGAATACAGTTAACAGGAAAGAAGTGATAAATTAAAATGTGATGTCTGATGTGAAGTTTTACTGCATGAACAGCGAAAGTGTACTAATCAACAACCGTTTTCCTTTCTTTATTTTGTGGGGAGTCTAAACGAGTAAGATTTTCAAAAAGGTTGGAAATTATGAGCAAAGTTTGTTTTGGTATTCGGTATGCGCTCTCATTCTGAAATATTGGATGAATATAATCTGGCGAATTTGCATTCCGTCAGTTGCACTGTTGCAAGACAGTTTCTAACTTTAATACTTGACTTCTTGTGTCAAACCTTTAACGTATCATAATGCCTCTTAAGGAATTGATTGTCACGGCATTTTCAGTTTTAAATCCGGTCAATAATTATATGAAATACTGAAAATCAAATTTTTTGTTGCCCCTTGAAGCCACAGGTAGGCAACCTGTAATCGCTTTCGCTGACCGAGTGACCGTTTTGTTTCATACATATGGGGTTTTCACTTAAAAACTTCTGCTGGTATGACATCGTGTCAGTTATTTTTCCTGTGTTAAATTAGTGTTGACTCTAAATGAGGTACAACAAGAATCACTCAGCGTATTTTCAAAGTCATTTAACTATATCTTTGATATTTTGTGAAGAACCGGTAAATAAATTACTTAGATGCAGCCACTACAGAAGAACTAACTTGTATGCGACAGAATTTGCCATCCAAAATATCCTTCGATTCATTCTTCTTTGGCCGCGCTGGAAAGCCGCGCGGTCTGGGCGCCTTGCCACGGATCGCTCGGCTCCCCCTGTCGGAGGTTCGAGTCCTCCCTCGGACATGTGTCTGCGTTGTCCTTAGCGTAAGTTAGTTTAATTCGCGTTAAGTAGTGTATAAGCCTAGGAACCGATAACCTCAGCAGTTTTGTCCCATAGGAACTTACTACAAACTTCCAACTTTTTTTCCATTCTCTTGTGGTTAACGTAAGAAAAAGTTACTACGTATGCCAGATTCACAAATAACTGTATTCCAATCATATACAGTGATTTTTCGAACGATGGTCGGCCATCATAAGGTGCTTTCGTTCCTGCGTCTAACACATATGGTCTTTCCCCTAATTCTTGCAACCGCACATAATTTTTTTTTTCAAATAACATCATTTAACGCATCATTTAACGGAAATAAAACAATAAACCACGTAACAATCACAGGGGAACTAGTCACTGTGCGTTAGTGAAAGTGAAGTTGCTGTGACTGAAGAATGCGTTCCTACGTTTTTAGTTTTTGAGCTACTACTACAACACTGCATTCACTTTTTCTTAACTTCAGTCCGCTCGCATTAGTTGTCCACTGATTCATGCTGCGCACAGTTAGTGCATCAGTGAAGCTAAAAGTGTCTGTGCTATGGTATGAAGACGGAAATACGACACACAAATTACTGAGTAACTATAAACTAAACACAGGGTGGCAACTCGAGACACGTGGTAGCTAAGTGAATTGTAATTTTGCGCCGGTCAACTGCAGCGTCCAGAGTGTACTCGATTAAAATGTCTTATTGACGAAGATATAAATTTATTGTGCCCTAACTCGTTTTTGAATGATTAAGGCTGTATAGAAAGTGGCTGCTTGTTCTGTTTTTTCAAATACGTCACCAGTTTATATTTATGCCTAAAGAAAAAAGCTAATCACAACAACAAGAAATAAAAATAAAATTACTAAACAGATATATCTTTATATTGCAAGAGAAAGCCATCAGTGCTTATTTTCTCCCGACCAGCAGGTCAGGTTTTGGAGTGGAGACACGTGAATGGAAAACGGGCAGTCTATATTGCCAAGTGCCGTTCACTTCGCCGCTTAAATATGGCTATGCAGAAAACATAAGATCGTAAAGTTTGTGACGTGTTTGTGGGAAGACTGTTCGACGCAGAGAAAAACTAACATACTGATGTGCGTATGTTTTAAGGTACCACATGAAAAGATATCTGCACTTATACCCGTCACACCCTGTATGTATGGTGTAGGTAGGTAGTCTATACTGCCAGGCGTCGTCTACTTCGGGGATTAGGTATGGCCACGCAAAAGGCGTCAGGTCGCAGTCTGTGACGTGTTTTGTGGCAAGACTGTTCGACAGAGAAAAAAAAAAAAAACAACCAACACACCGATGTGTGGACATTTTAAGGTACCACATATAATAATATATGCACTTATACCTGTTTTGCCGCAGTGGAAACACCGGTCCCCGTGAGATCACCGAAGTTAAGCCCTGTTCGGCGTGGCCGGCACTTGGATGGGTGACCATCCAGCCACCATGCGCTGTTGCCATTTTTCGGGGTGCACTCAGCCTCGTGATGCCAATTGAGGAGCTACTCGACCGAATAGTGGCGGCTTCGGTCAAGAATATCATCATAACGACCGGGAGTGCGGTGTGCTGCCCCACGCCCCTCCTATCCGCATCCTCCTTTGAGGATGACACGGCGGTCGGAAGGTCCCGGTAGGCCACTCGTGGCCTGAAGACGGTGTACTTATACCCGTTACACGTTGTTTGTACAGGGTGAACGTTAATAAAACCGACGAACTGCAGGGACGGATTCATGAATGTAAATGGAAGGAGAGAGGTCCTATGAACATGTGTCCGGTAGTGAATCTTTGCGACAGAAGATGGCACTGTCGAATGACAGTTCTTCTGACCAGGTGCCATATATTCCTTGTGTGTTGCAGGTGGTGTGATTGACACAGCGTACTGTAAGCAGCACGATGGTCCGGTATTCGTGTCGGGAACGTTTGTATACGCCGATGGTAGCAGTCGAGAGACAGCACGATTAAACTATTTAACTAAAACAAGTACCCTCACAGTCATCATCCAGATGACACAGCATTTCAAGTCCTTTTTGGGCGTTTGTGTGATCACGAGTGCTTTCGGACAGAAGAACGTGCGTGCGCCAGATTTGGAGGACTGGGTTCTGCAGGATATTGAGATGAACCCCAGTACAAGCTCCAGGTAAGTGGCCTGCCAATATGATGTAAGCCAAAGTACGATTATGTGCCTCGTGCATGACAACCGCTACTACCCGTGTCACCTGCAAAGAGTGCAAGGATTATCAGAAGCGGTCAGAGGAACTTAAATTCGTCAGGACCTTCATCTACCGTGGCAAAGATGCATTTCAGGTCACGTGTGCACATGACCTTTTCTCCTCCATTTCCAGTCAGGTAGCCGTCCCTATGGTTTGTTGGTTTTATTAACGTTCACCCTATACAGTATCCTGCTTGTATTAAGAATTTGAAACAATTTTGTGCCCAAAAGTAAAATAAAAGAATGTGTCAAACAAATGTTGTTTAGCGACCAGGGGTCGTTAACCAACATGATTCTCTTTTCCGTATCTGTTCGTTACGAGGATATGAAGAGCTGTGCGTCTTTTTTAAATAGCAAAATGTATTTTTTATTCGGTAATATAGTTCCTATCCTCAAGACTGTGTCGGAACCGTATCTCAAAACTGAGTTTCTCTCTCTCATATTCGCAGTGGAGGTACACGATATAACATAACTCTTTCACTTGCTGATACTGAAGAGTTAAAGTAAATTTTGTCTAACATTTTTAATAACGTTATGTTTACATAGACGATACACTGTGATACGTTTTTGAAGAGATCTTGAGGAGAGAGAATGTGTTACCGAATGAAAAATAGGGGTGCTCTTTTTAAAAAAGGCGTACTGCTGTTCCTGACTTCGTAAAGAAAAAAGAAACAAAGAAGGCAGTCATGTTAGTTGATGTCCTCCTGACATAAAAACATTTGTTCGATACAATTTATTTTATTACGGATAAAAAATTATTTGGGGTGATTAATATAAATGGGGCATCTAGAGCTAAGCACTCAATAATGGTTTAGAAAGTCGAAACTAGTAAGTTGTGGAACGGCAAATGATAAGTAAATGCAGCCAAAATGAAAAATGCTATATTCATTTAATGAGTCTGTGGCCTCCATTATGGAGAGGAGCTAATTATGCCTCGGCCAATGACGACACAACTGACACGCCCTCCTGTTATGTCTCGCAGGCATCGATGATATCTTCACGCCGGCTTTCCGCAACCTGGGAGGGGCGTGACGGCTGGCGGACACGTCTGACTGTTACGTAAAGCGAGGCACGTTCTGCGAGCACCCCGGTACGTAACAGGTGCCGGTTTGCGGCTCTCTCGCGACCGCCGCCGCCGCAGCAATCAGCCGCTGTCTGCACACCGCGACGGGCCGCTCAGCTCCAGAGGCTACACCACACCACACCACTCCACAGCACACCGCAGCTGCCGGCGGCTCTGCGGCGCTCCTGTAACGACACGCATATCATTTCACTAGGCATAAGGTACGTCATTAACAACAGAGCTTTGTGGAGTCAGTGGCTTAGAGAATAATTGGCTCATATTGTGATTTAACAAAGTGCTAAGCAATTCCAATACAAAACGCCGGAGAAAATTCACTTACCGAATTGCACACGGCTACATATTAGGTCCATTACTGCTTCCTTCACCATTGTTAGGATGTTGTCGCTCTTTATCAAGCAAGTGTTCCAATTGTGCAGTAGATGAGTTTTGCTATTTGGGCAGCAAAATAACTGATGACGGCCAAAGTAGAGAGGATATAAATTGTTTACCGGCCATGACAGGGAAAGAGTTTCTGAAGAAATGAGATTTGTTGACATCAAGTATAGATTAAAGTGTCAGGAAGTCTTTTCTGAAAGTATTTACATGGAGTGTAACCATGTACAAAAGTGAAACATGGACGGTAAAGAGTTTAGACAAGGGGAGAGTAGAAGCTTTTGAAATGTGGTGCTACAGAAGAATGCTGAAGATTAGATGGGTACATCAGATAAATAATGAAGAAGTAATGAATAGAATTGGACAGCAAAAAAATTTGTGGCACAATCTGACTAGAAGAAGGGACTGGCTGGTAGGACATACTCTGAGGCATTATTAATTAGTACTGGAAGGAAGTGTGTGAGTGTGTGTGTGTGTGTGTGTGTGTGTGTGTGTGTGTGTGGAGGGGGGCGGGGGATGTAAAAGTCGTAGAGGTTGACCAAGAAATTTATACAGTAAGCAGACTGAAAAGGCTGTAGCTTACAGTAGTTACGCGGAGATGAAGACGCTTGCACATGATAGAGTAGGTTAGAGAGTTGCATCAAACCAATCTTCGGAGCGAAAACCACAACAACAACGAGAAAAACAACATCGGTTGTTAATAATACGCTGCAGTAAAACTTATCGAGTAGTAACAGAACACATACGTTTGAAAACTTATTTTTGCTATTTCAGCACAGCTCACCAATGTTTATGTCACTGTATACAGGGATCGCAAATAAAATACAAAGTGTATCCTGATCTACATATGAAACTTGTGCTCAGTCTATACACTTGGTACACAGCAGCCATCCTTCTTCAAATCACTCCAAACACGTAACGCACTCTTCAGTCTCTTCTGTCGATCCATTATTTCCTGTAAATTCGGGTTTTTCCGCCGCTTTTTAATTGGCTTTCCTGGTCAACCCCGGTGCGTTTATTTTATTTTGGATCATCCGACTTAAGTTCAGCATTCTTTTAATCCCTTGTAATACCCCGTAATTCGCTCTATAGCCCACAAATAATGCGAGTATCGTCCAGACAGCGGTGAAAAATCACGAGGAGCTCTAAAGTACAACTGCGAATGTAACACAATAGATATTTTGTATACGTAGAACAGTAACATTTGGGTTCTTTTGAATTTCGCCTTTTGAAAAACACAATGTATTTCATTTTTTTTTAATTCTTTATCCAAACATACTGACACATCTATGTCTGATTTTCACTTGAGGCATCTATGTAAGATTTTCAGTGGACATCGTTTTATTTGTGAAACTACATCAGTTCTATAGACGGATTTGTGCAGGCTAAGTTGTTTTTATGCCTTCGATACACCATCGATCGATAGGTATGGCTAATTAAGTTTTCCGAAATCTTGTTACTGTGTATAAAAACGTGTGATACCAGGTGAGAGTGAAGTGAAAATTGTTTGGAAAACGGTG
The DNA here is from genome assembly GCF_023864345.2 of Schistocerca serialis cubense. Lineage (NCBI taxonomy): Eukaryota > Metazoa > Arthropoda > Insecta > Orthoptera > Acrididae > Schistocerca > Schistocerca serialis. Next base: position 602,282,014 of record NC_064644.1, on the reverse strand, counting down.
TACTATACAGTTTGCAAGCAACAGAGGAAACACACGAAAGATTTGTAATCGTCGGAAACAAATGTCATACTGTGTCAGGCTATTAAAAAGCCATAAAAGGAAGCCAGCTTGAAGGAATCCAACTTCACAATTAAAGCAGTTTCAGGAATAAAACAGTACTCACAGAAGATGGGCGCAAAGTTGCCCAAAACGTTTGGGTAAATATGAGAAAAAAGAAAAAAATACATTATGTTTTGTAGCAGGTGGATTTAAAAAAAACTAATTTGCTTCTTAAACACAAAAAGACGTTAGAAATAGTTTCTAACACCTGCAAGATGTTTAAATAGGAATCAGTCCAAGATAACGAAGAACGTACTGAAACATATACAGTCGGAAATAATAAAATGTTGAATTAGTAGACAAATTGTTACCCATGTGTGTATATAATGTTCCAGCAGTTAGTCTTATCCTTCTAGATGCCACAACTGTTATAGTGAATCCTGATAGATAGGCAGCAGTAGTGTGTATGGTAACAACTGTTTTCGGAAGAATTATTAATGAACGATTTTTCTGTAAATGCTCTACGCGAACGTGAAACACATTTGTTTTGCACGTCAATAGGCATGACGTAAATTACAGCTGTAGCAAATCGACAAGAGTTCGTAAGGAGGGCAGTATCTTCTGAACTTTTAAGTGAACATATACAAAACGGGAACAGACCCGTTATGGAGCTTGTTAAACAATTCAATTAAATTGCGCTGCCGCGGTGGTCGAGCGGTTCTAGGCGCTCCAGTCCGGAGCCGCGCTGCTGCTACGGTCGCAGGTTCGAATCCTGTTTCGGGCATGGATGTGTGTGATGTCCTTAAGTTAGTTAGGTTTAATTAGTTCTAAGTTCTAGGGGACTGATGACCACAGCAGTTGAGTCCCATAGTGCTCAGAGCCATTTGAACCACTTGAACCAATTAAATTGCCACTTACTATGACTGTAAATCTCGGACATGTTATGCCTTGTTTTTATTTGCTAATGGCTTATGGAATTACAAATCGTTGAAACTACTCTTTTCTCCAGTGTACTAAAGCGTGCTCTACGAATAATATTTCGTTCTCATCTAAGTCATCTAGCATGTGATTCTTCAGATAGGCATTTTAATTACAGTTATATAACACATTTTCTCATGTAATTTTTAAAAATTAAACATAGCATAAAAGACTAATACAGTTTATCATTATAACGCTGGATAAAGAGAATGAAGATCGCTGGTATATTTTAAAGTTGTCTTTTGTTATGAAAGACATTGTTCGTGTGGCTTGCTTTCTGAATTTCGAAAAAAGATTATAGTCTTAGTGCCATATTACGCTAACTAGTGTCTGGTAAACGTTTTTGTAGAAAACTGAAACCACAACTAGCAGTTGGGTACAGCCAGTTACCAAAAACGTGCCACAACTGCATTGTTCTCCCCAAGGCGAGAGTATAAACTCCTAGGAGTGACTGACGCAGATGATTGTTTATTTGAACTTTTATTACGTTTGAAATTAATACTTTAGCGAGAAATAAAACAAACTTTGCAACTGGACCGTTGGACTGTGAACAGGACGAAATTGGCAAAATTCACGATGTTGGGGCGCTGACGAAAAAAAAGAAAAGAAAATTGCGGCATCCCGGTTCTCAGAACTTCTGAAGGTAGACGTTGACTGTGGATATTATATCACAGGCACAGTCCCTTTGACTGTTCAGAGATGTCACTAAATCCGCCAAAAGATGTAAACAACAATGCATGAGCAGCGCCTATCAGACGGAGGGGGTCCGACGGTGATCAGTTCCAGTCATTCCACCAGGAAGGAGGTACGCGGCTCGTGTTGTTTGTAGTTCAACAATGCCTACACGGTCAATACCGCGGTTCGATCTCGTCCATATTGTTACTTTCTGCCAGGAAGGGCTCTCAACAAGGGAAATGTGCAAGCGTCTCGGAGTGAACCAAAGCAATGTTGTTCGGACATGGAGGAGGTACAGAGAGACAGGAACTATCGATGTCATGCCTCGCTCAGGCCGCCCAAGTGCTACTACTGCAGTGGATGACCTTTACCTACGGATTATGGCTCGGAGGAACCCTGACAGCAACGCCACCATGTTGAATAATGCTTTTCGTGCAGCCACAGGACGTCGTCTTACGACTCAAACTGTGCGCAATAGGCTGCATGATACGCAACTTCACTCCCGACGTCCATGGCGAAGTCCACCTTTGCAACCACGACACCGTGCAGTGCGGAACAGATGGGCCCAACAACATGCCGCTCACGATTTGCATCAAGTTCTCTTCACCGATGAGTGTCGCATATGCCTTCAACCAGACAATGATCGGAGACGTGTTTTGAGGCAAGCCAGTCAGACGCCTTAGACACACTGTCCAGCGAGTGCAGCAAGGTGGAGGTTACCCGCTGTTATGGGGTGGCATTATGTGGGGCCGCTGGTGGTCATGGAAGGCCGTAAAGGCTGTACGATACGTGAATGCCATCCTCCGACCGATAGTGCAACCATATCGGCAGCTTATTGGCGAGGCATTCCTCTTCGTGGGCGACCATTCGCGCCCCCATAGTGCACCTTGTGAATCACTTCCTTCAGGATAACGACATGGCTCGACTAGAGTGGTGAGCATGTCCTCCAGGCATGAACCCTATCGAACATGCCTGAGACAGACTGAAAAGGTCTGTGACCTACCAAGCACTCTGAGGGATCTTCGTGGAATCGCCGTTGAGGAGTGGGACAATCTGGACCAACAGTGCCTTGATGAACTTGTAAGTAGAATGCCACGACGAATAAAGGCATGCATCAATGCAAGAGGACGTGCTACTGGGTATTACAGGTACCGATGTGTACAGGAATCTGGACCACCACCTCTGAAGGTCTCGCTGTATGGTAGTACGACATACAATGTGTGGTTTTCATGAGCAATGAAAAGTTGGAAATGATGTTTATGTTGATCTCTGTTCCAATTTTGTGTACAGGTTCCGGATCTCTCGGGACCGAGGTGATGCAGGACTTTTTCTGATGTGTATATGAGTGTGGCGGCGGCCTGCCGACAGGATGGAGGGCGTACGGCAGTCGCTGCGGCGGCTCGCTGCGGCCGTGCTGGTGGCGGCGCTGGTGCACCGCGGCGCGGCCGCCTTGAGCGCCGCCAGGGCCGGCCAGCCGCGGTCGCAGGCGACTCTCTACCAGTTCCCCCAGGGCTTCCTCTTCGGCGCCGGAACCTCCGCCGTCCAGGTCGAGGGCGCCTGGAACGCTGACGGTGAGCCGGCTGCGGCCGTGCGCGCTCTCAATTCCACTCACTCACCTGCTGCGCAGGTTCGGCAAGCGTGCGACAGCATGCACTACCTCGTACATCATCATCATCATTTAAGACTGATTATGCCTTTCAGCGTTCAGTCTGGACCATAGTCCCCCTTATAAAATTCCTCCATGATCCCCTATTCAGTGCTAACATTGGTCCCTCTTCTGATGTTAAGCCTATTACTTCAAAATCATTCTTAACCGAACCCAGGTACCTTCTCCTTGGTCTACCCCAACTCACCCTCTACTGCTGAGTCTCTTGGGTAACTTCGCTTCTCACACCCGTGTAACATGACCCCACCATCTAAGCCTGTTCGTCCTGACTGCTACATCTTAGAGTTCATTCCCAGTTTTTCTTTGATTTCCTCATTGTGGACACCCTCCTGCCATTGTTCCCATCTACTACTGCAATCATCCTAGCTACTTTCATATCCGTAACCTAAACCTTATTGATAAGGTAACCTGAATCCACCCAGATTTGACAGTGTCCAGCAAGAAAATTAGGACTGTGTCAATATATTCGCATTGTGAATTGACAGATCAAGATAAGATGGATAGTTTTTATGACGCACTCAGTGATGTAGTTGTTAGAGTAAATGACAAGGACAGTGTTCTGCTCATGGGTGATTTTAATGCCAGAATTGGAAATCGAACAGAATGGTATGAAAAGATTATGGAGGCCAACAGGAACGGGAAACAACTCTTCGATTTCTGTGCTAGTGTGGGCTTAGTAATCACAAACTCCTTTTTTAAACATAAGAACATTCACCGGTATACTTGGGAACGGAGGGGAACCAGATCTGTCATTCACTATATAATAACAGATCAGGAATTCAGGAAGGCTGTGAGGGACACACGTGTATTCAGGGAATTCTTTGATGACACTGATCACTATTTAATATGCAGTGAAATTGGAATTGTGCAGGAGGTCAGGTACATATGTAGGAGAATAAGAGTGAAGAAACTTCAGGATAAGGAAATCAGGCACAAGTACATAACAGTGATCTCAGAAAGGTACCAGTTAGTTGAATGTAGTCAATCACAGTCATTGGAAAAGGAATGGACAAGGTGCAGGGACACAGTACTAGAAGTGGCTAAAGAATGTCTTGGAACAGTAGTGTGTAAAGGTAGGATGAAGCAAACAGCTTGGTGGAATGACATAGTCAAGGCAGCCTGTAAAAGTAAAAAGAAGGCGTATCAAAAATGGCTGCATACTAGAACTCTGGTAGACAGGGAAAGTTATGTTGAAGAAAGAAACAAAGCCAAACAGATTTGCAGCATCCAAGAAGAAATCTTGGGAAGAGTTTGGAAACAGGTTACAGACTTTGGGTCAAGCTGCTGGAAAACCATTCTGGAGTGTAATTAGCAGTCTTCGAAAGGGAGGTAAGAAGGAAATGACAAGCATTTTGGACAGGTTACGAAAACTGCTGGTGAATCCTGTTGATGCCTTGGGAGATGGAGGGAATATTTTGAAGAGTTGCTCAATGTAGGTTAAAATACGATCAGTAATGTTTCAGATTTCGGTGTACAATGGGATAAGAATGATGATGGAAATAGGATCACATTTGAGGAAGTGGAGAAAATGGTCAATAGATTGCAGTGCATTACAGCGGCTGGGGTGAATGAAATTAAGTCGGAACTCATCAAATACAGTGGAATGTCAGGTCTTAAATGGCTACACAGGCTATCTGAAATGGCGTGGTAGTCGGGACAGGTTCCATCAGACTGGACGAAAGTAGTAATCACACCAATCTTTAAACATGGAAACAGAAAAGATTGTAACAGCTACAGAGGTATTTTTTTAATCAGCGTTGTGGGTAAAATCTTCTCAGGTATTCTTGAAAGAAAAGTGTGAGTATTAGTTGAGGACAAATTGGATGAAAATCAGTGTGGGTTTAGGCCTGTTAGAGGTTGTCAGGACCAGATATTTAGCTTACAGCTAATAATGGAGAAGTGTTACGAGTGGAACAGGGAATTGTATCTATGCTTTATAGATCTAGAAAAGGCATATGACCGGGTTACTATGAGGAAGTTATTGTCTGTTCTACGAGATTATGGAATAGGAGGCAAACTTTTGCAAGCAATTAAAGGTCTTTACATAGATAGTTAGGAAGCAGTTATAGTTGACGGTAAATTGAGTTCATGGGTAAGACAAGGCTGCAACCTGTCTCCATTGTTGTTCATAGTATTTATGGATCATATGTTGAAAACAATATACTGCCTGGGTGTGATTAAGATATGTGAACACAAAATAAGCAGTCTCGCATATGGGGATGACTTAGTTGTGATGGTAGATTCGATTGAAAGTTTGCAAAGTAATATTTCAGAGCTAGATCAGAAATGTAAGGACTATGGTATGAAGATTAGCATCTCCAAAACGAAAGTAATGCCAGTGGGAAAGAAATATAAACGGATTGAGTGCCAAATAGGAGGAACAGAGTTAGAAGAGGTGGACGGTTTCAAGTACTTAGGATGCATATTCTCACAGAATGGCAACATAGTGAAAGAACTGGAAGCGAGGTGTAGCAAAGCTAATGCAGTGAGTGCTCAGCTATGATCTACTCTCTTCTGCAAGAAGGAAGTCAGTACCAAGACTACCTCATACAATGACGGAAAAAATCGCAGCACCAAGGAAGTGTTGTGCGACATATGCGAAGGATAGTAGGCGTGTTTCTACATCTCAGACATGATGTCAGCTGAAATTTCGCGCCAGTCACGTAGGAGTTGCACTAGCAGCGCCACTATGAGGATGCAAATCTCGTTTGCTTTAAATACACACTGTAACGGTCGTAAATATTAGCTACCTTCAAGATTTGCCGTGGTGAGTTGATATTAGTCAAAATTGCCTTCAAGGAAAAAAAGTCGCAGTTATCGACGCCTCACTGATTTTGATCGAGATCGGCAGAGGTACGAGAAGATGGACGTTCCTTCTGCGATGCTGCAGAAAGAACCGACAGGAATGTAGCCACTGGACACGACTGCTGGCTGCGGTGGTCACGAGAATGTACGGTCGCAGGGAGACCGGCGTCCGGACGGACACGTTTGACTTCCGACAGGGACAGCTATCTTGTTCGACGTATTACTCTGAGGCATTGTACTGCATCTGCAACAGAAATACGAACAGCTTTTGGCGCCTCAGTGACACATCGAAATGTTAGAGATCGGTTACTCTAAGGTCAGCTCCGAGCTGCTTAGGAGGAGGTCAGATGAGGGCCTGCGACCAACCTGTGTGCGTACTACGCACACTGGACGGACACCTGCAGTTTGGTCTGGGGTGCGATTTCGTGTGACAGTGGGAGCACTCTCGTGGTTCTCCCACTCACTGTCACTGCAAACTTGTAAGTGTCTAGTGTTTCCACCGGTTGTGCTGCCATTGTTGAACAGTATTCTGGGGAGTATTTTCCAACAAGATATTGCTCGCCCATATGCCACTGTTGTAGCCCAACATGGTCTACAGACTGTCGACATGTTGCTTTGGCCTCTCGATCGAATATGTTACCTAGAGAAAAGTTTCCCGAAATTTCATGCCGGCCGCTGTGGCCGAGCGGTTCTACGCGCTTCAGTCCGGAACCGCGCTGCTGCTACGGTCGCAGATTCGAATACTGCCGCGGGCATGGGTATGTGTGATGTCCTTAGGTTAGTTAAGTTTAAGTAGTTCTAAGTCCAGGGGACTCATGTCCTCAGATGTTAAGTCCCATAGTGCTTAGAGCCATTTGAAATTTCATTATTATGCAGTAATTAGTTTTCAGTACTGCGATTTTATTTCCGTCAGTGTGTGTTCTCAAAAGCCGCGCGAGGCACATAACTCGGGTCGAGTTCCTGATAGAAAGGTTGGGTTAAGTGTTTTGGATAACCCTTGGGCTACGTACCATTTCTAAACCCAACAGAAGGACCGTCTTACTGTAACTATCCTGCAGTACAGTGTCAGAGTTTCAATATTACACACTTCTTCCAGCTCACGCAAATGGAGCAAATCGGTTGGTTCTTTTTGCGTAATATATGATCAATGCGGCGTCTTAAGGACTTATGCAGGCACCATTTCTTTCATGGGCGGTTCCTGAGAAAATGAGGAAAACGTGGTTTTCCGGTACCAAAATGGAGCCGCGGATTCGAAGACGGCTATGCAAGTAATTGACTGAAATATTTACCACATATTCCTAAGATCCCTAGGTCAAACAATCTTGAAAATTTTGTTGATATATTTGTCCATTCCCGAAACACAGAGGTTCAAAGTTATCCCACCTGCATACGTAAAATAGGCACGTAAACGTATTTAATAAAGCGAAGTAGCACGGAGAAATAAGCTGCGAAGTCTTCAATAAAATTCTTCAGGGAATCAGACCGCATCGTCATAATTTAAATGCGCCAACGTTTCGGCCAGCGTTGCAGCTAGCCTTCATCAGGGCCTTACGTTAACTGCTAAATGAACACACTTGATTCCTTAAATAGCTGCACGAGAAAACCGTGTCGTTACTTGATTGGCTGTAAAAGGAGGAGGAGGAGGGGTGAAAGGTATGCTTTATTGGTGTTTCCTTTATTATCTGTCATTGGCTGAAATAGCTGTTTTCTATTGGTCTTTATATTAATCCACCCCATTGGAGGAGACGGACGAATAGCGAACAGGTGGTGGCTGTGACGTCACACTGTTTCCATGCTGTCCAGAAGCCGGCTGCGGCGTGCCATTGCTTTGTGTGCTCGCGACCACTACTGCGGCTCTCCGCGTGTCTGCATGGGCCGCCACGGCTCTGCCGCCGCTCCGTAGCCCTGCTATTGCAGGCAGCCAAGACCTCGGAAGCTTGTACCCGTCCTCTCTATTCATGTTGGCGGGTCTTTTGGCTATTTCTATCGCCTCTCTAATCTTTCTTTTGAAAGTGAGAGGCTGTTTCGCCAGGACGCGGGCTTCTTGAAAAAATATTGGTTTCCCGCACTCGTCTCGGTGTTCCGCCACTGCTGACTTAGTGTGTTGTTTAAGGTGGATATATCTTTCATGTTCCGAAAGCCTTGTGCTAATCGGACGTCCCGTCTCACCTATGTAGACTAATCCACAGGCACAACCAATTTCATACACGCCAGCTGTGTGTAGTTTGTCAACTGCATCCTTGGTAGAACCGAGCATGTCTGATATTTTGTTTCTGCTTCGGAAAATTGGTTTGATGTCGGCTTTTCGTAGAATTTTGCCAATACGTTCGGTGACCCCTTGTGCATATGGTAACACAGCAATGCTCTGTGCCTCCTTCTCCTCTTCCCTATTAGTCTTCTCCCTTGTCGACATGGTGCTGTCTATCATCTGCTTCTCCGATGTCAGGAGAAGAATTTTATTGAAGAAGACAACGGCCGCGGAAGCCTACGCTTACAAGCTGCAAAGTGTCCACGTTATCATCAGAAGGGTTCTCAAAACGGAATGTTGTAGTACTGCAGCACACGCAAAGTTTCTGTACACGTAGAATCCGGTGTCAGGTGTAAAATTAGGTTTCCTTTATTTCAGTTTCACGTAAGTAAAGTACCAAAATTTTAATGGTCCATAAAGCTTTTTTCATATGAGTGACATATCCTGCTGTAGCAGGGAAAAGAAGGGAATCAGCGGACAAATAAATGCTCCTATCGGAGCTACTGTTTAAAAAAGACTGAGTGAAAATTCAGTTACCGGCGGCCGTATTTTACCTTCCTCAGCTTCCTCAAAAAAAATTTCCAAAAATTTTGGTGTATGAAAGTATTTGCACTCTTTAATACTGAGAAAGAAGGAGATAAAGGCTGTTGGAAAAAGATGGAAAAGTTATAAACACTGGCAGATACTACACAGTGGTTGTGGTATAGGAAGAGCGCAGGAGACAATGAGGGAAAGACAGGGACACAGTGGCTGCGAAACGTAACTGACTGTGACGCAAGAGTGCTAGAAAAAGAGTGAAGGAGACAGTACCAGTGGGAGAGGAATAAAGAAAGGAGAAAGTGGAAGTGGGTGAGAGCCCATGGTAACGAGGGACTGAGTCACCGACAGTGACAACGAGGAAGATGGAGACAGTGACAGTGTGAAGAGACAAAAACACTGGGAATGAACGGATGAGATAGTAGCAGTAAGAGGCAGACAGTGACAGTGAAGGCAGACAGTAGTGGTAGACTGTCAATGACGTGGCTGAATGAGTGAGTGAGAGTGGACAAGTGGGAGTGGAATGGCGAGTGGGAGCGAATTAGAGCGATGTGCTAGTGGGTGTGAGCAAATTATACTTAGGGGAGTTCGTACGAGTGAGAGATAAGCAGTATTTAAAAAGAGCGCGATTATGTTTGCATACCAAAATTTTTTGGAAAATTTCTAAAGGTGCTGCTCAAGGTAGATGGGGGCAGTTAGCAGACAATTATTCAGTTATTATTTTAAAACAATATCATATTAGCCTTTTTTGTGCACCGATAGGAGCTTTTCATCGCTGGTGTTTAATTTATACTGTCCGCGCAAAAAGTTTTGAGATTTATTTTGTTCCTGGTGTATAAGCGATGTCAGCGAAGTGACTACAACGGCAGATTGAACTAACAACTGTAAATAACAGGTCGCATTCTACTAGTCAGGTGTGAGCAGGCAGTATTAAGTAATGGTTGTGCGACTGTGTAGATGTAAATGAAGCATCGAACTAAACATCTTTAACATGCGACAATCGGATTTTTTTATTTTTTTATATTTATGTTTCAGACCAGGGCCAGAGGTAGACTAATGCGTTATTGACTTTCTCTTGAATAAATCATCCACTTTCCGCGAAATTTTCTTATTCTCTTGCTCGCTACATGCAAACTACAGAAAAATGAGCAGTATTTTTTTTAGGAAATTCAGTTTCGTTACATTTTGTACTGAGTATGTTGTCGTAGGGGGCCACAGTTTCCGAGTTATTCAATAAAAGCGTACAAAAGCGTTCTTCAAACGTACCTCCCCCCTCTCCCTCCCCCCACGCTCCATGCTACCCTACAAGTCAGGATTTCTAGTACGTTGTTCATGGCACTCCATTCTATCACTGTACAAAAATTTCAGACTGCGCCAACTATTTCCGATATTCCACTTTTTTGGGTTTTCGTTGATCGGGTGTAGTCGGCTACTTCTTTAACGTTGTTGATTTATAGATGCCCGTGAGGGTAATGAACGAAAAAGAACTTCCATAGATGTTACGCTGAAACTAATTACGTTGACAATTAGTTCCAAACTTAACCCTTACAAGCACAGTACTTTCGAAGTCAGAAGGCATCATGATTACACCAATGTAACTGTTTGTTTGTTGCTGTTAAAATTCAGAAAAGTGTTAGTGAAATTTACACGAACGTCTATTTTACAAGTTCTCGACTAATCCGGTGGCGTAATAAGGCCAGGGTCAATGAAGACCAAAAAAGGCCGAATGTAGGAAATAATTCATGCAGTCGCAAATGGTTGTACTGGTAGGAGGAAGTGCTGCGAACAACATGCTAGACTACATACTGGAAATTCGGATCGGTGGGAGCTGAATATGAGAATGGGGCAGCAACGTTAAAGGGTCATTTTTTAGAAAAACGTAGTTGTCTCCCATTGCGATGCAGAACTTTTAAATTTGCTTCTCTCTCTGCAATGGTGCAAAAGCGTGGCGTCCTTCGACGTCACCCTTGGGTTTGATGACGCTTAAAACGGCGCATGAGGAAAAAAAGGCCAGAGCACAGAATGTGTAACGTTGGTTAACGTCACATTGGCACCAAATTTCACGAAACCTGTCCAGCGCCACCGTGGGCGTTTTACACAATGGAAAGGCTGTCACACCATCCCGCAATCCCAAAGCTCACTCCTTCTCGTTATGCCTTTGCAATGTAGGCCAGAATAGCGACGACAAGAGTTGAAATCACGGGATGATCTCGTGGGCGGCTCCAGAAAACATTTCACACACACCGTCGCTCTGATTCGACAGGAAAAGTCTTCAGGAGGCGGGTTATAGAGCATCACTGAAACTGCGTATATTCTTGGATGTGCGTTCACAAACACTTCGCGGTGAAAAACGATAGTCTGCACGGTGGTGTGCAAGAGAACGACGTTTTCGACACTGCTGACACGGTCCAGATGGTTCAAGCCTTTTTAGGGCTATATCGGGGTAGCAACGTGATCCGAAGCCTCAAATAGTGGCTTCTTCTGCCCTCCTGTGATGTGATCACAGGGGGTTATCACGCTGATACACAAGTGAAGGAAACATGACAGGGTTGTTTTAAGACGCTCAGCTCGGCAACACATTCGGCGTCCCTGTACAGAGACAGCGAGTCCACTCATTCCTGCGTGCTGACGTGACACGCATCCCTTGCGACGCGCTTCAGATTTCGTGTGCAGCCAGCAGGAGCTAGGTCAGCGACGTAGCTGCAGTCAGGAGTGTCACGTCAGCACCTAGGAGTCAATGACTAACTGTCTCTGTGCAAGGACATTTTTAAGGTCCGAACAACGGTGCGCCGGTGGCCCTGAGGGTGTTACCGAACTCGGGGCCGGTTAGGGGGAGATGGTCTTACAGCTAACTTTTTCTGTTTCATTCGTGTGTGTATCAACGTCGTAATCCCCTGTGATCAAGTCACATAGGGGCGCGAAACAGTAGCGCTGAAAAAGCAATTACACCCTTTGCTGCTTCAGATTACTTCCAGATTCCATCGAATGGTTTTCATCGGTCCCCAGTGGTTGCATTCTGTATACCAGAGCAAAATCTGTGGTCGCGCCACACTCCAGAATAGTCAGATCACATTCCGTGTGGTTGCAGCCCCACGATGTCCTTACAAAGGATTAATTCATCCGAGGGTGGGCGGTAAGCAGTGTAAAAGGTTGCCAAGAACATCATTCAGTCGGACACCCCAGTAGAAATATGTCGTTTCCGACTGCAAAATGTGTGTAAATGCACGCCCAAGAGAAGGAGTGTTATCACTGACGTCCTTTATGCCACATCCTGAGGCGTTTCCCCGTCGGTTCTGAGCGACGGTGTGTCTGAAATGTTTTCTGCGGCCACTCACAAGAAAACTGCTCGACTTCGACGCCGTTGTGACCTCCATCGTAGGGGCGACAAGAGATGGAGCGGGGTGTGGGTAAAGAGGGGGAGGGGGGAGTGACGACCTTAACGACGTGTGATCTGGTGGCCATGGACAGAATTTTGGTGAAATTTGGTGCCAATTTGACGAAGCTGCATTTTTTAATGCTGCATTTGGACATAAGTGGGCGCCGTCTGATGAAAGTCGTGCCGGCCCTAGTGCTGTACTCCGTCCACTCAGCCGGTATGCACGGCTCCACCGTGCAGCAAAATTTGACAGCGCACAGCGCCGGTCAGGTAGCGGACACTGCTGCCCATGCAGCATCATGTGGGAGGGGGGGGGGGGGGGGAAGATAGGGAATTTTCTGCTGGAGGCAGCAGCCCCTTCACTTGCTCCGCTCGCAGACCTCGGAATGCATCCTCGAGCCCAACGATCCTGCCCATAGTTACTTTATTAAACGAGATAATTCACATCTCGCATTCACGAGTCGTTTCATCTCTCGCATAACTGTTCATTTTTGATAGTCTGTTTATATTGTTCGTGTGTTAGTTAGCTACACTAGTTGTGTTACACTTATCCCATGTTGTTGTTGTGGTCTTCAGTCCTGAGACTGGTTTGATGCAGCTCTCCATGCTACTCTATACTGTGCAAGCTTCTTCATCTCCCAGTACTTACTGCAACGTACATCCTTCTGAATCTGCTTAGTGTATTCATCTCTTGGTCTCCCCCTACGATTTTTACCCTCCACGCTGCCCTCCAGTCCTAAATTTGTCATCCCTTGCTACCTCAGAACATGTCCTACCAACCGGTCCCTCCTTCTTGTCAAGTTGTGCCACAAGCTCCTCTTCTCCCCAATTCTGTTCAATACCGCCTCATTAGTTATGTGATCTACCCATATAATCTTCAGCATTCTTCTGTAACATCATATTTCAAAAGCTACACTCCAAACAAATACTTTCAGAAACGACTTCCTGACATTTAAATTTGTACTCGAAGTTAACAAATTTCTCTTCTTCAGAAACGCTTTCCTTGCCATTGCCAGTGTACATTTTATATCGTCTCTACTTCGACCATCATCAGTTATTTTGCTCCCCACATAGCAAAACTCCTTTACTTCTTTAAGTCTCTCATTTCCTAATCTAATTCCCTCAGCATCACCCGACTTAATTCGACTACATTCCATTATCCTCGTGTTGCTTTTGTTGATGTTCATCTTATATCCTCCTTTCAAGACACTATCCATTCCATTCAACTGCTCTTCCAAGTCCTTTGCTGTCTCTGACAGAATTGAAATGTCATCGGCGAACCTCAAAATTTTTATTTCTTCTCCATGGATTTTAATACCTACTCCGAATTTTTCTTTTGTTTCCTTCACTGCTTGCTCAATATACAGATTGAATAACATCGGGGAGAGGCTACAACCCTGTCTCACTCCCTTCCCAACCGCTGCTTCCATTTCATGACCCTCGACTCTTATAACTGCCATCTGGTTTTTGTACAGATTGTAAATAGCCTTTCGCTATCTGTATTTTACCCCTGCCACCTTCGGAATTTGAAAGAGAGTATTCCAGTCAACATTGTCAAAAGCTTTCTCTAAGTCTACAAATGCTAGAAACGTAGGTTTGCCTTTCCTTAATCTTTCTTCTAAGATAAGTCGTAAGGTCAGTATTGCCTCTCGTGTTCCAATATTTCTACGGAATCCAAACTGATCTTCCCCGAGGTCGGCTTCTACTAGTTTTTCCATTCGTCTCTAAAGAATTCGTGTTAGTATTTTGCAGCCGTGACTTATTAAACTGATAGTTCAGTAATTTTCACATCTGTCAACACCTGCTTTCTTTGGGATTGGAATTATTATATTCTTCTTGAAGTCTGAGGGTGTTTCGTCTGTCTCATATATCTTGCTCACCATATGGTAGAGTTTTGTCATGACTGGCTCTCCCAAGGCCATCAGTAGTTCTAATGGAATGTTGTCTACTCCCGGTGCCTTGTTTCGACTCAGGTCTTTCAGTGCTCTGTCAAACTCTTCACACAGTATCATATCTCCCATTTCATCTTCATCTACATCCTCTTCCATTTCCATAATATTGTCCTCAAGTACATCACCCTTGTATGGACCCTCTATATACTCCTTCCACCTTTCTGCTTTCCCTTCTTTGCTTAGAACTGGATTTCCATGTGAGCTCTTGATGTTCATACAAGTGGTTCTCTTATCTCCAAAGGTCTCTTTAATTTTCCTGTAGGCAGTATCTATCTTACCCCTGGTGAGACAAGCCTCTACATCCTTACATTTGTCCTCTATCCATGCCTGCTTAGCCATTTTGCACTTCCTGTCGATCTCATTTTTGAGACATTTGTATTCATTTTTGCCTACTTCATTTACTGCAATTTTATATTTTCTCCTTTCATCAATTAAGTTCAATATTTCTTCTGTTACCTAAGGATTTCTAGCAGCCCTCGTCTTTTTACCTACCTTATCCTCTGCTGCCTTCACTACTTCATCCCTCAAAGCTACCCATTCTTCTTCTATTTCATTCCCCCATTCCTGTCAATTGTTCTCTTATGCTCTCCCTGAAACTCTGTACAACCTCTGGTTTAGTCAGTTTATCCAGGTCCCATCTCCTTAAATTCCCACCGTTTTGCAGTTTCTTCAGTTTTAATCTACACTTCATAACCAATAGATTGTGGTAAGAGTCCACATCTGCCCCTGGAAATGTCTTACAATTAAAAACATGTTTCCTAAATCTCTGTCTTATCATTATATAATTATATCTGAAACCTGTCAGTGTCTCCAGGCTTCTTCCACGTATACAACCTTCTTTTATGATTCTTGAACCAAGTGTTAGCTATGATTAAGTTGTGCTCTGTGCAAAATTCTACCAGGCGGCTTCCTCTTTCATTTCTTGCCCCCAATCCATATTCACCTACTACGTTTCCTTCTCTCCCTTTTCCTACTACCGAATTCCAGTCACCCATGACTATTAAATTTTCGTCTCCCTTCACTATCTGAATAATTTCTTTTATTTCATCATACATTTCTTCAATTTCTTCGTCATCTGCAGAGCTAGTTGGCATATAAATTTGTACTACTGTAATAGGCGTGGGCTTCGTGTCTATCTTGGCCACAGTAATGCGTTCACAATGCTGTTTGTAGTAGCTTACCCGCACTCCTATGTTTTTATTCGTTATTAAACCTACTCCTGCATTACCCCTACTTGATTTTGTATTTATAACCCTGTATTCGCTGACCAAAAATCTTGTTCCTCCTGCCACCGACCTTCACTAATTCCCACTATATCTATCTCTAACCTATCCATATCCCTTTTTAAATTTTCTAACCTACCTGCCCGATTAATGGATCTGACATTCCACGTTCCGATCTGTAGAACACCAGTTTTCTTTCTCCTGTTAACGACGTCCTCCTGAGTAGTCCCCGCCCGGAGATCCGAATGGGGGACTATTTTACCTCCGGAATATTTTACCCAAGAGGACGCCGTCATCATTTAACCATACAGTAAAGCAGCATGCCCTCGAGAAAAATTACGGCTGTAGTTTTCCCTTGCTTTCAGCCGTTCGCAGTACCAGCACAGCAAGGCCGTTTTCGTTAGTGTTACAAGGCCAGATCGGTCAATCACCCAGACTGTTGCCCCTGCAACTACTGAAAAGGCTGCTGCCCCTCTTCAGGAACCACACGTTTGTCTGGCCTCTCAACAGATACCCCTCCGTTGTGGTTGCACCTACGGTACAGTTATCTGTATCGCTGAGGCACGCAAGCCTCCCCACCAACGGCAAGGTCCATGGTTCATGGGGGGTTAATACAGTCTAATTACAGGTTTAACGTAGCGCCTGATACGATAACTGGTTACGTCTATCCTACTTAATTTATTGTCATGTTTCTATTCTACTTTGTCTGTGTATTAGTATTTCTACATTTAATGACGTTTACTGTGTGTTAAGTGTTTATTTTTTTGTTTGTCATTAAACGTGTCTTAATCCACTAAGGTACTTGTACTGCAGTTTTTCTAAGCCAATTTGTTCTAGTTGCATATCTAAATACATATTTTGCGACGCACACGGTACAATATCCGGGCACGAACTATCCTACGCAACAGGTTAACAGATTTCTCTTCTAACTTGTCTCTGTGTACTATTTCATCATTTAGTGTTGTACGTGCATGTTACTGTTCATTTGTCTCGACGTTGGTGTTAGTCTCAGAGGCGTCCGTTGCGCTGAGCTCTTCATCTGAACCAGACCATCAATCTCGCTGTTCTCTAATTTGTTCTTTCGTTTGTTTACAGGCAGTGCGTTCGATATTGGAGATTTGGTCTATGTGTATTTCTAAGATCTTCCCCATTTGTCTGTATCCCTGAGTGTTTCTTGTAGAGTCTCTCAGGTAATTCGTGGTACAATGATGAGCCAAAACACTGTGACCACCCACTTAAAGGCGTGTTGGCCCACATCTGGAACGCAATTCAGCAGTGGTTCTGCGTGTCATGGATTCGAGAAGTGCTCGGTAGGTTTCCACACGTTTGGGGCACCAGATGTCGACGCACAGGTCACACACTTCCTCTGATTTACGGGCGGTTTGTTTTTGGGCGATTATTCGGTATGGTTCATCCTACATGTTGGTTTCCAATTGTGTTCGGAGGGTTTCCTCTCAGTGCTGTTTTCTTCTCCTCTGTAGTACATTCTTAAATAGGTCCTTGGCATTTCTAAAGTCCTGTAAACTTATTTGTCTGTCGTTGTGGCTGTAATTGTTCATTCATACATTTTTCTCTTCCGTCTTATGTCCTGCCTAAGACTGGTTAGTTCAGTACTCCAGGGTGCTTTTGTTCTTAGTCTATTTTATTTTCCTGGTGTAGCAATGTTTTGTTCATTCTGTAATATTCCAGTTATTTTGTGAGTCCTAAAACCAATACAATGGTTCATATTGTACGACATTCTCAATTTGTTCCAATCTGCTCAACTGATAATGAGTCTAGTGTCTGTACAACGATATGTAACATTGTCATGAATGTCAGTAATAATAATGCTATAGTCACTAGTCGTGGCTGATGATATAGCTGATCACGTGATGTTTGTGTTTCTACTTTCGGCACTGCCTAAACTTATGTCTGTGTTGGTCATCCAACTTGCGTGCCCATATTAGTGGGTCTTCCCAGTTTCATACGAACAGATTATTCTCTTGACTTACATCACTAACAGCTTGTCTTCAGTCTTCGGTTCTACCTGCATCCCAGAGTGTTGACCTGGCATTATTGTCCACAGAAATCAGTAACTTTGTACCTCTGCAAAATGTGCCACATTTCCGTGTAAGGATCTGCTGTGTCTAGTGGGAGTCTAGGGATGCTATCGTCCTGGTTTGTCTATCATTGCTTGTCTCAACGTTACTAAATGATTACTGTAATGTTCAGTTATCTTGGTGATACTGATGTTACTATTAAGTACAACAATTGCCGCTATGACTATACGATCTCCAATAATCATCGTGCCATGGGAGGGAAGGCAGTTAATTGTCCATTCCTGACGTAAGGTTCTTGTAGACATAGAATGTCTTGCTTATATTCATCTATGAGGCAGGGTAATTCCGCATGCAATAAAGTACAGGGTGTTTCAAACAGGACTTTATAACTTTGAAAATTCATATAAATTAATTCATTTTAGCTACAGACGTGATTGTAGTGTCAATTTGTAGGGAAATACATCAAGTTTTGTATAGTTTCCTAGTGCCGAATCGCACCGTAAGGAGCGCTAGCGGCAGTTGCGTTAAAGGTGGCTGCCTTCACTGGACCCGAGCGTGCAAGCTGTGTGTTTTGGTTAGAAGAATCGAAGTCGGCGACAGCAGTTCAGAGTAATTTACGTACCAGATACGCTAAATATTCTCATAGTAGGCCTACAATTTATGAATGGCATAAATTTTTTCTAGAAACAGGGTGCTCGGTAATACATGGTAAATTATCAGATGGTCCAAGCACATCTGACGACGTCTTTGAGCGAGTGAGACGACGTTTTGTCAACAGCCCTACAAAATCGACCGAGCATGCATCTCGCGAACTGCAACTCTCACATACGATTGTTTGGCGTGTGTTGAGAAATCGTTCGCATTTCAAACCGTACAGATTCATGATCGTACAAGCAATAAAAGACACTGATAAAATTGCTCGCAAGAACTTCTGTGCGGATATGTTAAATCGATTGCGTGAGGATGAACATTTGTTGGACAAAATCATCTCTGACGAGTCGAATTGTCACTTAAGTCACAGGGTTAACACACATAACTGTGGGATTTGGGGCACTGAAAATCCACATCAAACATTGTAACATGTTCGTGATAGCCCTAAAATAACCGTTTTCTGTGCATTGAGCAAGAACAAAGGGCACGGCCTCTTCTTCCCGTGAGAGAACCATCAACAGGATAGTGTACCTGGATATGCTACAACAATTTTTGATACCACAGATCGATGAGGATGACCAAGAACGAAATGTTCACTTCCTGCAAGATGGTGCACCACCTCACTATCTGGCTGATGTCCGAGATTCTCTCAGTGACCGCTTTCCAGGTCAATGGGTTAGCCGTGATGCACCAATTGCATGCCCCCCCACGTTCCCCAGATCTGACGCTACTTCATTTTTTTTTATGGGAATTCATCAAGGATATCGTGTTTGTACTTCCTGTGCCGGTTTCTCTACTTGAACTTAGAGCAAGAATTTACGCCGCCAGTGGGCAAGTTACACCTGCAAAGCTACAGCGAGTTTGGGAAGAAATTGACTTCCGGAGGGATGTGCGCAGGATAACCAAAGGAAGCCACATGAAACATATTTAGTTTACGGTAAAAAGAACTGATGTGTTTCCCTACAAAATAATAGTAAATGCAGCTCTGTATCTTCTTTCAATAAATTTATATGAATTTTTAAAGCTGTAAAGTCCTTTTGCGGAAACACCCTGTATTCCTCACCGTATTTAGCTGTAATAGCCTCAGGGCAGTTTCGTGTAGACGAATCATTTGGTACCTGTTTGTTTCGAGGCAAAGAACACTCTTCCTTGGGCTTACACCATGTCTCTGTAAATTTTCTCCGCATATATACACTCATGCTCATAAATCAAGTGTAATTGCACAATGTGCTACCACACAACGTGGCACTACACAAAACCGGCGCTAACAGCATAGGCACATAGGGAACGCACACGACACAGATCTGCAAGTCCGCGGTATTGGTGATAAGTCGAGAAAACCGCCTCAAAACACATGTGTTACAAAACGCCACTGTTTCCTGCGCATGTTCCCCTATATCAATATGGGTGATGATCACCATGCACACGTACAGAGGCTGCACAACGGATTGGCATACTCTGGATCAGGTGGTCGAGCAGCTGCTGGGGTATAGCCTCCCATTCTTGTACCAGTGCCTGTCGGAGCTCCCGTAGTGTCGTAGGGGTTTGAAGACGTGCAGCGATACGTCGACCGAGAGCATCCCAGATGTGCTCGATGGGGTTTAGGTCTGGAGAACAGGCAGGCCACTCCATTCGCCTGATATCTTCTGTTTCAAGGTACACCTCCACGATGGCAGCTCGGTGGGGTCGTGCGTTATCATCCATCAGGAGGAAGGTGGGACCCACTGCACCGCTGAAACGGCGGACATACTGGTGCAAAATGACGTCCTGATACACCTGACCTGTTACAGTTCTTCTGTCAAAGCACCAATCATAATCCCACCCCACACCATTGAACCACGACCTCCATACAGCTCCATTTCAAGGACATTAAGGGGTTGGTATCTGGTTCCTGGTTCACGCCAGATGAAAACCTGGCGAGAATCACTGTTCACACTATACCTGGACTCGCCCCTGAACATAACCTGGGACCACTGTTCCAATCACCATGTACTGTCTCCTTGACACCAGGCTTTACGGGCTCTCCTGTGACCAGGGGTCAGTGGAATGCACCTTGCATGTCTCCGGGTGAATAAACCAAGTCTGTTCAGTCGTCTGGATACAATTGTTCCAGTGACTGCGGTAAGGTCCCGAGCAAGGTTACCTGCAGTACTCTGTGCCCATCTGCGGGCACTGATGGTGAGATATCGGTCTTCTTGTGGTGTTATACACTGTGGACGTAGGACGTCCCGTACTGTAGCACAGAGATCACACTTTGTGGTACACGGAGGGCCCGTGCTACGACCTGCTGTGTTTGACCAGCCTCCAGTCGCCCTAGTATTCTACCACTCATAACGTCATCAATATGTGTTCTTTGAGCCATTTTCAACACACAGTCACCATTAGCACGTCTGGAAACGTCTGCACACTTACTCGCTGCACCGCAATCTGACAAGCACCAACACACTTCTGCGTAGATGGACTGTTGCCAGCGCCACCGTGCGACGACTGCACGTCAAATGCACCGCATGGTCATACCCCGAGGTAACCCGCAAACCGCCCACCAGAGCGTTGTTTCACCATGTATCAGCATTATGCTTAATTTATGAGCATGAGTGTGTTGATCTGTCTGCTCTGTCGTTGGGAAACAGACTGCAAGTCACTTTGGATGGGACTCATAGATCGAAAAGTCTGCGCAGTATGAAGTATGTCTCAGCGCTCATATCTACTTAATTTGAGATTATTTCCCAGAGCTCCATATTCCATTTCAAACTCCACCCCTTTTGTTGGTTCTTTTGAGGTGTGCCTGTTTATATCATTGTGGTATAAATGTTGCGTCTTTTAGGTACCACCAGAGTGTTTTTTAGAATTGTGTCGTTTGTCATTACAGAACTGTACTAGCTTGTTAGAGTCTATGGAAATTACCGTCTTTGTCGTAGTTACTTGATTATATGTGTCAAGTGCTTGTTTGTCATTTTCTTGATCGTCACTTTTTTTCGCTTGGGTGTCGCATGTATTAATCGTCTTGTCGCAGTTTTAACGTAAATGAGCTTGATTTTTCCATTATGGATTACCTGGACTGGTGACTGGTGACTGGTTTTATATAAATTTGGCACCTGCTAGTATCGTACGTGTTCTGATTGCTGACTTATCGGTAGTTCGGATTTTTTATTGAGTGTTACGATCTGTTAGTAGTGTTTCAATGCTTTGCGACGTGTTGGCGAAGTTAAAGTTGCCACGAGAATCTCTCCATGCCTCGTGGGTATTCTCGTATCACAACTGTTGTTACTCTAGTTCCTCTATTCTGAGAAAAGTGTATTCTGTAATTTGGTCCACTGATCTTCTTTTAAACTGACTTGCTACCCCTAGTCCAATCGACCCCAAAGCACGTATCTCAAATTCAGGGAATAATGTAGGTAGAGAGGAGAAACTTGACAAAAACTGGAATCACTCAATAGAGGAAAGTCCACTGGACCTGACGGGATACCAATTCGATTCTACACAGAGTACGCGAAAGAACTTGCCCCCCTTCTAACAGCCGTGTACCGCAAGTCTCTAGAGGAACGGAGGGTTCCAAATGATTGGAAAAGAGCACAGATGGTCCCAGTCTTCAAGAAGGGTCGTCGAGCAGATGCGCAAAACTATAGACCTATATCTCTTGTAGAATTTTAGAACATGTTTTTTGCTCGCGTATCATGTCATTTCTGGAAACCCAGAATCTACTATGTAGGAATCAACATGGATTCCGGAAACAGCGATCGTGTGAGACCCAACTCGCCTTATTTGTTCATGAGACCCAGAAAATATTAGATACAGGCTCCCAGGTAGATGCTATTTTTCTTGACTTCCGGAAGGCGTTCGATACAGTTCCGCACTGTCGCCTGATAAACAAAGTAAGAGCCTATGGAATATCAGACCAGCTGTGTGGCTGGATTGAAGAGTTTTTAGCAAACAGAACACAGCATGTTGTTATCAATGGAGAGACGTCTACAGACGTTAAAGTAACCTCTGGCGTGCCACAGGGGAGTGTTATGGGACCATTGCTTTTCACAATATATATAAATGACTTAGTAGATAGTGTCGGAAGTTCCATGCGGCTTTTCGCGGATGATGCTGTAGTATACAGAGAAGTTGCAGCATTAGAAAATTGTAGCGAAATGCAGGAAGATCTGCAGCGGATAGGCACTTGGTGCAGGGAGTGGCAACTGACCCTTAACATAGACAAATGTAATGTATTGCGAATACATGGAAAGAAGGATCCTTTATTGTATGATTATATGATAGCGGAACAAACACTGGTAGCAGTTACTTCTGTAAAATATCTGGGAGTATGCGTGCGGAACGATTTGAAGTGGAATGATCATATAAAATTAATTGTTGGTAAGGCGGGTACCAGGTTGAGATTCATTGGGAGAGTGCTTAGAAAATGTAGTCCATCAACAAAGGAGGTGGCTTACAAAACACTCGTTCGACCTATACTTGAGTATTGCTCATCAGTGTGGGATCCGTACCAGATCGGTCTGACGGAGGAGATAGAGAAGATCCAAAGAAGAGCGGCGCGTTTCGTCACAGGGTTATTTGGTAACCGTGATAGCGTTACGGAGATGTTTAATAAACTCAAGTGGCAGACTCTGCAAGAGAGGCGCTCTGCATCGCGGTGTAGCTTGCTCGCCAGGTTTCGAGAGGGTGCGTTTCTGGATGAGGTATCGAATATATTGCTTCCCCCTACTTATACCTCCCGAGGAGATCACGAATGTAAAATTAGAGAGATTAGAGCGCGCACGGAGGCTTTCAGACAGTCGTTCTTCCCGCGAACCATACGCGACTGGAACAGGAAAGGGAGGTAATGACAGTGTCACGTAAAGTGCCCTCCGCCACACACCGTTGGGTGGCTTGCGGATTATCAATGTAGATGTAGATGTAGAAATGCGTGAAATGACTTGGCGTTTTATTGAAACTAAAAAGTACTGCAAAAACCGGCAAGCTGACGGCGCTGGACACCACAAGCCAGTCATACCGCATTAGAATCGTGTACAAAATGAGCTGTAATGAGAGAGGGAGCCTGATGTGCTAGCAGTCGCGGCGTGTTGACTTTAGCAGAAGAGGCACTGTCAGCGAAGCTTTCCTATCAGAATGGGGAATCAGCTACTGCAGCTCTACGATCCTATTGCCATAAGAAGAGTTCTCGAACGGGTAAAGGTCCTGCGACAAGTATCGCTGTGAAGAAAATTATCACTAAGTTCGAAGCCATGTGTTCAAATGGTTCAAATGGCTCTGCGCACTATGGGACTTAACTTCTAAGGTCATCAGTCCCCTAGAACTTAGAACTACTTAAACCTAACTAACCTAAGGACATCACACACATCCATGCCCGAGGTAGGATTCGAACCTGCGACCGTAGCGCCACGCGGTTCCCGACTGTAACGCCTAGAACCGCTCGGCCACCACGGCCGGCGCCATATGTTGTTTAAACAATCGGCACCGTAGTGAATGGCCAGACACAAGTGCTACTGCTGCTCGGACAGATTAGGCCGAAGAGAAAACTTTAGCTGGTTCACCTCCACATGGTGAAGTTAGGCCTCGCTAAGTCGCAAGTCGCACCGGCATTCCACGCACTACTATTTTAAGAACCTCAAGGCGTACCCTCCAATGATATCCGTAAGAAGTTCAGCGTCATCACGAAGTGTTAGCTACCGAATTTGTGACTCGGATTGTATTTTAGTTGTCGGCAGTTCAAAAAATGGGGGAAGCCAACGGTTGGTTGTCTAACGTGTTGTGGACCGACGAAGCGCATTTCACACTCTGAGTGTCTACCGACATCCACAGCAGTAGAAATTGTCGTGTAAGTCCCATTTCATGACGAGAAAGTCACTGTGTGCTATAAATATATCACACCAATTGTGATACGATGCTTTTCCTTTGAGGATTCGACGAAATGCGGAGTGCTGTTTTTCAAACTGTCAGCATGATCCATGCGAGGTACTCCGGTATGTTACAGAAGCGCATCATCGCTAGCGTGCCTGATAAACAGCTGGTGGAATGGACGACATTTATGCAGGGTGGCGTTGCACCCCATATCGCTGCACGTGTGAAAAGTCTCTTGCGCACATCGTTTGGAGAGGACGGTGTGCTGAGCCATACGTCATGTTTGGCTTCACAGGTCCCCAGAGGTCAATCCCAGCGACTACTGGCTATGGGGTATCCTGAAGAGCAGGCCGCTGAGGCCGAGCGGTTCTAGGCGCTTCAGTCCGGAACCGAGTGACTGCTACGGTCGCAGGTTCTAATCCTGCCTCGAGCATGGATGTGTGTGATGTCCTTAGGTTAGTTTGGTTTAAGTAGTTCTAAGTTCTAGGGGACTGATGACCTCAGATGTTAAGTCCCATAGTGCTCAGAGCCATTTATCCTGAAGATGCAGGTCAACCGCGATCGTCCGATCTCATTAGGGATGATAAGAGACAACATCCGAAGGCAGTTTCTCACTATACCTAATGATATGCTGTACAATGCTGTTTACAACATCGTCCCTCGACTAGAGATGCTGTTGATCAATAACGGCCGACATGTTCAGCATTTGTTATAAAGAAAATCGTGTTTTATAAAAAATCAATTTTACGCTAATTATTGCTTTTTTATTGTATGATACGCCACCTGTTGATAATTTTGTGTATTTTTTGTTTCAATAAATGTCCATTTCAAGCTTGTGTGGCAATTTTCACCCCTCTGACTACATTTTTCCGCGAGGAATTGAATTTTCAAATGTTAACGGACTTCAGGTCACCCTGTAATGTTGAAGAAGTTCGACTGCGCTGCTTCATTGTGGACGACTGAGGGAATTACGTCACTGTCACCAGAAAAAGACGACTCTGACGGCACCAAGAGATGGCTCGGATCCACCTTCTTGTCCTCGTGGAAGTCGATTTATGTTTCTTCCTGCTGTGTAGTGTGTAGACATTTGTGTTGGGGTCTAAGCTTGAGTAGTCACTTGCCGTTGTTATCTGTAGAAGTAGCAGCCATTGCAGTGGTCTATTTTGTCGAGCTGTCTTTCATAGAGTCTCTAGTAGGTCTGACAATTCACCCCACCGTTTTTATAACGAGATTTTCCTCTACATCTACGTGAGCCAAGTATGCATCCAGTGATGTTTTTCTCCACCTGGCACTCTTTTTAAATTCCTCTCTTCCGTCACTGGCACACGCTACTTCCTTTCTCGCGCAGTGTTTGGATGTGTGGCCTAGGAAAGTTGCACTTAAAGCAATATGGTACTGCCAGAATGACTGGAAACCCAGAATACTCGAACTTGACTGAGAAGTATGTTTCTCACAAGAGACTGACTGAACTAAAATTAACTGCTCCCGAACAGCTCACGAAGGCGCAACGGTACCGCCCGACCCTTGTGCCATCCTTAGCCCATGGGCGTCACGGGAGGCGGATTTGGAGGGGCATGCGATCAGCACACCGCTCTCCCCGCCATATGTCGGTTTCCGAGACACGAACCGCTACTTCTCAATCAAGTAGCTCCTCAGTTTGCCACACAAGGGATGAAGATACGGACTGACTGAGACGAGGGCTGACACCAAGTACGTTGTTCGAAAAGCCTTTCTCCTTTTGACCTCTATTAAACCTAAGTTCAGCTCCTTGCATGAACTGTTCCTTTGTGATTTCGCATATCTGTTCCAGTAGCACCTATTACATGTTTGTGCCAGGAACGTATTGAACAGTTACACGTTGTTGGTCTTTTCTTTTGTCTGGTACTTTATGTGTTTCAGCAGCTCTCTCATGGAATTTTCTGCAGTGTTTCAGTTTCAATGATTACGACAAATGGGGTCTGGGGCACTATTGCTCTTATTTTCAGCTTCTCTTTGCACGGATTTATTTGGGATGTCAGTACTTGGCTAATCTGTTTTGAGTCTTGATTAGTAGCTGTTTTAACAAATTTGTTGCTTTTTTACTTAGTTTTTTTCTATTTTTGTTTCAACTGTATTTTTCACTTTTGTTATTCGGAATACTGCTGCCAAAGAATGCAGTGGGAGTCCGGTACAATTTTTAATTTTTCGACTTCCATCTTAATTTACTCTCTTTCTGTTTTGAGTCTCCAGTTTTTCATCTCTAATTTGATTTTGCCCAACCCTAACTCATCCACAAGTATGTTCAACCTAATGTTTTCATCCTTCGGGATGTCGATTTGATTTTGAGCTCAGGCCTGTCGTAAAGGTTCGTTGGATTCAGTGTCATGTCTTACAACAGTGATGGCGCGTTTCACTACTTGTATTAGTCTGGCATTTTTCTGTTTCAGTATGTTTACCTGACTCCCAGCGCGCCTGGGGTATTGCAGAAGTAGGCTGCCCTTGAGAACTCGCGCTAAGAGAGCCCTTTTGCTTGAACTCAGACACAGTGTCAGGAATGTGTCAATCGCTGTTGATTTGTCGTCGTCGAGCTAGTGCAGTGTACCTTGCAGATACTCCACGTGCATTTTACTGCACTGCTGTGTCCTGGATGTTGTGCTAACAGTGCGCGACATACCACCTGTTCTGCCCTTTGCTGACGCGGCAGCCTCCGTCTGCGCTGGCCGTGTTTGTAGCTCCAGTTTCAACACGACCTACTTTCCCGACACTGCTCGACGCTTTGACACATACGGAGAGGCAGCCAAAACTTCTCAGTTTGAGCAATACAGTTTGCCAAACACTTTAATTGCAATTTGGTCTTTGCACTGTGTACCTGGAGTGAGCCGAAACAAATACTGTTCATCACGTCATCCATTCGACGGCCGCTGCTGACGAAAAGCGCCGATTTGTTTCTCGTTACAAACAAAATTATTTTTAAAGTTCAATTTTACGTGCCCATGCGATAGAGCGTTCCGAAGTTCGTCCAGGGCGATATTCGTTTTGCCGATATGTATTGATAGGGACACAAAAGCACGAAGAATAGCCAGTACTTCAGCAGCGACAGCACTGCCCTGGCCCGCGCTCGCTCCTACCGCCATGCATCAAATGTTTCAAATGGCTCTGAGCACTATGGGACTTAACATCTGAGGTCATCAGTCCCCTTGAACTTAGAACTACTTAAACCTAACTAACCTAAGGGCATCACACACATCCATGCCCGAGGCAGGATTCGAACCTGCGACCGTAGCAGTCGCGCGGTTTCGGACTGAAGCGCCTAGAACCGCTCGGCCACAGCGGCCGGCGCCATGCATCGACACTGCTACTAACCCCTTAGTGACTGCTGTGTCAAAAGTCAATTGTTACGAAAAATTGCTCGAAAAACTTATATCAAAGTATTGTCAGGGATTCTTTGCGCCTGCAGAACCTTTGTTGGTGTCTCTATCCAGCAGTTACTTACGTTGTTGACTTCAGCTGAAGCACTGCCCGTAACAGTTGGCTGACGAAATGAGTCAGCAAAACAAGTTAAGTTCGCAACAAATAAGCAAAACAACAGATGACAAAAAAATTCTTCTGGGTCTGTGACAGCGTAGCTAGTTATCAGAGGAAGGCCATTTGCAATAGTGGCCGAAAGGTCGGAAATTTTCCACACTGACAGTGCGGCAGAGACCCAGAAGACGACTGTCACAGCGGTCACGTAAGCCTACGCTTACAAAACTTGCTGAAAACGGAATTGCCTGGGACTAAAATAATTTTCCAAGTTGGACAAGTTTCCGGATGCACAAAACTCACTGCGCTACGAAAGTTTGTCAGGTATCATGTACAGAAGTACAGTACAAATTTTTAATAATGCATATACTGTATTTGTGTACCTTCACTTCAGCACAGTAGATGTTCATTTACTGTTCATTGGACCATAGAACGCTGGGCTATTACACTAATTGATAAATAACTCAGTATTTCTATATTTTTACTCGAACTTTAAATTCGTTTATTATTGTATGTATATACATATTATTCCCATGTTTATTTGCTTTACATTTCACTTTTGTCGCCACATATCAAGAGGGAAACTTTTTTAAATTTCCTATTCAACATTGTTTTTTTTTGCACCATACAATAGTTCCAACAACTTGGGGGAATCTGTGTATGCTGCAAATTGCGTAACATCGTTTATGTATGCAATGGCTTGTTCATGCTTATTAATTTTTCTAGGGACATCATTTTGCTCCTCTTCTTCTTCCTTTGTTTCTTCTTTATCATCGTCTGTGTTGCGAATTTCTATTAAATCTGTTGCTGAAGTGAACGTGGAGTGAGTTGACAGAAAGTCACCGCTTCGAATGTAATCATCTGCTCTATATGAAATGTCTCGCATTTTCATTAATTCAGCAATTTCTGCTGCATATTCTTGAACTTCGATGGCCACAGAAGCGTCCTGTTCTTGACAGCCAAACCCCGGTTTGTTGAAGCACTTCCTATACTGCCAAGACAATCCAATTTACTGCATCCAGGACAGAAACTGATCGTGCAAGAGCAAACGCACTTCCGGCTTCTTCAACACTAAGAATGAGAGATTGCATCAGTGTTCGCCTGTAATGACACTTCAGATAACCGCCTGGCCCACGGGTTGTGTGAAGTTGCTTGAATTTGGAGGGAACCAAGCCAATTTCACGTTTGATAACGTTACTTTCCGCTGAACACGTCTTTCGGGTCATAATTTACAATTAAGTTGGACAGTGTTGTCTTCCATTCTGTTGCTACATTTTCCTACACACCCTTAACTTCCCCACACACTTCATTCTACACGGTGTTGTGCCTAGCTTTGAAACTGTCCAGCCATCCTGTGGATGCCTTAAACTCCGTAATTCCCAGCTTCTGAGCGACATTCAGAGCCTCACTCTGCAACATGGTTCCAGATAAAGATAAGTTTTTTGCACACGCACTTACGATCCATTCCCACACTCTTTCGTTAATTTCTTCATTTCCGGTCTTCTTCGCCTTTCTTTTCGTCCGCCCTCCCCTTTCATCCATTTGTCCCGAATATTATCCTTGTTTCTTAAAGTCTCATAAATTTGTGTTTTACCGCATTTGAAACGCAATATAATTTCGCGCACATAGAGTTTGTCTTTCTCAGTCGCCGCGATTACATTAATCTTTTCGTTAAGTGTTACAGACACATACCGTTTGTTCGACGTCATGTTACTGTATCTCTTATTAAAGTGCTACTAGTCAACGGAAACTGGTAAAACCATTGTTTAACGGAACAATAGCCACCTCTTTCACTGCGCACGTTGCAGCAGAGTATTGGAAGATGCGCAACAAAGTTCCCGTATGCGCCGGCGTGCGTCAATAATAAAACGAGAAATCCAACAAATAGAGCACTGACGAACTTACCGTTTTCTTTGATATACTGTACCGACACTTTCTTTCTTTCTCGGGGCTTTGTCCAGCTCCAACGCGGGGTCGGCTTTTTATGACGGATTTGGCAGTGTTAATGGCAGAGGGTGGTCGGATGCCCTTCCTGCCGCCACCCCGAACCCCCCGGGACGGAAGTGGTGTACCACCGCAGCCCGCGTGCACTGTACCGACAATAAGCGTAACTTACATATTCGTTGCTGCACAGAGCGGCTCGGTTTTAGGTCCACACTAGCAGCGCCGCGCTGCGCTGGACCTCTTTTCTTGGTTTTGCACCGCTTAACAGAGGCGTTAAAAGTAACGTTCTTGTAGAGTCGTGAATAACTAATGACCTGTAATACAGTAGTACTGTATATGCTCTTTCCCGCATTATATAATGAATTATTAAGTATGTTTTAAGATTTGCTTTCCGTTTCCGCGTTAGCCACGTTCTGCTTTATACAAACAGTCAACATATAAAAGTGCGCTGAATGCGTCGGGACTGAGATACTTGTACGGTTTGGGCAGATTTCCGAATTATACACGTACCGATTTGAGCAAGTTTTACTGTATATTCTGTTATTCTTTGAAGTTCCTAGATTATCTGTAATACCCGCAACAGTTCTAAAAGCAAATAATTAGTTATTACGTTTTTTTCTAATGTTCCGTTTTTGGAACACTGGTAATCCGAATTTCCCCGGATTTGTCGTACTTTTGAGGGCGTTTGGGGGCGTCCTGGTTTTTTGTATATAACTGTTTGAGTTAAACCTGTCTCTTTTTTGTGTCTGGAGGTATTCTATTGATAGGAAAGAAACAGACTTCAATAAATCTTAATTGAGATTCACTTATAAAATTTGGTGGTCTTCCTCTGATTCGTGAAATACATGCACTAACATATAACATAGGGGAAAATCAAAGAACGCCTGAGGACTGCAAAATGGGAATAATGTGCACTATATGCAAGAAAGGTGAATAACAGACTAGAAGCACAAGAAACATTGCAAT
The DNA here is from genome assembly GCF_023864345.2 of Schistocerca serialis cubense. Classification (NCBI taxonomy): domain Eukaryota; kingdom Metazoa; phylum Arthropoda; class Insecta; order Orthoptera; family Acrididae; genus Schistocerca; species Schistocerca serialis. The sequence continues at coordinate 602,251,570 of NC_064644.1, read as the reverse complement.
ACTTAACTGAAGTCTCTTCCAAAACAGATCTACAGATATCATATGAGAAAACACAGTACATGGAAAGAAAGTATAACAACACATAAGCCACACACACAAAATATGGAAACGCTAACAGAGTTGAAAATCTAGGACAATACATACAATCTGTAGGATGACACAGGCATCCACCATAGAGCGAATAGAGAAACTTTAGAAAGCATAAAAACTGACATGGATGCACTATAATAAAAGGAACATTTCAAGGCAGCCCAGTTCTGGCACTACAATGCAGTTGTATTAATAGAAGCACTCTACGCGCTAGAAACGACCACAATAGAGCATCAAACATCACGGAGACAGAAAAAATAGAACGTAACATCCTCAGAAAAATTTCTGTAGCAGTACAAAGAGATGGTATATTGATGAAGAGATCAACCGCAGATTTACACGAACACATACACAGAAGTGATCAAAAACGAAGACTAACACTCTATGGACACATATATAGAATGAACAACAACAGATCCACAAAGAGATTTTCATGTAGTACACAGCTCAATAAGAAAACCAATTGGTTTTTAGAGGACCTAAAACTAGAAGGATTCAGTAGGGAAATGAAAAATGAAAGAAAGAAATTCGTAAGACAAATTATGAACACTAAATTTGAAGTAAAAGAAAGGAATAAAACAGACAAAAATGATGTGGACAGAGTAAAAGAAACAGCAACACATCCAAAGAAGGAAGAGGAAGAAAAAAAGAAGAATGAAGCAAGAAAAAACTGAATAATCCTGCAACACTCAAGTTAAACAGTGTCTACATCTACACATCTACATCTACATGATTACTCTGCAATTTACATTTAAGTGCTTGGCAGAGGGTTCATCGAACCACAATCATACTATCTCTCTATCAGTCCACTCCCGAACAGCGCGCGGGAAAAACGAACACCTAAACCTTTCTGTTCGAGCTCTGATTTCTCTTATTTTATTTTGATGATCATTCCTACCTATGTAGGTTGGGCTCAACAAAATATTTTCGCATTCGGAAGAGAAAGTTGGTGACTGAAATTTCGTAAATAGATCTCGCCGGGCCGAAAAACGTCTTTGCTTTAATGACTTCCATCCCAACTCGAGTATCATATCTGCCACACTCTCTCCCCTATTACGTGATAATAAAAAACGAGCTGCCCTTTTTTGCACCCTTTCGATGTCCTCCGTAAATCCCACCTAGTAAGGATCCCACACAGCGCAGCAACATTCTAACAGAGGACGAACTAGTGTAGTGCAAATTGTCTCTTTAGTGGACTTGTTGCATCTTCTTAGGGTCCTGCCAATGAAACGCAACCTTTGGCTCGCCTTCCCCACAATATTATCTATGTGGTCTTTCCAACTGAAGTTGTTCGTAATTTTAACACCCAGGTACTTAGTTGAATTGACAGCCTTGAGAATTGTACTATTTATCGAGTAATCGAATTCCAACGGATTTCTTTTGGAGCTCATGTGGATCACCTCACACGTTTCGTTATTTAGCGCCAACTGCCACCTGACACACCAACAGCAATCTTTTCTAAATCGCTTTGCAACTGATACTGGTCTTCGGATGACCTTACTAGACGGTAAATTACAGCATCATCTGCGAACAACCTAAGAGAACTGCTCAGATTGTCACCCAGGTCATTTATATAGATAAGGAACAGCAGAGGTCCCAGGACGCTTCCCTGGGGAACACCTGATAACACTTCAGTTTTACTCGATGATTTGCCGTCTATTACTACGAACTGCGACCTTCCTGACAGGAAATCACGAATCCAATCGCACATCTGAGACGATACCCCACGAGCATAAATGTGTAATAATAATGACAAGTTAACTTGTGAACATTATACAGGCATAACTTTATTGATTATAACCCAAAAGATATTTTCCGTGGTGATGAATGAAAGGATAAAGAAGTGGGCTGAAAATATTCTCAGAGAATAACAACGTTGTTTTCGCCCGAATAGAGGCATTCCTGGCCAGTTTTTTGTTAACAGACAAATTATGGAGAAATTTTTATGAAGATGACATAGATGGACACTTATTTGTTGACTTTAAACGATATTTTGATAGAGTTAACAGGCCAGCATTGTATAAGACTCTTCAAGAATTGCGCGTCTGTGACAAGCTAAGAATGTTAGTTTGGTTCACAATGAAGGACATATAGATAAAAGTAACGGGGAACAACAAAACGACGAACGGATTTAACTTTACAAAGTGAAAAGGAGTGATTATCGCTCAGCAGTTCTTTTTAACGTAGCGCTGCATAGTCTGATACAAAAAATAGACAAGAGAGGAGCAATAATGATGAAATCCAGTTAGATACGTGCATTTGCAGATGATACTACAATTGTGGAAAGAGATGTAAATATCCTTAAAAAATTTACGAAATGATGAAAACAGAAGGAGTAAAAACTGGACTAACTGTAGACAAACACAAGACCAAATGCAGAGCAATGTCCAACTCTGAGGCTAGAAGAACACTATACGACCTGAAGGCCTCTAATAGATGTCTTAAAGCTGTCAGCTGCTTCCGTTATTCAGCTGTCCTCTTAAACAGCCATAATAGTATGAGACAATGCATTAGAGACAGAGAATACCAGCAACGAACAGAGCCTATTATGCAAACTTGCAGGTATTCTAGAATTGTCTAATCACAAGATCGATCAAGCTGAGAGTATATTATTCCTTAGCCTGCCCAGTTAGCCGTGCGCTCTAACACACTGCTTTCCGGGCGGGAAGGCGTGCCGGTCCCCGGCACGAATCCGCCCGGCGGATTAGCGTGGAGGTCCGGTGTGCCGGCCAGTCTGTGGATGGTTTTTAAGGCGGTTTTCCATCTGCCTCGGCGTATTCGAGCTGGTTCGCCTTATTCCGCCTCAGTTGCACTATGTCGGCGATTGATGCGCAAACACCGTCTCCATGTACGTGTACACCATAATAATTCTACCACGCAAACGTTGGGGCTAGACTCGTCGGGTGTGAGACGTTCCCGGGGGGTGTCCACTGGGGGCCGAACCGCACAATGACCCTCGGTTCGGTGTGGGGCGACGGTGGGGTGAGTGGACTGCTGTAGCCTGTTGTTGTGTTGAGTATCACTGAGGTCTACGGCGGGGACGAAGCCTCTTCGTCGTTTCTAGGTCCCCAGTTCAATACAATATTATTCTTTTGTGCGACCAATAGGGTCAGAAATGTGGACGATGACTGAAGCAGATACGAACAAAGGGCATTTTAAAGGAAAATCCTACAAAAATTTATGGGTCTTTGAGTGGGGCGGAGGGTTGGAGAGTAAGGTACCACCGTGAAATGCAAGAGCTGTTAAAAGGGAAAGATTTAGTGAAATTTATTAAACCCCAAAGAATACGACACATGCACAGAATGAAAGATGATAGGACGTTCCAACGAGTAACGAGAGGCAGATTTATTGGGTGATCTTACCAAGATGGAGATCCGAGGATGGAAGAGAAAAGCAGAGAACAGAGACGTGTGGAAGCAGATTGTTGAGGAGGTCAAGGTCCGTGAAGGGCTGTAGTGCAAAGAAGAGGAAGCAGTTAAAATTCACTAAATGAAGACTGTAACGTACGTCCTTTCGTTCGTTTTATGTTACAAAACGAGCGGCGAGTACGCTTCGACGCCCTCCCGTACTTCATTAGTGAGGACGATAAGAAACGAGCAATAAGCGATTATTGGATGCACCGTGCCGCCATGCCCCGGCAGTGCAAACTTTAAAAAAAAACATGGTACTGTAAATGAGAAAAACTGCATTACATAGAAGAGGCATGTCATACTGTGCAATTTATGACCACAGTTCGGAAAGTGTAACGTACCCGTAAATCATTTGGATTATGAAAATTTTCAGTTTCTCAAGTGTACCACGTCTTAATACACAAAAGTGAAGCAACCAGAAGACATGATCGGACGCCAGTGAATCTTCGTACACGTGCACACCATGGGCTGCTGTCTTACTAACTGAAGCTGTAATTCTTTGTGAACGTTGTTCGTGTTCAGTGTTGCTTCCAGGACTGGTAGGGTATATGAGGTGCGTGAAAAGCGTCAGCTGTTGAGTGATCACTCTGAAGTACAGGAGCCAGCGTTATCAGAACCTGACAGGGCTTCATTGTGGATCTGGTCGAATTGTGCAATGTCCAGATTTTTGGGGCAGATGTATATGAGAATGGCCCGATGTTGGACTGCATGGGATCGTTAGGGCAGGTGTACCCGTCACCAAGGTTCTGGTCGACCACATCTGCCTACCTCATTGAACGTCGCCACACAGCGCACAGAGCACACCGTAGCCCCTTCACGACACCTGCGCCTGCCGTCCGAAAACAAGCAGTGGAGCCCCTTCAACTTTGTGTGTCCTCCTGCACCGTTAGTCGGAGATAGTCCGCCCCGTAGGGTAGCGACAGCGTTACCGCTTACCACGCAGGGGCCCCGGGTTCGATTATCTGCGGGGGACTGGGTGTTGTGTGTCCTTCATCATCATTGACTCGCAAGTCGCCGATGTGGGTCACCTAAAAAGGACTTTCAATACGGCGGCCGAACTCCCCCGAATGGGGCCTCCAGGCCAACAATGCCATACGATCATTTCCATTTCAGTCGATGATAAACAGCAGCCGCACTAGGATATTGCCCTGCCAGGTTTAGGCTGCCGTTAATACTGCATGATGAACGACTGTGTTTGGAGGTCTGCGGTGGCGGGGAAGGCTACGCATTGTGTTCAGCGATGAATCGCTGTTGTACACTACTGCAGATGACCATCATCAGCGAATTGTGGAGAGGCTCGGAGGTGTGGGCAGCCCTTGGATATGAGCTGAAGTCGCGGCTGGCAATGACTAACGGAGCTCTAACGACACCACAGTATGTCGCGAACATGCTAAATCCTCGCGTATTATCTCTCAAGTGACAATATGGTAGTGGCTTTTTTCAACAGGACGACACTCGTCCACCCTTGGCACCTGTATCTACGAACTGCCTGCATATTGCTAAGGTACTCTCGTCATCAGCAAGACCCCCAGGTCTATCCTCATGTGTGGGCTCACCTCTGAGGTCGACACCGTCCTAGCGTCCGTATCCAGGACATCAAGGACCAGTTAGAACAGTCGTGAGCAAGCTTGCATCAGCAAAATGATACACGGATTATGACACATTTCGCAATCGAATCAGCGCGTGCTTCTTCACCAGAGAAGAGTGAGGTGGCACAGTCGTTAACACACTGGACTCGCACTCGGAAGGACGACGGTTCAAATCCCCGTCCGCCCTGCCACATTTAGATTTTCAGTGATTTTCCAAAATCACAAATACCGAAATGGTTCCTTTGAAAAGGACATGGCCGATTTCCTTCGACATCCTTTACGTATTATCCTAAGGACATCACACACATCCATGCCCGAGGCAGGATTCGAACCTGCGACCGTAGCAGTCGCGCGGTTCCACACTAGCGCCTAGAACCGCTCGGCCACCCCAGCCGGCGACCGAGAGGGAATACGGTTTATTTCACAAGGAGGCCGCAAGGCAATCGGATTTTTGTAATTTTTTATATTTAAGGTATGTGAAATTCACGACTGAAATATCAATTCCTGAAATCTGGTCGATGCAGCTCTCAAAAATTCCGAAGAAAATCGACTTTGAAGTTTTAAGACCATCTTAAATACCTTTAAATTAAGTAGACTTTCTCGACCAGCAGCGAGACTGTGTGGTAGAACGGTCTTTTGCCACGTTTGGGTACTTAGTTCGGTTCCCAGTTGACGCAAATTTTTAAACAGCGATGCATGTTTTACTAACATTTGCGCGAAGCGTAAAATACATTAAGCTGGAAAAAATCAATAACGTTGAGACTAGTAATCGCTGGTTGGAAACTCCTTTCGATGATTATTTTTTGTTTCTTTTTCTTTTCAGTTCGGTTACCTGCTTCATTTGAACATAAAATTAATCTAATATACGCTAATTAACAATATGTGTCATTTGTATGAAAAATGAGCGTCTTCTTATTGCTAATTGCATATAGCATACAAAAATCAGTATTCATTGCAAATATAAATCCTTAATTAGGACTCTTTTATGAAAGATTGTTTAAATTAAAAAGAGAGCGGACTGAAGGGCCTAGAACCGCACGGCCAGCACCCTCACAAGAATTCCTTACCTACGTTCTAACTAGGAAGGGAGCTCGTTGCAGAGAATGCAGTGTGTCGATGGTGTTCGCACACCCTATTATAAAACCACGTCCTGCCTTTTGTATTGTCCAGAGCACCGCCATAAATAGCAGTGGCTTCAGTATAATGCTCGACTTTCAATAAAAGTGTCATTTCTTTTTGTATCACTGCCTATTTCTTTCAGTTACCTGCTCCACTACAATGTATCAGTCATTTCTCTATATGGCCCAAGTTTCATCGAGTTATGTTTTTTGGTAATAACTTATCATGCGAAAGCTACTTTCTTCCAAAATTTTTGCACAGCAGTGTATATTATCGCTACGTGACAGACAATTTTCCTGTGCATCTACATCTACATCTACATGGATACTCCGCAAATCACATTTCAGTGCCTGGCAGAGGGGTCATCGAACCACCTCTATTATTTCAGTTCTCTATTATTCCAGTCTCCTATAGAGAGCGGAAAGAACGAACACCAATATCTTTCTGTACGAGCTCTGATTTCCCCTATTTTATAGTGGTGATCGTTTCTCCCCATGTAGGGATGCGTCAACAAAATATTTTCGCATTTGGAGGAGAAAGTTGGTGATTGAAATTTCGTGAGAAGATTCCGCCGCAACGAAATACGCCTTTGTTTTAATGATGTCCACCCCAAATCCTGTATCATTTCACTGACACTCTCTCCCCTATTTCGCGATATTACGAAACGTGCTGCCCTTCTTTGAACTTTGCGATCTACTCCTTCACTCCTAACTCCCAAGGATCCCACACCTCGCAGCAGTATTCTGAAAGAGGTTGGACAAGCGTACTGTAGGCAGTCTCCTTCGTAGATCTGTTACAACTTCCTACTGTTCTGCCAATAAAACACACTCTTAGTTAGCCTTCCCCACAACATTTTCTGTGTGCTCCTTCCAATTTAAGTCATTCATAATTGTAATTCCTATGTATTTAGTTGAATTTAAGGCCTTTAGATTTGACTAATTTATCGTGTAACCGAAGTTTAAAGGATTCCTTTTAGCAGTCATGTGGATGACATCATACTTTTCGTTATTTAGGATCAATTGCCAATTTTTGCACCATACAGATATCTTTCCTAAATCGTCTTGCAACTTCTTTTGATCTTCTGATGACTTTACTAGTTGATAAACGACAGCGCCAACTGCAAACAAATTAACACGGCTGCTCAAATTGTCTTCCAAATCTTTTATACAGATATGGAACAGCAAACGGACTATATAACACTACCGTGGGGAATGCCAGAAATCACTTCTGTTTTACTTGATGACTTCTCATCAGTTACTACGAATTGTGACCTTTCTGACAGGAAATCATGAATCCAGTCACATAACTGAGACAATATTCCATATGCACGCAATTTTACTACAAGCGGCTTGTGTGGTACAGTGTCAAAAGCCTTTCAGAAATCCAGAAATGTGGAATCAATTTGAAATCCCTTGTCAATAGCACTAAACACTTCATGAGAGTAAATAGCTAGTTCTGTTTCACAAGAACGATGTTTTATAAATCCGTGCGAATGTGTGTCAATAGATCGTCTTCTTCGAGGTAATTCATAACGTTCGAACACAATATATGCTCCAAAATCCTGCTGCATATCGATGTTAATGATATGGGCCTGTAATTTAGTGGATTACTGCTACTACCTTTCTTGAATATTGGTGTGACCTGTGCAACTTTCCAGTCTTTGGATACGGAACTTTCGTGGAGCGAACGGTTGTATGTAAATGTTAAGTATGGAGCTACTGCATCAGCATACTCCGAAATGAACCTAGTTGGTATACAGTCTGGACCAGGAGAGTTGCTTTTATTAACTGACCTAAATGCTTCACTACTCCGAGGATATCTGCTTCTACGTTACTCATGTTGGCAGCTGTTCTTGATTCGAATTCTGGAATCATTACTTCTTTTGTGAAGGCATCTCGGAAGGCTGTGTTTAGTATGCTTTGGCAGCACTGTCTTCGATAGTATCTCATCCCGCAGAGAAGGCATTGATTGTGCCAAGCCGCTAGCATACTTTGCATACGACCAGAATCTTTTTGGATTTTCTGCCAGCTTTCGAGACAAAGTTTCGTTGTGGAAAGTATTACAACCATCTGGCATTCAAGTCCGCGCTAAATTATGAGCTTCTGTAAAACGCTGAAGAATGGAAGATTGGGGTGAAGAGAGGAACATTAGTGTCTGACTGTCCTTCGACGACGGGGTCATAAGGGACAGTGCACACACTCGGAATGGGGAAGGGGGGAGGAAGGACGGCTGTGTCCTTTCAAAAGGACCACCACGGCATCTTCCTAAGTGCTTCTGGAAAATGACGGGAAACCTTAACCTACAGAATCGGATTTTCAACTGCCTTCCCCCGGAATACTAGTTATTGTCTTATGCCTACGCTTCCTGACTGCATACATTCGCAGATGTTGCGGAAGATATGATACAAGTCGGTCACTAACAGAACGGTTATTCTTCCTTGGAATCACCTGCCTTATGACTGCTTTGATGCGGCCTGCCACGAATTCGTTCCTTGTTCCAAAATCTTCACTTCACCCCAGCACTTGTTCCCTGTGTTCTCAATTGTCTGTTGCATAATTTCCAATCTCTGTCTTCCCCTACAGCTTCTTCCAACTACAGCTTCCTCTAAAGCCACGGAAGTTATTCCCTGATGTTTTAACACATACCCTATCTTCCTGTCCGTTCCTGTTGTCAGTGTTTTCCATATGTTCCTTTCTTCGCCTCAGTCCACCTAATTTTCAACCACATCTAAAATGCTTCGATTCTCTTCTTTTCTGATCTTCCCTAAATCCATGTTTCATTACCATACAATGTTGTGCTCCAGAACTTCATACTCAGAGATTTCTTCCTCGAATTAAGGTTTGTGTTTGATACTAGCAGACGTGTCTTTGCCTATACTGATCTGCTTTTTATGTACTCCCTGCATCGTCCATCGTCCGTCATCTATTTTGCTTGCAGAGTAGCAGAACTCCGCAATTTCATTTACTGTGCGATCGTCAATTTTTATGTTAAGTTTACAGCTAATATCATAATTGCAACTCTTCATTACTTTCATCTTTGTTCGATTTAATCTGAATCCATATATTATACTCATTAGGATCAGATTATTCGTCCCATTCAACAGATCCTGCAATTCATCTGCACTTTCACTGAGGAATAGCAATGTCCTCAGAGAGTCTTATCACTGATATCCTTTCACTCTGAATTTTACTGTCACGCTTGAATCTTTCCTTCATTTCCGTTATTGCTTCTTCGATGTACAGTTTGAACAGTAGGGGCGCCAGACTGCATCCCTGTCTTAAACCCTTTTTAAACCGTGCCCTTCGTTCTTGGTCTTCTATAGTAGTATACGTTACTCATCAGTATCTCTAGTCTAAGGTACCCTGTTACTAACTAAAGTTTTTCTGGAACTTGCAATCATTAGCGACTGAAAAAATGCAATGTGTGAAACAGGATTCTGTCATCTGAGTATCTTACTTACCGCGTGCTGTACTTAGAACTTTGAATTCACCCTTGGTTGCATTTGCGTGCAGGCAAAGGCGAGAATATCTGGGACTTCCTCCTGCACACACGTCCCAACTTCACAGAGGACGGCAGGAATGCGGACGTCGCCGACGATTCTTACCACAAATACAAGGAGGACATCGCAGCGCTGGCCAGCATGGGTGTAAGTACACCTGAGGGTGCTGGTTCCCCAATTTTCTGTTATCATGAATTTTTTGATCTTAGCAAAGAAATGTTCCAAAAACCGAGATATTTCGCTAAGGTACATGAAATGCATTGAACAGTGTAGAAGTTGCCAATGTCGTTCAACCTGCTCTTTGGGGAATGTAAAGACGATAAGGAAGTGATAGAAACTGATGAACTGTTGAAATAAGGACTTCTTGATGACATAGCGGCCAGTGAGCATAACAAAAACAAACTGCAGAAAACGTTGGCGAGGATGGATTAGATCTTGAAAGAGAAGGAAACAATAAAAATTATTACAAAGGGGACCGAAATTATGGTATACAAGTATACAAGGACAAGCAGTTTTCAACTACTCATCTTTTTATGTGATATATTTGAAAGGAAATTCGCATTTTCCCCTAGATACAATCCCACAACTCGAAAAGTCAGTGGTTTTTTCCCCCTTTATTGAGATTCGATTCCCCCCCAAAGTGGCGGGCTGGCAACAGCTTAGTATGCCGCTCTTCAGCCTACAGAATTTTTTATAAAAATGAAGATAATAAATAATAAAAGTAGGCGATAAAATCGGTGACTTAAATGGTAAAATGGCGGGAAATTGTGGATCTTAAAACATAAAACAAAGGGTTAGTGATGCTAATGAAATACACAGGAAGCAGACAGGTAAAATAATAGACAGACAACAATTAAAAAACCACTAATATATAGCAGTATGTATCAGAGTTAATTATATATTTCTGAGACAACTGAATACACTTAACAAATTAGAAAGTAGAATCACAGCAGATGGCAAAACATCAGCCGACGTATCGAGCAGGATTCCACAGAAAAAGGCTGCCTAGTACAAGAAACAGGCACTGTTTATTTAGAGACAAATAGAGATTTGTCTATAGTGTGGTACCGTGTGGCTCCGAAACTTGGGCAATTGGTGCATGCGACTAGAGACGTCTGGAGACATTTATAACATGGTAATAAAGGTGGATGTGAAAGATCTCGCGGACGGTGAAGCCACAAATGAAGAAATTCTTAAGAGAATAGGTGAAACAAGATTTCTGTTACTAGCAGCACGGAAGAGAAAAGCTAAGTTAATTGGCCACCTCAGCCGACATATTAGTTTACTAGCTAATTTAATGCAAGGAATGATTCAGGGCAAAAGAAGACGAGGAGGATCTAGACTGCTGCATTTTAGACAGATGAGATATGGTCTCGGAGCAGACTCGTACGAGGAAACGCAGGAGAGGAACAGGGAACAGAGATGAATGGAGAAGGACTTTTGCTGCCAAGCAGTCTTCGGATTGATACTTAAGAAGAAGTGTATGAATGAAATGAAGATCAAAGCAACAGAATTGTGTGTAGTATTTCTCTGTGTAATAATCACAAAGCTTATCGTTCGTGTTCCTGATAACCATAGCTAGCACAGAAATGCATTTAATGAGGTTTGTTTCCAATAAACGCATCCTATCAGATTTATATTATGTTTCTTTGAATGACTATCTATTTGGGTAGACAGTGCCCTATAAACCTTTTTGGAGGAAAATCATAAGTGTTGTAAGTTATTTACATTTTTAAACCTATTTCGTCTGTCGATGACATTTTGAGAGTTTCATGTTTATATAGTAAAATATGTTTTATAACAGATACCAACGTTTAAATATAGCTGTTGGCATCTTTTATAAAACGTATTTCATTTAAACTTCTGAAATAGCATTCACACTTATTTTACAGTTATTCAAATAATCATTTTCATCATTTCAGAATCCTTCCTGAAACGAAATCCTCCAACTAAGTTTGTGTAGCGAGATAGTGAAATTTCTATGACATAAATCCACCTTCCTGTGCATCATATGTATCTCAGGAATTTTAAGGAGTTGAATTAATTAGGAATTAAATAATATCATTTAACCTTTTGCTTCCCAGTGACATAAAAACATATATCATGTTTAAATATTTCAGGAAAGTACCATTTCTTATCACAGAAAGCAACGAATATCAGAAGAAATTCGACAAGGTAAACAGCCAATTGTTTTAAGGAGGTAGTTTCATTTTGGAACCACAAGGACAAACAGTTTTCAACTACTCATCTTTTTATGTGATATATTTGAAAGGAAATTCACATTTTCCCCTAGATACAATCCCACAAATCGAAAAGTCCGTGTTTTTTTCCCCCTTTATTGAGATTCGATTCCCCCCCCCCCCCCCCCCCCCCCCCAAAGTGGCGGGCTGGCAACAGCTTAGTATGCCGCTCTTCAGCCTACAGAATTTTTTATAAAAATGAAGATAATAAATAATAAAAGCAGTCGATAAAATCGGTGACTTAAATGGTAAAATGGCGGGAAATTGTGGATCTTAAAACATAAAACAAAGGGTTGGCGATGCTAATGAAATACACAGGAAGCAGACAGGTAAAATAATAGACAGACAACAATTAAAAAACACGGCGACAGTCTGGTTTCTGTTCGCAAGAGAGATAAAAATCATGCCCAGCGACAGCATGATTTCTGTTCACAACACTTTGGAAAAGACGCACAACACTGAACACTCACTTAAAACACTGCACAAAAAAGTTGACACAAAGATAACACACCACAGCCGAGGGTAGATGGGGGGGAACCTGGACAGATGATGGCAAAGGAAAAGGGGAAAGAGAGGAAAAACGAAGTGGGAGGGAGTGGGGAAGGACCCAACGGAGGATGAGGAGGGAGGCTGGGCAGACGCGAGAGGGAGTGGGGAAAGGCAGAGGAGGGGGGGGGGAGAAGGGAGGCAGAGAGAGGGTAGGTGGGGGAAAAAACAGGATGGAAGGGGGGAGAGGGAGCCAAGGAAAAGGACAGAGGAAGGGAGAGGGAGGTGAGGATAAGAGTTGATAGGAGGGATAAATGGAAGGAGAGAGGGCATCATCTGGGAGGGGGATTTGACAGAAGCCAAATTGGGAAAGGAGATGAAGGGTGTAGAGATGGAGGGTAGGGGGGACACAACAGTGAAGGTGCAGCAGAGGGCGGGGCTTGGAGAAGAGAGGAGCAACCAGGGGATGAAGGGGATCAAGGCGGTGGGAGGTGTAGAGCATGCGGATATGTTTGAGGAATAGGAGCAGATGAGGGAAAGGAATCAGGTCGTAGAGGATCCATGTGGGGAATGGGAGGCATATACAGAAGGCGAGGTGGAGTGCATGGCGCTTGAGGATCTGGAGGGACATAAAAGTTGTGTGTGTGTGTGGGGGGGGGGGGGGGGGTGATGGCAGATATCCAGATGGGACTGACATGACAGAGGATGGGACAGATTAAGGTAGAGGGGTTCAACCCCCATGTCCAGCCAGAGACGAGTTTGAGGAGTTGGAGACAGTTGTGGACTTTGGATTGGATAGAGCGGAGATGAGGGATCCAGGTGAGGTGACGGTCAATGATGAGGCCAAGGTAGGTGAGGGAGGGGGAGAGGTAGATAGGACAGTCGCAGATGATGAGGGAGAGATCGAGGAGCCGGGAGGAGCGAGTGGTATGACCTACGATGACTGCCTGGGTCTCAGAAGGATTGATTTTCAGGAGCTACTGGTTACAGCATGTGGCAAGAAGGTGAAGGTGAGTCTGGAAAAGGCGTTGGGACTGTTGGAGGGTAGAAGCGATGGCAAGGAATGCTGTGTCATCGGCATACAGCAGGAGGTGCACTGGAGGGGAGGGGTGGGGGAGTGAGGGGTTGGGGCATATCTGCCGCGTACAGGAGGTAGAAGAGAGGAGAGAGGACAGAGCCCTAAGGCACACCTGCAGAGGGGTAGAAGGTGCGGGAATCGGCGTTATGGATGGCAACGTAGGAGGGGCGGCGGGAGAGGATGGAGGCAATCAGATGGACGGAACGTCCATGAAATCATAATGCCTCAAACAAATTGTAGTCCTAAATAACAAGCAAGAATACACCTACAATTTAATAAATTTTGTATCAAGACTACATACAGCTCCAGTGGTTTTATTTTGAAAGCACTCCTAAAAGCAGTAGTACAATTTGACCACAAAAAAAAATAAAAAAATAAAATAAAATCACCAGGTGTCATACTCTCCTACAATCACATAGCACAATCTCTACAACTGATGCTTTGAACGCTACATTCGTAGAAGTGCCTCAGTGTACCACTAGATGTCTCTAGCTCTGTATAGGGAAAGGACGGCCAACTTGCCAGTGGCCGCCATTTTGGGGCCACTACTCCGCTGGTGATTAATTGTCTTCTGCAGCACATTTAGCCATTTATATTAAAGACGTGCACTGCTAAAACTGATCGGTGGCTTCAAACGGAACATGTCACATATTTAGCAACAAAAAATCTCAACAAGTTTAAGCTGAATGAGTCGAAAAGCATTTGTTGTGGTGAGCATGAAACACAGTTTTTTCCCTGTTATCCTTTATTATTGGCGAAAGCAGATTTCACAGTTCTGTTTGCGGTATCGAGATTGAACACCTGTTTTCGTAATTAGTGTTAAACAGGTCCTATCCAACAGTCAGCAGGACAAAAGGGAATCAATATTAGTTAGCAAGTGCAAGGAAAAATCCATCGCTAATTTAAAGCTCTGTATCGACTTACTTTTTATTCCTGCTGCTCGATACTACGAAAATTCGCCCAATGTCTATTTTGTTATACGAAAGAAAGCACTGGATTCAAATACATGTGCGCGATATCTTAATAAGTAGAATTGATAAACGTGCCTATATGATTACGCATGTTTTATATTTTTTTCAGATCCATTCCATAAAATTTTGTCTGCAAATTGTTCTACGACATTAGGAGAATGATTAAGAAAGTACAAGAGATTAAAATATTTTTAAAATGTGTTCGAATAGAACTAGGCCTACGATCAAAAGTAGATTGCAGGAAACAGTAACAACTAAGAAACTTCCTGACAGATTAAAACTGTGTGCCCGACCGAGACTCGAATTCGGGACCTTTGCCTTTCGCGGGCAAGTGCTCTACCATCTGAGCTACCGAAGCACGACTCACGGCCGGTCCTCACAGCTTTACTTCTGCCAGAATCTGCCAGGAAGTTTCATATCAGCGGACACTCCGCTGCAGAGTGAAAATCTCTTTCTGGAAACACCCCCCAGGCTGTGGCTAAGCCATGCCTCCACAGTATCCTTTCTTTCAGGAATGCTAGTTCTGCAAGGTTCGCAGGAGAGCGTCTGTAAAGTTTGGAAGGTAGGAGACGAAATACTGGCAGCAGTAAAGCTGTGAGGACCGGCCGTGAGTCGTGCTTCGGTAGCTCAGATGATAGCCGGCACGGTAGCTCAGCGTGTTCGGTCAGAGGGTTAGGAGCCCTCTGTAATAAAAAAACTGAGCTAATCGATCAACAACGAACTTAAACGGATGTCTTACGACGTCCTCCCCGAGCATATGCAACGAACAAAAGCGAACAAAATGACATTAAAATAAAAAAAAAAGAAGATGGTAGAGCACTTGCCCGCGAAAGGCAAAGGTCCCGAGTTCGAGTCTCCGTCGGGCACACAGTTTTAATCTGCCAGGAAGTTTCATATCAGCGCACACTCCGCTGCAGAGTGAAAATTTCATTCTGGAAGTAACAACTAAATTTATATTGATTTACTGTATATTAGCCGCCAGGTTGCAACTGTAATATTAGTGTCCTGGTAACGTTAATGTTTATTGAATGAAATATCGTAGGTTCGGTAATTGCCTAGTGCATAAATTATTTTCTTTTTGTACATTACGTTGTGTGGAGCAAATACAATTCATTACTATGAACACTGTAAATATAAGTTTAAAGCATACTGTACAGTCAATCAGGTCAAATATTTAACCCATCATGATAACTTTGTACGGTACCACTCAGTATTTTTCGTTTTATGTGCAAACAGTGGCAGTTTTATCTCTAAGATTTCTATTTTATATCGCAAGCTGCGACACTGTCCGAATAAAGCAGTGGCCCAAATATGGAATAAATTTCCTTTACTTTACGTCTATGGTCACAAATTTTTTGACAACAGATTATCAGTTTCGATCTATAATGACCATCTTCAGATAGACCGAACCCGGTAATCTATTGACAAAAAGATTGTGCCATAGACGTAAAGGAAATTTATTCTATTTTGTAATTAAATTACCATTAAACAATCCTATTAGCTGTTATGCCCTTGTTTTGCTGTTCGAATCGATTGGAAGCTACGTAACAGAGACGTAAAAAGGAGACAAAAACAAAAGGCCAGAAATGAAGAAAATTAACTGAATGGTTAAGTCGAATACCTGCAACTTTTCCCATTGCGATCAATATTCTCCTTCTTGTTGCATTGGTCCCTTCGGAAGGAATTCTGTACAGTTTTCTCCATTTTCGTCTCGAAACGAACAGTCAAAAGCATTGCATTGAGGCATTATTCTACTTAGAACTTGGAAGATACACAACACTTCCTATGCTTCACACGTAACGCTTGGGCCCACAATGGCTGCCAATGTCACGCGACGCGGTTTCAGCCAATCCTGAGGTGCGGACGGATTGCCCAGAAAATAACGTACCGCATTTTTTTTTTCAGCCGAAAGCAATGCTGCGAATGCGAAACGTTACGTGTGTATTATTTGAAGTCTCTTGAGTGAGCCAGCCAAGTTGTCGACACATCCGACAGATAGCGTAGCTGCAGGACAGTTTCAAAATGGTTTCTGCAGGTGAAGTACGTTAAAAGCAACGTGTCGTCATTGAATTACTCACTGCAGAGAAAGAAACTGTGGGGAATATTCACAAAAGCTTGTGCAAAATCTATGGAGCATCTGCTGTCGAAAGAAGTACAGTTAGTCGCTGGGCACGGAGGGTGAGGTCATACGAAGGCGGTTCGGTGAAGCTCCAAGATTTGCAGCGGTCGGTGAGACCATCAACAGTTGTCACTGCTGACATGTTGCAGCGAGGTGGTGTCGTCATTCGCGACGACAGACGCGTTACGACTCCGCAGTTGGCGCTGCAACTGTCAATCAGCAAAGGAAGTGTGGATGCAATTATCCGCACTCGTGGATATTCAAAAGTGTGTGAAGAATGGCTCAACGCGGTGTCTAATGGTGGATCACAAATCGGACAGCAAGAAACATTTGTATTGATTTGTTGCAACGTTTTGAAGCTGAGGGGAGGCCTTCTTGTCCCGAATTGTGACAGCTGATGAAAACTGGGTTCATCATTTTGACCCCGAAAAAAAAACGACAGTTGATGAAATGGCGTCATTCCCACTCCCCACAGAAGAAGTAATTCAAAGCAACTGCTTCCGCTGGTAAGTCCATGATCACCGTGTTCTGGCACTGTGAAGGTGTGATTCTAACTGATGTGATGCCAAGAGGCGGTACCATTAATTCAGAAACATATGTCAACACATTAACAAAATTGAAGACGCGCTTCTGTCGACTTTGGCGCCACAGCAACCCAGGATATGTTTTGCTGCAACACGATAACGCTCGGCCCCACACAGGTCAAAGGCCTTCTGAACATATCGCAAAACAAGGTCGGACAGTGTTACGCCATCCACCCTACAGCCCTGGCCAAGCCCCTTCGGACATCAACTTGTTTGGGCCATTAAAGGGTGCAATTCGTGGAAGACAGTTTGAGGACGATGAGGAGGTGATTCACACAGTGAAGCTGTGGCTGCGCCACCAGGAAAAGGGTTGGTACCGACAGGGAATACACGCCCTTGTTTCGCGCTGGAGGAAGGCCATAGAACGGGATGGAGATTGCATGGAAAATAGGGTGTGTAGATAAAACACCATTCTTTCGTGTTTGTAATTCTCATTGCGTTCAATAAAGAATTGTTGAAGAAAAATGCGGCGCAGTACTTTCTGCGTAATCCTTGTAAATTGTTAATCAGACTTGTTTCACATGATGTTACACTCCCTTTGTCAGAAAAGTTCCAGGACAGGATTCTTTTATTTCTGAGTTTGCAAAACTGAAAAGGAACAAATGTTGTTTTCATGTTACCTGGTCTGTGTGCGTCCTTGAAATGACCTTGGTCATGTTTCCGCTCAAACTCACTACGTGACAGGACTGTGCTTACCCACCGTTTTATTTGGGTTGTTGGCACATTAGCTACGGTGACGCAATGGATGTTGTTACGAGCAAAGAGTGAACATTAAGTTCTGCGTTAAGCTCGGGAAAACACCTAGTGAAACGTTGACAGTGATAAAGCAGGCATATGCAGGGAGGTACTTTCAAGAAATTGTGTTTTCGAGTGGCACAAATATTTCATGAGGTCAGAGATTCAGTACAAGACAATGCCAGAGCTGGTCTCCCGCCTACAGCACATACCGATGCAAACGAGGAGCGTGTAAGGCAGTTATTGCAAGAACACCGTCATGTAACTGTGCGTGAAATGTTAGAAGAACTTAATTTGAATCGTGGTGTATGTCATAAGCTTTTTCGCGAAGATTTAGGGAAACGGAAAATAGTGCAAGACTCGTCCCCCACGTACTAACAGACGAACTGAAAGAGGAAAGACGAAGAACTTCTGCTGAACTACTGATTAGAGCCAGATGTGACCTTCCTTTCTGTCAAAGATTATTGCTGGGGATGCAAGAAGGTGCTACCTGTATCGCCCTCAGAAGAAGCGTCACAGGTGCTAAATGGCGGAGTCCTGGATCACCAGCCTCGGAAAAGGTCAGACGAAAACATCTACATCGAAGTATTAAAACGTCTGTGGCAAACAATTCGACATCGCTGCCCTGATTTGCGGCATTCTCAAGACTGGTTCTTAGTCCGTGGCAGTGCAAGATCCCATATTGCTTTATCTATTACGAGGTATCTGGCCAGACATTCCGTTTTTGTCATCAAACATCCGCCATATTCGTACGGCCTCTCGCCTTGTAATTTTTTTGTTTTTTGTTACCGCGACTGGAAAAGCAACTGAAAGGAAAGCTTCATCAAGATATATCAGACATCCAGCGGGCTGTGACAAATGAACTTACAAGCATCGTAGTTGAAAATTTCCCAGATCTCCAGAAGCGTTGGCACCTGTGTATAGATAGTCAAGGGGACTACTTCGATGGGAGCTAGTATCATTATTTGGTAAGTGGAATTTTCTGTTTTCAAAAACACCTGTCCTGGAACCTTAACTGATAAAGGAAGTATTCAGCAAACTTTCTTTTATTGTCTTGTTTATTTTTGTCTCTTGAAGAAGAGACATGCTATTTACAGCTAAACTCAGAATACCTTGATTAACTAAAACAGTACAGTTGCTATTGCATTACTATCACACAATTCAATGTCCCATTTTTGAAAATGTGAGCACACATACATGGGATTTGTTGATAAATGCAGCCATATTCTTTTACAGCAATTCACGCAGGAACTGCTAACAGGTTAAACTGGTTATTTATCTCCGTCAGAGTTATAATGTAAATCTGATGAACATTATTGGTTTCGACTTCTATAGACCATCTTCAGATCTCTGTCAGAGGCCTGTACGGTAAAGAATCACATGTAACTTACTCCTCCTAACCTGACTAGCCTGATCAGTGGAATACAGCACAAATAATCTCATTGTGACTTCTTACGTTATCACCAACCAACTGCAACTGGCTATCGTAATTGTCCCGTAACTATCACTGGACTGATTAACCCACGAAATTCATCAAGCCGTAAAGTTACTATAAATCTACTTATTCATTGTGTTATTTTGTGCAATATGTCCCTCGCTTATATAGACTATTGTCTGTCTACGAAATAACTATAGAATATTGTTATGGGGAAACTAACAATTGCAAAAATTTGATTTGTAGCCACTTGTGAGAAGGCGAGCGTAGGCGAAAAGTGGCTACAGTTTCTGTTTATACTCTGGATTTAGTTTAGTGTCTGTTCTCACTTGTATGTGCGACGAACTGAATTGCACCTGTGTATTTCACTATGTTGACTAGTGTATACTAACTTATTCTAAGTTTTTGTGTATCTTTTGATCTAGCTACTTCTTCGGTTAGTGTTATATTCCTTGTGCTCTAGACAAACATTCATTAAAGACGAATAACGAGTGCACCCATTGTGTACGGATCGTGGGGTATTGGCCAATGTCTGCAAACAGTTGGAAGCTTTGTCTGCCAGGGTCAACAGGCCTCAGGCTGTTGCCAGGGCTACAGTGGCAATGGGGCACCTGAGACGAGTGCATTTGCACCTAGGGAGCCGATAGTGTCGCCCGGCATCCCTGATTTCACAGCATCGTCCTGATCTGTCGACACCCGTCTGACGGTGAATGGTCAACAGTGGCGGTATCGCGAAACTCTGGGCGGAAGGCGATAGTGCGTATTGGCTGCACGGTTGTCCCCTTACACCTTAAAAGTGGGTTTGAGGCATTGCTCGCAGCTTAAAGTAAAACTGAGCCAGCACAGGACGCTTTAAAAGGCTGATCTTGAAAAAGCACGACAAGTGCACAGCGTGGAATTCCTTGTCACTGTGTGCTCCAACTTTAGACGGATCATGGAGCCCCTTACAGAAAAAGCGGGTACCGCAAGGAGGAAGGCCAGCGCCCAGTCTGTCCGTTTGCTGGCGAGGTCATGCCCGAGATTCATTCCATTTCATACGTTGCGTATTTAAACACATGCTGCGTAATATTGTAAAAGCAGGTCGCACCAATTACACTTTTGTGTATAATGAAACATTGTTCCACGTCACTAGTAAAAATTGTTTTGATCAGTAAATAAGTGGGTAGTAACAGTGGGTAACAAGGAAAATTAAATTAGTTGAAGGAAATGGAGGATGTAAAATAATAGATAGATTTGTTTGTAAGTAACTCATCTGCTACCAGTCACG
The DNA here is from genome assembly GCF_023864345.2 of Schistocerca serialis cubense. Taxonomy (NCBI): domain Eukaryota; kingdom Metazoa; phylum Arthropoda; class Insecta; order Orthoptera; family Acrididae; genus Schistocerca; species Schistocerca serialis. The sequence continues at coordinate 602,230,948 of NC_064644.1, read as the reverse complement.
ATTTTCTTATTTTATTTTTCGCACGACGCGTTTCGGGAAATGATTCCCATTTTCAAGTGCGTGTTTTGTGTTTGTTATGTCATCCCTATGTGATGTTGTCGATGAGGGAGATTCTGCTTCATTTCGTTGACTTTACTGCAATATATAAGGAAACACGCGATTTTTTAGTTCGTTACCGATCTTTTTGTGAAGTTAGTGGCGAAATTTAGAAGAATTTGTACTTACAGTTTCTTTATGGTCCATTTGTGCGGAGTCTCACACACACTAAACTGTAACTACAAATTCTTATAAATTTCGCCACTAACTTCACAAAAAGATCGACAACCAACTAAAAATTCGCGAGTTTTCTTATATATTGCAGTAAAGTCAACGAAATGAAGCAGAATCTTACACATCGACAACATCACGTAGGAATGACATAACAAACATAACAAACGCACTTCAAAATGGGAATCATTTCCCGAAACCGCGTCGTGCGAAAAATAAAATAAAGAACTTCGTGACTGGTGGCAGATTAGTTATTTACAAACAAACCTATTGCTTTCACAGTCGCAGGCTTTTAGAACCATTTATAATGGATCAAATCAAAATAACAGGTGTTAGTAATTTAGGGGAAAATGATAGAAAGATACGATCTGCAGATCTTCTTTTCCTGTTAAAACGAAATATTAAATATTAATTACGGTTCGCCTTGTTGCTGTTCTAAGTCGAAGGGCCTCGGCAGAAACATCGAACCTGTCTCATAGGAAGTGGCATGCAAAATTATGTTTTCTTATCTTACTAAGTGAAATACAGCAAGAGTGATCCTGTGTGTTCTTGTTTCTACAGGCTAACAACTAATACTACTTACTACATGTTTTAAGTTGTTATGTAGTTCATATTTGTGTTGCTATGAGGAGCAGTCAAATGAAAACCGGAAACCCGACATGGATTGGTTCCATTCAAAAGTAATCAACACACGCGTCAAGATATTCATCACAGTGGGAGGCGAGACAATCAATTCCCGTATCCTAGAGCGCGGCCGGACGGATCCACAGCCGTACCCACTGGT